>NC_057837.1:42080454-42719772 GCF_910594005.1 Cervus elaphus | reverse complement strand
ACATGGTGAGCGAGTCCCGGCCTCCGGGATGCGGAGCTGTTCTCACCCCACCCCCACCCCCCCGCAGTGCCCAGCCCCTCCCAGCACCAACTTCCTCACCACAAAACACCCTGAAACATGGCTCCTGTTAAACGGCAGAGGTAGCTTCACGGTCGGGGTCTGAACCATCCCGACCAAGTATGTGGGGAGGCAGCTCCCACAGGGAAGCCCCAACGGAAGCCCCCGACACGAGGTAAGTCGAGGGTCCCTGTGCTCAGCCCCCAACCCCAGGAAGTGTCTGTGGTACCTGCGTGTCCAGCCAGCGCACGCCTTCGGGGCTGTGCTCCACGCGCCCGTAGAAGTGCACGGGCAGCATGTACTCCGGCCGCGCCTTCTCCCAGGGGTTCCCGTAGCGCAACCAGTCATCGGCCTCCTCCACCTGAAGGGGTGGCAGGTGAGGTGGGAACAACAGGTTGGGGGGCAGCAGGTGGGGGGGGGGGCGACAGGTGAGGGCAGGTGGCAGGTGAGGGCAGGGGCGGCGGACCTGGGCACCAGTGGACCCCGCCCTCCACCTGCACCACCACGCCACCCAGACGATGAGCCCCAGCATGGAAACACAACTGCAGTTGATTTACAAGGTAAAGATTCCCAATTCTGGTCAAGGCTCTCGTTTAAAAGTGAATGTTTCAAAAAAAAAAAACAAAAAGTCAATGCTTCGGATTATTAGGGCTTCCCTGGTAGCTCAGCTGGTAAAGAATCTGCCTGCAATGCAGGAGACCCTGGTTTGATCCCTGGGTGGGGAAGATCCACTGGAGAAGGGATGGACTACCCACTCCAGTATTCTTGGGCTTTCCTTGTGGCTCAGCTGGTAAAGAATCCACCCGCAATGCAGGAGACCTGGGTTCAATCCCTGGGTTGGGAAGATCCCCTGGAGAAGGGAAAGGCTACCCACTTCAGTATTCTGGCCTGGAGAATTCTAGGGACTGTATAGTCCATGGGGTTGCAAAGAGTCAGACACGACTAAGCAACATTCACTTTCACTTTTGGACTATTAAAAAAATTCATATAAAATGCAGAATAGATCTAAATAAAAAGACATTAAGAATGGCTTGAATTCAGCAGTAAAAGGGAGAAGTCCTGAGGCACACTGACAAACCTCAAGATGTTACTCAGAGTCCACGCACCATGTGACTCCATCTACACGACGTGACCAGGACAGTCAGGGCACAAAAGAAAGACGGCTCTGTCTACACCACACGTCCAGGACAGCCAAGTCACAGAGACAGAAAGGAAGGAAGTCCCAAGAAGGAGCATTTGAGTCGTGGTTGGGGACAGTGACGTGGCTCAGGTTACTGCTTCCCGAGTCCCTCTCTCAGGACTCCACAGAAGGTGAGACCCTTCTGCCTAGAGCAGGCAGACACTCATCACAGAACTGGTCCTGCCTTTGACTTCCTGGTGGCAGGAAGGTGTTCCTTTCCTGTACATCAGTGAGATTCAAATGTCAGAGCCTTGTCCCCTCTGCGGAGGACCACAAGCTGTCTGCAGAAGCAGCATCTTCCCAAATACAAGAGGCCCAGCCAGGCTCTGGCCCGAGCCCTCCAGATGTCCTGTCGCCACACAGAAGCCACGTGCAATGAGAACGCACAGGTGACAGGCCCTGCTGACCGAGGGGACAGCACGCAGAGCACGGAGCGCCCGGGGCCCTCAGCACTGACCCCCTGCCTCCTCCACTCTGCCCAGGGCCGGAACATAGCCTCCCTGGAGGAGCAGAAAGTCCAGAAGCAGATCCGACAGTGCCTGGTTACTTTCTTGTGTGCCCGAGGGCCACAAGTGAGCGGAGGAAGAAAACCACACCCACCTGCCAGCCATTGACAATCTTCTGGTTGAAAATCCCAAACTCATAGCGGATCCCATAGCCGTACGCCGCCAGGCCCAGGGTGGCCATCGAGTCAAGGAAGCAGGCTGGAAGTCCAAACACAGGGACAGTCAGCAGATCCGAGGCCTCTGAGCCCAGGCCCGGACACCGAGGCAAGCAGACCCCCGTGGTGGAGGGGCAGCCCCCAGGGTGGCAGGCAGTGGCTCCGTGGGGACCTGTTGGCCTCAGGTCTCATGAAAAGGAAAGGCTGAGGCTGCTGGGCCACTGCTGAGGCTCTTCGACCTGAGAGCCTACGGCCAAAACAGCATCAGTGTGGGGACTACTTAAGGGCGTGGGAAGGGGGACGAACACAAAGGACACGGCCAAACTCAGCCCATCTCCAAACACCGTTGCTGCCCTCAAGTGGGGTGCACAGGGCCTTTCCCCGGATGTGGGGCAGACCCGGCCAAGGGTGAAGATCTGTGGGATGTTTCATCTGCCAGAAACATATGCTGCACTTATAATGTCTGCAGAATTTAACTTGGATTCTGAAAACATAAACACACACACACACACAGATCAATGTTAGGGCATTTGCTCCCTTCACAGGAGGATGCCTCTCAGAAGGGGCAGGCGGGGCCATCGCATGGTACTGTAAACTCTGGGGCCCCACACACTCCAGGGTGGCACAGAATCGGTCCTTTCTGCTCCAGAAGCTCTGGGCCCAAGAGCCCAGCAGGACACAGTGCGATCCAGCCTCACTGGGACTGCTGCTTCCACTTCCGAGTTCTTAACCCAGCTCCTTCACCCCATAAAGGTCAGCAAAAATAATTAAAACAAGGGGGGAAAAATACCCCAAACGAAAAAACCACCAAACTGAGGCTGCTCTCAAATTGGGTGAGAAGAGAGCGATAGCTACGAGAGGAACAGCTCTGCCTCTTCAGGGCAGTCAGCTCATTGCAATAAGGCAGGAGCAGGTGCTTTAAGTTGGGCTGCGTTCGTAAATGTGTGTGATTCTATCCCTCTGTCTTCCTCCCAATCAGGAAGGTGGTAGGTATGTCAGAAACCTCTCTGCACCAGGTCCCCAGGATTGGCAAGTCTGGTCTCCATAATTATGAAGCACCCCTTGTATGAAAGAGAATAGCATAAGCTGCATTTTTTTCTTCCTACTGGTGGCAAAGATTTCGACTTGGAGGACACACTGTCCCATCCACTCTGAGGGACCAGTCTGCCCCGACAGGCCAGCGCTGGGAGCACGGCTGACCTTGGCCTCGCTGTGTGCTGCTCACTGACCAAGCACTGTGTCAGGAGAAGCCTGTTCTGGACAGGGGCCGGGGTTACCTGCCAGCCTCCCCAAGCCCCCATTCCCCAGGCCAGCGTCCTCTTCTATTTCCTCCAGTTCTTCCAAGTCCAGTCCCAACTGTGAATAGAAACAGAGGTAACATTTTAATAGTACTTCATATTTTCCCTCAAGTAATAGGTAGAAAGATATTTAAACCCTGTGAGCTTATAGCAATCAGAGGTTAGAGTCTGCTTTCTATTAGACTTGAGAATGCAACATTAAAATTTGCAGTTAGCCCATGGCTGATTCATGTCAATGTATGGCAAAAACCACTACAATATTGTAAAGTAATTAGCCTCCAATTAAAATAAAAAAAATAACAAAGTGGTTGAAAAAGTAAAAAAAAAAATTTGGTGTTAGGATGTGGGGAGAAGGGAACGCTCCTACACTGCTGGTGAGAATGTAAATTGGTACAGCCATTGGGATAGTACAGAGGTTTCTCAAAAAATTAAAAAGGGAACTATCATATGATCCCACAATCCTACTCCTAGGCATATATCAATCAGAAGAAAACTCTAACTTGAAAAGGCACATGCACCCCCTGATGTTTGTTGCAGCACTCTTCACAATAGCAAAGACATGGAAACAACAACCTAAATGTCCATGGAAAGATGAATGGATGGAGAAGATGTGGTGTGTATCTGTGGAATATTACTCACCCATAAAAAAGAACAAAATAGTGCCATTTGCAGCAACATGGATGCAACTAGAGATTATCATACTAAACAAAATAAGCCAGATGAGAAAGACAACTACTATGTGATATTGCTTATATGTGGAAACCAAAAAATAGTACAAATGAACTTATTTATAAAATAGGAACTTCAGCTACTTGATGCAAAGAGCTGACTCACTGGAGAAGACCCTGATGCTGGGAAAGACTTAGGGCAGGAGGAGAAAGGAGATGACAGAGGATGAGATGGTTGGATGGCATCACCAACTCAATGGACATGAGTTTGTGCAAACTCTGGGAGATAGTGAGGGATACAGGAGTTTGGCAAAGCTGTGCAGCTTGGCCAAAGAAAAAGAAAAGAAACATCGAGTGAAATATTTACATGTGAACTATTACGACATTTGATATTAGCTCTTAAACAACTTGGGAGTGGTGGGGTTATACGGGAAATAAGACCAGCCATGACTTGGGCTTGAGGACTGGGGAAGCCAGGTGATGATGGTGTGTGAAGACGTTCATCATAGCAGTCAATTTCCATGTATATTTAAACTTTCCTATAATTTTAAGTATGTCCTTGATAGCACACTCAGGAGAGAGTGGCTTCTGAATTTCTAGTTTTTAGCGGAACCCGCTCTGGAACTGGAGCCTGGGGTGATGGAGCACTGGGATGTTTTTTTCTTTTTTGAACATTTTAAAAAAGTCTTTATTGAACGTGTTACAATATTGCTTCTGTTTTATGCTTTTTTGGCCATGAGGCATGTGGGATCTTAGCTCCTGGTACCTCCTGCATTGGAAGGTCAAGTCTTAACCTGTGGAAGTCTCGCGTGTTTTATTTTCACACTGCATTGTAACTGGGGAGCCTGGGGAGGAGGCCGTCCAGCCCTGCACCATCAACACTCCAGCTCACAGCCTCTGGTACCCACGTCCTGCCTAAAAGGCAGACACTGCCAACATGTGCCTGAGATTCTCAAGTTCCACCATCATGGAAATCTCCCCAACACAAGCTTAACTAAAAGCTAAGCAGCAAGTGAAACAGCATTTTAGGGGGAAAAAATGTACAATGTTTAAGAAGACCCATGCCTCCCTGTATTTTCTATTGCTTGTATTCGTCACTCAGTCGTGTCCCATTCTTTGCGACTCCATAGACTATAGCCCACCAGGCCCCTCTGTCCATGGAAGCTCTAATACTTCGGCCACCTGATGCAAAGAGTCAACTCATTGGAAAAGACCCTGATATTGGGAAAGATTGAGGGCAGGAGGAAAAGGCAACAACAGAGGATGAGATGATAGGATGCCATCACCAACTTGATCGACATGAGTTTGAGTGAGCTCCAGGAGTTGGTGATGGACAGGGAAGCTTGGCATGCTGCAGCCCATGGGGTTGCAAAGAGTTGTCAATGACTTAGCGACTGAACAACAACAATTCCGAGTAGGAGAGAAGGTCAATTTTACAAGCAGGTGCAGGACAAGTGTCTTTAGGGTGGGAGAGTGGAGCTGGAGGTGGGCCACCAGCTCAATAAAGTAAAGAGAAATGGAACGATATCAGGCATTTCTGCCATGTGGGGTGGGCATGTGATGTGCAATGGTCTAGAAGCTTCGAGTTTCAGCATCAAAACCTGCCCCCGTCTCTGCCCTCCGCGCATTAGCTCCCATCTAGGCCTCACTTTCTCTCCTTGAAAAGGCGCGTCACCCACCACCCATCCTCCTTCATGCCCGAGCGTTCGGTCCCAGACGGCAGCACTCGCCTCCGCAGGGCCTGGATTAAGGCTAGGTGCCGACAGGAGGCCACCCCAGCAGCCCGGCCCCAAGGACCACACCTGATAGATGGCTTCATCGCAGGCATTCTGGAGGCCCAGGTTCACCATCGTGTTCTGTAGGGTGCGGCCCATGTAGAATTCCAGGGACAGATAGTAGATGCGCTAAGGGAGCAAGAGGAGGCATCTGAGACAGCTGGTTCAGCCCCACGTACGTGAAGATCCCAGTGCAGAGCGGACCTTCTGAGAGGCTGCACTCAGCCAACACTGCACTTACCTGCACCCCTAAAATGGGCTCCCTCCCTTCGGCCTTGGCCAACCTCACCTTTCCAGGGGCTGCCCCCCAGGGAGGGTCCTTCAAAAGCAGATTCTGTGCACTGCCCTTCTGGAGTCCCCCAGGGGACAAAAAGGAACCTCCCCCAAGGGCAGGGAGGTGGGACAGGGCGGTGGTGGGGAACTGACCCCCAGGACAGACGAAGTCCTGTCTGCGCTTGGCTCCTGACACCTGCACTGGGCACTCAGCGCCAACAGCACGGCCAACACAGTGGGACAGACAGATGGACATGTCTGCCTATTTCCACCTGCTGCCTATTTGCTGGCTTTGGGGGACTGAGAGATAAACTTTTGTATATAAGAAAAGATGACCACCAACACTTGCTGGGGATCATGCAGGATTCCAATGCTTCCCGTGCCTGGGGCTGTCTGCCCCCGCTACAACCACCCAATGGGCCACGGAAGGCAGCGGCAGAGTTGAGATCCGGCCCACAGAGTCCTGTTCCTATACGGGACCTCCATGCTGCTTCCTGTCATCCAGAGTAAGGCCTTGGGGGGACTTCCCTGGTGGTCCAGTGGTTAAGGCTCCACGCTCCCAATGCAGGGGGCCCAGGTTTGATCCCTGGTTAGGGAACCACATCCCACAGGCCACAATTAAAAAGATCCTGAATGCCACAACTAAGACCCAGTGGAGCCAAATAAAGAAACGTACTTTTAAAAAATATAATTTAAAAAAACTTTCCATACATATCAAATCTACAAATCAAAAGAACATGCATGCATACAAAAAAAAAAAAAAAAAAACAGATTTCAGTCTCAGACAGCCTTCCACGTTTTTTGATTATATGAATGCCTGGCTTCAATATTCCCATCCACATTCCTGTGTCCTTTAAATCACAGACTCATCATGGTGTAACAAGCTCCTCTCTACCCACCACGGCCATCACTGCTGTTCACGGCCCATTGCCTCTTCCTGACCTTTCATTGTCCTGGACAGTATTTACCCTACACTTGAACTGATTTATTAGTATATGGGTTCCCACGGGGCTTGGTAACCAATAGGCAAACACACCGAGATGACAGCATCTAGCGGTCTGAGCGAGTGAACATTCTCCCAGGCACACACAAGGGGCATTTTCCCCCACCGAACTCCTTCTGGGGTTCTCCCGAGAGGTTTTATAAGAAGTTGGCAGGTCAGGGATATGGTTGAGATGCTTTCATTTTGCCTGTAACTATTCATACAAATATGTATTTTTAAAGTTGTAGTTTGATCTTTCCAACTTTTAACCAGCACTAGGAAAATAGCTTGATTATCTCTTTTCCTAAGAGATGGGTGCTGAGGCATAAAATGTTGCAATCAGACTTAAAATCTTTGAATCTCTTCCACTTTCCTCCCAAGTTGAACACAGGTGTCCAGGGTTCATCAGCGTACTTAGTTCTGCAAACAGGCCCGGGAGAGTCTCCTGTGGCCCCCTGCACAAAAGGACAGCAGGGACAGCATGGCATTGGGGTCCCCCAAGCACTGTCCCCACTCAGAAGGGACCGACCAGGGTCAGCCCTGTGCCAGGCACCTCCGAAGGCCCCGCCTGGCTGGAGCTCTGGTCTCAGGGGCGGTGCCTTGTTTTCTGCTGCTGTTTCTGCCTGAGTGAGGAGTACTTTTATAACTTCACCACACATGTTGATTTTGCTTTCCTCAGTTTCCTTAAGATAGTCTGGCGTGAAACCATTAAAACTGAAGGCTCTTGAGAAGCTGGTTGATGGCATTTGAACCACACAGACTGGGTCCCATCCTGGCTCCTTCCCCGGCAGATGGGGTGACCTGGTCCCTTTATGTCCCTGAGAGCACCATGTCCACCCTGGACTCAGCAATGCTGGGCCCCTCACCAGGCCAGATTTTCGGGGAGGGGTGTGGAACCTGTAGAACAGGTGGTAATTCTGGAAAAAACAAACAAAAAACAGCTGAGGGCACAGGCTTGGTCCAAGAAAAAGCCTGGGGGCTCACCTGCAAAAGGCCAATACTTGCTGGCCCCAAACTCTGCTGCTGTGAGCCCACAGCCCTCCAGGCCCAGCCCAGTGTCCTAGCACCATCTTTGCAATCCTGGAAAGGGCCTCCCAGCTCAGGGGTGCTGACTGAGGACCAGACACTCATCTCCTGGAGCCTGAGAACAGCAGGAACCCCTTAACCTTGCCACATACCTCTGGGGGGTCACCTTCGGGGTTGAACTAGGTCACTGAACCTTTTGGCTGCATTCCTTCTCTGCAATACGGCTGTAACAAGTGTTATATGGCCTAGAGGCAGCCTTGATTTTTTTATCAATTGGGTTTATTTATTACATGCTGAGCCCACCCCAACAGGTAACATCAGAGAAAAGCATCAACAAAGCTCTTCGACAAAAACAGATGAAAACATGATCAATGCAAATATTATATAGCATATTAATCTGCTAAAGGGTCTTAGGGGGTTTCCCTGGTGGCTCAGATGGTAAAGCATCTGCCTGCAATGCGGGAGACCCGGGTTCAATCCCTGGGTTGGGAAGATCCCCTGGAGAAGGAAATGGCAACTCACTGTAGTACTCTTGCCTGGAAAATTCCATGGACGGAGTAGTCTGGTAGGCTACAGTCCATGGGGTCACAAAGAGTCGGACACTATGGAGTAACTTCACAAAGAGTCTTAGGAGTTAATGAACTCTATGAACATGGAGTTTAATGTAAATAGGTACAGCCTCATTTTGCTCTCTATAGAACTGAGATTAATAACAATAGAACTGGGCTTTCTGAGATCTCCAATTTCTTCTCCCTCTCCTAAAAGTGTGTTCAGAGCCCTTGTTTAACAGCAGGGTCTGAACGCTCTGCAGGAGAAGAAACAAAGAACTTTCTCAACACTCAGGGCAATGAAGCTGGGTACAAACTGGGGCAATCCACTTCTCCACCACCAAGAACCCGATTCTATCTGTGCCAGGAACATGCAGCCGCACAGTCTCCTGTCACCTTAACTCACCAGCTGCCCTCTCCCAGCATAGAGAGGCTGCTGCCAGACAGAACTGGCCCTGACATGACACAGGGACACTGATCACTGACCCAACACACAGGTCAGCTCCAGTGGGCACCCCCCCGGCCTCTCCAAAGCCACTGAGGCCCCCTCGTGTTTGTTATCCCACTGCAAGAGGAGAGCTGCTGTGGAGGGGGGTGGCCCCCCAACTGGCCAGAGAGCTGAGGCTCACTCCTGTCCTGAGCACATCTCCACGTCCACCCCACTGCGTCCCAGGGGCTTTCTGGAGGAAATGGCTTTCTATATAAAACCACAACTCTGCTCGCATGAGGAGGAAGGGTGGTATCTACCAGACGTCTTAGGGTCCAACCTACAAAGTCACACTCAGCACACTCCTTTGGAGTGAAATCCCAAGGACTCTTGGTTTCCCCTAACTGGCAGGCTGTGTCTCAATGTAGACCACAAACTTCTTCTTCTTTTTTTTTTTTTTTTTTCACTTTAGGTACTGTTACCTAGGATTAGAACGCAGGTCTGTTTGCTCAAAGTAAATCTGGGAAATGTAAAATAGGATAAAATTACAGGATATGAGAACCTGCAGGGATCTTAGAGATCATTTAGTTCTGCAGGGAACAGATTCTCTTTGCGCTCCATGATGTCAATTTTATAGTCCTGGGCCGTCTACCTCACACGCTGCTAAGCCCTATCTACGAAGTGTCCACTCAGCCCATCCCAGAGCCAGACAGTCACGGAGGCCTCCTTGTCACTGACTGATAGCCAGAGCCTGATCAATTTATCTTAAGTGATCTGGACCACGTCAAGCTCCACCTGTGACTCAGCATTATGACTCAGTATTGTGAACAGAGCTGTGTGTGCCTGCTAAGTCACTTCAGTCGTGTCCGACTCTTTGCGACCCTATGGCTCCTCTGTCCATAGGATTCTCCAGGCATGAATACTGGAGTGGGTTGAAATGCCCTCCTCCAGGGAATCTTCCCGACCCAGGAATCAAACCCATGTCTCTTATGTCTCCTGCATTGGCAGGCAGGTTCTTTACCACTAGCAACACCTGGGAAGCCCGGTAAACAGAGCTACTTTCACCTTGAAGTGATGTTTCAAGGCTGAGAAAAGACACTCAGCTAAAACTGAGATTATATGTAATTCCCACTCCAGAAGATCTAGCGAAACCTTTCTGTCATCCAATCACCTTTCTAAATTTCTGTATTCATTTCTCCTGCCCTTTCACCATAGTCTAAGAACCCCCTTCTCTACAAGGTAGAAAAAGCTAACCATCTATTGCCTGCTGCTTACCTGCTTCGGGTCTTAAAATATATGGGATTCCATATGGGTTAGAGCCTGCTCTGCTTAATGAGGGGGTGGGGGTAGGGTGGGGAAGGCCGTATATCTGAAAAGATGCATAAAGTCCTCTCAGTCTTCTTACTTGTATTTCTTATCAGTGGGACAACCAACAAAGCTGAGTAAGGTCTGCAGGTGACAACACTGTGATGGTGTGAACACCCCAAGTTTTTTCTAAGTCCTCTGCTAGTATGAGGGAGTCCCCTGATTTTTTTCCAATCACATATTTGAGTTTTTAGAGGGAAAGGTTGGTTATCAAGTCTAAAACTTACTTTCAAATGGTTCACAGGAAAAAAAAAATGTATGTATAAAGAGAGAAGGATATAACAAACAAGTTAAAAATGGGGAATTCGGATAAAGACCATATGGGAATTCTCACATCATTCTTGCAACTTTTGAAAGTCTCAAATCATGTAAAATAAACATTTAAAAAATCATCAAGGATTTCTCTGGGTGTCCAGTGATGCAGACTCTACCTTCCCAATGTAGGGCACAGATGTTCGATCCCTGGTGGGGGGTCTAACATCCCGTATGTCATGGGATGCAATCAAAAAATAAATTTAAAAAAATCATCTAAAAAGGGATGGGATGCAGAAGTGAGATGGGTTACAACATTTCATAAGAATATAAGGGGCCTGCCATCCACAGCAGCTTGGGCTCTCCAGAGAAACAGAATCTACAGGACATACACACAGAGACTTATTTTAAGGAGCTGGGTCACATAATCACGGAGGTCCAAGACCGAAATCTGGCGAGGTGAGGCATGGAGGAGTGGCATTTGGACTCAAAATGGGGTGTCAGTCTTTGCTCTGTTCAGGCCTTCAAGTGAATAGAGGCCCACCTACATTACAGAAGATACCATTTTCCTCAAAATCCACTGACCAAACGTTACTCTCACATTTAGTCAGAAAACACCTTCAAACAAACATCCACATTAACACTGGACCAAATATCTGGGCACCATAGCCCAGCCAAGCTGACACAGAAAATGAACCATCACAGCCTGCAGGAGCAGAGGTTAGGCGGCCTTCTATGAGAAATCGTGGCACACACACACAGTTTCCCCATCTCATAGACAATGGCTTCACCCGACCTTCTGCTCTGCAAGCTGTCAGGGTAATCAGCAACACGAACCGCCTGCCCCTCCCCAGCTTCTGGCCACAGAAAATAACTCTGAGCTCTCTGCTATCAGGGAGGCTTGTCCACAGGATACAAGATCAAGTTCACACAGATGAGTGCAAACACATCAGAACACCACAGCCACAACCAGAACCACAGAGTGCAAACACAGCAAACACATCAGAACCGCTGCCTGGGTCAAAAAGATCTCAGTGCTGGTCCCACTCCTGCCTTATTAGGACAGAAGTTCAGAAGTGGGGCTTGTGGGCAGCCAAGGGTATAAAACACTGCTCCAGATTATCTTCCTTCAATTCCCAAATCCAGTAAAACCATAAGATTGACTGTATTCTTTATGATTATCTTACTAGAAACATTTAAGACAGGAGCTTGGGCCCAGTGGTAGAGCGCCTTTTCTTAGTCTACCATGATGGTTATGCCAAGAGCTCATGAGGAAGGAGCCATGGGAAACTGACCAGTCCATCCACTGCAGGGGTGCCATCAGGCCAGCTGTCCACCTTGTACAATGTCTTCTCTAGATATCCATGGAAGAAATCTCCCACCTGCCCATTCCAGAATCTCTAGTAGAGACTGAGGACTCCCATAACTAGGCATAACCTGCCATGTGCTCTGGTTGCCAGAACTTAGGTTGGCATTTTGTGTCCTGAGTTTACACCTGAACTTAATCCACTTTCCTACCCTTACTGTCTTTTGCCCCAACTTTCTCTTTGAGGTCTTCTATGAAGGTGAGCCTTTTGTATCGTATCTTTTTTAGAAAATTATTTATTTGTTGTTTTTAGCTGTGCTGGGTCTTTTTTGTTGTGGTGTTCAGGCTTCTCGTTGCAGTGGCTTCTCTTGTAGAGCACAGGCTTTAGGGACTTTGGGCTTCAGCAGTTGCTGCACATGAGCTCAGTTGTTGTGGTACATAGGCTTAGCTGCTCAGAAGCATGTGGAATCTTCCTAGACCAGGGATCAAATTTGTGTCCCTTGCATTGGCAGGCGAATTCTTAACCACTGGACTGCCAGGGAAGCCCCTGTGTCATGTCTTGCTCAAGCATTCTCAAATTCTTTTTGGACGGAATGTCAATGTAAAATGGAAACATTTTACCAGCAAACACAAAACTATGATGTTTTAGAAAGGAAAGGGACTCAGAAATGGATTCCCTAGCTTGACCTTCCTCATTTTAAAGATGAAAAAACTGAGACCAAGAAAGAAACCTACCCCAGCCCAGGGTGGAACAATCTGAGTGGTAAAGCCAGGCCTTGAGGGGCTTGGATCTGTGTGAGCCATCCCTTACCACCCAGCTCCTTTCCGTCCCCGAGTCTGGAGTGGAGTCCTGACCTCCCCATCTCCTCAGTCTCTTGGAGTCTCTTTAGAATTAAGCGCTGAGTCCTGCCAAGTACAGACCTCTTAAATTTTAGCCAGATATTTTGACTTGCTGCTTGGCCAGGCAGCTTATTTGAAAACTCTTCCTCTGAGCACTGAGCTTCAATTGTTTCTACTATTACCAAAAATAGAATGCTTGAAAGAGTTACGAAACAATAGGTGCAGCATGGCACTGCACTATTTTGTGTAATAAAAACAAGTGTCTCTACCTGCCCAGAAAAAGAGATGTGGAACACAAGCTATCTGTAGCATTTACACTGTTATCACTAGGGGGTGAGATTACAGTTAAATGTATCCTTTTGGCTTATCTGTGTTTTCGAATTTTTGTCTCCAGTAATCACAAGGACCTGCATAACTGTTTTTAAGTAAATAAAAATATTAAATAAAAGCAGTCTGATTCTTGTTTAGATCATCAGGCTGCCAAAGCCCTCCCACCTTCCCTCATGCTCTGATCCTCCTGGGATCAGAGGTATAGCAGTGATAAGCTACATCTCTGCCAGCACACTCAAGGGCATTTCCCTGCAGCTGAACCAGAATGTACCATAGCACCGTAGGGACCCGTTAGAGTCTTTATTCTATGTTTAGATCCATAAAAGGCTGGTGATGGGCTCAGGGATTGCGGAAGTAACCTTTTCTGAACAGGATTAAATTCCTCTAACAAAACAGGGTTTCTTATCCTTTCCAACAGGGTTCCCTAACCTCTGAGATCTAATGCCTGAGGGTCTGAGGCGGAGCTAATGTAATAATAATAGAAACAAAGTGCACAATAAATGTAACGTGCTTGAATCATCCAGAAACCATCCCCTCCCACCCCACCAGGGGCTGTGGAAAAACTGTCTTCCATGAAAGCGGACCCTGGTCCCTAAACGGTTGGGGACCCCAGCTTTATAAGCAAACATGTAACTTTTGCAGGAAAAGGAGATGATGAGCCTATTTTCAACATGGATCAGACAGATCAAAGCAGTTAAATTAGAAGTTTCCACTTTCAAAGGACCTTCCTATCCAGGAGAGGCAAACAACCTTCCATTTACAGGCTGTATAGTTTCCTTAAAAGAGGAATGTTTATGCCTATGGCCACCGTAGCCATCAGTGAGAATCAGCAAACCTGTTTTGTTAGAGGAATTTAATCCTGTTCAGGAAAGGTTATTTCCGCAATCCCTGAGCCCATTACCAGTCTTTTTTGGATCTAAACATAGAATAAAGACTCTTAACAGGTCCCTTGGGTGCTGTGGTACATTCTGGTTCAGCTGCCCGGAAATGCCCTTGAGTGTGCAGGCAGAGATGTCGCTTGTCACCTGCTGCATGAATAACAATGATATTGCAAAGTGGAGCTCTGCCACCAACAGGGAATTCTGGGGGAGTCCTGCCTCTTGGCCAGCTTCCCTGGCAAAGTCGACCCAAGCCCTTATTGAAATAACCTGTTTTAGCCATTTGGTGTGACTTCACTGTCTTGCATACTAAACACCAAGAGGCTGGTTAGTATTCTAACAAATCTGTCTTTTTTACCACTATTCTTAGAAAAAGGAGTGCCCCAGAAAAAGCTTGGAAAAGCAACCGATCTCAGACTTAGCAATTATTAAACATTTCTTAACGCCCTACAAAAATACTATCAACAAAGCAACTGCCCAGTGCCCAGGTGTCCACTGCAAATCAAACTTTGCAAACTGGTGTTAGGTCTACAGGTGTGTCCTTCCCTCATCAGTTTTCACTCTACAGTAGTATAAAAGAAAGGGTAAAACGCTCCATGGTCAAGAGGTAAGAAACAAAACCAAAAAACCAAGCAAACAAACTGGCAGCAGGGGCCTGGCCAAGCCTATGACATATGCATCAGACTGAAAACTATCAATGATACTGAAGAATCATATTTACTTGGAAAGCTGTTGAAAAAGCTACAAGTGTTACAAATGTTGATGAATGAAACAGAAGAGCCACAAAACCGTACACTCAATATGCTTTTGAAAGGTGTGCATATTTATTTAAGAACAGGAGAAGATGCAGGACAGACACCTGCATTCTTAACACGGTTAGTAATGGACGTGATGAACAAGTTCTCTCTTGTGCACCTTGTACTCGTCTACCATAAACCTATGCTTGTATAAAATGTAAAAAGAATCAACAGTTTCTTACTGTCTACCAACCTTCAGCTAAAACAAGTTCTCCAGAGCAGGTGTGTGCTCCTGGAAGGCAGGGCCCATCCCTGAGGGCCTCAGTCTCAGAGGCTTCCCAGTGACCCCAACTCCACCACAGGACAGCAGGCCCCCCGCTCGACTTCAGGCGCTTAGCGTGTGGTGTGCAGGTGCAGACGAAGCTGTGTGCAGGGCCACCTCACCCAGGGGGTGTGTGTGTGTGTGCGTGTGCAGGGCCACCTCACCCAGGTGTGTGTGTGTGTGTGTGCGCACGCGTGCAGGGCCACCTTACCCAGGGTGTGTGTGTGTGTGCATGTGCAGGGCCACCTAACCTGGGTGTGTGTGTGTGTGTGTGTGTGTGCAAGGCCACCTCACCTGGGTGTGTGTATGCGTGTGCAGGGTTGCCTCACCAGGGTGTGTGTGTGTGTGTGTGTGCGTGCGCGCACGTGCGTGCAGGGCTGCCTTACCCAGGGTGTGTGTGTGTGTATGTGCAAGGCCACCTCACCTGGGGGTGTGTGTGTGTGTGCAGGGCCACCTCACCTGGGTGTGTGTGTCTGTGTGTGTCTGTGTGTCTTCACCCCAGCGGTCCCTCCTTACCCAGTCTCTTCACCAGGGATCTCTCCTCACCCAGGGGTCCCCTCTTACCCGGGGCAGGGGGTGGGGACGGTCTCCCCCCATCTCAAGGGTGGTCGATCCCTCCTCACTGGGGTCTCTTCTCACCAGAGGTCCTTCTCCGCCCTGTGAGTCTCTCACCACCCCAGCGATCTCTCCTCACCTGGGGGTGCGGGGTTTCTCCCCATCTCGGGGGGGGGGGTCCCTTCTCACCTGGGGGTCTCTCCCCCCGACCCCGGAGGTCCCTCCTCACCGAGGTCTCTCCAGCCGGGACAGACACAAAGACAGAGATTCGCTCAGTCATGCCCGACTCTCTGCGACCCCGCGGACCGCAGCCCGCCAGGCTCGTGTGTCCATGGGATTCTCCAGGCAGGAACACCGGACTAGGCTGCCGTGCCCTCCTCCAGAGGGTCTTCCCCACCCGGGGACCGAGCCCGCGTCTCCCGCATTGCAGGCGGACGCTTCCCCGTCCGAGCCACCCTGCAGCCGTCTCCCCGCGGGCGCCCTCTTCCCCGGCGCGCCTCACCTTGGGGTCGCGCTCGTAGTAGCGCTGCTGCGTGCGGATCCAGCGGCCCACCAGGTGGTCCCGCACGGTGTGCGCCAGCGCCAGGTAGTAGTCGCGGCGCGTGGCGACATTGCGGTCCTTGACGAGCGTGAAGTGCAGGTGCCGGTTGAAGCTCTTCCGCACCTCTGCCACGTCGCCCAGCCCCGCCAGCCCGCGCACGCTGATCTGCTTCCGCCTCTCGCCGTCCGTCAGCGGCTTTGCCATCGCGCCGGCCGCCCGGGAGGACGAGGACGAGGAGGACGGCGAGAAGGAGGAGGACGAGGAGAGCCGCTGGGACACGCCCGCGCCAGGGATGCTGCGGCTTCACCAGCTGCCAGGCCGCGCCTGCGCAGTGCGCCGCGCCGGCGAGGAGGGGAGGGGCCGCGGGCGCGACTGCGCGCAGCGCCGGGGCCGCGGGTGGGGCGGGGCCTGCTGGAGGGCGGGGCCGCAGAAGGGGCGGAGTACCTATGCCTGCGGGAAGGAGTACTGTTGAGTTTCTCCACGCGCAAAGCTGAGCGTGAGGTCCTGGGCTTGTGGCCCATTCCTGCCAGCATCTCTCTCCTGTCCACGCCCCCGAGACGGCATCTCCTCCTGCTCCTCACCCTCTCTAAAGCCACTCAGCTAGTTCCTACCTGCAGGTCCTGGGCTGGGACCGCCTCACTCACTCTCACCACACTACCTGCTGCTGTCCCCCAGGGCCATCTTCCGGCCCTTGGCTTCAATCTTGCTCCCGCAGCTCCTCCTTGATCATATCTTAGCCTCTGTGATTTCTGCATCAACAAGAGTCCTGCAGGTAGGTGGAACGTGGAAAAACTGGTAGCATTCACTGAAGCTAAACAACCACCTACCTCTGACCCAGCAATACTACTCCAAAGAAAATACCCAACAGAAATGAATGCTTAGGCCGACCAAAAGGCATGTACAGAAATGCCCGTAACATTCAAATATTCGCAACAGTCCCAAACGAAACCACACAAGTGCCCACCAGTGCTGGGCTGCTAAATAAATTGTGGCATATCCCCATGGTTGCATAGCCCAGAGCCGTGAGAACGATGGCCCACATCCAACAGCACAGAGGAACAATGCTGCCTGAGAGAAGGCAGCACTTCAGGACTCCACTCACATGAGGGTGTGGGACTGGCCAGTCTCTGGGCCTGCAGACCTAAGGCTGGTGCTGAGCCTTAGGGATGGACATAGCTGGGGTGGGGGGTGTCTCCATGGCACTCTCTCTCTCTCTAGAGCTGGTCCTCCAAAAGGAAGTCTGGTGCCTCCAGCCATTTGTGCCCAGTGTTTCTAGTCTCTTTATCCATCCTCAGCTACTCCTTTGGGTCCTCTTGCCAGGATTCCCATGGTAGTTTCCTCATGGGCTCCCCTGCCTCCCAGACACTCCCCAGAACCATCCCTCCCACAAGGTGGACTGGCCAGTCCCTCAGCAGAAGGTTGAGCTCAGCACAGCTTCTGCAAACCATGACCCTGGCCAGGTGAGCTTGCTAAACCAGTGTCAGTCCCTCCCGAGCAGGTCCAGGCTGACCTGGGGGAGTTGAGATGACAGGTGAGAGCAGGCCCCCCTGTAGCTAATGGGCAGGCATTCTGAGGTGACCAGGCCAAAGTAGAAGCAGTCAGAGCCGGGGTCAGTGAGAGAGCTGGGGGTGGAGAGAGAGAAGCAGTGCCCAAATGGTGGAGCTTGGGGTCTGCCTGGGGGGCTGTGAGAGGAGGTGAAGGATACACAGCCGACATCCACAGGCCTCCCTGGTCTGGTTCTCACCCTCCACAGCCCTCGCCCTTGGGGAGCCTCTTCCTGGTGGGGCAGATTTGCTGTGAAGGCTGCCGGCCTGGCTTCAAGCTGCATCTCAGGGCACTGCCTCTGTCTACCCTTGGCCCGGGCTGGCCCACCACCTGTTTTGGTATGGCCGTCAAGTTAGGAACACTTTCTACATTTTTAAATGATTGAAACGAATCAGAAGAAGGGTAATTTTCATGACATATGAAAATTACATGAAATCCAAACTTCACTGCCTACAAATAAAGTGACACTCATTCCTCTGCATTTTGTCTAGGCTGCTTTCACATGTCCACGACAGAGCTGAGCATCGTGACTGATGTCAGCTGTGGGCCCCGAATCTGCCCTTTACAGAGGTTGCTGCCCCTGGCCTAGAACATGTGCTCCTCTGAGAGGGCCCCATGTCCCCAGCATGGCCTGCCACGCTAGGCTCCGTGATTATACTCCAGATAGAGCACATCCCTGTGGTTCTACCTGCCGCATGCAAGGCAAGGGTACACTGGGCGGGAGAGGTGGCTGGCCTGGGCAGGATTCTTGAAGCCTCTTTAAAATTCACTAGGTCACATCAGGGAGACACACATAAAAACCCCAGCAGGCCCCAGGACTCACCTGTTACAATGCTCAACATGTAAGTGACCAACAGCATGGAGAGACTGAAGCATAGGACTCAAGGGAGAGTAACCTTTAGAGCCACACTGGAAACAGTGTGGCAGGTTCTTATCAAATTGTCAAATGGACACTTAGCATGTGGCCCGACCATTCCACTTTTAGGTATTCATCCAAGAGAAATAAAAAATGTATGTCTACAAAAAATGCAAGGAGGTTCACAGGAGCCTTATCACTACTACCCCAAAGTGGAAATAGCCTATGTGACTGTCAACAGGATATTGAAATAGTGAAATATTAACTCAACTGTAAAAAGGAATGAATCGACACCAGTGAATCTTACAAACATGATGCCAAACAGAAGGCCAGACACAAAAGAGCACACACTGTACCATTTCATTTACATGAAGTTCCAGAATTGGCAAAAGGAATGTGTTGGGATGGAATTCAGAACAGTCCCCTAAGGGCCAAGGTTAGGGGGATTGTCTGGGGACTTTCTGGGGTGACAGACTAAGGTAGGCTACAGGTTGTATTTGTCAAAATTGTTTGAACTGTATATTTAAGACCGGTACATTTTACTATGGGAGAATACCTCAATAAAGATATTCTTAAAAAAAAAATTTCCCTAGGTCAGCAGTAAAAGCTAGAAAGAGCTTAAGTACAAAAAACAGGCTCCGTCAAACAGGCAGCTTTTGAATATCCAGGCCTCTAGGAAGCGACACTGAGTTTCTTCTGAGATTCATTCAGTGCAGAGAAATTCCAGCCTAGGTTATGAGTGAGAAGAGTCCACCCAACAGGGAAGCGAAGGAAGGTTTCTTGCTGAAACCTTATTTGCTTTGCTAACCCTTTAGCCCTGCTGTTTGCTTTGGGTGGAGTCCTACCAGGCACTCTCACTGGGAAAACAAGAGAATCCTTGGTTCCACAAGGAAATTTGAGGGGCAGGGAGGTAAGGTCAGTATCCCTCTTTCTCTGGATTTTCAAATCTCCTGCTTTCTTTTAGGTAATCTTCTATGACTCAGGAGGGCAGCTGAGTGCCCCTCCCCATGAGTCCAACCCCTGCAGGATCCAGGGCTTCACCAGGAAAGAGCTGACCTGACCTCTCACCCCAACTGGGAGGGGATCTTCTCAGTCCCCAGGCCTGAGGGGAGACCACAAGGAGACTGAAAAAAGTCTAGGGCTTGCCTTTTCAGATAATTGCTAGTTCTGTTTGCTGTGCAGAAGCTTTTTCCTGTTTAGTGTTTATTTTTGCTTTCATGACCTTTGCTTTTGGAGTCAGATAAAAAAAAATTAATTGCCAAGACTAACGTCAGTGAGTTTCTACCTATGTTTTCTTCTAGGAGTTTTACAGTTTCAGGTTTCAAGTTCAAGTCTTTAATCCAGTTTGAGTTAATTTTTGTGTGTAGTGGAAGATTGTGGTTCAGTTTCATTCTTTTTTTTTTGGCTCTCCAGTTTTTCCAGCACCATTTATTGAAAGGACTATTCATTTTCCATTGTATATTCTTGACTCCTTAGTTGTAAATTAACTGGCCACATATGCATGTATTTATTTTTGGACTTGTTATTCTGGTCCATTAATCTATGTATCTGTTTTTATGCCCATCCCACATTTTGATTATCATATTATTGTTATTATAGCTCACAATACCTCTGGCTTTGTGTTTTCTCAAGATTGCTTTGGCTATTCAGAGTCTTTTGTGTCTCCATACAAAGTTAGGACTCTTCTATTTCTGTGAAAAATACCATTGGAATTTTGATAGGGATTGCAGTGAATCTTTAGATTGCTTTGGATAGTATGAACATTTTAACAATATTAATTCTTCCAATCCATAAACGTGAAATACCTTTCCATTTACTTGTGTCTTCTTCAATTTCTTTCATCAATGTCTTACAATTTCCAGTGTACAAGATTTTGAAAAGCTTCCGCACAGCAAAGGAAACCATCAACAACAAAATGCAACCTATTGAATGGAAGAAGACACTTGCAAATCACATATCTTATAATATTAAAAATATATAAAGAACTCCTACAACTCAATAGCAAAGCAAAAACAGAAACAAAAATGAAGCAAACAACTTGATTAAAAAATGGGCAAAGAATCTGAACAGACGATTCCCAAGGAAGACATGCAGATGGCCCACCTCATGAAAAGAAGTGTTGGTGAGGATGTGGAAAAAAGGAAAACCTGAGTACTGTTGCTGGGAATGTGCAGCCACTATGGGAAACAGTATAGAGTTTCCTTAAAAAATAAAAATAGAACTAATGTTTGAGCCAGCAATTCCACTCCTGAGTATTTATCCAGAAAAACAAAAACACTAATTCAAAGACATATGCATCTCTATGTTTATTGCAGCATTATTCACAATAGCCAAGATATGGAAGCAGCCTAAGTATCCACTGATGGATGAATGAATAAAGATGTGGTATATGTATACAATGGAATACTACTTAGCCAGAAAAAAGAAGGTATCTTCTTGCCACTTGTGACCACACGGATGGACCTAGAAGATGTTATGCTAAGTGAAATAACTCAGACAGAGAACGATAAGTACTGCATGAATTCACTTACATGTGAAATCTAAACAACAAAGCAAACTAACAAAAAAAACCAATCTCATAGATACAGATTTGGTGGCTGCCAGAGGTAGGGGATTGAGGGTGGGTGAGATGTGTGAAAAGGTGCAAACTTCTGGACTTCCCCAGTGGTTAAGAGCCCACCTTCCAATGCTGCGGGGCTGCACAAGCTCCCACATGCTGCAAGGCAAGCAAACCCATGAGTCTCAACCAGAGAGAAGCCTGCAGGCTGCAACGAAGACCCGATACAGCCATAAAGAAAGAAATTTTTAGAAAACAGTCCTGAGAATGTAACATACAGTAGGAACTATAGCTACTAATGTTGCATTGCATATTTGAAAGTGGCTAAGAGAGTAGATCTTGGCTCTTCCCAGGTGCATGCATGTGTGCAAAGTCACTATAGTTGTGTCCGACTCTCTGTGACCCCATGGACTGTGGCCCGCCAGGTTCCTCTGTCCTTAGGATTCTCCAGGCAAGAATATGGGAGTGGGTTGCCATTCCCTTCTCCCCCAAGTAGCTCAGTGGTAAAGAATCCGCTTGCCAGGACGGGAGACACAGAGATTCAGGTTTCATCCCTATTGGAAAGATCCCCTGGAGGAGGGCATGGCAACTCACTCCAATATTCTTGCCTGGAGAATCCCATGGACAGCGGAGCCTGGTGGGCTACCGTCCATAGGGTTACAAAGAGTAACCTGACTGAGGTTACAAAGACATGACTGAGTAACTGAGTGTGCACCCACGCAAGAGAGTAGATCTTAAAGTTGTCATCACAAGGAAAAAAAAATAAAATTTTTAAAAGATTTATTTATTTATCTTTTGACCGTGGTGGGTCTTTGTCTTTGTGGAGGGCTTTCTCTAGCTGCAGAGAGCATGGCTACTCTTTGTCATCGTGTGGGGGCTTCTCCTTGTGGTGGCTTCTCTTGTTGCTGAACACAGGCTCTAGGCTTGCAGGCTTCAGTAGTTGCAGCTCATCAGCTTAGTTGCTCTGGGGCATGTGGGATCTTCCTGGATCATGGACTGAACCCATGTCCCCTGAATTGCAAGGCAGGTTCTTAACCACTGGACCACCAGGGAAACCCCAGGGTAAAATCTTCTAACTATGTGAGGTGGTGGATGGTAACTAGAGATGTGGTGATCATTTTGCAATATATTCAAGTATTGAATCATTACTTTGTACTGCCGTTCTACTGCTGTTTAGTCGCTTAGTTGTGTCCGACTCTATGTGGTCTGTAGTCCGTCGGACTCCTCTGTCCATGGGATTCTCCGGGCAAGAATACTAGAGTGGGTTGCCATTTCCTTCTCCAGGGGGTCTTCCTGACTCAGGGATCAAACCCAGGTCTCCTGCATTGTAGGCAGTTTCTTTACCATCTGAGCCACTAGGGAAGCCCACCTTGTACACACTGAACTAATACAGTGTTATATGTCTATTAAATTAAAAGTAAGTAAACTTAGAGAAATCAATTTTTTAAAAAATGCCTAGGAGCTGAAAAAGGAAGAAAGGACCTTGTGCTTTCAGACTGGGACAAAATGATAAGATGTGGTTAACCACAAAGGGAACTGTCTAGAGGAAATGTGCAGTTCTAGGTAGCTGCCTTCCCAGAGTGCTAGTCTTCATTTTTCAAACTGCTTTATTTTGGCGCAGTGGTAAAGAAACCTCCTGCCAATGCAGGAGACACGAGAGACTAAGATTCTATCCCTGGGTCAGGAAGATCCCCTGGAGGAGGAAATGGCAACTCACTCCAGTATTCTTGCCTGGAAAATTCCATGGACAGAGGAGCCTGGTGGGCTATAGTCCACGGGGTCACAAAGAGTTGTACATGACTGAGCAACTGGGCACTCAGCACACTGAACTATTGAGATATTATATATGGTATATTAAATACCATCTTATAATTATATTCCATAAGTTGCCCTCTTAAAGAGCCTGATTCAGTAGTGTTTAACAGTGTTTAATATTTTAGAGTCATGCAACCATCACCATAATCTACATTTAGAACCTTCTCATCAACCCCCCAAAACCCTGTACCCCACCAATTAGGAGCCATTCCCAGTTCTCCCCCAACCCCCTCCCCGAGCCCTAGGCAACCCCCTGTCTGCTTGCTGTCTCTATGGATTTGCTTATTCTGGACGTTTTGTGTAAACAGAATCATGCACTATGTGATCTCATGTCTAGCTTCTTTCACTTGGCCTCATGTTTTCAAGGTTCATCCATGTTATAGATAATGCTATTTTTACTGCCAAATAATATTCCAAATGCATGGAGAGTCATTTTAAAAATTCTTTGAAATCTCTTCTCTAAAGAGAAGAGAAAGCTGAAAACCCTGGTTTATATTCCTCTCTCCCCTTGTTGCTTTAGAACAAGGATCTGCAGGCCCTGAACTCCAGCATTTTCCTGTGCAAACCCGGTCAATCTGGAGCTGCTTTCCAGTGGGTCTGGAGAACCATCAGCTGCATATGCTGACCACCTCTCACCCTGGAAGGTATCTTTGGAGCCATCTCACTGCCTGTGTTCTATACCACAAATGCACCACTCTGGCGCCCTCCTGACCTTCAGAGAAGCTTCCGGAGAGAGTGTCATACTGGAGATGTCTGCTTCTTAGCCACATCCACCCGAGGCAGACACTAAGGTTTACAGGCTGCACCCAGGCTCTTAAAGAGAAGCTTGTATCCACCAGTTAATAATGCGGCAAAGCAAGACATCTGGACTACCAAAGTGACAGAGGCAGTAAAGCCTGGAGCTGGGTTTTTTCTTTTATTTTTTATTTTTTTAATGTGATTCTTAAAAAAAATTTTTTTTTTATTTGGCAGACCTGGGTCATCACTGCTGTGTGTGGGCTTTCTCTAACTGTGGAGTGGGGGCCAACTCTCCATTTGTGGTGTACGGGCCTCTTATTGCCGTGGCTCCTCTCGTTGTGGTGCAGACTCGGCAGTTGCAGAATGAGGGCTCAGCAATTGTGGCTCATATGCTTAGTTGCCCCACTGCATGTGGAATCTTCCCGGACCAGGAATCGAACCTGAGTCCCCTGCATTGGCAGGCGGATTCTTAACCACTGGACTACCAGGGAAGTCCTGGAGCTAATTTAAAAATTTTTCTCTTGATTCTTTATTTTTCTAAATATTCCATGCTCATGAGTATCGTAATGATTGATTCTCCAGCAGGGAAACCCACTTTTGATAAATAGCTACATGCAAGGCCTGATGTGATGAAAAATTCATCAGGAGACACTCTTAACTTGGGAGGCACACCAGTTTGGGGTTTGGAAACCTGCAGACCTGGGTGCAAGGGACCCCTTCATCTCCTGTCACTGACCTTCAGCTCAGACATCCCAGCCTCTGAGCTGCATGATGGACTGTTGGCTCCATGCCTGACACCCGGTAAGCGCTGCGTCAACACAGGCCATAGTTGTTATTGTAGCTCAGAACCGAGGGACGCAGCACATGGTTTGCTTATCTGGCCACACGCTCTTCATAATTTTCAAGGTGAATCCAAGGAAGTGGGAAGTATGAAGCAGCCAGGGAGGCAACCGAAGCTGACCTCTCATCCCCCAGCAGGGAGCCCTTTTTGGGTACCCATGAATGCTGACCCTTGAATCAAGAGCCATCTTCTCTCAGGACATCTTTCCCCATTACCAGCTTCTCTGTGAGTCTGAATTCTGGCCTCTGGAGCCACACAGGCGGGGCCAGGCTCTGATAAACCTTTCAGGTTGTTTTATTTACTTTTTTAGACTGTGCCACTTGGCTTGCCAGCTCCTAGTTCCCTACCCAGGGACTGAACTTGCACCCTGGGCAATGAAAGCATGGAGTCCCAACCACTGAACCACCAGGGAAGTCCCAACCCTTACAGTATTGAAGATGGGGCTGTTGGATCCCCGCCCATCTAAAGCCTCTTTCCAGGACTGTGATGTCATGATTTATAGAACAAAATATATGTTTGGTCTTCGTCCTGTTCCTGGCTCACAGGTCCCCAAACTCTGGGGAGTTCATAAGCATAGGAGCAGTGGGAGCATCTTTTGTTGTATTTGGTCTCTTATCCTCAGTCCTGTTAGCCCCTTCAATCATACTTGAACTTGGGTTAGTGAGGTGATTTTTGGCAAGCCTCCAGGTAACCACCTGGGTGGTGGCTGGTTGCTGGGGCAACCAACCAAGGGATTAGAGTGCTCAGGGAGTCCGCCTCTTTTAGGCCCAACCTCTGGGGTGGGGATGGGGACTGGAAATCAGTGACTTAGTCAACCAAACCCATATAATGAAGCCTCCATAAAAATCCACAGAGTTCAGGGTTCGGAGAGCTCCCAGGGTGATGAGGTGCCAGGAGGGTGGTGTGCCCAGGGAGCATGGGTGCTCCACACCCTCCCCCATGCCCTCCCCTCCTGTCCCTTCCATCTGCCTGTTGGTTTGTATCCTGTGTGATGAACTGGCAATAAGGAGTAAACTGTTCTCCTGAATTCTGTGAGCCTCTCTAGCGAATTATAGAATCTGAGGGGGGTGTTGTAGGGACCTCTGACTTACAGCTGGTCGATCGGAAGCACAGGGCCGATCCCAAGTACCTGGACTTGAGAAGGGCCTCTGAAGGGCGGGTGGTCGTGTAGGACTGAGCCCTTACCTGCGGCATCTGGCACCGTCTCCGGGTGGATGGTGTCAGATAGAGTTGAACTGCAGGACACCCAGCTGGGCTTGGAGAACTGCCTGGTGGGAAAATGCCCACACGTCTGGTTTCAGCGTGAGGCACTGACAGCAGATCGAGGGGTGAGAGGAGTGGTAGAAAACAGTTTCCTTTATGAGGATGAACCCTCTTCACAGTTCATGGTCTCCAAACAAGGCATTTAAAAACAGCTTTATCAGAAATTGCACACCCAAGTGTGGCTTCTCACAGTGCTTACCTTGGGAGATGCAGTGTTTATATTACTGACCTATGATGATTCTAGACACTTTCTGAAAATTCCTTTAGGGAATCGCCTCATGACTTTATTGCATCCTTGATTTTATCCCCCAAATGGTATTATCCATTTGTCTCCAACAATTATGAAATTGTTCTAAAAATCAAATCCACCCTAAAACAATGATTTGTTTTCCTTGAGAGTATTCCAAAGCATGTGCAGGGATACTGAAAGTAATGTAAAAATGAAAACTATATCTTAAAAAAAACTGCTTTGTTAACTTCTAAAACTCTTTCAGTGGGGGACCCTTTCTAATGATGACAAAAAACCCGGAATTCAACAAGTAAGATAAATTGTACAAAAACTGTCATAAATTAGACAAATTTAGGGAATTCCCTGGTGGTCCAGTGGTTAAGACTTGGTGCTTTCATTGACAGGGCCTGGGTTCAATCCCTGGTCGAGGAACTAAGACCCCCCACAAGCCGTGCAGTATGGCCACAAAAGGAGACAGGGAGAAATTGGATTCATTTGAATACATTAAAATAGTAAAACTGTGTATTGAAAAAATACTGTAAAGTAAAAATGTAGTAATATTAATAAAATGGGGAAATTTGCAACATATTCTGTCACAATAGCTAATTTCCTTGGTATATAAAAGTTTCCTAAAAATCAGCAAGAAAATGACCATACTCTTATAGAAAAATTGTCAAGGGACATGAACAGATGTTTCACAGAAAAGGAAATACTCCTAGACATACACATACAAGATGAATTAGAATGGTGCCTAGTAAAATCATCAGTTATCATTTTTACCTGCTAGAATGGCAGAGCAAACAGCCTGACCAGAGCTGTGTTGGTGAGAGCTCAGGAAGCTGGCACCTGACTGCCACTGGAGTTGTAGGGAAATTTGGCAAAATAGTCACAATTTGAAATGTTCTCACCCTGCATAGCAAAGCAAACCATCCACAAAACAAAATGGCAGCCTATGGAAGGGAAGAAAGTATTTATAAATCATATATCTGATAAGGGGCAAATACCCAAATTACACAAAGAATTTTTGCTCAATAGCAAAAAACCAAGCAATCTGATTAAAAATGGGCTGAGGATCTGAATAGACATTTTGCCAAAGAAGACATACAGACAGCCAACAGACACAGAAAAAGATGCTCAGTATCACTCACCATCAGGAAAATGCAAATCAAAACTACAATGAGACATCATCTCATGCTTGTCAGAAAGGCTATCATCAAAAGCCAAGAATTAAGTGTTGGTGAGGATGTGGAAAAGGGGAACTTTTGGGCCCTGTTGGTGGAAATATAAATTGGTGCATTCACCATGGAAAATAATATGGAGTTTCCTTTTAAGGAACCACCATATGATGTAGCAATTCCACTTTGGGGACTATATCCAAAGGAAATGAAATCACTAATTAGAAAAGATACATGCACCCTGACATTCATAGCATTATTTACAATAGTCAAGATATGAAAGCAACCTAGATGTCCATCAACAGATGAATGGATAAAGATGTGATTTATGTATGTAATGGAATATCACTCAGCCATAAGAAAGAATTAAATCTTGCCATTTTCAACATGGATGAACCTAAAGGACATTATGCTAAGTGAAATAAGTCAGACAGAGAAAGACAAGTACTGTATGATCACACAAAATGAAGGTTGCTCAGCTGTGTCTGACTCTTTGCGACCCTATGGACTATACAGTCCATGGAATTCTTCAGGCCAGAATACGGGAATGGGTAGCCTTTCCCTTCTCCAGGGGATCTTCCTAACGCAGGGATCAAACCCAGGTCTCCTGCATTGCAGGCCAATTCTTTACCAGCTGAGCCTCAAGGGAAGTCCAAGAATACTGGAGTGGGTAGCCTATCTCTTCTCCAGGGGATCTTCCTGACCCAGGAATCAAACCGGGGTCTCCTGCATTACAGGCAGATTCTTTACCAACTGAGGTATCCATACACATGGAATCTAAAAAACAGAAGTCATTGAAACAGACATCAGAATGCTGGTTTCCAGAGGTGGGGCATGGTGGGGGGCGTGAAATAGATCAGAAGGTAGATTTCCAGTTATAAAAGTCCTGGGGATGTAGTATACAGAATGGTGACCATAGTTAACAATACTGCATTGCTTGTTTGAAAGCTGCTAAGAGGGTAGGTATCACAAGAAAAGGTATTCTGTAACTGTGTATGGTGACTGTTATGTTAACTAGACTTATGTATGTTATGTATGTTAACTAGACTTACTGTGATCATCCCATGACATATACTTTATGTCGTAGAGAGAAGCTAACCCAGTTATAAGTCAACTAAACCTCAATTAAGAAAAGAACAGTTTAAGACTGTCTTGGCTGGGGAACTCGTTCCTACATGAGGTGGGGAAAGAGCGGTAGGCAAGCCCTTGGGAGCATTTTGAGTGAAGTCCTTCCCAGAGCTCTTCTAGGGGTTCTCAGAACTGACTTCTGGAGAAAGTGTAGCTTCTTAAAGGACTTGGCTCCCAACAGGGCCCTGATCTTCACGGGTGCTTGTCACTCGGGCGGGTCTCTGGATTGACAAGGCTGCCCCTTCAACCACAACGTTAATCTCTCTCAAGACTCGTCCCACCTCTTCACGAGGGTGGGGAAGATAGATTCCCAACTCCACACAACAGCCTCTCAGAACCCGACCCCAGAGGTCAACCCCTCAGTGAGCCCCCTAAGACCACAGAGCTCGAGGCATATTTCCTATTTTCTCGATGTTTGACCCCATGAAGATGAAGGGGAAGTAAGTTGAGTGATTCTGAGTATTCAGAGGGTACATTTCATGTTAGGGAGAAAGATTCAGCTTAATTCCATTTTTTTCTAATTTCTGTCAATCCACACCTCTCCACCACTTCAATTTAAGCAGCAATTTAACTTAGATTTTAAACTCCTTATTAAAATACGCTTCTGAGAAGCACCCTGAAACAAAGCACATTCGCATGTTGCTGCCGTTGGGTCTGCAGTGTCAGGCTGGTGCACGCACGTGTGCAGGAGTGCAAGCTGGATAGCACGGGGTCTTGTCATACATACGGGGTGGCTACTCTGAGTGAGCGTGGGAAGGTGGGCGCAGGACCCGTGGGGCAGGGCACGTGGGTGGGAACCTCTTGCCCGTGTGCATCACCCACAGCGTGCTGGGACTGTGCATTGTCTGGCTATTTTTGAAAAAACAAGAGCCTGCTTTATTATCACAAAGACAGTGAATGACTTGCATAGTCTGCTCGCTTAAAAATGTTCCATGACTTATTTGGGACTCTCTTGGGCGACGTCCAGTTGTTTACTTTTTCAGACGTGAGATCACCGACCTATAAATGGACCAAATCAATTTTCACTTTGGCCTTCACGCATTTTTGATTCCTGGCCTCTGGAGTCTGCACAGTAGCTAAGCTTCTAGCTATCGTGGAAGGAAGGGGCTGGGAGGCCCGCCAAGGTAGGGGTGCAGGATGCGGGGAGCCAGTTTTCATTTCCTTGTCAAGTGGATCCTCAGGCTTCAGTGCTGAGGTGGCTTTCTGTCTGGGGAAAGCATCTCCCCACTGTCTTTTCCTGCCGTGTCAAACGCAGACCTATACGTCTCCCACCTCAAGGCTGACACTTTGGGGAACCTGCTGGGCAGAGGGCTGTTGGCTCCGGTTTTCAGCATCTGTGTCCTGATGGCCTGCCCCCAGCCCTCTGGAGGTGGGGATGTGGTAACCCCCACCTAGTCAGGCCCCCCGGGGGACGGTGCAGACTCCCCGTGTCTGTCCGGCAGGCTCAGGTGTTCTTGG
Organism: Cervus elaphus; assembly: GCF_910594005.1. NCBI lineage: Eukaryota > Metazoa > Chordata > Mammalia > Artiodactyla > Cervidae > Cervus > Cervus elaphus. The sequence goes on along the minus strand of NC_057837.1, from coordinate 42,690,146 downwards.
GTTTCACACCTGTCTCTCTCTCCTGGTCCTGCACACTCAGAGGTCAGGGCTCCGTCCCTGCAGGCCTGACATGTGGGCTTATGCAGCAGTCATGCCACTCTGGACCCCTTCAGCCGTAGGGGTCTGAAGCCTACACCTTCAGCCGTAGGAAGGGTCTGTCTGGTCTTTGTCCTGGCTGTGACCCCCTTCTGCTGGTCCTTGATTAAAACCAGATCCTCACAAGACACACTGCAGCTGGAGGTCAGTGCCCGCTCCAGACCACTCGGCCCTGGAGGTGATGAGCCTGCAGATGTCACAGTCCAGAGGGGGGCTCTGCTCTGCTGGACCCCAGAAAAGCCTAGACCTCCACAGGCCCACCCCGGACAGGGGACACCAGGAGTTCCCTGTGGAGCCTCTGTGTGTCCTGCTGCTGCTGTCTCCCCAAGAGGCACTGACAGGACTTTAATCCTGCCATCACACATCACCCACGGGGGCAGGTTTTTGTTTCAACTTCGGTGAACGGGAACGTAAGGTGCCCAACGTGGGCGCTGGGGTGGAGGGACAGTGCTGATGCTCACCGAGAGGAATCAGAGGAGCAGAAACCCTGGAAAACCCTTTATTTCAAGTGGAACACATGAGGTTCAGCTTATTTCGAGAACTGTACATTCACCACAGGAGCAACTGTGGGCCTGGGGCCCACAGAGCCCTGTGTCCGGCTCGGCCAGCACCCCGCGAGTCCGTGGGGGCCGGGCCGCCAGAGGGTGGATCCGTGGCTGTGGCCGGGTGGACACTGCTTGGCGGCCAACGGCTCAGGCAGCGATACATCCAGTGGGCTCAGGACACAGCTTCTGTGCGAGCGCTCAGCACCACACAGACGTCACCCTCTCACACACACACACGCGCGGCTCAGAACACAGCTTCTGAATGAGTGCTTGGCACCACAGACGTCACACACAGACACACACACACACTCTTCACAGCAGCGCACACTCACATTCAGACACATACACGGCTCAGGACACAGCTTCTGCACGAGTGCTTGGCACCACACAGACGCCACACACAGACACACACACTCTTCACAGCAGTGCACACTCAGACACACACACACACACCCATACACAGCTCAGGACACAGCTTCTGCGTGAGTGTTTGGCACCACACAGACGTCACACACAGACATACACACTCTTCACAGCAGCGCACATTCACATTCAGACTCCTCGGGGAGCCCAGGCAGGTGGGCCACGGAGAGACATCCCCTCCAGCCCTCCTCCCACACTCAGTGCCAACCCAGCAGCTGAGCCTGAGCCCCCTGAGGACGCGGCTTCTGGATGACATCACAGTCCACACCCCCGGGGATGCCAAGCCCACCGGTCCAGGGGGACGCCCGCTGGAGAGCAGCACAGAACAAGACTCCTGTCATAGGACGCGTGTCACGGCCGTCCCAGGCCTGAGATGGGACAGTGTGGATGGCAGCGGGGCCGCCCTGGCCTCAGTCTGTGCCCCCTGCCCCATCTGGACACCGTCCACCTGGAGCCAAAGCCTGGGCTGCGTTCCAGCGCACCCAGGGGCTGGCGTGTGTGGCCGTGGGGAGGAGGGTCCCGGCCGGCACCGTGGCCCCCATCCTGCAAGTCAGGGTTCCCAAAGGGGCCTTCTTTCGCAGAGCCTGCGCTTCTGCAAGGACGGCCGGCAACTTGGCAGCTACGCGGCGGGGCTCTTGTGTCTCCTCAGGGAGTCGATGTAATGAAAAGTGGCGCCCAGAGCCCAGCTGGTCTCCACATTGTCGATCTTCCGGGTCAGCTTGAAGAGACCAGCAGGGAGAGGAGCACAGGTGTGGGAAAGGCAGGCACGTGCTCCTGAGGGGCAGGGAAGGGGCACCCCACGGTCCTTACCTTCAGCACTTTGTCCCCCGGGAAGCCGAGCTCCTGGAGCAGCAAGCTGACGTAGGTGAGGTCCAGGCACAGGAAGGGGCTAGGTGGCGGCCGGGTCTCCGCCGTCCGGCACACTGCGGGGGACACGGCTCCTGGGTGGGGGCTGGGCTCAGGCCGCCAGCTCCACCCACGCGGGGCACCACCCCCCAGGCCCTGCGCCACCCAGGGCCTCCCTGCTGGTCAGAGCCCAGCACCAGCAGGGACTCGAGGTCAGCCTGGGGTCCACCACCCACCCCGGCCCTGTCTCCACCTGGTGACCCCAGCCACCTCTCCTGGGTGTGGACCCCAACCTCCTGAGGGCTGGAAACACCCTTGAAGCTGGTGAGAGAGAGAGCAATCCACCCCTCTTCACGAGGACAAACCACCCACAGCCTCTGCTCAGAGCCTTCTCCCGCTGGTGTCCAGGAGACAAACCCAGAAGTGAGGAGGACGATGGAAAAGCAGCCTTTCTGGGGGCAGGGGGAGGGGAAGGAGGTCTTTTGATGGAGAAATACAGAGTTTAACTCCTTGGACCTGCAACTGGGAAAGGGACTCAGGGCGGAACCACTACAAGCGGCCTGCACATGTGCTGGTGGGGAGTGAGGAGGGAGGGGTGGGCAACCCGCCCCCGGCCACACCCCAGGGGGACGGATCTCGGTTCCCCCTCTTTGGGCTCTGCTGTGCAGGGGTCCCTGGCAACTGTGAATCTGCTGGGACACTTTGGGGGCTTGAGGTTACCCTAGCCAAACAGAATCAGAAAAAGTGAAATCAGGGGAGTCCATGCCTCACACCCCAGGACTAAAACCCCTGCCCCCACCACCCAGGCCACACAGGGCACAGCGGGCTGGGGTCCAGCCAGCTCGGGGGCCCCTCACACACTCACACCCCTGAAGGCTTGTCTGGGCAACAGGCAGGAGCTGAAGAGCAATTCCGGGGCCAGGGCCTGCCTCGAGCCCGGGACGGTGTCCTGCCTCCAGGCCACTCACCATACTTGGCCGCGACCTCGAAGTCCTCGACGACAAGGCTGCCTCCCTTCTCCGCATCTGTGGATGAGACCAAGCGCCCCGTTGGCACCAGGGCTGCGGAGCAGGTGGCACCGAGGCCCATGCACCCTGGGAGAGGGGTCCAGAGGTGGACGGCTGCGTGTCTGGGCATCGGAGAATGAGGACGACGTGCCCTGGCTCCAGCTGAGGGGAGCCTGCAGGCAGGGCAGCTGCTCAGATGCCCCAGAGAGAGGGACCTGGGCCCAGGGCCCACCTTCCCCTATCCCAGCCTCGTCCTGCTGGCCGTCGTCCACATGAGACCTGACAGCATAGCCAACCTGATGGCCTCTGTCTCTAGCGTGATTTTCTATGTACACTAATGTTTCATTTTCGCCATGGACAACGTTCTGACACCCTTAATCTATCTCATCAAAAGACATTTCCAGTCCTGACCCAGTGAAGCGACCTCATGACCCTCTCGAGACTTTTTAGTGGGTCTGACGTGCACCAGTCCCAGACTCCCAATGCCGTCTTCTGCCCTGATGGCACGCGTGGGTCGGGAAGGGGTCAGGGTGACACACATAAGCTCCTGAGGGTGGTCTGAGGAGTGGGTGCCAGCCTGGGTGCCAGCAGCTGAGGGTTTGAGAATCACAACAAGTGAGAGAATGAACCAACAGCCAGGAAGCCTTCTTGCACTAAGCGGCTCAGAGAACTGAATTATTTATAAAAGAGAGGCCTAGTACTCGCTACTCACGACAGGTCCCTGCCCTCCCACCACCCTGATGTGACTGACAGGCCCCCTGCCTGAGGTCCCACACCCCAGGCCCCTATATAGCAAACCCGGCTCCACCCTTACCTATGAGGCCCACATTTGCGGCAAGGTCGTAATAGTAGGAAAAGGCATAGAACTCCACGTCCTTCACTTCCTCCGTCTTGCGCACTTTGTTTCGAAGGATCTCGGACACTCGGCGGGCACACAGCTGGTAGAGGCTCCCCGCTGGGGTGAAGGGAAAGCAGACTCAGCAGTCACGGGGCTCTGGGCACCTGACCACGAGGCCCAAGGTGGCCACAACCTGGGGGTGCTCACCAGCAACCTTTCAGGGGCCACACGCTGGGGCCAGGTCAAGGGGAGAAACTGCGAGCACAAAGGTGGCCGGAAGGTGGCCCCGACCCTGAAGGCCAGCAGCCTCAGGCTGGGCTCCTGGTGCTGCCCTCCTGCAGCCCAGTGGGTCCACCCCACGCTCGCCCTGCCTGCCCCGCGCTCAGCTCAAGTGTGCAGCGTCACATCCACTTCACCAGCCACCTGGGTGGGGCCTGCACCCCCTCCTGTCACAGAGGAGGGGGGCTGGGCCTCAGAGGCAGCTTGCCAAGCTCACGAGACTGGTCATGACACTTGCTCAGAAGTGTGACAAACACAGACTGAGTTAGTGGACGTGGATGGCCCACAGCCCATGCCCAGACCCATTTCTGATCTTGCCCCAGCCCTGCTCCACGTCTGATGGCACCTCCGTCCAGCTGCCCCGTGGTCCCTGAAGCCTCCCCCTCGCCCTCTGGATCTCATTTCCCTGCCTTCTCCCTGCTCTGACCCTCACACTGCCTCCTCCTTGCTCCTTAAATGCAGCAGCCAGCTCAGGGCCTTTGGTAAGCTGCCCCCTCAGCTTGGAGCTCATTGCCCAGCACATCACGTCTTGTCTATTCATGCCATGAGGCCTTCCCTGGTTGTCCTTAAACCACGACCCCCCTTCCCAGTCCCCTCCTGTTTATTGCTGGATAATAAAGAATAGGAATTTGCTCTCCGTCCTTGGTCCCTGACACAGAGCTTGTAAAGACTTGTAAGGCCCTGAGTGGTGAGGGTGAGAGGGGTGTCCTGTTATTCTCAGTAAGCCCTAATTTTGTGCTAATGAGGTCACTCCCAGCGGGACCCTCGAGGGCTTCAGGATGGGGGCTGATGGTTAGAGGAGTCGGACATTCAGCACCCCCTGGAGGGCATGGGCAGAGGGCAGGAGACTGAGTCAGTCACCACCGGCCACTGAATTGATCAGTCCCTCTGCAAGAAGCCTCGTAAAACGCCTTCACGAAGGGGCTCAGAGAACTTCTGGGTTGGAGATGTGTGTGTGGGGGGGAGTACCCTTAGGCAGGGGGCTCCAGGCACCCTCCCCACACGCGTGCCTTGTGCCTCTTTCCCATTTGTTTCCCAGCTGTGTCCTTTAGAAGGAACCAGCGACAGGAACGTGTTTCCCAGAGATCTGTGATCCCTCCCAGCAAATTACTGGATTTGAGGACGGGGTCATGGGAACCCCTGATTTATAACAGGTCGGTCAGAGGAACGGGGGCCCAGCACTTGCAAAGGGTGTCTGAGTAGGGGGGCTCAACCTGAGGGGTCTCTGCCCTGACTCTGTAAGTGTCAGAACTGAGCTGAATCACAAGATACCCACTGGTGGCAGAGAGCTGGATGGGCAGGGGAAAACCCCACATTTGAGGTCAGAAGTGATGTCTATGGAAACAGTCCCATCAGTGGCATGTCCAGGTTGGACACGGTACCTCAGTAACCGTTTCAGAAGAAAACTCAGAGCACAGAGCAATGGGGCGCTGTGGGTGAGACAGGCCAAGGGCTCCTTGGCCTCTCCTGTCCTTGCTGGATCACGGGCCAGGGTGGCACGGTCCACAGCTGGGCTTGGCTGTCAGCTTGAGCCTGGGGGTCGTCCAGGCCCTTCCTCACTGGAGGCCTGCTAGGAAACCTGGCCTCTGGAGGAGCATCTGGTGGCAGACAGGGAGGCCCGTGCAGGGAGCCAGTGGGAGGCAGGAGCTCCAGAGCTGAGTTTATCTCACGGGCAAGTACAGGCCAGTCTGTGAAGGAGGCTGGACAGGCCCCCTGCTTCTCTCAGGTGCTGGGGGATAAGGGGCTGCCGTTGACCCTCCTGAGCCGCCCTCCTCCATGCCATACCTGTCTCCTGTCCGGCAATCCTGTACGTCACCTCAGCATGCTCCCACTCTCCTCTGAAACCGGCAGACAGACAAGGGCTGACCAGCTCCTGTCCGTCCTCAGCTGAAAGAAGAGAAGAGGTGAAGAGTGATGAGTCCCATGGAGGGCAGCCCACGGCACCAAGAGCCTCAGAGGGTCAAGGGAACATGCTTCCTTCCTGCCATGATGCTGGACCTCTGGGAGGACCCCAGGTCAGCAGCAGGGGGGCAGAAACCCCAGCAGAGCCATTCCCAGCTCACTGCCAAGGAGGGGCTTCGAGGTTGAGGTGATGGAGCAGAAACCCCAGCAGAGCCATTCCCAGCTCACTGCCAAGGAGGGGCTTCGAGGTTGAGGTGATGGAGCAGAAACCCCAGCAGAGCCATTCCCAGCTCACTGCCAAGGAGGGGCTTCGAGGTTGAGGTGATGGAGCAGGGGATGGTACCCGAAGCGGGTACCTGCTCACCAGGAGCCTGTGCAGCTGGGCCCACAACTGGCAGAGGAAGGGCGGTGGCTGGCCTCCAGGACCCCAGCCCTCGGGGTCCTGCTGGCCTCCCACTGAGCGCGTCCCCATCCTTGCTGATTCTGGTCAGGGCCCTCCCGCACCAGCGGAACAGCCCCCACGGGACCCCAGGAACCTCAGCAGGGATGCCACTGCCTGTGAAGGCAGGAGATAACAAGGACTGTTGTCTGCAACCGCTCAGTCTGGTGTGTGGTCTGCTGAGTGACGACAGCTCATAAGGCAGGAGGTGCCATCACACTTCGGGGAGAAACATGGCTCCCCCGCTGCTCTGATGGGGCGCAGGAGGGGTGCAGGAGGGACAGGACCCCAAGGCTGGGGCAGACGGGTGAGTGGGTGCCTGCCATCCTCCGCTGACTAACGGATGTTTTCTAGACCAGAACGAGGCTGCAGGTGTTTGTGAGACACGGACACGGTTTTGATTTGCAACAAAGGGGACACTGTTAGAAGTTTAAATGGCAGGATCTGAAATAAAAGTGCTGAAGCGGGACGTGTGTGAAAGAGGACTCCAGAGGAACACGCGTGGGCTTGTGCATGTCTGACCAAGGCCTCTGGGGGGACAGGCTGAGGTGGCCTCAGAGCAGAGCCCTGGCCTGCCTTGGGTACACGGTTCCCTAAATATCCCAGGAGCTCAAGCCCCTGCCGGCAACGTCTGGCTTGTCTGAGCCAAGTGCGTCAGAATGGGACAGCATACAGAGGGCCTGGGAGCAGACACAGGCTTTGTCCCCAGATGCCACACCTGGAGGAAGGTCAGGCCACTTCCAAGTTCCCTCCAGTGCAGGAGAACACAGGGCATGACCTCAGGAGCTGCCCCATGGTAAATCCTGATAAACAAGCCGATGCTGATGGTGTTGTTTCTTAGGTTCCTAAGACATTCTCCCTTAGTGATTCAGAAACCACTTCACTAGCCATCTTTCTTTAAAAAGTAACTGGGGAGGTCCTCAGGGGCCCCCAGCAAGGTCTACGGGCACACTCTCCGAGGCTGCCAAATCCTGTTGGCCAGAAGGGCTCTGGACACTGCATCCCACTCACCAGGCTTCCCCTCCTCGCCTCCCAGGACTGCCAGTCTCGCCGACATCAAGCCAAGCCCCAGGTAGCTGTGGAGAGAGTGCCCTGGTGAGGAGAGGCCGCCCGGAGGCCCAGGTGCCGCTCTGCATGCGCCTGGGACTGTCCACTGGACCCAAGGCGCCAGGGGGGCCGGGGCTGGGCAGGGCAGCGGCCTCCTGCTTTTCCCAGGAGCTCCTCGGCTCAACAAGCCAAGACCCTTCCTTGGTGGAGCTCAATCAGGAGCTGTGGACACCGCAGAGAGTGACAGGCAGGCCTCCACCTTCATGGTGCGGACAGGCCTCGTGGAAAGAAGCTACTTAAGGTGCCAGTGGCAAGAAGGTGACCCAGAAAACCCCTGCACAATCCATGGGCTCTTCCCCACTTCCCCAAAAGCCTCTTCCGAGGCAGAAGAGAACACATACAAAAGAAGAAGTACTGCAGGTGAATTTTAAAAGGAGGAAAAGGGAAGAGGAAGGGGGAGGGCGTGGGCTCAGGGGGAGGGGGAGGGCAGGAGGAGGGGGAGGCCACAGAGCGGTCCACGGCAGGGTTCGGGGACTGAGTCTGTGGAAGTACTCTGGTCACTCCCCAGGGGAGGCCTGCGGTGGAAAGCTGAGCCCTTGTCCACCCTCAGTCCTGAGGACGCACCTGTAGGAGTAGAGTCTGTAGGTCCTGTTAAACACCTGGAGGGACGTGAGGAAGCTGGGCGGCGAGGCCTGAAGGGTGCCCTGGGAAGAACACAGGATTAGCGCTCCTTTCCTGCTGGCCTTTCTAGAAAACCATCCCCCACCTCCCTCAATTCATTTGAGAGAACAGGGATATGCACAGATGTATTCAATTAGCTTTTCATCAAATCACAAGCCATGAAACCGCTTAGACCAAGCAATGAAGCACTTGGATTTTTCCTTTTTTGGGGGTTTGATCTCAGCTCCCTGACCAGGGGTGGAACCCTCGTCCCCGGCAGTGGAAGCGTGGAGTCTTAACACTGGACTGCTTGGGAAGTCCCATGTCTCCCCTCTTTTTGAGTGATATTTATCCATTCTGAGAAATATGGCCCAACCAGAACAGTTTTGAGTGTATTTAAGGCTCTTCCATTAAAACTAAAAAAATAAAATAAAAATAAAAAGTGGTGGATGAGGAAAGTACTTTTTAAAAACACCATGCAATCTTAACTGGAAATGTGTCCATCCTGAAAAGGATTATGACCCTGTCCCATATGAGTCAGACTGATGGCCCCTCCCTGGAAGCCCTTGGGGGGCAGGGAGGAACCCACCCCACGCTCTCTGCCCAAAGGGCTCCAGGTAGTATCTGCTGATAGTTTATCACCCCAGCAAAGAGCAAATTCCTATGTTTTTTTCTAGGCAGAGTTAAAATCAAACTAAGCAGGATTCACTGTGTGTGATGACCCTCAGGAGGGAAGCTGAGCTCACAGGTCTCCAGGGGGCTATGGCTCCCCAACAAGGCAGGCAGCTTTGGGGGTGGGGGCTGGTTACCTCGAGTCTCGGGAGGAAGGTGATCTGGGTGGACCCCCCGCCCAGGTCCAGCATGCCCACGCTGCCCCTCCCGGAGGTCTTCAGGCTGCCTGCAGCACCGGAAGTAAAATCCACACGGCAATGACAGTTAATAAACAGAACAGCAAAAAAAGAAAAAAGGGGGAGGTCAGAAGCTAGGCCCTTCCGTGGAAAGAACAACAAGACAGAAGAGGCTGCAGCCACTTAAAAATCTCCACATGTTTGGGGGAGGGCAGGAAGAGCAGCTGCCTGTTGGGGCCTTCATCTGAGCTTTCACCTGGGCTCTGGGCCTGCCCCTGGCACGGCTCTCCACTCCCGGGTGACAGAGCCTGCAGGCAACTTCCCTCCCTCTCGTCCGGTGTCAGACACGCAGGGCGTGTCCATAATTACCACAAAGGGACAGAAACCCACATCCAGAGAGTCATCTGAGAAAAATGACTCCTGTTTCCAAGGACCTATGTTCCTGGTCCCTGGTCTTCCTCCAGCGGGACTTCAATTATAAGCTAATCGGCACTTGCCTCACGTTCGACATTGACTGGGGTGACTCAGGGCTTCTCTCAGGAATGAGGATGGTGCTGCCGCAGGCCACAACCACCCCCCGTACCTGCATCCACAAACTCGGGGCCCGCCCCACGCTGGGATCAGTAACACTGCAAAACCCTGGGGGGTTATTTTAAAGAGCAGAAATGAGGCTCCTGCTCTCAAGACCAGGGTCTGTGAACAGTGCGCTCTGTGATGAAGGGAACCCACCTGTTAAGAAGTTCACGGTGATCCACGCGGAAACACCTGCAGGATAGGGTCACAAAGGGCACCTGAATCACCTGAGAGGCTATAATTACAGCACCGGGGGCTCAGGGGCACGAGGAGACCATTTCCCCACTACTCTCAGCCTCTGGATTGGCTATGGGAACAGGCGTCACTCAAAGCCAACAGCGGCTTCTAGCAGACTGCTCTAAAAGACACCACACTAAAAGCCGGAATGCTTGGCCAAATGTCCTATCCCGCGCTCCCACTCTTTATTAACTGCCTCTTTTCAGAAGAGAAGGGACGAGAACCAAATGTTCTCTTTCCTTCCACCCACACAAACTCTTAAGGTCACATTTAGAGTCGGGGCTGGTAAGGAACCTTATTAAGCGATGCTCTTGGAAATAAGGCAACAGCAATGTACTCACACAGCAACTGGGGATTCTCTCTAAATGTTCTAAGAAGACAGGATTTGTTTTCAGGACTCTGATCTGTGCCAGGCTGGCAGCCAGTCACGAGGAGAACCTAACACTGGCCCCAAAAAGGAGGCTCTGAGACGGTCAGACTGTGGACAGGGGGGTGGGGCAGGGCTGTCACTCCAGTGTCTATGCCTCTGGCCAGGGAAGGCTCCAGCGAGATGCTGACGGCAGTGCTGCATGCAGCCCGCCTTGAGGGATGGACTCGTGGCACTTTCAGTAACTACCTTCGTCTGTCCCGTTCATGATGGAAACACAGTCGTCCCCCACCAGGAATGGCGACGCCTCAAACACTTCTTTGACCTAAGTGTAAAGAAAGACGCGTCTTTAACCTTGAGAATCTAAACTCCCAGACCCCAGTCACTGCCCCGCGTTAGGACAGGACAGGAGGGGTGGCAGGAAGCCCCATGGGGCAGATCCCAGCCCTGGGCCCCCACGCAGACTGGCAGGCATGTGGGGGTGGCAGGAAGCCCCATGGGGCAGATCCCAGCCCTGGGCCCCCACGCAGACTGGCAGGCATGTGCCCAGGGGATGGCCTGGCACAGGGGAGGTGGACGCTGGGAGCAGCTGCATTAGGCTGTAGCTCCTTCTCCATGTTTTAGCCGTAACAGATATATAGAAACATCAGTATGTCTGCACTTGTGTCCCACAATCTGACTTGAGCGCATGAAGGTAGTTTCTATACAGGGACCTTGACAGGCTTGCAACAACGTCATTTAGTAGCTGACAGGTGCAGAAACAGCTTGGAGCAGGACCATTTTGCTGAGAACACTTTCCCTGATTCCTGATGGTTAAGACTTCTACAAGCCCCTGTCAAAGACAGGCTCCAGGGCCACCTTTGGGAGGTGTAGCGCCTGGGTACATGCCAACAGCTTCCTGAGCTGTCCCATCTGAGCGTCAGACCAAGAGAGGGGCCTGCACTTCCTGCGAGGGTGACCAGCTTGAGCCGAAATTTCAAGAATTCAGGTCCCACTGCCTCAGACACACAGCAAGTCCTTGGATGGAAGGAAGCCCTTCAAACATATTATTTTTCACACAAACTTGTTCTTTTTATAAAACAGGTTCATTCCAGAAAACATGAATGGCTTTAAACATCTTGAGGAAGAAAGCATCATTCATCCACAAGCCCTCCACCTAAGGTGACACTGTGAATATGTTGACATGTTTCCTTCCTGTGAGACCTTCTCCAGGGCCCTGCTTGGACGTGGACGGATGCTCCACAGTCTCAGTTATCATCAGCCAACCCTTGGGGGAAATGGAGGTGCTCACCTTCCGCAGCAACTTCTGAGCCTTTTCTCCTGGCAACAGGCGCAGACCAGCTGTGGCCTTGAGGACCAAGGGGGTGGCCTTCCAGAAGTCAAAAGGGATGTCCTGTTTGGCCACGTCCAGTAGCTCCTGGATCCCTGGCGTGCTCTGTGGACGTGGTGGGTAAAGCAAGGTTGGTCTACCCGCAGCGTGGTCATGGTTGCTCCCCACCCTTTAGGCTTTAAATATCTGTAAATGTATTTTTTCCTGATTTTACAAATTGACAGAAACAGTGACTCAAGTGGAGCTGGCGGGGGCATGGGGTGGACCGGGGTTCTACACTCTGGCCCGGCCACCTCGGGCAGTGCCAGGTGAGCTGCAAGGCCTCGGCACACCATGAGAGAATTCCAGGGTCCCTTATGGCCCTAAAATCCACGAAGAGCGACACCAAAGATTCACCTGCACCTGCTGGTATGCTGACCGCCACACACTGGACCAGGGCCCAAGTGTGTATATACACGTGTGGGGCGGTGTGTGGTTGCGTGTATGTGTATATATATATGGTGTGTGTGGCTGTATATATAGTGTGGTATATGTATGTGGTGTGTGTATACACGTGTGGGGTAGTGTGTGGTTGTGTATGTGTGTATGTGTCTGTGCATATACACATGTGGGGTAGTGTGGTTGTATGTGTGTGTGTATATGTATGCTGTGTGTCACTGTATACCAGTGTCCTCCATAGACCCCCTACACTATGGAGCATCCCAGGTGAGCACAGCAGAGATACTGCCCTGGGTGGACCACTCTGCATCTGAGAGGAAGGGAGTCACTGTAATAAGGCTACAAAAGACAAACTTGATGAACAAAGAGACAAGAGAGAAAACTATTACCTTTTCAACGTCATCAGCATAAGCAGAAAGACCTGGCTTCAGTGCTTTGAAGGTTTCATGGGTCAAGGTGGGAGTTTCTAAAGGAAAATCATATTTTATACAAGGTACAAGTGTGAATATAAACACAAATCCAGGAATCTCTACAACTATGATGAGCCACACTTTTAAGGCAGACATCTGAAAACAGACCTTCGCTGTTTCTTGTCTAAACTCTGCCTCTTTAGTCTGGCTAAATGAGGAATATTATACTTAGTGTTTCAGCTAGAACTTTTCCTCTTAAAAAAAAATGAACCTTATTTATTTACTTAGGCCACACTACAAGGCATGTGGGATCTTAGTTCCCCAACCAGGGATTGAACCCCTGTCCCCTGCATTGGAAGCATAGAGTCCAATGCATGCTTAACCACTGGACCACCAGGGAATCCCCCAAATCAACTTTTCTGAGGTATAATTTACATACAAAAAACCTATCCATTTAAAGTGGTTAAAGTTTAACACAGTTAATTCTTGCTGATTCAACAAGCAGAGGAGCAGGGCAAATGATTTCAAACTAGAAAAGTAAAATAATTTTCTTGATTCTAGCATGAACACATTACAGGTTCTAAAGAATATTTCATTCTTTTTAAAAAATTCAGTGTCTTAAATTCTCACGTGCTTACACCAGGGGAGAGTGTTCCCAGGCATGCCGAAGCAGAGCAGTGTTGTCAAAATACAGACACAAGGAAAGGTCAGGGACAAACTTTTTGTAACGGCATCTCTCCAAAGAAACCACACTGGAACATGGCTACTAAAGGGTTATACGCTGACACGTGTTGCCTTAAACTTAGCTTCAAATCAATTCTGGAGGTAGGCAAAGTCCAGCATACAAACATTTAACTATTGTTAACAAGTTTAAAAATAAAGCAGATGAAAAGTGGAAAAATGTGCCACAAGAGCCTTGCAGGGGCCTCCTGAAGGTGCCCAGCGCCTCCAGGTCAGCTAAACGCATAGAAGGGTCAGCACAGAAGCAGAGAAGAGGGACCCCAGATGTGAGAACGGACTCCCCAAGGTGGGGGGGACTGGGCAACACTGTGGGTTTCCCCATGGGAGAAGCCAGCAGGTAAAGATGCCCAGCTCTACCCTCATCCCTCCCCAGCCCCCACCTGGGAAGCAGGCCCCTGGGTGATGGCCACAGTTCCCCTTTCACTGAGGCCATGGCCATCGGCACCCCCTTGCTGTCTAGCCCCAGTGGGCAGCTCCGTGTCTTTGCTCATGTACCTGACTTTCTTGAACTCTCGGCTCCCACGGGCCTAAACCTGGGGCTACCAGCTGCCTTGAACTCAGCCCATGTGACTTCTGGCCTAAGTCATGGTCCCAGCCACCAACCCGCTGGGGACGCTGGGAGGGGACAGGACACCCCCACACCCTCTGAGATCTCAGCTGCCCTTAGCTGGTCACCAGACACCAGTGTGAGTGAGGACATCGGGGACTCCCGAGAACCAGCCCTGTCGACAAGCTCCCCGAGGAGTCCCGGGCAGGAGGTCCGGTCCACCCCGAGGGCCTGTGCACTGCTGTGAAATGGAGGGCAGGGGATGCGGTTGGGGCTTTCTGCCCAGTACCTCCAGGCTGCCGGCTGAACTGGAAGACGTGCACACGGGTGCCGGTGCTGCCCGCGTCAAACATGATGCCGTAGGAGACCTCAGGTCCGTGGGTGCCTGGCCTCGGGGGACTGTGGGCCTGCTGGCCCCTCCGGCCCCCCGTGGCCGCCTCGGGGATGCCGAGGAAGGCCTGGGTGGCGGAGGCCCAGTGCCACTTGATGTAGGCGACGTAGATGAACAGGCACACGAACAGCCCCAGCGGGTACGCCACCTTCGTCATCCTCAGGTTCGCATTGTTTGGTATTTTTCTCATTTCCTCGTGTGTGGAAGATGGTGCTAGAGCAGCTGGTGGGAGGGAGAGGGGCAGGAAAAACACGCTAGGCTGTGAGGTTCCAGGGCCAGTGGGAAATTCCTGTGTTCAGGGACAAAATCTGCTCAACCACAATTCTTTCCACAGGGACTTCCCTCGCGGTCCAGTGGCTAAGACGCTGCGCTCCCAATGTGGGGGAGCCCAGGTTCGATCCTCGGTCAGGGAACTAGAATCCACATGCCGTAACTAAGACCTGGTACAGCCAAATAAATAATAATCAATAAATATTAATTCCCTCCCCACTGATCTGCATTTTTCCTGTGAAATCAGAAGCTTCATTTGCTTCTCAGAATGATTCTGGAAGGTGGGATCCCCATGGAACAGAAGAGGAACTGAGATTTGTAAAGACTAGACAACCTGTCCAAGACCGTCCATCGTTCCTGCTGGTGCCGACCAGGGCCACAGCCCCCAGGCCCATGGTGCCCTCCAGGGGCTGGTCCAGGCAGATGGCTCTAGACTTGGTGCTATTTTAAAAGCCAAGTGCACACGGTGTCCCTGGACTTTTCAAGGGAACAGACATATATCCAGTTCATTCTCCCCAGTCTCACTTTTCCTCCCACGTTGGTAATTTACTTTCCAAAGGTTTAAACTCTGGTCCCTTAGGGACTGCTGCGGCTGCTGCTGCCAAGTCGCTTCAGTCGTGTCCAACTCTGTGTGACTCCATAGATGGCAACCCACCAGGCTCCCCCATCCCTGAGATTCTCCAGGCAAGAACACTGGAGTGGGTTGCCATTTCCTTTTCCAATGCATGAAAGTGAAAAGTGAAAGTGAAGTCACTTAGTCGTGTCCGACTCTTACCGACCCCATGGACTGCAGCCCACCCAGGCTCCTCCGTCTATGGGATTTTCCAGGCAAGAGTCCTGGAGTGGGTTGCCACTGCCTTCTCCGTGGGGACTCCAGAGTCATACAAGATCAGAGAAACAGCTCGTTCTGGGAGTTTCATAGCAGATACCCCCTTTCATTCACATGCATGTTCCTGCCGAGAAGGAAATCACACCCATGAGCTTTCAAAGCCCCTGACAAATTGATTCGGCCCCACTATTTTTGGTTCAGCGCACCTCAAAATGGAGGCCTTTGCTCAATGGAGGCACCAGGCGGGAACCAGAGGCTCAGAGGATGAGAAGGGAGGCACCTGGTTGTCTGGGCTCCCCCTGTCCTCAGGGACGTCCGCCATCTGTCCACCTTCACTGTCAGTTGTGGGAGGTGGAGTGGACACCCCAGGGGAGGGAAGACAGCAATGCTGGCTGGGTGGGAAGCAGGGCGCATGCCCATGGGTGAGCCCCTGGTCAGGGAGCTGGTCTCACCTGTAAGTGGTGGGGCTTGGTGCTCAGGACACAAAAGACAGTGTGGGAGGAGGGCTGGAGAACAGCATGACTGCACTTTCCGGGGAGGGGGAGTGGAGGCCAGGTCTGGACAGCAGGGAGCAATCTTGGGTGGATTCATGATAACCCCAGGCTGTCTGGGGGAGGACAGACAAAACAGTAGGGGATCTAGTCCTTCAGCCACACCTGGATGCCCACAGCCCCTGGAGCATGGCCCAAATCTTGGGGGTCCCTGTGCCCCTGCTGGGGGGGCCTGCCTGGAGGCCTGGGGATGGAGGGGAGATAGCACACCCCTCCCTGAGCTTCTGCAGCTGGGATCCAGGCTCCTTGGTGCTCTCCCCGCCCACTCTCAAGCAAGCTGCGGTTCCTTTGTGCCTTCCTGCCCTCTGGAGAGAAGGTTCCTCTCTGGAAGCAGGGACCAGCCCACTCATCCTAATTTCCCGACCACGACACAAGGCCAGAAACCAGCAGCTGCTCAGCCAACACCTGCAGGTGAGGAAGGCTAGCTGATGACGCAGCAATTCACCGGGAGGCATGGAGGATGCTTCAGGACCCCGGTGATGGCCATCTGAGATGGGAATATTTCGGCAGGATATGGCAGTGACCAGGTTTTCCACATGTGGAGTTTGAAATGATGGCAGGACTCCATTTGGACACAGAATTGAGCCTTGTGAGAGATTCTAGGTTTGGGGTTGGTACTTGAGCAGCCATCCCCCAGCAGCCAGCTCCACCCAGGAACAGGCCTTTTCAGAGGCTTCCTGTTTTTAGGTTACAGTAACCCAAAGTTTCCCATGGCTAAGTGATCTCTGAAAAAGGTACTTACAGTGAAAGTTCTAAAGCAGCTATTTCCAAGGATAGTTAGCAAGGACAGAGAAGCAAAACTAACATCTTACAACTCTGAAAGTGTTTTACTTTTACATAATCAGTTTTTTGTTTTTTATTTTAAGATAAGAAGGGATTTATTAGAATGCAACTTGTGAAGCTTATAAGCGGGTGGGCGAGAAATGCCATGCCCTGAGAACTTACTGGGCTACAGTTTTCTAATCAAAGGAAAAGTGGGAAGGCGGAGAACTTCCTGGTCTTTCTTGAGTAGATGTGATGCTTCCATCATCAGTTCCTCCTTCAGGTTGGGCAGGGGAGCTTTCTTGTCCCTACACGGTCAGGCTAGGTCCAGAAATTATTGTTTTTCTCTGTGTGCAGAGAGCATGTCGTAGGGATAATTAACTTACTGAGCTCACTGTTTCATAGTTTATGAGCAAATTTCATCATGTCCTATGTTAGCCTGAGAGCCATAATACACAATCAGATTAACAAGTAGAATATTACATTTTGAGGCAAAGGCTGCTCTTAATTAAATTTGTCTACCCATTTTAAAAACACCACTTTAAACATGCTATGAATATATCCTGTTACCAGAGCCCACAGTGCGGGCACCTATATACCACATGATGACTGATTTCCATACAACAGGACCAATGCCCAGGAATGTCTGTAAACAGACTTGCCTGGGATCACACGGCTGGCACACCGCAAGGCCGAGGAGCTTCAGGCTTCTGAATCCAAATCAAACGTGCTTCATTCATCACTTCCCTGTCCCTGTGAATACAAGACTACTTCAGATGACCAAAAAACATGTGAAGTTACATACATAATCATTAAAGTTACAGGGGGCATCCCAGGTGGCTCAGTGGTAAAGAATCCACCTGCCAATGCAGGAGACGCGGGTTCGATGATCTCTGGGTGGGGAAGATCCTCTGGAGGAGGAAATGGCAACCTACTCCAGTGTTCTTGCCTGGAAAAATCCCATGGACAGAGAAGCCTGGTGGGCTGCAGGCCATGGGGTCGCAAAGGGTTAGACATGACTGAGCACAATCATTCAAGTTACACAGCAAGTTCAGGGTGGCATAAACAGAGGTCAAACAGAGCATAACTCTGAGGGGGACCGAGCCAGGAACAGCCATGTCCCTGAGGCTGGAGCCTAAAAGCCAGTTTCATTCCTTGGGGTAAGGGGCTTGTCCAGAGCTAAGACAGTCGCAGGAGGGGTGGGTCACATTTCGGTGACACTACCGACACCTCTCCAGAGGATCGCCAAAGAAAATAATTTTCGTTCAGTTTTGCTCTTTAAAGGAGGGTCTAGAACAGCGCTGTTAAGGCAAGGTGGTGGGGAATGAGGACTCGGCCGGTGGTGCGGCAGGATGTAGCTGCACAAAGGCAAACAGAGGTTTGGCTGAGCTAACCTGTCTCCCAGTTGGCTACGGCAGTGGGGTGGGGCTGCCTCCCCCCGTCCTAGGTCAGAGAGGAGAGTCTCGTTGTGGAGCAGCGGCAGTGATGTCCCGCCCCACCCCCCGGGCAAGCTTTCTAGGAGCTGGGGACCGGCAGGTCGGCTCGCGAAATACAAGCTCTATCCGATTTAGATCTGTAGGCCAGTTTCTTCAAGGGTAAAGTCCCCCAAAGGACCGTGCGCGCAAATGACTGCCCAGATGCTGAAAACCTATCCAAAAATTACAGCGCATAACCAAACACGAATCCCTCTGGTAGGTGTCAATAGGCTTTCCTCCCCTGCTGATCAGGACCCTGTAGGGTCTTCTGCGCCCGGGCTGGGAGCGGGTCGGCAGATGCCGGCTTAATGAATGAGGCAGACTCCGGGCTCCCCGGGGTGGACACCCGGGCGGTCTTGTCCAGCCCCGTGCCAGAACACAGACTGCGGCCCCCAGACATCAGCGGAGCCCTGGGTGCCAGTGACCCTGAGGCCACCTCCAGGCGCTGCCGCCCGGAGACGGGAGTAGCCGGGCTCCGGGTTTGCACCCCGGAGGCTCCAGATCTGCCCCGTCCCCCGGGGCGAAGCGCACAGTGCCCGGAGGGGGGGGGGAGGGGGCGGGAAACGTGCATCCGCACCCCGGGGCCGGCGGGACCCGCCGCTTACCCTTCAGCGCCCTGCGCCCCACCCGCGGAGCGGAGTGCTGGTCCCCGGGGAGCTCGCAGGCCTCCGAGGCCGCTTCCCCGCGGTCCTGCCACACCGGTGTCGGCACGGCCTCCACCCCGGCGTCCGCGGGCAGTGGACCCGGGAGCCTCGGCCCCGCCCCCTTGTGCCCCGCGTCAGCCCAGTGCGCAGGCGCAGCGTGGCGGCGGGGGGCGGGGCGGCAAAGTACGCAGGCGCAGCATGGAGGCGGGGGCGGGGGCGGCCCAGCGCGCAGGCGCCGTGGTCCCGGCTGGTGTAGTCCTTGATGGCGCGGTCTCGGTTGTGTGGCTCCAGCTCCTAGCTCTCCTCCGCGGCACGGCGGAGCAGCCCTGCGTCTTGCTTGGCGGGTGTCAGCCCTGCAGTCTCACAACCTTGACCAGCGTTGGAAGTTTTGATTTTTCTCGGGTTCCCCCCCACGACATCTAAAGTCCCTCTTTTCCCTTAAGGTAATTCACAGTAGAAAATGCCACCACGACAGGCCAGGCAGTGCCGTGGCCCCCATGTTCTTGTCTCTTCCTGGAAGCGGCCCCGGTTCCCTGCTCCTGGTCAGGGCAGTCGTTCACGCAGCCCTGTTTCCTCAGGGTCCTGCTGGCAGGGCTGCCCACGTGTCCCCTCGGCCACAGCCTCCTCTCTTGGCCACAGTGCGGCCGGCCTTCCAGCATCTCTTACTGTGGATGCGCCCACGTGACAGACGGCACCCGGCCAATGGGGTGTCGGTGCGCCCCTTGCAGACCTGGTCCTGGGAGAATTTGGTGGTTCCTGAATCCCGGGGTCTTCCTGAGTTTGTTGTTGAGACATGGGCAGTTGAGAGTGAGTGGGTGCTGACAGTTGGATGTAGGTACAAAAGTACTGAGGCCAGGCGTGGGCAAGGGGGTGGTTTCCTCACTGCCAGCACCTGGTGGGACACTGGCCTCATTTACCAGGTTGTGTGGCTTAACACTGACTCTGATCAGCTCCACCTTGGGCTCACACTGCTACCGCTTCCCTGTTCTGGGTGACTTAACTTTAGCTGGCTCACAAGTAACGAATGCCAGCCAGGTAAGCTCCCATCAGTGTTTTGCCAGGCCTTCAACTGCTGCGAACCCTGGAAGAGCGCCTTTTGTGTAGATGGTTAAAGGTCACTGAGACCCTCCTCCCCAGGGGAGAAAGAACCTCTGGTTGCCATCAGTAACACTACTTCTCCCCACAGTCAGATTCTGTTTTTAGCTTTGGTCCCTTTCAGTTCCCCTGTACCCCTTTGGCAGCAAAGAGTGCAGCTTCGAATGCCTGTGTATGTCACCCACAATAAACTTCGTCTAAACTTCGTCATTGCTCTATCAAGTTGCTGCTTTCTCTTTCAGTCTCGTGGTTCCATCTCAGGTCAGAAAATATTATTCACTGTCTCAGACACCCAACACAGGCCAAGCCAGGAGATGTGGTTTTTCAGGCAACACTTAACCGGCACTGTCTCTTGTTCTACGAGTTTGCTGTCATGATTAATACTACAGGATCCCAAGGACTATCTCTGTGTACATGTGTAGGTATATCTGTGGGGGAAATGCCCAGAAAAGAAATTGCAATGGTAGAGGATGTGTCCTTTGCCTTTTTTTCTTTTAAATATTTGGATCCATATGGCTAAATTGGGCTTCCCAGGTGGTGCTATTGGTAAAGAACCTGCTTGCCAATGCAGGAGACTAAGAGATATGGATTCGCTCTCTGGGTCGGGAAGATCCCCTCGAGGAGGGCATGGCAACCCACTCCAGTATTCTTGCCTGGAGAATCTCATAGACAGAGGAGCCTGGTGGGCTATGGTCCATAGGGTCTCAAAGAGTCGGACACAACTGAAGGGACTTAGGACTGACGTGTGTCCGAATTACTCATTACACATTGTGCTAATTGGCCTGCCCAAAGTAGTATGTGGGAGCATGGGTTTCCCCATCTTTTCACTACTGGAGTTCTTTCAAACCTTTGGATCGTTGCAGTCCAGTTGTACACAGTTCTTTCTCACATACAACCATACAAATTTGCCTGCAATGAGGGAGACCTGGGTTCGATCCCTGGGTTGGGAAGATCCCCTAGAGAAGGGAAAGGCTACCCATTACAGTATTCTGGCCTGGAGAATTCCATGGATTGTATAGTCCATGGGGTTGCAAAGAGTCGGGCACGACTGAGCGAACTTCACTTTCACTTTCACAACCATGCAGTTTTTTAAAAAGCATTAAAAGTATATATATTATTTATTTATTTTTGGCTGTGCTGGGTCTTTGGTGCTGTATGTGGGCTTTCTCTAGTTGCGGACACTGGGGGTTGCTCTTTGCTGTGGTTCTCGGGTTTCTCATAGCAATGGTTTCTCTTGTTTCAGAGCATGGACTCTAGGTGCTCGGGCTTCAGTAGTTTAGGCTCTAAGGCCTAGTTGCCCCAGGGTGTGTGAAATCTTCTCAGACCAGGGATCCAACTGGTGCCCCCTGCATTGGAGGGCAGATTCTTATCCACTGCGCCACCAGGGCAGTCCAGCCATACAGTTTTACATTTATTTTAATATTTTGAAATTATTGATTGTGGAACTGTGATGGCCCTGCTTCTGTCGAACTCACAAAATTTTTACCATATTTCTTAGGATTTCTAGCATTAATATGTTTTACTGACATGGGCTTTGCATATGCTGTTTGCTGCTTGGAAAGCTCTTCTCCCAGGTCTTTCCTTAGTAAAAGGCTATGGTCTGAATGCTGAGCACCAAAGAATTGATGCTTTTGAACTGTGGTGTTGAAGAAGACTCTTGAAAGTCCCTTGGACAGCAAGGAGATTCAACCAGTCCATCCTAAAGGAAATCAGTCCTGAATATTCATTGGAAGGACTGATGCTGAAACTGAAACTCCAATACTTTGGCCACCTGATGTGAAGAGCTGACTCATTTGAAAAGACTCTGCTGCTGGGAAAGATTGAAGTCAGGAGAAGGGGACGACAGAAGATAAGATGGTTGGATGGCATCACTGACTCAATGGACATGAGTTTGAGTAAACTGTGGGAGTTGGTGATGGACAGGGAGGCCTGGCGTGCTGCAGTCCATAGGGTCTCAAAGAGTCAGACATGACTGAGCGACTGAACTGAACTGAATGGTCTGAATGTGTGCATCTCTCCAAGTTCATACATTCAAATCCTAGCCTCGAAATGGTGGTGTCAGGAGGGGAGGCCTCTGGAAGGTGGATGGCATTAGTGCCCTCCTAAAAGAGACTCCAGAGGCTATCCACCACCCCGTCTGCCACGTGAGATTTCAGTGAGAAACCAGCCCTCACCAGCCCTCATCAGACCATGACTCTTTGTTTTATATTTTTAAATTTCTCTCAGCTTATTTCTTTCTGTCTATTTTTTGGAGTGTATTCTGTTTTTTGTATTTCTAATTAATTATCTCAATTTTCAGTCTGTTTAAAAAAACTCTGATTTATTTGCCCGCACAGGCTCTAGTTGTGGCCATAGGATCTTGTCGTGGCATGTTCCCCAGCCAGGGAAGGAAGCTGGGCCCCTGATTTGAGGTCGCACAGTCTTAGCCACTGGACCACCATGCAAGGCCCAACATACCGAAATTTAATAATTTAATTAAGTAAAAAAGTTTTTTTTTTTTTACTTAATGTTTTCAATTAGCAATACATTGTGATGTCGCAAAATTGAAAACATACAAAATGAAACATACAGTGATAGTGTTTTGAGACATGCTATTTCCCTTCCTGGAGGCAATCACAGTTGACACTCGCTTGTATCGCCAGAGGAATTTAGTACATGCATACGCATTTCTGCATCTGCATGAGCTGGTTTCTAATATATTTTTCAATTGTAATAAAGTGGCTCATCCTCAAACTTATTTGTTCCGTTACTTCTGAATTCACACTTCTAGAAATGTGCTTGGTGTCCATTTGTTGAGGGGACGCCAGGTGGCAGTATTCTACTGAGAGATGGAGGCCAAGGACCAAGGGGAAGGGGCTTGCCGTGCCAAAAATTAAATATTGATTTCACGTGGTTTTCTTTTGCAAAATGGGCCTCTTCAGCCCTCTGGCAGTGAGTGCTGTGTAAGTGTGCAGGTAAATGCCTGCTCAGTTTTAACAAATTAAAGAGGACTTAGTTGAGTTTAAAATCTGTGGCAAAGCGGAGCTATAGGATCTGACATGGGACTCAGTTATGTTTGGTTTCTTGAGAAAAAGTGTTTTTAATTTATTTTTTAATTGGTGGTAAATTGGTTTACAATTTTGTGTTGGTTTCTACTGAACAACAATGCAAACGATCATAATTATATATATATATATATATATATATATCCAACAGATGCTGAACTAGAGCTGGATTTTCCAGCCTCCATGCCAAGATGGGAATGCAGAGACGAGTCCAGATTCAGGCTCTCAGAGTGTCTGTTCTGGAGGGAGATGCTGAAGTGGAGCCTCAAAGGACGAGCAAAGGGAGGGTGCTGACTGGTAGAATGAGAGGAACAAAATGAATTCGAAGGAAGGAGAGGAATCTGCTTAGAAGAAAGACAGAAATATATATGTATGTATCCCTTCCTTCTTGAGCTTCCCTCCCCTCCCCGCATCGCACCCCTCTAGGTCACCACAGAGCACCAGGCTGGGTTCCCTGAAACACAGTTTTAACGCTGCTCCCAGTTCAGACTCCATGACCAGCCTTCACACGTCTGTTCTTGCCTCTTCCCTCAGACTGTGAGCTTCCAGTGACTTAAACCCACAAACAAATGTTATCTGTGGGGTTAAAGTGACAACAGAAGCCCTCTTGCTTCTCCATGCTTCCCTTCACTTTAGAAGATGAATTGACTCCTTCCTCAGGTGAGCCCCACCGCAGGCCCACGGCCACCTGATTCTCTCTTTTCCTGGATAACCCCCCCTTACTGTTTTCTCCTTCCTTCTCCTGACGTTCTGGGTGTGAGTATATATTCCCTATATCGAAACCTCTCCCCCAGCAAAAGAGTGCTTTCAATATTCCTTGTTCTGTATGCATTTTCCACTGAAGAATACACCCTAAAGATAATTACAAAGAGAATCAATAAATCAATAAATACAAAGAGAAATTTTTTTTTACAGTTTTAAAAGATTTTGTTTTAATGTGGACCATTTTTAACCTCTTTATTAAATTCATTACAATATTGCTTCTGTTTCTTATGTTTTGGTTTTTTGGCCCCTGAGGCATGTGGGATCTTAGCTCCCCGACCAGGGATTGGACCCATACCCCCTGCACTGGAAGGCAAAGTCTTAACCAGAGGACCTCCAGGGAAGTCCCCCAAAAGAATATTTTTCAAGCTTTAAAAAAAATTGAGCTATAGCGTATTACAGCTGCTGGACAACCCTCATCTTAAGTGTGGGACTTGATTTTTTGCAAACATTCACACCGGTAGCACAACCAGTCCGTCATGATAAGAGCAGGCCCAGCTCCCAGGAGGCCCCTTGCTCCCCTTCCCAGTAATCACAGTAGTGTCTTGCAGAGACAAGATTAGTCCCTTTGGTGGCTGCATGGTGTCCTGACGCACGGTTGTGATATGCTTAGCCACATGCCTCCGGTCTTTGCGGTTAGACAAGACGGACCCCTCACAGACCTTGCACACGTTACCTCTTGTCTTTGCACTTTTACAAGCCCAAGTTCATCTCACAAAAAACACATAAAAGTACTTGGAACAGGGCCTTTCGATCTTGCTACTTCCTCCTGCTATTTCTGTCTTTCTTCTAAGCAGATTCCTTTCCTTCTAATTCATTTTGTTCCTCTCATTCTACCAGTCAGCACCCTCCCTTTGCTCGTCCTTTGAGGCTCCCCTTCAGCATCTCCCTCCAGAACAGACACTCTGAGAGCCTGAACCTGGACTCGTCTCTGCGTTCCCAGCTTGGCACAGAGGCTGGAAAATCCAGCTCCAGTTCAGCATCTGTTGGATAAACAAATTTGTGTGCCAGTATCTTAGACCTTATGAGGGTTACAAATACCAGATCCTGCAAGGATCAAACCTCCGTTTGCTAAACAGTCAGGCCACAAAACTATCCATAATAGGCGGTGGAGCAGACTCTGATGGCTTAGTTTAATAGCTATAATTAGTCTCTCCCCCAGGCTTCTGCTAAGATGCTCTCCTGGGGTAGCCACAGTGCATGCATCACAATCAGAAACTGAACACTGATGCAAGGTTTAACAAGGTTAAACAAGGTTTAACAACTGTACTGTGTGTTAGTGGCCACACTCACCTCAGGCTGGAGATCTCCAAGCCCCAAGGCTTTGTCTGACCAGAACCCTCATGCTTCTTTGTCTTTCCCTGTGATTCTTTGACTCCGGTCTCCCCCTCAGCCCAGGCTGACCCTTGAAAGGCTCTTAGAAAAGAGCCCTTTTGCCCTTGCTCCCTTATTCCCTTGCTCACCCTGTGTGCAGGACATCCACTGGCTGTATCTGCTTCAGCTCCAGCCTTCACTCAGCCAGGAGTCCTTTGCTTCAAAGCATACTCCCAGATTCACTCCATCTTCATTTGGCTCCTCAGAAGAGCCTGAGGCAGAAGGGAGCTGGGGTGTTTATCCATCGGCTCCCACCAGTGGTTGGTCGAGTGTTTAACTCCCTTGCATGTCTGGCCTGCTGTATGTGCAAACCCTGGAAAGGGTTATTATTATTATTATCATTATTTTTGGCTGCCCTGGGTCTTCATAGTGATGCATGGGGTCTTCTTGCTGCTGTGCCCTGGCTTTCTCTAGTTGCAGCAAGTGGGGGCAACTCCCTAGTTGCGGTGCAAGGCCTTCCCATTGCAGGGGCTTCTCTTGTGTGTGTGGGCTCAGTAGTTGTGATGCACGGGCTTCGTTGTCTGGCAGTGAGTAGAATCTTCCTGGACCAGGGATTGAACATGTGTCCCCTGCGTTGGGCAGGTAGATTCCTAACCACTGGACTATCAGGGAAGTCCCAGGTAAATTATTTCTAAACATGTCTCTCAGTTTGTTTCTTTTGCTGTTTCCTTATGACTAGATTCAGATTAGGGCATCGGAAGTGGTGATATCCCTTTTCTATGCATCTGGTCAGAAGGCACTAGATGTTGGTCTCTGCGGTTGCTGGTGTTGTTCAGGCCCATCACTTGGTCAGGGTTCTGTCTGCCTGGTTTTTCCACCATCCAGTGACTGTATTTCCTTGTGAAATTAATAAATATCTAGTGGGGAAACACTTTGAAACTATGTAAAGATCCCTATACCCCTCCAACTTCTACCCATATCATTATCTATTGATAATTTTTCCTTAAAAAATTGGGACTCATTTTCTCTTTTGAGGGTATGAGGGTTGATGAGACAATTCAGAAAGCTCTGTGTTCTCTGAAAAAGTATACAGACAAGTGTTGGCCTGTTCTGGAGTGGTACATAAAAATACCCAGTTCAGCCAGGCTCGATTTACCCCGTTAACAGAAAATGACATCTTGTCTCCAGTGGCTTAAAACCAGTTCATTTTTTGGAATCTGCACTCTACCTTTTTAGACCTGGAGGGTGCATTTATGATTTGGTGAATTTTTTTTAAAGAATACTAAGGTTGTCCTCTATACTATGTATTAACATGCAAATAGCAAAAATAGGCTGACTCCAGTGGGAAAAGAAAGGCAATGCCAAAGAATGCTCAAACTACTGCCCAATTGCACTCATCTCACATGCTAGTAAAGTAATGCTCAACATTCTCCAAGCTAGGCTTCAGTAATACACGAACCGTGAACTTCCAGATGTTCAAGCTGGTTTTAGAAAAGGCAGAGGAACCAGAGATCAAATTGTCAACATCTGCTGGATCATCGAAGAAGCAAGAGAATTCCAGAAAAACATCTATTTCTGTTTTATTGACTATGCCAAAGCCTTTGACTGAGTGGATCACAATAAACTGTGGAAAATTCTTCAAGAGATGGGAATACCAGACCACCTGACCTGCCTCCTGAGAAATCTGTATGCAGGTCAGGAAGCAACAGTTAGAACTGGACATGGAACAACAGGCTGGTTCCAAATAGGAAAAGGAATATGTCAAGGCTGTATATTGTCACCCTGCTTATTTAACTTCTATGCAGAGTACATCATGAGAAACGCTAGGCTGGAAGAAGCACAAGTTGGAATCAAGAGTGCCAGGAGAAATATCAATAACCTCAGATATACAAATGACATCACCCTTATGGCAGAAAGTGAAGAAGAACTAAAGAGCCTCTTGTTGAAAGTGAAAGAAGAGAGCGAAAAAGTTGGCTTAAAGCTCAACATTCAGAAAACTAAGATCATGGCATTCGGTCCCATCACTTCATGGGAAATAAATGGGGAAGCATTAGAAACAGTGGCTGACTTTATTTTGGGGGGCTCCAAAATCAGTGCAGATGGTGCCTGCAGCCATGAAATTAAAAGACGTTTACTCCTTGGAAGGAAAGTTATGACCAACCTAGATAGCATATTAAAAAGCAGAGACATTACTTTGTCAACAAAGGTCCATCTAGTCAAGGCTATGGTTTTTCCAGTAGTCATGTATGGATGTGAGAGTTGGACTATAAAGAAAGCTGAGTGCAGAAGAATTGATGCTTTTAAACTGTGGTGTTGGAGAAGACTCTTGAGAGTCCGTTGGACTGCAAGGAGATCCAACCAGTCCATCCTAAAGGAGATCAGTCCTGGGTGCTCATTGGAAGGACTGATGTTGAAGCTGAAACTCCAATACTTTGGCCACCTGATTCGAAGAGCTGACTCATTTGAAAAGACCCTGATGCTGGGAAAGATTGAGGGCAGGAGGGGAAGGGGACGACAGAGGATGAGATGGTTGGATGGCATCACTGGCTCAATGGACATGGGCTTGTGTGAACTCCGGGAGTTGGTGATGGACAGGGAGGCCTGGTGTACTGCGGTTCATGGGGTCGCAAAGAGTTGGACACGACTGAGCTGCTGAACTGAACTGAACTGAGTGGGGAAAGGGGCTTCCCTGGAGGTGCTAGTGGTAAAGAACCTGCCTGCTAATGCAGGTTCGATTCTTGGGTCAGGAAGAGGCCCTGGAGGAGGGCATGGTAACCCACTCTGATATTCTTGCCTGGAGAATCCCCATGGACAGAGGAGCCAGTCCATAGGGTGGCAAAGAGTCGGACATGATTGAAGTGACTTAGCACACACAGAGGGAAAAACCAATAGCTGTTGCCTGTGGGGTGGGGACGGGGGTGAGCTGGAGGTGGGGCTGAGTTGATGGAGAACGTTTTAAAAACTAATTTTTATTGGAGCATTGTTGCTTTACAATGCTGTGTTAGTTTCTGCTCTATAGCAAACTCAATCAGTCACACATGCATACCCTCTCTTTTGGATTTCCTTGCCATTCAGGTCACCACAGTGCATTGAGTAGAGCTCCCTGTGCTATAATGTGTGTTCTCATTAGGTAACTATTTTATACGTGAGTACGTGCCAATCCAGTCTCCCAACTCCTCCCGCCCTTCTGTATGTCTGTGTCTCTATTTCTGCTTTCAAATAAGATTATACCATTTATCTAGATTCCACAATATGCGTTAATATATGATATTTGTTTTTCTCTTTCTGACTTTGTGTGAAGTCCACATCATGACAAATGATCTAATTCATTCCTTTTTATGGCTAATATTCTATTGTATATACATGTACCACATCATCTTTATCCATTCCTCTATTGATGAACATTCAGGCTGCTTCCATGTCCTGGCTATTGAAAACAGTGCTGCTATGGACACTGGGGGGCATGTATCTTTCTGAGTCATGGGTTTCAGTGAACTTTTTAAGGTGTAGAAGGTGTTGCACCGTCATGGAGCAATTCAGAATGGGGCACCTTGGAGTCGAGAGTGACATTACATATGTTTTACCTAAAAATGCCGCTTCCCATTGTTCATTTCAGCACCATTTACAATAGCCAGAACATGGAAACAACCTAGATGTCTATCGACAGATGAATGAATAAAGAAGTTGTGGTACATACACATAAAGGAATATTACTCAGCCATAAACAGGAATGCATTTGAGTCAGTTCTAATGAGGTGGATGAACCTAGAACCTATTATACAGAGTGAAGTAAGTCAGAAAGAGAAAGATAAATATCATATTCTAATGCATATATATGGAATCTAGAAAAATGGTACTGAAGAATTTATTTACAGGGCAACAGTGGAGAAACAGACATAGAGAATAGACTTATGGACACGCGGAAAAGGGAGGAGACGGTGAGATGTATGGATAGAGTAACATGGAAATTTGCATTACCATATATAAAATAGACAGCCAACAGGAATTTGCTGTATAGCTCAGGGAACTCAAATGGGGGTTCTGTATCAACCTAGAGGGGTAGGATGGGGGTGGAAATAGGAGGGAGGCTCAAAAGGGAAGGGATATATGTATACCTATGGCTGATTCATGTTGAGGTTTGACAGAAAACAACAAAATTCTGTGAAGCAACTATCCTTCAATGAAAAATTAAAAAAAAAACCCACATACAAACACACACAATGATGTACCAGAATCTATACATTCCAGTTTTTTTTAAAAAATAATATAAATGTAAAAAAAATATAGACACACACAAAAAAGATCAAGTCTGTACATTCTGAAATAACATTTACGGTTTTAGTTTAAAATTAAAAGAATGCCCACAAATACATGTGGACCGCGGGTTAATGACGAACATGCAGAAGTGCTTAGTAGAAGGATGAGGATGTCAGCATCTTAGATGTCAATTGAGATGGATTGATTGCTGGATGGGGAATAGATTTGTGGTGAGGCAGAAGTAGCCATTTTGACAACTGGGGAATGTATGTGGTGGCTAAATGTGGGTTCACTTTGAACTTTACCATGTATTTGAAATTTTTCATAATAAAATGTTAGGGAAAAATGGGTTACCAAAAAGTTATAATGTTTCAGTTGTTTGCATTTAACAAGTATTGTAGATGCCTTTAACATACCAAAATAAAGTGCAGTGGAGTTGTGCCCTTTACAGGGTGACTGTTGAATTCTCGGAAAATTGAAATTTATAGTGTGGTCTCATAATGGGACACATATTAACAGTAGTATGAAGGCCTTTTTAACTTTTAGAGTCTGACAGTGTAAGTCAGAATTATACTTTGTTTTGTAAAAAACTGAGGCATCTACACAAGCTCTGTCCAAAGTCTGAATTTGCTGGGGCCTGAGATGCTGTGTTCATTGTCTCCCCACCCCCAACACAGCCCAATTGGTACCCACGAGATCCCTGACTTGTCCCCCACAGGCCCCTGGTTCTCTACTGTGCCTGTGAATAACAAAGCTTTAACATTTACTAAGCGGGAGGTGACAGGTCCTTGCCATCTCTTTCTATTCATGGCTTCAATTCATAATTAGTCCCCTGAAGAATGAGCCAATCTGTTTCTTGGAGGGAAGGACCATGAGCCAAGCCAATTAGCATCTTGGTTCCGGCTGTCTTGGGAATTTAATTTAGTCTCACGGCCCATTTAAGTTCCCCAAATATTGTTGTCTCCCCAAGATCGAAGTCATGATAGTTAAATGAGCAAAGACCCTGGGGACCCATATGCTGAGGATGCCCCGCAAGGCAGGCTGGCCAGGGCACGGGGCCGGTGGCTTTTGTCCAGCCCACATGCCCGATCCATTCTTCTCCCAGGCCTCGGCAGCTGGCCCCAGGCAGTGCAGACCCTAACCACCCGCGGAGGGAGTGGCGGCTGCCCCCAAATAGTTGCACACTTGAGTGGATCTTTTGTGTGCTCAGAAGACATTCCAACTGCCTGTTACCAGTTTGCCTGTGCACAAAAGGGGGTGGACGCTGGACAGGGCAGTCTGTCTGTGCAGCGTATTGTTGAGGGGTGGTGAGGCTGCAAACAGGCAGCCCGAGTGGTCCCCTGCATGGAGGGTATACGGGGAACAGCCAGGAAGGCTGAGGCCGGGGCAAGGTTCAAGGAGAGGGATTAGTCAGACAATTTAATTAGGGAATGTAAGGAATCACAGAATCAGGATGTTGGGGCTCCAGGGGGAACAGTCTAGAACTTTTCTCTTCTCTCTCAGGAACCACCCAAGCCTGGCAGCATGGAGTCCTCTTTTAAAAGAAACACCCAGGTCTCCTTCATTTCTCCACTGTTGCTGGAAGAAAATTCTTTGAATCGTGCAGATTTAAAATCTGCTCTTCTTTTTTTTGTTGGAATTTATGAATGAATTTTATAATTAGTTTAATATGTACAACAGTAACAGCAAAACCTGTAGGATTTTTGACTGTGATTGCATATAATCTATACTAAATATGGGAAGAATGGATACCTTATGATATTGCAACTTCTATGAACAAGGCATATTTTTCCATCAATTTAGATACTTATCTTTCAATGAGACTGTACTTTTTTCTCTATAAAACCTCTCATATATGTTTTATTAGGTTTATTCTTAGGTATTTATTTTTGATAACTTAAATAATAATTTTAAATATTTTTGCCTATTTTGACTAGAAATTTTATTGATAACTTTGTGTCTGGCATCCTTGCTAGACTATTTCTTAGTTCTGTATGTTGTCCTTCTTCTTATATTTGTTTTTCTTTATCTTCTTTTGATTCACTGGGTATTTTTTCTTTTTTTGGCCTTGCCATGCAGCTTTTGGGATCTTAGTTCCCTGACCAGGGATCAAACCCTGGGCTCTCTGCAGTTGAAGTGCAGAGTCCTAAAAAAAAAAAAAAAAGAAAGAAGTGCAGAGTTCTAACCACCAGACCACCAGGGAATTCCCTCACTGGGTATGTTTTTTATAATTTTTTACTTCCTTCCCCTTTGCTAATTTGAAGATTACACACTGTTTCCGTTCTTTTAAACGTTGTCACTGAAGTTACAGCATGCACATTTAACTCATCAAAGCCCAGTTAGCCTAGGCTTTCCCTCTTCTCTACTGATTGGGGAACTTGGAAGGAATGCTATTTCATTCACCACTAGCACCTCTGACCTCCAGATTTATATGCTATGTTTAAAATTTTTTAACATCTTAAGCCATAATGGTCTTACACAACTGGTGTTTAATCAAGATTTGTCCTTTTTTTGGCCACACTGTGGGGCTTGCAGGATCTCAGTTCTCCAACCAGGGACTGGATCCAGTCCCACAACAAACGAAAGCATCGAGTCCTAACCAATGAGCTGCCAGGGAATTCCTCTATCCTTATTATTTATTTATTTATTACCATTTTCTGTGCTCTTTACTTTCCCCTTGCATCCTGGACCTCACATCTCTGATCGGCTTCCTCAAGCAGCCCCAGATGACCAGATTACCTGTTGCCCAGGAGTAATCTGGTGGGTCGACCCTGGCCCTGCCCTGCATCTGCCTTCTGGCCTGGGATTCCCTGGATGTGAGTGAGGATGCCCATAGAGAGTTGACACGCTTCCCAAAGCCCCTTCCAAGGCCCCGCACAGACAGGGTGACCTTGCATCCCAGCATCAGTTCCCTCCTTCCCCAGCCATCGCGCCTGCTCTGCGGGATCACTCCCTAGCCTGCACCAGGTCTGCCCTCTGGGGACAAGCTGTCCATTGAGGCTAGGTTGAGGGACCCTATACATGCTTGTGGATAGGGACTGGGGGCTGGGGACTTGGCTGTGTGGTCTGCCAGAAAGCTCCACGGGACGGATAGCCCTGAAACACATGAACCCTGGCCTGCAGGGCAAACACACAGTGGTGAGATGGTCAAATCCTTGAAACAAGTCAGCCACGTCTCCGCGTTCAGGAGGGGACAGAGAGCAGGGCCCAGTTGGCCTGCTGCTGGAAGGCGTTGCGTTCCAAGGGGCTCAGATGGTTCAGGCAAGTGTCACTCCTTTATTTTCCCTCATCGTCCTGCAGGTCAGGGCCACAGAGCGACCGAACCCCGGAGTGGTTGGCCATCCCCGGCAGCCATGTTCTGGGGACTCCCACGTGTCAGTGGGGGGACTTACACAGCGATAGTACAGTATCAAAACGGGCACATTATTTACCATATGGCAGACTTTATTGGGATTTCACCAGTTTTTCCACTAATGGCATTTTTCTTTCTCAGAAACCAATCCAGGACTTCACACGGCATCTAGTCACTGCGGTGCCTTAATCTTCCATTTGGGACAGTTTCTTGTGTTTCCTTTTCTTGCATGACTTCGAACCCTTGATCAGTATGTTGACTAATTTTTTAAAACACAAAGCTGGCTGACAACCAGGGGGGCTGCAGACACAGCGATGGTTTTGGCCATTCTGGTCCCAGAGATCTGGCTTTTCGACAGCCAAGCACCCTGCAGTGGTGGATCCCCTGAGGTGGATCCCCAAGCCCTTTGAAACTGTAGAATCCTGCATGTGTGCACTTGGGTGCACTCTTGTTGCTGCTGTTGGAAGGGTGTTCTTGTAGAAACAGGCGGCAGTAGCCAGTGTGTGGATGTGGTTCTGAGCTTGTGTACCTACAAGAAGGGCAGGCTGGTCCTGCAGGACCCCTGTTCCAGCCTGGAGACATGGCTCACTCTGCCGGCACCTGCCTGGCCTGGCCCCTCAGGGAGTCTCCCCTGGGCAGATGTCAGACGCTGCCAGTGGTGGCTCCAGGCCAGTCTGGGCGGGGTGTGAAGGTTTCTTGACCCTCTTTCCCACCCAGGGCCCTCCGGTGCCCTGGTGTAGATGCAGCCCAGCTGTACCTCCAGGGTCAAGCTCTTTGGGAAACAAATGCTCTACATCCCTCCTCAGGACCTGTCTCTGCAGTGAGATCACACAGTATTTGTCTTTCTCTGACTTATTATACTAGCATAATACCCTCCAGGTCCATCCATGTCTGTGTGGTTTTGGTATCTAATTGCCATTTTTGTAGGACTCAAAGAGGTTCAAGGGTCCCTAAATCCTTGATTTGATGACATAGGAGCATTCCTGAAAGCCACCCCCAAGGTAGATATACTGCAGTAACCTAGCTGCAACCAGAAGTGATTGCATCTCAACTCAGCATCCCCCAGATGCCTCCGACCTTCCAGGACAAGCTGACACATGGGAATGCAAGGAGGGCCAGTGGGAGCGTCTTAAATGCCTGTATTCACAGGAGTTGACTGCTGTGGATTTTACAAAAGCACACGACCACATGAGCTCCTTATTGGCCTTTGAAAGGGCATTTGTCCACCATTTGGGTGAAGATTAAGTAAATCAGAGTGTATCCTTAAGAAGGAATGTTACACAGCCAAAGGAAAAAAGTATTTTCAAATTCAAAAGTACTCTCCTCATGATAATGTGCATTGTAGGAAATTAGAAAAATCAGATAAAAATACGTAAAATGAGAAAATGAAAACATCATATTCCTACCACCCTGAGGTTGTCACAGTTTCTACCTTGGGATATATCCTTTTAGATGTTGAAACATTTTGATGACAGCTTGTGAAGTAAAAAAAGAAAAATCAGTGCGACAGCTGTATCTACAATGACACTGAGTTGTAAAGTTATGTACGTATGAAATATACTAAACACATTAATGGGACTTATCTGTGAGTTATGGGTTTAGGGTGATTGTTACTTTCTTAGGTTCCATACTTCCTACAACAAAAGGCATGCAGGCTTTTATAATCAGAAAAACGAGTCATTTTAGAGAATAATTTGTAGTCATTTTAAAAGTGAGATGTGATTGTGAATGTATGTAAAATCGGATAAACAGCTTATTTTATGTCTGATGATTATGTGGTTTCAGGTTTTCCTCCCTCAAAGAATCAAATCAGATTGTGATTTTATTCCCTGACACTAACACGTGGGCGTTATAGGAGCGTGTATGCCACGTGGTTAATTCATTGGCAGAGGATTATGTCATCAAGGGAATAAACGCGAAATTCTCAAGGTACTTTGCTCCTGTAATCAGGACTTTATTTGTCTCTAAGCTAAAAGAGGGGATTGAATTCTTTAACAATGATCAGAAAATGCTTTTAGGAAGATTCCTTTCCTATTAAAGATTTTCTTAAAGTAGCAGTGCACACAGTGGGACCTGCCACGCAGAGGGCTTGATGGGCAGGTCCCTTTACCTTGAAGGCACAAGAAACGATGTCATAGGATCCCCACAGGGAAAATAATTTGGAAGAGGAGAGGGTTGAGAACAAGGGCAGTCAACGTTGCTGGTGGCAAACCAGCTAGGCTTTCTGGCCCAGTCACCTTGAGGGGCTTCAGTTTCCCAAGCAAGTCTTACTTGGTGATAAGACTACCATCATGGCCAGCAGAGTGTCTCCTAAACCAGTGGAGAAACCAAGGCCTTAAAGTAAAATCAGATTCATGCAACTTAGTTGTATTTCAGCAGTTTGATTTGAGTGCAAGTTCTGTGTTTAAAATGTGAGAGTGTGTTGGTGGTCTGGTCGTGCAGGTGGGATTGGCTGGTACCCATGAGCTGACCCAGCCCCTGGAGACCTGAGGCTTCCACTGTGAATATGGTAGGCCACAGGTGCTTACCCCACCTTTTCTTTGGGGGTTGCCCAGAATCTTGGGATATTCCCTTTGACTTGTGCCATGGCATTTAGGCCTCTGGAAGGTGACAACAGATTCTGTATCCCCAGGCCACTGCCCAGAGGAGAGGACCTGCTTCCCAGAAAAAATGGCCACGTCCTGTCCTGACCAGGAGGCAAGCAGGAGCCCTAGCCCAGTCCAGAGCTTAGCTAGGAGTCTTCTACGCTCCTCTGCTGTGTTCCCAGGGGGCTTGGAGGATGGGGACACCACCTACCTGGATCTGAGTGCAGACTCCCTCCAAGGAGGAAGAATCAACTCACGGTTCTGTGTTCAGAACCACATACCAAGACGGTTGACAGTTGCAGGTTTAACCCAAGAGAAAGCCACAGCTCAGACATAAATAAGAATTGGTATTGTACATGATTCTTTTGACCTATAAACCATTGACATTAGGTTCTTTAACAATTTTCTGGACACTTGAGTATAATCTACTCCTTCTAGGTAACTGGGGAAAACGTCATGGCTGAGAACTAAGTAAGCACTGAAATATCAAAGAATGTCTATGCAAATCTCACTAAATCCTTCTGGTGTCCTAGGGATTTGCTCACATATATGGAACTTACTGGTCATAAGAGTCTTTTCCATTCCATACAAGATGATCCTGGCTGCTTTGTAAGTAAGGTTGTATGGCTGAAAAATCATGCCCTGTAGGGTTAGAATGTCATGTGTTGAATACTGTGTGATCTTGGGCAAGTTACTTAGACTCTCTTAGCACTAGATTCATCATTCTTAAAAAGGTGATGAAATGCAGTCACATTTTATGACTTTTGTAAATACAATTTCTACAATTGTGCAGAGAGAGAGAGAGAGTGAGACAAAGCATCACAAAGGATAATGTAAATATCGGTAGTCACTCAACCAGCACTCCCCTGATAAGCACGTGGCCCAGAAAGACAACACTTCCCCTGGTT
This sequence comes from Cervus elaphus, assembly GCF_910594005.1. Classification (NCBI taxonomy): domain Eukaryota; kingdom Metazoa; phylum Chordata; class Mammalia; order Artiodactyla; family Cervidae; genus Cervus; species Cervus elaphus. Next base: position 42,654,334 of record NC_057837.1, on the reverse strand, counting down.
GTTCTCAGCCCCACGTCATTGTGGAGTGTGAGCCTAACACTCCCATAGGTGATTCACTGAGTGAATCCTGATATTCTCAGACGGTTGAGCTTATTGAAAGGCGGTAGGTCAGCTTTCCACATAGCAGCTTCCCAAGAGATATTCAAGTGCAGTCTTGACCCTTTGAATGTGGTCCTCTGCTCCAAGCCTTGGGGAGCCCATCCTGTGGTGAGTCATGGCTCCAGCACTGCCTTGTCAAAGGCTGGTTGTGCAAAGCTTTAACCTGGGGACATGACTGGATACATTAGGAGCTCAGGAGATGTATATTTTCCCTCCTAGGGGAAATATTGAGTCTAAAGTCAAAGGATAATGTAACAAGACTGTGGGATAAGCATTTTTTTCTTTTCTTTTTTTTGGCCATGCTAGTTCCCAGACCAGGGATGGAACCTGCACCCCCTGTGGTGGAAACATGGTGTCTGAACCACTGGACTGCCAGGTTGGTGAATCTCACCTACCGGGCTAGGTGCTCCACCTGCCCTGTGGTAAAAGATAAACAGAGGCATATTAAGGGAATTCTTGGATGGTCCAGTGGCTAGGACTTTGCGCTTTTACTGCTGGGGCCCCTTGTTTGATCCCTGGCCAGGGAACTAAGATCCTGAAAGATGCATGGCCAGAAAAAAAAAACGGGGTTTGAGCAAAAAATGTTTTGCATCATGGTGTGTTAAGTCCAGCAGGTACAAAGAGCTCCAAGGAGGTGTGCCAAGTGAGACTTTCATAGCCAGAAGGGAGTGGGAACAAGGAAGTTTCACGAGACAAAAAAGTGGGTTGTTTATAGAAGGATCACTTCCCTTTAGGGGACAGCAGGGGTTCATCAGGCAGATGACCTCATGAGTGCTGACAGACAGTTAAGATTCCCCTTCTGGGAGAGTGGAGACTGGGTCGGGTCTGGGTTTGGTGACTCAGTACAAGCAACTCCACATGGCCCTGTTGTCTAGTTTTAAACTCCAGATTCTGTCTGTCCTTCCCATACCTGCGGAACACACAGTGTTCTCACTTTACAAACAGGAGCTGACAAGGGGCCACCCTATTGCTGAAGGTCACAGGTGGCAGAGGGAGACCCAGGCCAGCCCAGCCCTGGGCCCTGGTTTGCCCACCAGAGCTGCTTGGAGTCTAAATTGGAGCTTCTTCATGTGTTACACAGCCTTTGACTGTGAGGATCACAACAAACTGTGGAAAATTCTTAAAGAGATGGGAATACCAGACCACTTTACCTGCCTCCTGAGAAACCTGTATGTGGGTCAAGAAGCAAAAGTTAGAATCAGACATGGGACACGGACTGGTTCCAAATCAGGAAAGGAATACATCAAGGTGGTATATTGTCACCTTGCTTATTTAATTTATATGCAGAGAAACTTATATATCATGAGAAACGCTGGGCTGGAAGAAGTACAAGCTGGAATCAAGATTGCCGGGAGAAATATCAATAACCTCAGATATGCAGATGACACCACCCTTATGACAGAAAGCAAAGAAGAACAAAAGAGCCTCTTGATGAAGGTGAAAGAGGAGAGTGAAAAAGCTGGATTAAAACTCAACATTCAAAAAATAAAGATCATGGCATCTGGTCCCATCACTTAATGGCAAATAGATGGGGAAACAATGGAGACAGTGACAGAATTTATTTTCTTGGGCTCCAAAATCAATGCAGATGGTGGCTGCAGCCTTGAAATTAAAAGACACTTGCTCCTTGGAAGAAAAGTTATGACAAACCTAGATAGCATATTAAAAAGCAGAGACATTACTTAGCTGACAAAGGTCCATCTAGTCAAAGCTATGGTTTTTCCAGTAGTTATGTATGGATGTGAGAGTTGGACTATAAAGAAACCCGAGCGCCGAAGAATTGATGCTTTTGAACTGTGGTGTTGGAAAAGAGTCTTGAGAATCCCTTGGACTGCAAGGAGATCCAACCAGTCCATCCTAAAGGAAATCAGTCCTGGGTGTTCATTGGAAGGACTGATGCTGAAGCTGAAACTCCAATACTTTGGTCACCTGATTCGAAGAGCTGACTCATTAGAAAAGACCCTGATCCTGGGAAAGATTGAAGGCAGGAGGAGAAGGGGATGACAGAGGATGAGATGGTTGGATGGCATCACTGACTCAATGGACATGAGTTTGAACAATCTTTGGGAGATGGTGATGGACAGGGAAGTCTGGTGTGCTGCTGTCCAAGGGGTTGCAAAGAGTCGGACACGACTGAGCGACTGAACAACATATGTTACAAAGATGGGGAGAGGCCCTCATCTCCCATGGGTGTCATCCCATCCTGGGGCCCATGCAGCAGCTCCTGGGGCTTTGATTCTGGGCTGAGCATCCCTACACCCTTGCCTTCCTCTCGCCAGGTGCCAGGAGGCCCTCCTGACTCACTGGCCCCACACATGAGCCGTGAGCCTCACGTGGACTTGGAAGCAGGGGTGGGTGACTGTCACCCTGGCCATGTCCATACAGATGTGTGACGAAATTCCCCTCTAGGAATTTCCTCCTTGCCTTAGGGAAAGGGAAGACCAACTACAAAAGGGTTAAACACTTTATTTCGATGGCTGTGCTTGTTCTGGAGAATTAATGGAGGATAAGCTAAAAGTTCATTTATAAGAGTATTAAAGGATAATTATGATGGAGTAAGTGCAGAGAGTCAAAGGACATTATGCTGAACAGACTGAGAACACAGAGCTGGGGAAAATAGGCTAAAATACACTCAGTAATGTAGTACTAACGTTTCCCCGCAAATTCCAATCTCTGTGAAAATCTATCTTCTCTTTCTCCCTTCTTTTCTATTTTAATTAAAAGTATAGTAATTGAACCCCTGTTTAGGTCATCTATGAAATTATTATTATAAATTCATCTCAGGAACTAAGAGTTTGAGGCAGATCCAACTAGGTGACCTTTTAATAGCAACAAAATTAAAAAAGAAACAGACTTTGTGTAAAATCTGCTTCAATCAGATTAGATGAAAAGTGGGTAAAGCTGATTACAATCCCACTAAAGGCAGTATTTGGGCAGTATTTGTTCTAAAACAATAGTATTAGTTCTTCTTTAACAAGTATTATCTGAAAAAAAGTCAGTAATTAATGGGCACTCAATATGAACTCACAATGAATTAATGGCAAATCGAGATGACCTCCCTGTAGATGATGCCACGGGCCACGCCTGACCCGCGTCAGAGGATGGCGCCCAAGCTCCTCAGGCTTTGTGTTGAGTGAGTGAGTGAGTGAAAGTCGCTCAGTCGTGTCCAACTCTGCGACCCCACGGACTATATAGTCCATGGAATTCTCCAGGCCAGAATACTGGAGTGGGTAGCCATTCCCTTCTCTAGGGAAGGGATTGAACCTGGGATTCAACCTAGGGATTGAACCCTGGTCTGCTGCATTGCAGGCAGATTCCTTACCAGCTGAGCCACTAGGGTGGCCTTTTAAAAACATAGTAAGTTTGCTGCAGTATAATTCATGCACATAAAGTTCACCCACTAAGTGTATAGAGCAGGGTTCTCAGGGACTAGATGCCAGGTATTCCGAGCTTCTCAGCAGACACGACAGCAAAAATGGTGGGCGCTTTGCTGTGGCTTTAGCTTTGGAGTGTGGGTATCCACTTGGGAGGTGGGGGCCACAATGATTTAAACAGGATGATCTGCCCCTTCACCAGAGACAGCTCTCAGGTCCTCTGCTGTTTCCAGGGATGTTTTGTTTGACCCAAAGATTATATTAAAACAAAACTTTGAGCTACATTAAAAAATAGGAATTTTTTAATGACAAAAATCGGGATTTCTGCTGTTTACTGCAATCAGAAGATCTACAGACTCCAGGCCCTTGTTCCCACAGGGCTGTGATGACCTGGATTTAAGTCACGATCATGGGTTTCATGTGGTGTCTGTGCTTTTGAACTTGCAATCATCACTTCACACGTTTAGATTTAAAATCCTTTGAAGTTCAGCCTGGTCTTATCCATGTTATTGCTTAGATGTCTCATTTAATGTGGTTTAATGTTAATGTGGTTTTTAGTTGATTTAGCTAATTTTCATTTTCTTCTCTGCTTACTCTGTTCTGGCTTTCTGGAACTCCCATTATTGGATAGGGAACTTCCTTGTTAGATCCTCTAATTTTCCTGTCTCCTATTTCTACCTTCTTTTGCTGTATATGTTGGAGGAAGATTTCCTCATTTTTCTCTTCCCAACACTTATATAGAGTTTTAAATTTCTGCTACCACATTTTCAAATGTCAAGAGCTCCTTTTTATTTTCTGTTCCTTTCGATAGCATCTTGTTCTTGTTTCATGAATGCATTCTTCCCTCTCATCACCTGCAGGGGGAAAACTCCTAAACACTGAATTTCATTACACACCTGTATGGATGCTGCACCCTTGTCAAAGATCATTTAACCATACATGCAATGGTTTATTACTGGGTTCTCCAGTTGTCTACATGTCTGTCTTCATGCACAACCACATTGTTTTGATTACTGTATCTTTGTAGCAAGTTTTGAAATTGAGAAGTGTGAGTCCTCCAGATTTGTTCTTTTTCAAGATTGTTTTGTACAGGGCTCTTGAGATTTCATATGAATTTTAGAATTTCTATTTCTACCATAAATATCTTTGACCTATTGATAAGTACTGAATTGAATCTGTAGATAACTTTTGATAGTATGAACATTTTAACAATGTTAATTCTTCCAATCCATGAAAACAGCATGTCTTTTCATTAAAAAAAATGTTTTATTTATTTATTTGGCTGAGCTAGGTCTTAGTTGCTGCATGCAGGACCTTCATTTGTGGCATGAGAACTCTTAGTTGTCACATGTGGGATCTAGTTCCCCTACCAGGGATGGAACCTGAGCCCCCCTGCATTGAGAGCACAGAGTCTTTACACTGGATTATCAAGGAAGTCCCAGGATGTCTTTTCATTTATTGGTATCTTCTTTGATGTCTTTCATCAATGGTTTGTAATTTCAGCATTCAAGTCTTTGGTTAGGTTTATTCCTAAGTATTTTATTGTCTTTGATGCTGTTATAAATGGAATTTTTTTATTCAACTTCCTTTTCAGATGTTCATTTCTAGTGTGATTGATTTTTGTGTGTTGATTTTGTGTCCTGCTAACAGATTTGTGTGTGTGTGTGTGATCTTGAGTGTTTTCTACATATAAGATTATGTCATCTGTGAACTAGCTCTCTCTCTCTTTTTTTAATAAGTTTATTTATTTGTGTCGGTTTTAATTGCAGCAAGCGGGATCTTCAGTTGTGGTGTGTGGGATCTAGTTCCCTGACCAGGGTTTGAACCTGGCCCCCCTGCATTAGAAGCTGAGACTAGACTGCAGGGAAGTCCCCAGCTCTCATTTTTGAAAAATAATATTAGTTGTACATGCTGCTAGCTGATAGTTACTTTCCCTCAGTTTTTGAAAATATCCTGCTATATTCAGGCTTCCATTGTTGCTTTAGATGCAGAGACAAATTCTTCTCTACTCAGACATGTTCTCAGGGGCTTTGTCCAAAAATCCTCTCCATGTTTTCTGCCCTTTCTTTCCAGAATTCTCATCACCCATATGTTGTATCCCTGAAGTGATTCACTAATTTCACTAATTTTCTCACCTTTTTTCTTTTGTTGTTTATTCTCTTGCTCCTCTCCACTTGTTTTCTGAGCACCATCTTCAACCTTATCTTACAGTCTCACTACTGAATTCTTCCTTTTTTTTTTCTTTCCTGAATTCTTCTTAACTGGTTGTTTTGTTTTTAACTTCTGGAAGTCATTTTTACTTTCTAACTGTTCCTTTTTAAAAAGCCTGTCTGTTCTGGTTTCATAGACACAACATCTCTCATCTCTTTGAGGATATTAACTATAGTTCTTTTTTTGGTTATTTTATTTTTAGTAAAAACTTATTATTTTGTATTGGAGTTAAGCTGATTAACAAACAATGTTGTGATAGTTTCTGGTGAACAGTGAAGGGACTTGGTCACACACATACATGTATCCTTTCTCTCCCCAACTCCCGTCCCATCCAGGCTGCCACATAACGTTGAACAGATTAACTATAGTTCTTTTACATCTATCCATTCTGTACTTTCTATGTCCACTGTATATCCCTAGTTTTTGATGATTTGTTTTGGTCTTTGTCTCCAACATTAAGGATTTTCTTTAGCTACCCTTTCCTATGGAGAATGAGTAACTAAAATGAGATGGAGTTCTGTGTGTGAGTGTGGTGGTGGGTTTCCCTGCAGGTACTCAGACATCAAGCTGGTGCCCTGGGGTGGCCTAGAGGTGGTGGGAGGAGGCACCTCAGGGTTTTTTCTCACTGTTGCTGCTTCCTGTCTGGTGCCTTAGCCCTGCTTGCCACTGTGCTCCATGTCTGTACCTCTGGAGACTTTCTGGGTCAACTTGTCCAGAAAAAAGCCCCAGCTTCTGGAGGGCAGGGAAGAGTGGCCCATGGTGCAAGGGGCTGGCTCCCGGAAGTCACCTGGTCCCTCCTGCTGACTTCTCCACTTTCAGCGGCAGGCTTCATCCCGCCCACCCTGGGACTTGTCTCCAATCCTGGAAGCTTCTGGGTCTACATCCTCACCAACATTTGTTGTCTTTTGTGATAAGAGCCACCCTAACAGGTAGGAGGTGATAGCTCGTGGTGCTTTTGACTTGCACTTCCCTCACATGTCAGTGATGCTGAGCATCTTTTCTTCTGTTAAATTACTTCCTTAGGATAACTTCCCAGGAGAGGACTAGCCACCATCTTCATGAGCTTTGTCCTCTATTCTTCTTCTGGCCTGTAGCCACGCTTGTCTGAGGATGTGTCTACACCAACTTTTATTTTCAATTGGCTGCAACAGTGCTGTTTTGTCCCCAAGTGTCCTCTGTGCTCAGCATGGTATCCCGGGACTGGGCCGAGGATGGGGCAAGGAAGAGCATGTGGGCTCATCTCTGGGGAAGGCCAGAACCTTGCAGGGAAAGGTGGGTTTTTTTGACAAGTGGTAACACTGGCCGCAGGAAGACGGGGACAGGTTGTGGACCAGGGGAGGGGCCTCTGTACGACGTTTGGTCGTTGGACATTAATGGGGACATCTGTCGCTGTGCTCACTGGGGAGGGCCGCTTGCAGCCCTTGTGACAATATGCTCTGAGCCTCATAATCACTTGAAAAATTTCACGTTTGCAGAAGGTTCTTCTAGCGTTTGTTGAAAATCCCTCTATTTTATTACAGAAATCCTGGCAAATCCTTCAGCAAGGGGGGGACTTTCTATTAACACACAGCTGTTAAGTGAAAATTAGAACAAACAGGAGAGAAACCAAGCCAGACCTCAGATAATCACACACTGGCCTTTAGAGCTTTGAGCGGTGCTCTTCTGAAGGGAAGACAAGACAGAGACCGCAGTGTTGACGGTGTGATGAGTCCCAGAGGCCTCTGGATGGCCCTGGGTCCACACTTTCCTCTCCCGCCTCTGTCTTCCCTTCCCGTCTCCTGCTTCCTCTTTTCCTCCCCAAAGAGAGATTTTTGTCCCATACTTGCCCTTGGTCAGCACTGGGGACCCTGTGGGAACGACCTACCCCCAAGCTCAGTCTCCCTCCCCTCCTGTGAGATGCTGTCCACCCGGAGGCAGAACATTTCAAACACAGGAAGCAGGTCATGCTTCTCTTTGCCTTTCGGAACTTTTTTCTTGGTTAACGTGTTGTAAACAGATATATTTTCTCCTTGCCACAGCAACTCTTTCCCATGGTTCGTCTTTTTTTAAAGATAACTTTATGGAGGTAAAATTGAAGAGCAGTAAGATCTATCCTTTTACTTGATGCTCTCTGGCGACCTAGATGGGAAGGAAATTTTAAAAAAGAGGGGTATGGCTGATTCACTTTGCTATACAGTAGAAACTAATACAATGTTGAACAGCAGCTAACTATACTCCAATAAAATTTTTTTAAAAAGAGCCACCTGTTTTAGCATATAATCCATGAGTTCTAGTCACCGACCCTCAAAAGCCTTGGAGATTGATTGTTAAGAGTCCCATGGCTCAGGAGGGTTTCCCAGAAGCAGAGCTGGAGGCAGGGCTTTGCTGAGGGAGGGGTCCCAGGAGGAAGGGATGAGGGGGTGGGATGAGGCAGGGAAGGGGCTGGGTGGTGCCACCGAGAGCCCTTCTGAGAGAGGGGCCACCCTGGAGGACCCTTTGGTCAGCCGGTGGCCAGTCCTGGGGAGGCTGGGACCCGGCCACTTCAGGGCAGGTGGCTCTGCCCCCTGGGTGGTTCTCCAAGGAGGTAGCCCCTGTGAGCTCACAGCCATCAACATTCATGGCAGCTGGGGAATGGCCACACCAGCCCAGAAGTCACCTGGGCAGGCAGCCTGCATCCAACTGAGAACCAGAACATTCAACACACACACAAGCCATCTTGGGAACACCGTGCAGGAGGGAGGGCGCCCGCCCTGCACTCCCGACCTTCCAGCCGTAAGGAAGCTTGCAGAGGGAGCGTGTGTGTCTTCTGCACATTTTGATGTCGGGGCAAAGTGGGGTGGGCATGGTTACCTTTACTTCTCACTGATCAACATTCTATCCACATGGAAAAAGAAGATCTATGTTAGAAATAAGTTCCTAGTTCATATATTTTAAAAACACTCATCTAAGACTTCCTTGGCAGTCCAGTGGTAAAGAATCCGCCTACCAGTGCAAGGGACATGGTTTTGATCCCTGGTCTGGGAAGACTCCAGATGCGGCAGGGCAGCTGGGCCCACGAGCCCCAACTACTGAAGCCCACGCGCCCTGGAGTCTGTGCACCACCAAAGAGAAGCTGCCTCAATGAGAAGGCTGGGCCCCACAACTAGAGTAGAGAAAGCCCATGGCAGCAATGGAAAACCCAGCACAGCCGAAAATAAATAAATCAATGAAAACAAAAACAAGACGTTCATTTAGGCTTTTAGGGGAAATAGTTTCATTGACTTTTACCAAAAGGTTGTTGGGTACTGAAAATCCATGAAATATAAAATATAGGCTTGGCCAAAAAGTTTGTTCAGGTTTTTTGTAAGATGTCATGGAAAAATCCAAATGAACCCATTCAGCCAACTCAGTGTAAATGAAAGCATATTTAACCTTGGGTACAAGTATCAGGCTCACCGCTCTGCCTTGCCACAGTGGGGCCTCCATGGAGGCACTTAGAGATGACTGCGGCCAGCGGTGCCTAAGCTAGGATTTCAGTGCTCGCCCCCAGCAGAAACAGCCTCTGAAAGCATCATTGGAGAACCAATTCCCTGAATTTGAGAAAACCGGCTTCATGTGAGTGGGATTAATTCCTCCCACTCAGACCGGAGGGGCTGTGCTAAATCCGTCATAAAAGTAACTATAGAGTCAATTCCTATGTGTGTTTATGTATGTGTGTATCTGCCTCCCCATCCATCTGTCATGTCTTTTATTTTTAAGCACTTTAAGGTCACATATAAAATGGAAATCGATGGACTGTGTTAGTTTTTATCCAGAACTGCCAGGAACGTTTCCCAAATGTACATTTTCCAACTTTACCTTGGTTTTACAATTTTGTGCCTGTAACAGACCTTTGTTCCTATAAAAGACAAGAGGGAAAGCTTTTCATCTTTAGCTTGGTGGGTTCCTTATGCAGGTAGGTTTCACATCGACCCCCCCTCAAAGCTTTAGATGGTCCACAGGGCTGGCGGTGGCCTGGCATGGTCTGGGCAAGGAAGGGCCAGCTGTGCCCAGGGGTGGGGGCTGGAAGAAGAGAGCCTGTAGGGGTTCCCGTGTGTCCAGCTGCACCCCGTCCTTTGCCCCACCCCAGGTATCAGACTTGGCGTCACATTCCACAAGTCAGCAAACTTGCCTTGTGCATAAACTGACTCAGGTTGGTTCTGACACTTGTAACCAGAGAGTCTTGAAAATTTCACCTGAAGGAGAACATTTGAGTTCCATTTCCAGCCACAACTTGTAAACTGATTAAATGGAAAACATCTCCTAGAAAGAAAATAGAGCACACATCTTCTTAGTGTCATAACTTCTCTCTCAACATCTGGGGGAATTTCCAGGGACCAAAAATGAGGGTGAGAACCAGGGGTGTGAGGAAAGCTGGAAGCCAGCCCTGTGAGCCGTGCCAGCTTCAGTAATTAGACTTTCCTTCCCTCTTTATTTTTAAAAATTGAGGAGAAAGTACAGAGAATTCCCATGTACACCCCTTTCCCCCGCCCCTAGGTACCACCTATTACTAACAATTTGCATTTATTACAATTGATGAGCCAATGGTGGTACATCAAGTAAAGTCCATAGTTTCCATTGGGCTTCCCAGGTGGGACTAGTAGTAAAGAACCTGTCAACCAGTGCAGGAGACTTTTTTAAGAGATATAGTTTGATCCCTGGGTCGGGAAGATCCCCTGGGGAGGAAATGGCAATCCACTCCAGTCTTTTTGCCTGGGAAATCCCATGGACAGAGGGGCCTGGCTGGCTACCGTCCACGAGGTTGCAATGAGTCAGACACAACTGAAGCATCTTAGCATGCACACACATAGTTTACATTAGAGTTTGCTCTCTGTGTTGCATATTTTACAGATTTGACAAATGCATAATGTCACCCATACACCATTACAGCAAATTGGTTTTCCACCTGGAAAATCCTCTGCGCTCTACCTCACCATCCTTTCCCCCACCCTCTGGCAACCACTAATATTCTTATGTCTCCAGAGTTTTGCCTTTCCCAGAATGTCATAGAGTGGGGATCATGTCACTCTTGGACAGCGTGTTGCCTTTTCAGACTGGCTTCTTTCACTGACAAACAAGCATCTGAGTTTCCTCCATGTCTTCTTGTGGGCTGACAGCTCATTTCCTTTAAACACTGGATAGTGTTCTGTCTTCTGGACATGTGATTCTTTGTTTATATATTTACCAGTTGAAGAGCCACCTTGGTTGCTTCCAGTTTGGGGCTATTATGAAAAAAAGTGGCTATCATATTCATACATAGGTTTCTGTGAGAGTGTAAATTATCAACTCAGTTGGGGAAATACCAAAGAGCATAATTGCTGGATTGTGCTTTAAGACTATGTTTAGCTGTATCAGAAACCACCAAGCTGTCCTCCAAAGTGACTGCGCCAGGTTGCATCCCTAACGGGTGAACAAGGATTCCTGCTGTTCACCCACAACTGGGCAGCAACTGCTGTTGTCAGCATCCGGGATTCAGTCCCAGTGTGTAGGGGCATCTCATCGTTATATTAACCTGCAGTTCCCTAACAACATCTCATGTTAACCATCATTTTCATAGGATCATTTGCCACCAGTCTCTCTTCTGTGGTGAGGGGTCTGTGCAGATCTTTTGCCTGTTCCTAAATTGGGTCACTTGTTTCCTTTTTGTTGAGTATAGAGTGTTCTTTCTATAGTTTGGGTACAAGTCCTTCAAAGATACCCCTTTCGATCTGAGTGACCCCTCCAAAAAAGAAAAAAAAAGATACATCTTTTGCAAATATTTTCTCTTAGTCTGCATCTTGTCTTCTCATTCTCTTAAGTGTCTTTCGTAGGACAGACATTCTTAGTTTTCATAAACTTCAACTTATTTTTCTCTCTCATTGATAGTGTTTTTGTTGGTGTTGTTTCTAAAAATTCATTGCCGAACACAAAGTCACCCAGGTTTTCTCCTAGATCATTTCCAGGAAGTTTTATAGTTTTGTGCTTTACATTTAAGTCTATGGTTCATCTTGAGGTAATTTTGGGGTCAGGTGTAAGGTCTGTGTCTCGACTTATTTATTTATTTATGTATTTGCCTACAAATGTCCAATTATTATTCCAGTATCATTTGTTGAAAAGACTATATGTTTTACAGGAGGGAGTGGAAAACCTCTGAACTCACCATCTCCCAAATGACAAGTATCTACAGAGCAAGAATCATAGAGAACAACTTACACACTAGCAGGATAGATCTTCTACAACTAAAGACGAAACGAAGGAACCACAACGAGATGGGTAGAAGAGGCAGACACACAGTCAGGACTCATTTTCCAAGCGGGCGACTCACAACAAGAGGATAATCACAGTTGCCGAGGTTCTCCCCTAGGAGGGAGGGGTCTCAACCCCACATCAGGCTCCCCAGCCCCGGGGGGTCCTGCACTGGGAAGATTGGCCCCCAGAACTTCTGACTTTGCAGACCAGTGGGGCTTGTAAACAGGAGAAGTGGAGGGCTATAGGAAACAAAGCTTGTTGTTAAAGGGTACACACAAAATCATACCCACCTCAGGACCAAGTGTTAACGTCTTACACAACCATGGTATGTTTATTAAGATGAAGAAATTAACACTGGCACATTACTATTAATTAACCTCACCCTCTATTCAGACTTTTCCCAGTAGTGCTCTTTTTCTATTCTGGAACCCAAGCCAGAATACAACATTGAGGGGATTTTGTTTAATAGAAGGAAAGGACTTGAGTCCATATGAGGCAGCGTAAGGGTAAATAAAAGTGAATAAAGGGGGAAGAGGCGGTTTTCTCATGCTTCCCTTCTTAAAGTGTCTATTTGGGGGACACAGTGGCTTGGGTCATTTCTCAAACCTTTGGAAAGTAGATAAGACTCTCCAGGGACTAGAAAAACCTATTTTAAAATTCAGACATTTCTGTTGGGTCCCACTTGAAATTCGGAGTTGATGTAGCAGCATATCTTATGGTGTAACCATTTGTTTTTTTGGAGATAAGGAAGCTTTATTATCCTTTTCAGAGGAGGTCAGTTAGCTAAACAAATAGCTGTCTTGATTCCCCTGTGGACTTTGAGTCTCTATGCTGTATAAATTGTGTGGGATTTTATTCTGACTTCGTAGTCTCTTGCAAGCTACTTACACACTTGTGTTCTATTAGCTTGTCCCCCAGTGAATCAGTTATCTTTCTCTATGTTGGTTGGATTTTTACTTCCCTAACATGAGACAGCTAGAACCAGTTTCTCCCTTAGAAGCAGATACCCTTGAATAAAAATACAAGGGTATTGCTTGTGGCAACTCTATGCCCACAAGCTTGATAACACAGAGGAAATGGATCAATTTTTTGAAAGGCACAACCTGCCAAAATTTCTGTGAGAAGAAATAAACAACCTGAATTGGCCTGTACCTGTCAAATAATTAAGCGGGCAATCCATATCCTTCCCAAACAAAAAGGAGCAGGTCCAAATGGGTTCACTGTGAACATTTAAAGAGGAATGGACACTAATTCTCTTCCATCTCTTTCAGAAGATAGAAGCAGAGGGAATACTCTTCCTAACTCATTCCCAGCATCACCCTACTAACATAATGGTGGAGTCATAGTCATAGTTCAGTCGCTCAGTCGTGTCCGTCTCTGCGATCCCATGGACTGCAGCACGCCAGGCCTCCCTGTCTTATCACCAACTCCCAGAGTTTACTCAAACTCATGTCCATTGAGTCATCCAACCATCTCATCCTCTGTCATCCCCTTTTCCTCCCGCCTTCAATCTTTCCCAGCATCAGGGTCTTTTCAAATGAGTCAGTTCTTCACATCAGGTGGCCAAAGTATTGGAGTTTTAGCTTCAGCATCAGTCGCTCTAATGAATATTCAGGGTTGATTTCCTTTGGGATGGACTGGTTGGATCTCCTTGCAGTCCAAGAGACTCTCAACAGTCTTCTCCAGCACCACAGTTCAAAAGCATCAATTCTTTGGCGCTCAGCTTTCTTTACAGTCCAACTCTCACATCCATACATGACTACTGGAAACACCATAGCTTTGACTAGACGGACCTTTATTGGCAAAGTAATGTCTCTGCTTTTTAATATGCTGTCTAGGTTTGTCATAGCTTTTCTTTCAAGGAATAAGCATCTTTTAATTTCGTGGCTGCAGTCACTATCTGCAGTGATTTTGGAGCCCCAAAAAATAGTCTATCACTGTTTCCACTGTTTCCCCATCTATTTGCCATGAAGTGATGGAGGAGTAGTAATACTAAAAAGGATAAAATCTTATAATTTCTCTAAACAAATGAAATGCGGGGGACCTGGGGCGGAGAACTCACAGTGAGCACCCTGGAGGCAAGGAGTGGCCCTCTGATCGAGGGCCAGAGGACCAGGAGCAGAGAGCTCTGGAAGGGCTCTGTCGGTTGGGCAGCTGACAGCCTGGCCTGTAACCGCGCTTGAGGAACTCTGTGTCCCAGAGATCGCCGTTTCCTCTGAATAGACGCATCTCTGTTGCGCTGAGGAAGCGGTTCAGCTAACGCCGGTGCCGCGATGGAGGACTGTCTGGACTTCGAGTCGTGCCTTCTCCTTTCCCGCTCCCTCCTCCACTCTTAGTAAAGATGGCACGTCTGGGGCAGTGAGCGCGGTTCTGCACTCGGACCCGCTCCCTCAGCGCGCGGCCAGGCCCTGGAGGTCACCGCGTGCGCCCCCGCCGCCCTCGGCCTCTGCTGGCGGAGACCCCGCGCGAACCAAACACAGTACCGGGGAGGCGGCCCCGCGCACACATCCCCAAACCCCCGCTGGAAGCCGTGAGCCAAACAGCCTTGTACAGAGGCAGAAGGCAGGCGTCAAGCGCACAGCCCAGTCCTGTGAGCCGAGGGCCGGTGGCCCGGCTGGACCGCGGTTTTGAAGTGGGGCGGGGGGGGGGCGGTCCTTCCGGCCCCTCCAGCCTTAGGGGTACTCGGGAGGAGCTCTCAGTCCACTTTCCTCAGACTCGGCCCTGGCAGTGGGGGAGGCGTGGGCGGAGGCGAAGGGGGACGGAGAGGGGGAGGGGAGAGCACGGGAGGGGAGGAATACTTAAGGTTCCCCGGGGGGTGGGGGGCAGGCGGGAGGGCCCCCCACCTCAAGCTCTCATCCACCCTTGGCGGATTCATTTCCTCCGCAAATCTGGGCTGTGCGCTGAGTATCCGGCCCACAGGCGCCAGGAAGGCCCTGGTTTTGTGGAGTTTACCGGCTGAAACTCCGATACTTTGGCCACCTGATGCGAAGGAACTGACTGATTGGAAGAGATCCTGATGCTGGGAAAGACTGAAGGCAGGAGGAGAAGGGGACGACAGAGGATGAGATGGTTGGATGGCATCACCGACTCAATGGACATGAGTGTGAGTAAACTCCGGGAGTTGGTGATGGGCAGGGAGGCCTGGCGTGCTGCAGTCCACGGGGTTGCAAAGAGTCGGACACGACTGAGCGATTGAACTGAAGTGAAGTGAACCGACTGTCCAGGAGTGGGTTCCCTCTCCCACAAAGCAGGCCCTGAGACAGGGACGGGGTGAACTAGTTCATCTGGAAGGTAAAACGAGTCAGTCCTGATGAGGGGCAGGACACAGAGAAGGCTCTGATACTGAGTGGGGTTTGTGGGTCCTCTCCTGATCAGGCCCTTGGGACAACTGTGCGGAGCCCATTTCAGCCCCCAGGGACAAGGATGCTGGGGTATTTGCCCACCAATTCCCAATCACCCTTGGAGGGTGGCTGCTGGGGGCTTACCTCCCCAGGCCCCCAGGCCTGGCTGCTGCACTCCTGGGGCCTGTGAACATCGTCAAGCAGAGGGGTGGGTTGATGGGAAAGACAGCAGACAGTGCCAGCTTGGGCATCTCATAAGGGGGCCAGGTAAAGCGCAGTAAACCAGCAGGCAAAGGAGTGATTACAGTTGTGGGGGGTGCCTTGTGGGGAGCAGGCAGGAGCGAGCGCAGTGGAGGAAGGAGGACCTCCTTCTGGTGGGAGACGCTGTGTCCAACAGGGAACTTGCAGCCCCACCTCCCTGGGAGAATCCTTCTCACCCTGGCCAAGAGTGACTACATGTGAGTCAGGATGGTGATCGTGTGTTCAGTCACTGACAACGGGCTAACAAGATGCTATTTACTATTAGGTTTCTCAATTGCCAGTAGATGACCGAATGCTTGACACCGGAAAGTCACCCACAGCTCCCACCTGCCGTTAGTGACCTCTCCCCATAACCTTTTGGCTGACATGGCCAATGTCATGCCTCCCCCACCCCATGTCCAAGGAACACACCTGTTTCCATCTGCTGGTCCCTATCCCCCTGTGGAGGCCACGCAGATGTTTCTGGAGTCTCTGCTCAGGGATTCCTCGATCCGTGTTGGGTGCTGTGTTGTCTCCTGAGTTCTACTGACCTGGGATTCCTGAGGGAGCAGATGGGACTTGAAGAGTGTGGCCATGAGCTGTTTTGAGGGGCTGAAGTGAGGGAGGAGCTAAGGGGGTGGGGATGAAGAGGAAAGAGGACAGACATGGGAGGAGTCAGGGCAGAGAGAAGGGAAATACAGTTCTAGGGGGCCAAAGGGTTACCTGGGTCCCTACCTGGGGTTTCCCTGTTAACCTCAGGACCTAAAGAGAAGAGCTGGAGCATGGGCACCGGAGCCTCCTGCAGAAACCTGCCTGACTCTGTCAGCTTGGTTCCTGGGGGAGCAGCTCCCCTGGAAGGGGCGTGGCCCTCCATTGCCTAGTCCTGGGCCCTTGGGGAAGGGGAGGTGGGAGGTTAGTGGTTGACGAAATCACATGGTGGCCTTGGGGCTGTGGGATGCTTTACTCTCAGGACTCTTTCCAGGGTTCCCCCTAGTCCTTCAGTCCACACAACCCCAGCCCTCTCTGGGGTCACATGGCTTCACATAATGATTGGCAGGTGAGGAAGTTTCAGAAACCAGGAGAAAGAAGATGTTTACTTCACATCTGTCTTCGAAAGTAAACCAAAGGCAGCCATGAAGGATGGATTGAAGGTGTGTGTCCAGAAGGGACAAAAGCCTTTGAAAATGATGTCCTAAATGCATATTTGATGATACACAAAGCCGTGATCTATGTTAAGTAATAAGGCACATTATAAGTGAATTAACAGATGAGGGAAAAAAAAAAAAGAAATCCGCCTCGAGCCCATGGCAGCAGGCACTGACAGCACCTGGAGCAATGCAAGATTAAGGGCTTCACAGGACACTAAAGACAAGGCCAATGCTAAAGCTCAGATAAGTGTAGGGAATCCCTGACATTGTCATGTTCCACATCGTGACTTAGCTGCTTCCAGTGTGACAGTCAGGTTTGGGTCCAGGCCTCTCTACTCCCCGCCAGCCTCATTACAGTTCTGCCCAGTTTTCTCAACCACAAAATGGGGATAATAATAGACCTCGCTTATTAGGGTTATCACCAGTATTAAATTAATTGACATGAGTCAAGCACTTAGCACAGCACCTGGCCCAGAAGAGGTTTTTCTAGCTGGAGGAAGGGAATCTGGGAAGGACTCAGCCAGAGGAACCCTTTGGCCAGGGCTTCCATGGCAGGGTCACAAGAGCTGTGGAATAAAGATGGATTTCTGGGGCAAGGGGAGGGGCACAGAGAAGGTGGGGGAGATGCCAGAGGTGGAAGCCCAGTGCCCAAGACAGGGCTCTTGGATGCAAACCACATCCAGCCAATTCATGCTCCAGAGAAATTTACAGGATGGCATCACTGTTTTCTTTTTCTCCAGACTAATGGAAGGTTGGAGAAAAAGAGTAGGGCCATGGCAGGCCAGGCCAAATTATGCAGGGAACAGTGAGGGGGCACCAGGGAGTGCAGAGAAGTCACTGGGTACTCACCACTGCTGCTGCACAAAACCCAGAGTGGACTCTGAGCCCCTGGACAAGCGTTTATCTGGGAGGAGACTTCAGGCAACACCGGTAGGGGAGTGTGACAGTGAGATGGAGTGAGTCTCTAGAAGCAGAGCTACAAACCTGGCCTGGATGCATGAGCTTTATGGAGGGAGGTGGAATTCAGTAGTGAGGGGACCAGACAGGAGGGAAAGGGTGGACATGGATGAACACTTGGGTCCAGTTAAGCCTTGGCCTGACCTGTGAGTGGAGAGGGGTTTGAAGCAGAGATAGCTCTGCAGAGTCGTTTCTCTGAGAGCAAGGGGGCAGCCTTGTACCACTGTCATTTCAGTCCATCATCCACTGTTTATGTGGGTGTGCCTGTGGGTGGTGTGGCTCGGATTAGAGGATTTTGTCAGCACAATGTGGTTCTCCTGACTAGGGGCAAGAGCCTGCACTGGAGTGCGGTGTGGGGTGTGGGGCTGGGTGGTGTAGGGTGGGAGAGGTTCAAGAGCTCTGGAAAGGGCCAACCACAGCACTTAGGAAGAAAGCAATTTGGGATGTGATAATTAGTGACAAGGGGTTCCCCTAGGGTTCCCAGGGGTTCCTGGGTACCCAGGTGCCCAGTGGGTAAAGAATCTGCCTGCAATGCAGGAAATGCAGGCAGACTTCAGTTCCATGTCTGGATGGGGAAGATTCCCTGGAGGAGGACATGACAACTCACTCCAGCAGTATTGCCTGGAGAATTCCAGGGACAAAGCCAAGTGGGCTATAGTCCACGTGGTCGCAAAGAGTCAGACACGACTGAAGCGACTGACCATGCACAATTAGTGATAACTGGTGCAGACTCAGCTGGGGGCTTCTGGGAGGCCTGAGTTATCCCACCCAACACCTGGGGCGGTGTTTATACTCCGACTCCTGCTATCTTTGGTCCTGGACTTCTCAGGGCATGTCACCCCTTGGTATTTCTGGCCAGCAGACTCTGGAGATCAGAGAAAGCCCGCAGGCAAAGATGTGGGGCCTGGGCACTGCAGCCTGTGGAACTGCAGGCTGCAGGCAGAATGGTCAGGGCACCAATGTGAAGAGGACAAAGAGCCTCACTACAACAGCCCTTAAAGGCGACCAAAAAAAAAAAAAAAAAAAGAAAGAAAGAAAGAAAAAGCCACGAAGAAGGAGGAGACAGAGGCGGGAGGAAAATTCAGAGGCGCAGAGCCCTAGGACATCTTGGCGTAGATACATAGAGATGCTCTTTATTCCCGCAGTGCGAATCCCACTCCTAGCGCAGCTGCGCTTTATACTAGCAGCCTGGTGAGGGGGCGGCTCCCCAAAGCCTGAGACTGGTTTCCCTGAGCCACTGACATCCGGGCCAGCCTCTCGGCCTGGTGTGGGCAGGAGCCGGGACGCCTCCAGGCAGGCGGAGAGAGGGAAGTGGAGCGCACATTGGTGGTTGGCCACAGACAGCGGCTGGAAACCTTCCCTGGAAAATAATGAGCGGAGAAACCTTTACTGATTAGTTAAATCCTAGATAATCCTGGTTGATGAAGGCAGACCCGGACCCCTTAACGGATTTAGGGTTTCAAAAACTGACTTGAGGGGGGTGGGTGACCCGGGCGGGGACGATGGAGCGGGCTCCGGCTCTGTCCTCAGATTCGTCTATGTTGGGAGGGGGCTGGGAGGCGCTTCCCTTCCACCGTTCCCCAATGCTGTCGCCCAACACTATCTGGACTCGAGGCACCCGCCAGGGCGCCGGGGGACAGTGCAATGTGAGTGGGCTCAGGGCCGGCTCACTCCCTCCACGTCTCCTGAAACCCTGGGCGCACTTCCCTCACTGCGCCGACTTTGAGCGGAGCGCTAGACCCGATACCCAGGGGCTGTGGCCCTAGCCGACCCACGGTCCCACGCAACGCCTGCGGGTGGGCGTAGGGGCGCAGATTAGCGTGGCGGGGTGGGGACGATTCTCACACGAGAGGGGGCAGTGAGATTGCCCGCCCCCGCAGCGCCCCCGCAGCCACCAGGCGGCGGAAAGGAAGGCGCCCGGGGCTCAGCTCTCGGTTCATCCTGGTCCCGCCCGCGAGCGCCTTCCTGTAGGTGGGGCCGGAGCGGGCGGCAGTGACTATTCCGTTCAGGAGTTGCAAGATCTCCTTATAACTCCCACCCCGGGTCTTTCCTCTGTTTCACTTTACTTTCTCGATTTCTCTCTGCGTGTCAGGTGTGAGCGGGTTAAATACACCTCAGTTTCTCTCATCTGCAAAATGGGTTTTGTAATATCCTTCCTAAGGGGTTGGAAACCAGTGTGCTGTTGGCACTCAGCGGCGGTCGAAATTGGGCTCCTTTCGGCCGGCCTTTTGGTACCCCGGGAGTCCCTGGCCATCTATTCGAGGCCTGCTCTGGTAGGGACTAGGGGACAGAAACTTCGAGACCACGGCCCAGGCCAGCGGGTGCAGTCGGCCCTCCAACCTGCAGACAGGGCGCACACACGTCAGCCTCTGAGACCAGCCCCTGAGAAGGCCCCAGGATCGGCCACCTCAAGGCCGGTTGTCCCACCTTCCTGCCCAGGATGTTTGCAGTTGTGTGCATCTTTAGCAGTCTTCTTGACTGCGGCCCCAAATCCTGATTTACGAACTCCTGCTCTGCCGGGCGGAGAGCCAGAACATCGTGGTTGGATCTTGTACCCCAACAGTTTCCCCTAAACCCAGAGATAAATTTGGGAAGAAATTCCTGGCAGAGCCCAAAACGACGCTGGTCCCTAAAGCCGCCCCCAGCCCCGAGCGACTCAAATGACAATTATCCTAAAGGAAAGTTATGGTTTTGCTAATCTCAGGAACAGCTTGCGAGGGGGGAGATTTGGGTCTTCTTTTAATAATGAAAAGTTAATGCGCAGCCTCTTGTAATTATCTTTATCGGAAGCCCCTCACTTAATCCTGAGGTTTGCTGGGGACCCACCCGGGTGCTCAGGCTTTGCCGGATTCAGCTCCAGCTCCGGATCCTTCTCGGCTCCGGCTAGTCCCGGCTCCGGCTCGGCTCGGCTCGAGCTCGGGCTCGGCTCGGGCTTCGCCGCGGGGTGTGCGCAGAGACCCACCGGGCGCCCACGCTACTCTGGGAGAGCTGCCGCACCCCTCGCTGAGCGCCCACCCGCCGCTCGCCCTCTCAAGGGCTGTACTGAGAGGTTCGGCTTCCCGGATCCCGGGTTTGAGAAGGATGGGATCCGAGCAATTCGGGTTGGGTAGGCTCGGATTTTCCGAGTGGGAACCAGGAGAGGTTTACCCACGTGCTGCGTTTCGAGACAGCTTTAACAAATACGGGCGCTTCACGTGAAAATCAGGCTTTCTTCGAAAAATTGTAAAATCTGATAATAATTTGCTAGCTTCTGTGTGGGGTGGGTCCCAGTAGACACGCCCTATTTTCCAACTTACCTTCCCCATTTAGGTCTCGCCAGATAATATACTGGTACATACTTATAATTTAAAAATTCACTGTTCATCTGAAATTTCTATTTCACTGGACCTCCTGTAATGCAATTTGCTAAACGTGGCGCCCTTGCCCTGGCCCGGCCAGCCCGTTCAGGACTGTCTCTACTTCTTCAACTCTCGTGAATTTTGCGACCCGGGACAGTCCGGCCGCTAGAGCGCTGGGGTGGGTTTGGCTGAAGATGGAGTAGGCACGGATTAAATAAATGTTTTCCACTCCTTTCCCCTTGGGGATTTTCAGGGAAGGCCTTGGCTCAGGCGGTGGCATTGGAGGGCTGGCGGGGTTCATACTGGCGGTAGTGGGGAGAGTGTGGCTGGGAACGGAGTCTTGGTCTTAATGGGCGACTGGGTGCGGGCTCCGCGCCGGGCCCTCACCGGGGAATCCACCGGGAAGGGGAGAGAAGACTCCGAAGGAATCTGGAACTTTCGGCGTTTAGAGGTTTAGGGAGGGGACGACTCGCGCCGAGAACCGGGGTGGGCTTGGTAGGGGGGACGACTGGAGAGGAGAGAGGAGAGGGTGCTGATGGAGGGGACCGCAGCTGGGAGGGCGGCGACCGAAGGGAGGGGGGCAGGTGGCGTCCCCATGTCGCGGGGTCCCGGGCGTGACGCGTCCGCGCCGCGCTGATTGGAGCCCTCCAGGCGCCCGATTGTATAAAGCGCCCTCAGAGCTGCGCCCCCTCCGCGAAAGTGACGGACGAGAGGGTCCAGCCTTGCCGCGGGAGAAGCCATGACCGGCCGAGACGCGCTTTCCGACGGGCGTGCCAGAAGCAGGGCGCTGGTGCCCGGAGGCCCGCCCACCGGCTCGCGCCCCCGGGGCTTCGCCATCACCGACCTGCTGGGCCTGGAGGCCGAGCTGCCCGCACCTGCGGGCCCGGGGCCGGGATCTGGGTGCGAAGGCCCGGCAACCGTGCCCCGCGCCGGCCCAGGGCTCGGAGGCTCCTGCCCTGCACGCGGAGCCCTTCCGCTGGGCCTCGGCCTCCTCTGCGGCTTCGGCGCGCAGCCCCCTGCGGCCGCCCGGGCACCCTGCCTGCTCCTCGCCGACGTGCCCTTCCTGCCGCCCGAGGGGCCTGAGCCCCCCGCCCCGCGGGTCCCCGGCCGCCCACCGCCCCTGGCCGCCCGCCAGAAACGCAGCGAGAGCGTGTCGACGTCCGGTAAGGAGGCCAGCCCGCGCCCCTACTATCTCTTCCCTCGGCTCGGGTGGGTAGAGTGACACTCTGGCGCCGTGTCGGGCCCCACCCCAGCCCCCCAGATCTGCAGAAATGGGGACCCCAGAGCGTAGCCGTGCCGGGAAGCTCATTCTCGCACCCGCACCCTCTACCCTCTCCACCCCCACCCCCAGCCTCTCCTCAGGGCTTGGTCGCCGCCAACCCGCGGACACCACCACCCGATCCGGACCCGTCCTGGGGTCTCAGCGACCCAACCTCCGGGGGACACTTTCCGCCACGCGGGGCTCGGCCTCTGGGTGCCGCAGGGGTCAGGAAACCTGGGTGGGCCTGCCTCTTTCATCAGCGGCACGGAACCCGGTACCCAACGGCTCCAGGAGGGATTAGACGAATTGATTGACGGATTGACAGGCCCTTGACTAAGCGCGGGGCGGAGGCCTGGATCTGTCCTCCTCCAGGTGCTGAAGAGTGAGTCTGGGCACCCCGCTTCTCCCCTACTCTACGCACCGGGGAAGCGAGCTCGCCCGTCTTACAGCAGCTGTGCCCAGATCCTCAGAGAAGTCGGCATGGACTGTGGGGGAAAGCAGAGAGCAGTGGAAATCGACAAAGACAGGGCGGAGAAGTCGAGAGGTTTGGGGCGTGGGGGAAGAGAACGGAGAATTTCAGAAGAGTTACAGGGAGAACAGCTATGTGATAGTAGACCGCAGAGCTGAGCATCCAGGCGGCTGAATGCAGAAACTGCGCTGGTCTCCACTGCTGATTAAAGGAAGCAGGTGCAGTCAGCAGACACCCACTCTGACAGGACTTTATTTCATGAGTGTCTACTAGGTGCCAAGTTGCTTCCGTCCTCTCCGGCTCTTTGAGACCTGATGGACTGTAGCCCGCCAGGCTCCTCTGTCCATGGGATTCTCCAGGCAGGAATACTGGAGTGAGTTGCCATGCCCTCCTCCAGGGGATCTTCCGGACCCAGGGATGGAACATACATCCCTTGTGTCTCCTGCATTGGCAGGGGGGGTTCATTACCACCAGTATCTAGCAAATAACCTCCCCCTTCCTAAAAATGCAGGAACTGATTTCATACTGTGGATTTTTTTCCCTGTGAGGACCCGTAAAGCTAAGGCAAAATACAACCACATCCTAGCCTGTGAGGGTATTTCTCAAGACCAAGACCAATACTGTCCTGTGGAAACACCATGTGACTGTGAGTGTAATGAAAATTTCTTAGAGCCACAATAAAAAGGAAAAATAAATAGGTGAAACAGATTTAAATACTATGTCTCATTTAATCCAATAGCTACAAAATATTGTCATTTTATGTGTAATCAATTTAAGAGTTATTAATATTTTACTCTGGGGGGGTCTATTGTCTTCAGTTCATTGGATATTTCACGCTCACAGCTGGTCTCAATTTAGACTGGCCACATTTCAGGGCTCCATAACCTTATGTATCTAATGGTATCAGATTGGACAGCACAGATAGTATAATATCATAATCCAATTTTCTGGTGAACTCATTGATGTAGGAGTAAAACTGATATTATTTTACTACTTTTGCCTTTGTTAATTTACATTTAGTATTTTGAAACATATATGCTTTTTAACAACAAACCTGACCATAGTTTGGTCTTCTAAACTTTCTTTCAGCCTAAATCTTCACTATAATGGATTTCAAAAGATAAAGCATAGGGGAGTGTGTTCTTAAAATTTTTGACACACATCTGTGAATCATCTGGGCACCCTTGCCAAGAATGAGTTTCCCAGGTCCCACTTTCAGAGATTTGAAATCAGTACAGCAGGGCAGGGGCCAGCTCTGAGGAGGGTTTTGATGTCACAAACCTCAGTCCTCACCTTGAGAATGGTTGGCACAATGGCTAAGATAAGGAATGTGAGATGGAAGCAGAAGGAAGTGTATGAATTTGGAAGCTGAAGGGAACAGGAAATGCAATTAGTGTTCAAGTAGCTTAAGCTTCACACACATCTGGGGTTTGAATCCCAACTTAACTGTTGACAACCTTTGTGATCTTGGACAAGTTAATCTCTCTGTGTGCCTTGGTTTCCTCCTCTATAAAAAGAGGATAATAATAGCAGCTGTCATGGAGTTTTTTTTAATTTATGAAGAATAACGTTGATATGCATGTGCAGTTGGCTAAGCGTAGCACTTGGAATACGTCATCAGATGTGAAAACTGTGATCTTGTCTCGTTAAATATTCACATCCCCGACAAGTTCATAGCTTCAATCCTCAAATTAAAATCCAGATGGCAAAATGAAAAATGTGCTCACCTCTAAAGTCCTCTTCCTCTCCTTGTGCTAACAGATGAGGACAGCCCTCCTGAAGACAGGAGTGACCGGAAGGCGTCCTTGGCCCCCAGCAAGAGGAAGAAGAGGAGGCACAGGTACTAAGATCCCACATGGCATTCCCCACCCCACCTTCCTTGAGACTCTGTGCCTGAGAAGGTCTGGTCCTGCCTTGGGGCAGCATGGGAAAAGACACAGTAGCCATCTGGGAATGTAACTGTGCCATTCCTGGGGGCTGCAGGTCAGCCTTTGTAGCATTTTATTAATGATGATGATTATTATTTTAAAAAGTTTTTTGCCACACCATGTGGGATCTTGGTTCCTCAATCAGGAATGGAACTGCCTGCATTGGAAGCAGAGTCTTAACCACAAGACTGCCAGAGCATTTTGAGCGCAGCATTATTAGACCCTGGAGCATTTTGAAGACACGATTTTGTGGGCCCTTAAAATAGGTCTTCTTAAAATGAGCTGGTGGAATTTATTGAGGAGAAAAAAAAGGACCTAAAGAGCTCTGTTTTGCTTGAACCAAACTGTGGACTTCCCAGAGGCTACTCATTTGGAGGTGGGGTGCCCAGCTCTCATGAGGTGGGGAGCAGGCACGGGGTCCTCTGAGGCTGGGAAGCCTGGCCGCCTCCTGTGGTCATGTGCCCATGTGCCTCCCTGCAGGACCGTTTTCACCACCCACCAACTGGAAGAGCTGGAGAAGGCCTTCAGTGAGGCCCACTACCCTGATGTGTATGCCCGGGAAATGCTGGCGGTGAAGACTGAACTCCCCGAAGACCGAATACAGGTGCAGGGGCCCCCTCTCCTCCCAAAGGCACCCAGAGACCACGTTGTTCTCACACGCAGCGAGTCAGCCCACAGCCACCTCGAAACAGCCCCTCCATCCACAAACTGAGGGTCATTTAGATGCCAGAGTCTCCCTTTGTGTTCGTTTAGACAGGATGACCCCTGTAGCCTTCCAGCCTTTTTACCTTTTATTAAATCATTCTTAGAGTTTGTGGTGGACAGGGAGGCCTGGCGTGCTGTGATTCATGGAGTTGCAAAGAGTCGGACACGACTGAGCGACTGAACTGAACTGAAATCATTCTTAAAAATTGTACAATTTGTACCACATGTAGAAATTATATAAAGATATCAATGAAAAAAAATGACTATCCATCCATGGCAGACCCTCAAAAAACCAGTGTAAGTAGCTGATGAGGACTTTCTGCACACCAGCTCCCCGCCATATACACACTTGACCCTGAAATATCACACTCACACAGAAGACTGGTCTTTGTCTTCATGTTAAGCCATCCTATGTGCTGAGAGCACATCTTCTCCAAGTCAGAAGACATGCCACTCACTCCTTTTTTTAAGTTTTATTTTAATTAAAAATATATTTATTTTAATTGGAGGATAATTACAATACTGTGGTAGTTTTTGCTATACATTGACATGAATCAGCCCCCATTCTGAAGCCCCCTCCCACCTCCCTTCCCACCCCATCCCTCTGGGTTGTCCCAGAGCACTGGCTTTGGGTGCCCTACTTCATGCATCAAACTTACACTCGTCATTTATTTTACATATGATAATGTACATGTTTCAGTGTTATTCTCTTATATCATCCCACCCTCACCTTCTTCCACATAGTCCAGTAGTCTGTTCTTTATATCTGTGTCTCTTTCGCTGCCTTGCATATAGGATCATTGTTACCATCTTTCTAGATTTCATATATACATGTTAATATACTGTATTGGTGTTTTTCTTTCTGACTTACTTCACTTTGTATAATAGGCTCCAG
Organism: Cervus elaphus; assembly: GCF_910594005.1. Lineage (NCBI taxonomy): Eukaryota > Metazoa > Chordata > Mammalia > Artiodactyla > Cervidae > Cervus > Cervus elaphus. Next base: position 42,628,143 of record NC_057837.1, on the reverse strand, counting down.
TTTCATTCACCTCATTAGAACTGACTCAAATGCATTCTTTTATATAGCTGAGTAATATTTCATTGTGTATATGTACCACAACTTCCTTACCCATTCGTCTGCTGATGGACATCTAGGTTGCTTCCATGTTGTAGCTATTGGAAACAGTGCTGCAGTGAACATTGGGGTACGTGTGTCTCTTTCAATTCTGGTTTCCTTGGTGTGTATGTGCAGCAGTGGGATTGCTGGGTCATATGGCAGTTCTATTTCCAGTCTTTTAAGGAATCTCCACACTGTTCTCCATAGTGGCTGTACTAGTTTGCATTCCCACCAACAGTGTAAGAGGGTTCCCTTTTCTCCATACCCTCTCCAGCATTTATTGTTTGTAGACTTTTTGATGGTGGCCATTCTGACCGGCATGAGATGATACCTCATTGTGGTTTTGATTTGCATTTCTCTGATAACGAGCGATGTTGTTTTCATGTGTTTATTAGCCATCTGTATGTCTTCTTTGGAGAAATGTCTGTTTAGTTCTTTGGCCCACTTTTTGATTGGGTTGTTTGTTTTTCTAGTTTTGAGCTGCATGAGCTGCTTGTATATTTTGGAGATTAGTTCTTTGTCAGTTGTTTCATTTGCTATTATCTTCTCCCATTCTGAAGGTTGCCTTTTTACCTTGCTTATAGTTTCTGTCATTGTGCAAAATCTTTTACATTTAATTAGGTCCCTTTTGTTTATTTTTGTTTTTATTTCCATTACTCTGGGAGGTGGGTCATAGAAGATCTTGCTGTGATTTATGTCAGAGTCACTCACTCTTTTTAAACAATATCTGACATTAATCTTTTGTTAAGATAAAGCAATACAACAACTGAGGTTATAAGGGACCATTGCTCGGTGAACATTCCCATCAGAGTAAAAACTGGCTTCTTTGCGCAGTGTGGGATGCTCTGATTTTGTCTTGTCATCCTTGACTCCATGGAAACTTCGGTGGAAATTGATCCGGATCACCTAGCACTACCAGCCCTGTGAACTGTGATACCAGGTGCTCCCAGAGAGGGTAGCTGGTCCTTGCACCCCTCTGTGCTGGGTGGGGGGTCTCCTCCTATAAGCCTCTCTGCTTCCCCTCCCACCTCAATCTAGGTCTGGTTTCAAAACCGGCGGGCCAAGTGGCGGAAGCGAGAGAAGCGCTGGGGCGGCAGCAGCGTGATGGCCGAGTACGGGCTCTACGGGGCGATGGTGCGCCACTGCATCCCTCTGCCGGACTCTGTCCTGGGCTCTGGGGAGGGCGGCCTGCTGGGCTCCTGCGCACCTTGGCTCCTGGGTAAGGAAGAGGGCCTTGCGGCCATGCCGCTTGGGCGATGTTCGGGGTCCCTACGCCTGGAAGGCCACTGCCAAGCCAAGCAGTGTAAATTTACTCCTGTTTTTAATTAATTACGAGGCCTGGACTCTGATCGGTTGCCTTATTTTTCATTGGAACTGTGTAGGCAGTGTGTGGACAGGTCCAGTCAGGCCCTGGTTCTCTAAGTGGAATGATACATGTTCATTACGTGAAATATGTATTTCCAATGTTGAGTGCTGTCAGCCACACAGTTCAGAGCTCATGGCAACAGGAAGCAAGATGGTGCAGGCAGTGAACCTACAGGCTGTTAACCGCATGCACCCTGGACTGTGGAGGTCTAGTTCTCTGTCCCGGTTCAGCCGATAATAACCTGCGACGTAGCTGTTCTGTCCCCTAGTTTTTGTGCTAGAACAGTCTGCTCTGTTGGGGTTCAAGCTTTGAGGCTGGACGTTCTGAGAAGCTGGCATCCTTACTGGTCTGTTGGCTATTACCGGAGAACCACGGGCTTGGAGAAATGAGTTATAGACAGCATCCAGGCAAATTAGGTGGAGAAAAAAACAAGGCAGAAAGTTAGGATTGGGGGATGCTCTCAGGGGGCCAATTTTAGGCTGCGGAGGAGGAGGGTTTTTGTTCAGCAAAACTTTTTTGAACCCCTACCCACCTGAAACTATGCTGGGACTGGAGATATCAAGTCATCTTTGCCCTCAAGGACTGGAGAGCTTGAGAGGGAATTCTGGGCAGGTCACCCGGCCCACCCTTCTGAGCTTACATGAGCAGGTGGGGTGAGCTTACTGAGTCTACAGGTCTGCGGCCTTACAGGAAAGTGGGCCTCGGGTTGCCAGACACCTGACTTTTTGAGAGAAGCTGGACATCTGGCTTTTGATGTAAATCTCTTGGTTTTAAAATCTTGCCAACAAACTTTAAAATAAAAATTTAAAAACCACCATGTCATCCAAATAAGGCATTTGCCCTGGCTGTGCCCAGTGTTGAGAGTTACAACAAACCCTAATGTTGAGAGTTACCTACAAGACTCTCCGGTAGGCCCCAGACAGGCACCAGCAACGGAAATCCTAATGGGATTTAGAGAGCAATGACAAGGAAAAAATTTACTTAATTGCTATATTTAAAGACTGGAGAAGGAAATGGCAACCCACTCCAGTATTCTTGCCTGGAGAATCCCATTGACAGAGGAGCCTGGAAGGCTATAGTCACAGAGTCAGACACGACTGAGTGACTAAGCACATATTTAAAGATATCTGTTTTTATTTAATTTTTATTTTTTGCCAGGGATGCATAAAAAGTCTGCAGGGACGATAAGGAAAGCAGAATGTGAAGAAAAGCTGGCAGCACTCTGGGGCTCTGAGCACCTCAAGGAAAGTTCTAGCCCCTGTCAGGCGGGACCCCAGAGGGGCTTGGAGGAAGGCAGTCCTGTGAGCAGTGTGGAAGACGTGGTCATTGATCTCTCCAGCTCCACACGCCAGGAGACTGAGAGAGTGCAGCAGGGGGCCGGGGCCCAAGGACGTCCAGACTCAGAGGGGCTAGAGGGGCTCCAACCTGGGAAGGAGGGGGCCTTATGAAACCACAGGCCTCTACTCCCAACACGCAAAGGCTGGAAATGTGCGCATTCCTCACCAGCATTTTTCAAAAGACAAACGTTGTCCAAGACAATGCTCTCAGCTGGATTTTCTCCTTCCTGTGTCAGGATAAAATGCAATGTCACTTGCTTTAAGAAGACAAATGGTGACTCTTGGAACATTCCACTGCATTCTAGAATGGAAATCACTCCTTGAAGGCACGTGAATCAATTAATTAGATCTAAAACTTTCATTCTCTTCTATAGGTAGAACTTGAGGAGGGAGGATTCCAAGCCCCAAACGCATTCTCACTGCCAGACATCCTGAGGTTTGGTTCAGTAGACTATGTAGATTCATAGGCTAAGTATGCTGTCCTTACTGAATCAAAAAATACAGAAGTATTTAATCGACAGAGAATCATATATCTTCATAAACAGTGAAGACCTTGTGCAGCCCACATATGAATGAAATATGATATTCTTACCTTGAACTTGGCTTTAGACATTTCCATTTTTTTCTTAGACAATGATTCTGTGTCCCTCTGAGTGTCATTTGATTGGGTCTGTGTATCTTGGAACACTTTCTCCAAGGAAGCCCTCTCTCCCTTCCCTTCTGATACAGCAGGGGACCATTTCTGAACAACTGTTAAATATCTATAAACAGGTTTTAAGGTCAGATCAGGCTTCTCGGTTTGTTAAAATTTATGTTTGAGAGCACTTTAGAGACTTGATTTCATGAATGTTTCCTTGCCTCTATTTCCTTCTTTTATTTATTATTTAAAAATAAACGTTTTGTGGTTTGCTTGGTTCTCTGCACCCCCTCTGTCCACATGTTCATCTAGTGCCACCCTGACCAAAGGCATCCCCATTTCCTGCCCCAAACTTTATGCCTGAAGCCTTCATGCCTGGCTGCAGCTCTTACCCTATGTTGCTCTGTAAACTCCTATAGGGCAGTGGCTGTGTCTAACTCCTTTTTTTTTTTAAAAAAGGAAAACTTTTTATATTGAAGTATACCCAATTAACAATGTTGTAATAGTTCCAGGTACACAGCAGAGGGACTCAACCATATATTATACATGTATCCATTCTCCCCCAAGGTCCCCTTCCATCCAGGCTGCCATGTAACATTGAGCAGAGTTCCCTGTGCTAGAGTAGGACCTTGTTGGTTATCCATTTTAAAATATAGCAGTGTGTACATGTCGATCTCAATCTACCTGCAATGTAGGAGACCACCTGCAATGCAGAGACACAGGTTTGATCCCTGGGTGGAGAAGATGCCCTGGAGAAGGAAATGGCACCCCACTCCAGTATTCTTGCCTGGGAAATCCCGTGGAGAGAGGAGCCTGGTGGGCTACAGTCCATGGGGTCGCAAGAGTTGGACACAACTTAATGACTAAACCACCCTCACCACATGTCAATTTCAAATTCCTTGACTATCCCTTCCCTCGAGTCCTTTCTGAGTTCAGAGTCCAGACAGAGCTTATGGCTCACTGATGGGGAAGCTGAAGGGGAAAACGTGCCTCCCTGCCCCCCGAAGAGGCAGAGGGGAAGGAGGGTGGGGACCTTCTACAGGTGACTTCCCCCAGGAATGGGCGCAGCACCCCTCAGGCCGGACTTGGCTCTTTAGTCTCTGCAGATGAGATGACAGAGCCTCTTCCCTGTGGCCTCTTTTCTCATCCTGAGCTTGTCCTAGACTACTGTGGAAATTAAATGTCACCTATGCTTACCATCGCAGCAGCAAACCACAAGCCCCACTTTCTCTCATTCATTCTGGCACCTGGCGATCTTGCTCGAAGCCTGGGCCTGATGGTGGGAGGGCTGTTGTGAAGAGAATCTGGAAGTTGATTTCTCTGCCTCCCGCTGGACTCACAGAGCAGACCCCAAGTGACACGGCCACACTTCTTCCATTCCGTTTCCTGCCTCCAGCCAGTTCTCAGATTTTTGCCTCCATCTCTTCCTAGTTTATCCAGAGTTGAGTTTGAGGGAGAGAGCTAGTAGCCTGTGCAATTTATGTATATCCCACTCATAAAATAAAATATTATGCAGCCACTAAAAATAACAACGAGGCATATTTCTGTGGAAACATGTTCATGAAATGTTGCTGAATGGGAAAACTCCTAAATGAATCCCCCAAAGGATACAAGTAGGAAAAAATAGGTAAAGCAGAATAAAAATGCAATAAGGAAACTTAACTGGCATAAAAATGATACAGATAGTGGACAAATTTCTAGGCAAAATTACCTAAAGGAGGAGAAAGCAGGTAGAAGCAAAAGAGAAAGGTCCTAGAGACAGTAATAGAGGCCATTTAAAAAGTATATAAAAACACCGATGTCGCAGTTTTTTTCAGTCATAAAATGGGAATCATAACAGAGCACCCTTGTTCTCGAAGAGAACGCAAAGATGTGTATGAAGTGCGTACCTCCGTTTCCAGCATGGCAGAGAAAGAGAAAAATATTGACTATTGTTGCCACTGTTACTGGCACTCCTCTTAGTCTTCAAGGCTCAAGGAAAATACTTGCCATCATCATTATATAACAACATGGGACCCAATAAATAAATCATGGGATACAGGTCGGAGCACCGTGCAAACAGCTGTTAAGAGCCCCAGGGGCAACGGCTTAACTCTACTCAGTGTCTGCGGCCGCAGGAGAGGAGGTGCCCAACACGGAGAAACGCGCCTTGCCTGGTGAACTTGAACCCTGGACTGGGCCTTCTAGCAGCTAGGGGACGCAGGCACTGTCTGTCCTGACTCCTTCGCCTTCCCCCCCACCCCCCCACCCCCCCCCCCCCCCCCCCCCCCCGGCTTGTCCCCCGACAAAGCCACCGGACACTCCGCAGGCCTCCTCACTTCCCATTGGTCAGAATTACTGTCACTCTTGGCTCTAAACCAATCAAGAGGGCAGAATTCCTCCGTTGGCTTAGGCCAGAAATTCACTGCTGGAGAAGGACATGGCAACCCACTCCAGTACTCTTGCCTGGAGAATCCCAGGGACAGAGGAGCCTGGTGGGCTGCCGTCTATGGGGTCTCATAGAGTCGGACATGACTGGAGCGACTTAGAAGCAGCAGCTGCAGAAGCAGCAGAAATTCACTGCAAGGAGATCCAACCAGTCCATCCTAAAGGAAATCAGTCTTGAATATTCATTGGAAGGACTGATACCGAAGCTCCAATGCTTTGGCCACCTGATGTGAAGAACTGCCTCATTGGAAAAGACCCTGATGCTGGGAAAGATTGAAGGCGGGAGGAGAAGGGGATGACAGAGGATGAGATGGTTGGATGGCATCACTGACTCAATGGACATGAGTTTGAGTAAACTCTGGGAGTTGGTGATAGACAGGGAGGCCTGGTGTGCTGCAGTCCATGGGGTTGCAAAGAGTCGGACATGACTGAGTGAACTGAACTGAACTGAACTGAAAAATTAACCTGTGGTCCCCAAGCTCCTCTTGCCCTGAAACTACCACTGGGCTTCTCCCAGCAAAGAAGAAAAAGGAGTGGCCACTGACCAGCCAAGGGTCAGGCTGGCCACAGGCAGGATGTGAAATAATGTGTATGACATTTAAAAAACAAAGCAGGTGAAAATCCTTTGAAATGTTCAGAGCGTTTATCTTTGAATCATGGGTTAATAGATACTTCTTTTCATATTTTCTATGTTTTGTAAACTTAGTATGTAAAAATAAAATAGTTAATATGAATAATATTAAAATGCTAATTCCTCTTTCTCGATTTAGGGCTAAGTACACACAGGACAAGAATCTCATTTAAAAAACAGTGAAAACATTTTATAATACAGAGTCTGTATTTTACCTGCATTTCTTGTTGGGTCAATACAAGTGCCAAGTTGATAGAAAACACATGGTCCCTTTAAACCTTCACTCAAATCATGCAGCCAATGGGAATCTGACCACTGACAGTAGGACAGAATTGTTCCCAGCTTTCAAAATTGCTTGCCAGCTGAAATTTTGGCTGTAAAAGCCTAAAAGGAGATTTTTAAAAATTATAATTTTAGCAAGGTCAATTTGGACGAATTCTGACTATGAACCAGTGTCACCCTGGCTGCCTTTTGGTGACAGGAGCAGTCCATCAGTGCATGAGAAACATGTATGACCCCAGGAGATATTTTCAGAAATGATGGAAGAACAAGATACAGTAATCAATGTTATTTCTGTGGGTCCACCAGTATAAATACAATAAACTATTGTTCTCGGTGGTCTACAAATCATGCCCATAATGTCTTTTTTGATTCTCACAGCAGGTGAGAAACTGAGCTGCAGAAAAATTAAGTGAACTTGCTAAGCTGATTCTCAATTTCTAGGGCTCAGGGCTAGAAGAACTAAGTCACCCTTGAAGTAGACGGAGGTGGTGACTTGCTCGGCCACATGTGAGCCCTGCCTGAAGCTGTCTGGTCAAGCCTGAGAGCAGACAGACTGAAGAGCAGGGAGAACAAACGTGTGCAGATACAGAGGTGGCAAGGCTGGCCACCGAGGAAAACATTCACTTTATGTTTAAAAATAATTATTTGGCTGCACCAGGTCTCAGTTGTGGCATGTGGGATCTAGTTCCCTGATCAGGGATTGAAGTTCAGAGTCTTAGCCACTGAACCACCAGGAAAAGTCCTGAAAGCGTTCACTTTTTGATACATTATTGGGACAACTGTTTATCCAAACGGGGAAAAATGAAATGGACTTGTTTCATGCCTTACAGGAAAATACGTCCAGATGAATCAGACAAACATGAAAGGCAGAACTATGGAGCTTTTAGATGTCTGGGTCTAGAAGATGCTTCAGTTGCCCCAAAGTGGTGGTTGAAAACAACCACTTTATTTTGCTCACAGTTTCGTGGGTCTTTTTACAGCATGAGACTTACCAAGCCTCAGCCTCTCTTTCCATCCATCTATCATCTCATCTCTCTGTTCACATATTAGACACATTTTTCTGAACCATTTGAGAGGAAGCTGTTATCTCTGTTTTTCCAGCGTTTATTGAGATATAATTGACATATACCATTGTGTAAGTTTGAGGTATACAATACGATGATTTGATACACATATAAATTGTGAAATGTAATAAGGTTAGTTAAAACATCCACATGGTTACTATTTTGTTGTTGTTACGAACATTAAACCTTTAGTTTCATAGCATCTTTCAGATATACAGCACTGTTACCTACAGTCATTGTGCTGTACATTAGAGCCCTAGAATGTATTGATCTTGTAACTAAAAGTCTGTACTCTAACATCTTCCAACTTCCCCCATTTCTCTGCCACCTGGCCACTACCATCCTACTCTCTATTTCTGTAAGTTTGATATTTTTAGATTCTGCACAAGCCAGGTCATACCTTGTCCCACCTTCTCTGTCTGACTTGTTTCACTTAGCAAAATGCCTTCAAGGTCCATCCATGTTGTTGCAGATAGTAAGATTTCTTTTCTTTCTTTCTTTTGGCTGTACCAAGTGGCCCATGGGATCTTACTTAGTTCCCTGACCAGGGATTGAACCAGAGCTCCCTGCAACTGAAGTGTGGAGTCTTACCACTGGAGGACTGCCAGGGAAGTTCCTGGATTTTCTTACTTTTTAATAGTGACTAGCATTCCACTGTACACACACATACTACACACACTACATCTTTACCCATTCATCTGTCAATGGACACTTACGTTGTTTTCATACCCTGATTCTTGCAAATGAAGTTGTAGTGAACATGGGAGGTGAGGATAACTTTTCCAGACAGTGAGTTTTATCTCCTTTGGATAAAATATCCAGAAGTGGAATTGCCTGATCGTATGGTAGTTCCATTTTTAATTTTTTGAAGACCTCCCATGCTGTTTTCCGTAGTGGCTGTTCAGTTCAGTTCAGTTCAGTCACTCAGTTGTGTCCTAATCTTTGTGACCCCATGGACTGCAGCATGCCAGACTTCCCTGTCCATCACCAGCTCCCAGAGTTTACTCAAACTCATGTCCATGGAATCAGTGATGCCTTCCAACCATCTCATCCTGTCATCCCCTTCTCCCACCTTCAATCATTCCCAGCATCAGGGTCTACAAATGAGTCAGTTCTTTGCATCAGGTGGCCAAAGTATTGGAGTTTCAGCTTCAGCATCAGTCCTTCCAATAAATATTCAAGACTGATCTCCTTTAGGATGGACTGGTTGGATCTCCTTGCAGTCCAAGGAACTCTCAAGAGTCTTCTTCTACACCACAGTTCAAAAGCATCAGTTCTTTGGCGCTCTGGTTTCTTTGTACCTACCCCTTTATCTCTTGATACTGTGTGTATTTTCTAAAAATAAGGACATTCTCTTACATAACCCGAGTAGTTATAAACTTCATAAAACTTGAGTACAGTACTTGAAATCTCAATACAAAATTCTAAACCTGAGTAGAACACAATACTCTGAATACAACACTTTTATCCAACACAAATACGGAGTTAATTAGATACAATATCAAATAGTGGATTAAATACAGTGCTCTCATTTGAATACAAAGCTATTATTTGGTGCTTCTATCTAGCATTGATTACAATATTCTAAATCTGAATACAAGACTTTTATCCACCTCTTTGCTCACATTCCAGTTCTGCCAACTGACAACAATGGCCTCCACAGAGCCTTTGTTTTCCACCCAGGATCCAGTCTAGAGTCTCATGTTGCATCTAACCATCATGTCCTTCATGACATGATGTCCTTCTGCAGCCTTTCTTTGTCTTTTGTGACATAGACATTTTTAAAAAGAAATTATTCATTTGACTGCACCGGGTCTTGGTTGTGGCATGTAAGATCTACTTCCCTAACCATGGATCAAACCCCGGCCCCCTGCATTGGGTTTTTGGAGTCTTAGCTACTGGACCACCAGGGAAGTCCCAGTATTGATATTTTTGAAGAACACAGATCAATTATTTTACAGGATATCCCCTCAATCTAGGTCTGCCTAATGTTCCTTCATGATGAGATTTCAGGTTATCCATTTTTGGTGGGAACAGCACTGAAGTGAGCAGCATCAAGGACTGAAAGGCTGACTCTGAGCAGAGAGTGAGAGACAGGAAGTCAGGGACTCCCAAGTTAACTTCTGGAGAGCTTCCTGTGTGATTGAATTTTTAACAGGGACATATTGAGCTTCCCTGCCAATGCAGGAGATGTAAGAGATGCAAGGTTGATCCCTGGATTGGGAAGATCCCCTGGAGGAGGGCATGGCATGCCACTTCAGTATTCTTGCCTGGAGAATCCCATGGACAGAGGAGCCTCCCAGGCTACAGTCCATAGGATTGCAGAGTTGGACATGACTGAAGCAACTTAGCACACATCATCGATGCAGTTTTTTAGCATAAGAGAAAGGTACTACCGGAGGTCACCTAGTTTGGAGGTAAGCAGGCAGGCTAATCATCTTCTGAATCCTTTGAGTAGGCCAAAGACTCAGTGGACAAGACTCAGTATTTAGGAAAGCTTCCTTTCTGCTCAGTAGAGAAAGCCACTCTCCTCCCTCACCCCTGGTATTTACAGACTCTTGCAGCTGCTAAATGCTCAGAAGACCCCAGAAGGTCAAGAGTCCTGCCTTCTGTCTGCTCTGTTTTTCCATATTCCTGCTGGGCATGTAATAGCAGCGAGCAAACCCAGGGCTGTGGATCTGATCTTGCCTTGGGTATTCTTAGGGCCTCACTGTGGAAGCTAAGCAGGGGCTGCAAAGGTTTCAGAATCCTGGGCATGGGATCAAGGATTTTGTCCTGTGTACAACCCTAGTGTGACCTCTCTCAGAGAATTACTGGGAAACTTTTTGTTTTCCAATGTTAACTTCTGCTTACCCAGACCCTGTTCATGGGATTTTATCAGGGAGCCCACCTGGAGAAGGGCATGGCAACCCACTCCAGTATTCTTGCCTGGAGAACACCCATGGACAGAGCAGGATGGCTGGCTACAGTCCATGGAGTCGCAAAGAGTTGGACACGACTTAGGGACTAACACACACACACACACACACACACACACGCACCAGAGCGCCCACAGGGTATTCCAAACCCTGTTTGGGTGAAGACCACCTTCAGCCACACCCTCTAATGCCGCAGAAGTTTTCTCCTCTAGGGAGTTTCTCATGCAGCCATATTCAACCCAAACAAGCGTGCCATGTCCCTGTCATCACTGACAGTCCCTGTTAGTGGTCGCCCCATGCTCGTGTAGGGCTCCCCGATGATGCAAAGAGTGCAACAACTTCCGAAGAGAATGAACTGACGAGTGTGTTGTGCTCTTTCCCATACCCGTAACCCGGCTGGAGAGAGCAGAACTGTACCCATGACATCCAAGCTCAAGGCCCAGATGCAAGCGTTCTCTTCCAGGAGCATCTTACATTACGGCTTCCTCTGGAGTGATCTGTCAACAGGGAACCGTAGGAACCCATGGCTTTGTTCTGACTTCTTTGGACCCTCTCCACTTAAAAATTCATCCAAGGGTGACTGCCTTCTTGCTCTTTCCATCAAAATAAATGGGTAAGGAAATCCTCACGGGAGCTTCCCTGGTGGTCCAGTAGCTAAGACTCCGCGCTTCCAATGCAGGAGGCCCAGGTTTGATCCCTACTCAGGGAGTTAGATCCCACATCACAAATAACACGCTGGCGCCACCTGTTGGCAGAACTGTGGCTGTGCTTGGGCCTGAGTCAAGAGTCTGACTCTGTTTTGTCAGACAACCTGCCGCCCCCACCCTTACCCTTAGGCTGCACAGTGCAGAAACGGAAATCCTAGTTCCCCCAACCTGGCATCCAAGCAATGCCTCCTGCGTTGGGAACCCTGTGTTGGGACCACGGAGTCTTAACCCCTAGACCGCTAGGGAAGTCCCACAGGTCTGATCCATCTAAATGCACAGGTTGAACACATCTGTGTAAAGAAATTTCTGTTTTTCTATCGTCTTCCTTCCAACTCCCTACCGCTGTGGGTGTCTCCCTTTTGAAATATCTTCAGTCACATAATTGTCCTGTTAGCCACCCGTTGCTGTGGTTAAGTGCCCAATTTATGGTATTTTGTTATAGGACTCAGACATAAAAACCTCTTCTTTTCTCAATTTATGGTAATTTAAAATAAAGAACCCACGTGCCAATACAGGAGACATAAAAGACCCAGAGTCGATCGCTGGATAGGGAAGATCCCCTGGAGGAGGGTTTAGCAACCCACTCCAGTATTCTTGCATGGAGAATCCCATGGAGAGAGGAACCTGGCGGGCTACAGTGCATAGGTTCTCAGAGTTGGACAGGACTGAAGTGACCTAACTGCAATTCCCATTATTCCCCCTGCCCAGTCCACCACCTTGATCTCTGATGGCTGTGTACAGTAGATCTCTTCCCTCCTTCCCCGTCCCCAAGTTCAAGGCTGCCCTGGGCACAGTCAACCTTTGCTGACCAGTTCCTAGAGAGATGAGGACTGTTTAGAAGGCCTTGTTGTTCAGGAGATGCTCCTGGACTTCCCTGATAGAGATGTGACTTCAAGACTCCTGCTCTGTTCTGTCTGGTCCTGAAGCAACTTAGTTAAAGGTAGAATCCATCACTTCCCTGGGCTTCCCTGGCAGCTCAGACAGTAAAGAATCTGCCTGCAATGCGAGCCACCTGGGTTCAACCCCTGGGTCCAGAAGATCCCATGGAGGAGGGCATGGTGACCCACTCCAGTATTCTTGCCTGGAGAATCCCCACAGACAGAGGAACCTGGTGGGCTGCAGTCCATGGGGTCGCAAACAGTCGGACACGATTGAGTGACTAAGCACAGCACACAGAATCCATCACCAGGTGGCAGTGTTGGCCAGCTTTAAAATTTGTCAAAATCCACACGCCTAGAAATTTGAGTGCTGTTTTCTATCCCTCGCCTTTTCATTCAATCGGTCATCAGTCTGTCAATCCAGATTCCTAAGGCCCCGACTCAGTCCACACATAACCTTCCTGGGTCCTCAGCTGGTGCCTGCAGGGTTGGGCTCTGTTTATTCTGGGGCCCCCCAGGGGCTGACCCCAGAGGAAGTGATGTTCACACCAGGAGGTCAGCACAGATTTGCTGCTGACCCTTCCCTGCTGTGGCCTTTGTCTCCAAGTCATGCTCCTATCATAAACCTCCACATTTGGGGTGGTTGTGCTGAGAGGCGGGGGAGCCCCAGAGACTGGTGGTGAAGTGGTTTCAGCTACCTTTGCTGTCTGGGGCAGAAAAAGGAACTTTACTTCTCCGATCAGCCCAGAGGCTGCTCCCCAGTTTCACTCTGTCCCTCTCATCCCCCTCTTATCCTGAGGAGCCCAGCATCCAGAGTGATCACTGCCAAACAAGCGTCTAAGTAAGGATATCCCCTGGCCTGAGACCTGGAGAGGGCAGGGCGGCCACTGCCATCCTGACCACCCCGTCCCCTTGCCCTTGGCAGTAGAACCATCCTCCCCCTACCCCACCTGCCTGTTGCTTATGGTTGGGTCTCAAAGGAAACCCTGAGATTCAGCAGAGGGCGTCCTCCCTAGCTGCCCAGCCCCTGAATGTTAATTTTAAGCATGTTAAAATACAAACCTTCCCAGCCCGAACTGCAAGTCGCCCTTCTCAGAAGCTACTGGACCAAAATCTGTCAGTTGGTCTACCCCTGAGTGTACTTGAGTCCAGTATGGAGTTGGTTCCAGGGGAACTGACTTCAACAGGAAACTGCAAGTGATGAGTTGGGAGGTGGAAGGGGGTGGTGATATGGCTACTGGAGTCCTGAAGTGGGAAGACAAACAGTGGCTGCAGACTGGGGGTGGGACAGCACCCCTTGAGCTGGGATGATGACAGTCTGCTGAGTTGGGAGCCAAAGAAAGATAGGGAAGGGGTAGGGAGGGTGTAAGGTATGCAGAACTGAAGCCCCTCAGCCCTTAGATAAGTCTGTGTATCCCCCACACCTCAGAAGCTATGATTTTACATAAATCGAAAAAGGCAGCACATCCTTATTGCAATGAACTCACCACTAGACCTCTGAGAGCTTAAGGGTTCAGGGTCTCTCTCCCATGCATTCATTCTGCAAATGACAACACTGAGGTGCTTGCCTTACACATGGTGGACTGGGGGCAGTGCAAAGGCCTAGTGCAGGGCTTTTGGCTCCTCCACAATGCCCTCTGTCTACCTGGCTTCCTCAACGTGGGTGGAGGAAGAAGCCAGGGCTTGATCCATGGGTGACAGTGGTCACGGCTCACAGTTGTTAGAGCTTGGCCCTGAGAGGGACCTCCTGTGTCCTGTGGTTGCCCCTGGCTTGCTGTCAATGCAAGTGTCCACGCAGAGAGGTGGGAAGAGCCGTGGGTGTGAGGTCCCTGTGGACCTGGGCAGTGAGAGAACCGGTTCCTTCAGGTACCAGTGACACTTCACAGGCAAAGCCACTGTCTTCTCTGATGGCGCTCTTGACCACTGTGGGCTGTCAGGGGTGTCTCCTGGGGGACACAGAGAACCCCAAGGCCAAAGTCCTTTCTGTGCTGTGTGGGTGGTTGACACCCCAGTCTTTCCTGCTCACAGGAGGCTGGAGACAGTTAAGGGCTTCCAGGGTCTGGTGTTGTCGGCATTTAGGGAACTCACTGAGGGAGTTGCCTGAGAACAGACCTACCCGGAAGTCTGGTGGCTCCTCATATGGGGGTCCTTGGCTCTGGGCGGGCACCACTGCCAGCCCTGAGCCACCTGGAATTCTCTTTGGTTTTCACCTGTGGTCTCTCCCACTCTTTGGTGGTGAACCCTCTCACCCTGGGGCCACTGTGTTCACCCTCCCTCCCGGGGATCCAGTGTGCATGTTATGGGGCACTGCGTGGGGGTCGTGGAGCCCACCCCTGCTGAAGCCAGGGAGGCATGTCACCACTCTCCATTGCTGAAACTGAGGTCATGGGGACATTGGGAAATGGGGACCGGAGGGCAGGAAGCCTGACAGCCTTGTGCGGCCAATCCCAGACCTCCAGCAGCTGCGTGCTCTCCTTCCTTCAACCCACTTTAAGGCTCGTAGTGTGGATTCTCCTTTTCGGTTTTGCTTTGCATTTCAGTCATTTGAGCTGGTGCCTGTTTCCCTGCCCCTCCCTCTCCTTGGGCTCAAGGGGCGTGTCCAGTTCATCCTTATCCAGCTGACAGCCTCCACACTGGCCCATGCACACAGCAGGGAGGGACTCCCCAAATCCTGTCATTGAAGGGAGTTGGGGGAGTGATAAGAAGGGCCAAGGAGCAAGGGGGTCCAGTGACTCAGTGCTGAGGGTCTCCTGGACCCTCATCTACAAAGCCGCTCCTTAGGAGGGTCCAGTGGCGCAGCTCCGAGCAATGTGGGAGGTGGGGCTTAAGAAGGCAAACACCTTACAGCTGCTCAAGTTGTGAGCGCTGAGGCTCCCCACTTGCCATCCATGAGATCTTGGGTGGGCATCTCCCCTCTCTGCGTTTGCTAAGTGAGGATCGGAGCATCCTTCTCTTTGGATTGTGAGGGTTGCCGTCTCCAACTTGAACATCGGGCCTGAGATGTAAAGTGAGCCCAGTTTCCTTGAAAATCCTCTCAGGCCTCTCATGGCTGCACCTGCCAATGCATGGCTTTCTTCAGCGGAGGGCACTGTTTGTGTTTTAAGGGCCGGGGCTTCGGTGATGCGGGCTGCCTGGAGGGCTGGCTGTTCTCAGGACTGTCCAGGCCCCATGGGAAGCTGTTCTGTGGACGTGGCTGGGTGTGGCTCCACCTGCTGTAGTTCCCGGAGGAGAGTCGCTTCCAGCAGGTAGTCTTGGCCTTGGCCTCTGTGACCTCACCTCAGATAACCTGGGCTGCAGGACATGCAGTTCCGTACCACCTGGCTGGTTCTGCAATGTTTTCTGTACACACAATCACTTCTATTTATCCAGCCTGAAGGAAAGCCAGCTTCATACTTCTTTCTTGAGAGTCAATTCCGTGTACTTTCCCTATTGTTCTTGCAGTAGGGGCAGGCAGGGGGCGGGGCAGGGCTGGCCAGCAGTGCTTATCGCTCCGCAGCGGCGGTTAGAGGCCCTGCTCCACCAACAGTCAGCTTACAGCTGTCCTGGGCGGCACAGAGCGTGGTGAAAGGCGGATCGTGGCCTTCTTCCTCGGGCCCTCCCGGCCTTCCAGCCTCGGGGTGGTGGGTAAGCCCGGGGCCATAGGGACAGGCTGAGGACTGTGTCTGGCAGAGTCCTCACTAGTGCTGCCCACCACCGAGGCCAGACTCTAAGCGGCAGCAAACCTCTTCCCCATCCCACCTCCAAGACCTGATGGCAGCAGCCGTCTCCATGGATCGCCGTTTGTGGAACTCCATCCCACTTTGGGTGGCCTGAGGAGCCTGAGTGCCATCTGGGGCTGGGTGGGATCTAGGGACTGGGCTGTGAGGGGCTGCCTGCTGAGCTCTGCCTCTTCAGCACACCGTGTGCTGGTGGGAGGACCCAAACTGGATGCTGGATGATTGCTCCTAGGCAGGGTAACTGGCCTGCACAGCGATCCCTCCTCTTACCAAGGACCTGGGCCTCGTAGGGCAAAAGCTGAGCCTTGGGACCTTGAACCCGTAAAATGAGGGGTAATCATGTTGTTTTGCTTACCAGGTTTGTTATGTGTTAACAGCTGCAAGGAGGCACGGAGACAGAATTATATGACTCCCCTTCCCTTTCTTGTCAGAACAGATACTAATGTTTGTTTTGGTGGAGGTTTATAGGAACATCCTGACTTGACCATGGGCTGACCTCAAGAACAAAGGCTCTGACACCATGAAGTCTGCAACAACTACCTGCCCCCCTGCCATTCCTAGAAAAGGGCTTTGCTGAAAAGTTTTGGGGAGTTCAGGGTTTTTAAGGCATGAGCCTCCTCCCTCCTTGCAGGGCCCTGCAATAAACCTTTCTCTGCTCCAGACTTGGGTGTTTTGGTGTTGTTTGGCCTTATGTCGACTTGCATTTGGTAACATTCTCTGCAGGGGTCTCTAGTCCAGAAGGCTGGAGCTTATGGCAGGGCAACCCGCCTCCAGGAGAGCAGGGCCTGCCTCTGTGGCCTCTCAGGGCCTGGGCTGGGACAGTTAGAGCAGCATTGCTCATCTACTTGTGGGGAACAGATCCTTCCTCTTGAGGGGGAGCCTCTCTCCTACAGAGCAAATGCCTGGGGGTTTTCAGCCACTGCTCCAGCATCTGTAGTCTTCTTTGGGACCCCTGGCCACACTTACAGTCTTTCTCTATTTCAGTTTTATTATTTATTCTATTAAAAATGGTGATTCAGGGAATTTCCTGGCAGTTCAGTGGTTAGGAATTTGTGCTCTCACTGCATAGGGCCCAGGTTCAATCCCTGACTGGGGAACTAAAATCCTGCAGACTGTGTGGCGAGGCTAAAAAAAAAAGAAAAAAGAGGTGATTCCGGCCAAGTGCTGCTGCTGCTGCTAAGTCACTTCAGTTGTGTCCGACTCTGTGCAACCCCATAGAAAGCCCACCAGGCTTTCCCGTCCCTGGGATTCTCCAGGCAGGAACACTGGAGTGGGTTGCCATTTCCTTCTCCAATGCATGAAAGTGGAAAGTGAAAGTGAAGTTGCTCAGTCGGGTCTGACTCTTAGCGACCTCATGGACTGCAGCCTACCAGGCTCCTGCATCCATGGGATTTTCCAGGCAAGAGTACTGGAGTGGGTTGCCATTGCCTTCTTCTCAGGCCAAGCAGTGAAGCAGAAATTGAGGTGGGAGTGGGGTTGCTGCCCAGCATGTGTTTATTTCTTAGGGCTCAGCGTCCTCATATGTTCCACTTGGGAGCTGAGAGTGGGCAGGACTTGATAGCACCAGATAATTTTTAAATTAAGTAGAAAAATGCAGGTCAAGCATTTGGCACAGAGCAGTGCCTATGTCTAAGTGCAAACTGTTCTCACTGGGCCCCAGCCCCCCAGCCTTAAAAAGCAGGCACCATGTGCAAGCAGGCAAGTGCACGCAGGCGCACATGAGAGGACACACACACACACACACACACACACACACACTGGGGCTGACAGTAGAAATTCCTCTTACAGCTAATAGGACGGAACTCAACCAACCAACTTTCAAAATTCCCTTTTCCCTTCTGTTTATCTTATTTAGTTTGTGGGTGTTGCGATATTCGAGTCTAGCTGAGGCAAGTTTCTGTGGGTTCCCTTCTATCTTTCCTGGCTTGATAACTGGGACACAGCCTCCATTCCCGGGCTCCCTGGGTACAGCTGGGGGAGAAAGATATCATGTGTTTCCCCCTCCCCAGGGCTGCATAAGAATAAATGAGTTGGTGTCTGAAACTTGCAGCCTGCAAGGGGCACACAGGGAGCTCAGTAGCGGGGGTGGTGCAGGCACAGAGACCTTAAGGAACTCACCGGATGTCAGAGAGCTAGAAACGTCAGCTTTTGAACCCAGGACACAGAAGCTGGAGCAGCGGGCCAAAACCCCCAGGGGTCTCCTTTGCTGCCACAGAAATGCGGCGGACCCTAGACCACCACCCTGGATACCCCCACAGCCTCTTGGGCAGAGGACCCCATTTAGTCCACGGGGCGGGGGTGCTGCTTGTGTGTGTATATTTTGGCTGGGGTCCGGTGCAGGCAGACCTGAGGGTTCCTTCTCCAGGGCGCATGAAGAGACGAATGCCTTCGGCCTCTGAGATGCTGAATGGACCTAACTGGTAGTTCCCCGGCTCCGCGGTCGCCCCCCGCGCCCGGGAGAGCCTGCGTCCCCGGGTTCCCAGTCTCTGCGGTTCCCCGCGCCGCGCAGCCGTCGGAGCTGGAGGACGCACCAGTTGAAACGCCAGCAGCCCGTCCCGGGACCCCGTACCCCGCGCTCCGGTGGGCCCCCCTTCTCCAGCTGCTCCCCCTCCCTTGGCGCCCGGCTCTGAAGCGCGAGCAGAGGGATGCGGGGGGCGGGGCGGGGGCGGGGCCGGGGCGTTGGCCGGAGGGGCGGGGCGGGGCGGGGCCAGAGAGGGGCGCGGGCATGCGAGGGCCGGGAGCGGGGGCGGGATTGGGCGAGGGCCGGGGCGTCGGCCTGGGGGGCGGGGCCTGGGGCGGGGCCTGGGCGCGCGGCGGGGCCGGGGCGGGGCGCGGGCACGCGGGCGCCCGGTTGCCACAGGGCTCTGAAGCGCGGGACTCTGAGGCGCGATGGCGGCGCGCTGCTTGGGCCGCGGCGTCGGGCGGCTACTAGGCGGCCTCCGCGGAGTTGGGGTGCGGGCGCTGGCGGCCCCCAGGCTCTGGAGCAGCGCCTCCGCCCCTGCAGCGCCGCCCGGCTCCTACCAAGAGCGAATTGCACTGGCAGCTCGCGAGCCCGCCGCCTTCTGGGGGCCACTGGCGCGGGACGCTCTCGTGTGGGACACCCCCTACCACACGGTGAGCGACTGTGACTTCCGCAGCGGCAGGATCAGCTGGTTCCTGGGAGGCCAGTTAAACGTGTCCGGTGAGTGAGCCTGGGGACAGGGGCGTCCCAGCTCGCACGGCCGGGGTACCCCGAGCCCGGCGGCTCCACACGCCCCCTCCTCGGAGCTCTGGCTTCGCTCCCCGGCAAGCGACGCGGCCACCCCGCCCCCACCCGGCCGGCCCGGCCCCGACTCCCCGGTCGTGGCTCGGGTCTCCCGGTGCCCCCTAAGTCTAACGGTGGCTCCCACTGGCCCTCACACCGAGCGTGCCGCCCGGGGGTTGGAAGGCAAGGGGTGCGCCAGGAGCAGGATTTCTCGCCCCCGGGGCCGGCCGGGGACAGAACCGAAAATCTTCTGACCGTTGTCACCGCCAGGTGCCGGCCGGCGACCCGCCTGGGGAGCAGCCTGCCCGTGTAAACAAACGGAGCTTCGCCGGGTGGTGGGGAGGAGGAAGCCGCGCCGGCAGCCGGAGTCAGCCGGCGGGCGGGCAGGCGGGAAGGAAGCAGTGGTGGGGCCTCCCTGCTCTCAGTTTCACCTTCACCCCGAAGACCCAGGGGGCCGGTCTTCCGAGATCTCAGAAGCCAGTTCCATCGCCAGTTTGTCCTCTCTGGCCCCTACTGGAGATTGAATCCCCTACGCTTCTGTCCAGACTTGGGACTGGGGTTCACACTGCCACCCATGCCCCGGGCCAGCCAGGGGCAAAAGGCCCAGCAACTGAAGGAAGGAGGAGGCCGGCTAGGCCTGGGGTGTGGGCAGCCAGGTTGGGGGGGAGCGGTCAGAGGGGGCTGCCTGTCAAGGAGGAAGGGGATAATGGGATAGATGGGAGTCTAGGGGCTGTTTAAGGAAAGGTCTTCCTGACCAAGGCCTGAACTGGGCAGTGGGGTCTAAGTCTCCAGGTTCCACTTCTTTACTGGTCCAGTTTTTCTGTTCCTCTGCGTTTCAGCATCCTCCTGGGTAGACTAGAGGTCACAATGCCCACCCGAGGGGCTGATTGTGATGACCAGGCACACAGGGGTATGGAAAAGGCCCAGCACTTACTAGTGACCAATAAGTGGTAGTGATTTCGACTTGTGAAATTTAGAAGTAGCCAGAATTACAGGTAGTATCTTGCAGTTATTTTTCAAGCAAAGAAATTTAAGGGAACTTTGGACCAGACTTTTTTATATTGTATATTGCTTTGCTGGTTTAATAAAAATGACTCAGTAGATAAGTGTCTTCTCTAAAATTGAGTCAGCAGAAAGTGTCCTTGGACCAGTGGGAGAAAAACTAAACCCTTAGGTTTGCAGGGTTGGTGGAGTGAACCCTGGATTGAGAGAGCCGCGTGCAGAGAGAAGGGGTGGAAGGTTGCAGTTCCTTTAGAAGCTGCTTTGGACTTGGGAGACCTGAGGCTGCCAGGGACATTCAAGGTGAACACGTGCCACCTTTCACTCTCAGATAAGAAGGGGGGAGTGGTGGTGGTGGTGGTGGTGTAATGACAGATCCAATGCTACGGGCAGCCAGGGCCTCGTGAGCCCCACTCAGTCAGGTTCAAGGTCAGGGTTAGGGTGTGCAGCAGACACTCTTCTGCCTCTTTTTCTTCATTTATTTCTCCTTAATGGTTACCTTAGCCAGAAACTGAACTTCAGAAAATTACCTTGTAGTAAAACATCATTTCAGCCACGTTCTCTCATCAAATGTGTATGTGACCCACTCATCTGTCAGGAATATCTCTGATGGTCGCCAGTGTCTGCAAATCACAGAGGTGATCATATGAAAAAGGACCAGACCAAGTCATGGCTATCCTGGAAGCCACTAAAAAGTTGTGGACTGGAGTGGGAGGAGGTGTGTTTTGGCATGCTCTGTCTGTCTGTGTGATGGTTGTGTGATGATGGCTTATTTCAAAGAGCATCACTTAAAACTCCATTTGCCCCTTTAGGAAGGTCTGTACATACAGTTCTCAAAGTGTGGTCCCTGGACCAGCAGCATCAGCAAGACCTGTGAACTTTGTAGAAACATCCTAGATGGCCAGAGCCAGGAACCTGGGGGTGGATCCTCCAGGTGATCCTGATACACACTTAAGGTTGAGAACCACTGACCTGTGTCCAACCAGGGCAGGTGGGGCACCACTAAATGGGCAGATTGGGATGAATGCCAATTTGTCTCTCTCAAACAAACAGAAAGAGTCTGTGGGTGGTACCGTACATTTCAGTGGTGCTGGGTGTGTCTTTGGAACCATACCTAGGTATGAATCTTTGTTTTCCCTTGACCATTTTTTTTTCTATCTAAAATCTTGCCAAGTGCTTAATTTTAATTCATTTTTTAAATTGGAGTATAGTTGATTTACAATTGTGTTAGCCACACAGCAAAGTGAGTCAAGTGTATATATATATATATATCTCCACTCTTTCAGATTCTATTCCCATATAGGTCATTACAGAGTACTGAATAAAGTTCCCTAAGCTCTACAGTAGGTTCTTATTAGTTTACACTATTTTATGTATAATAATGTGTCTGTGTCAATCCCACTCTCCCAACTTACTTACTCCTCCTGCCCTCCCCTGACTGTTCTTTGGTGAGTCTCCTCATTTGTAATGTGAGAACAGTGCGTAACTGAAATTCTTTTCCAGTTCCTATCCGTGCCATTTTCTTAGTCTCTCGATTCCGTGGGTCAGGACTTTGGACAGGGCCTGACGGGAGTGGCTTGCCTCTGCTCCCCGCCTGTGGGACTCTAGTCATCTACCTTGTTCACTCCCAAGTCTGTGGCCTGGCCTGCAGGCTGGGCTTACCTGGAACTGTGGCCTGGAGCACCCACAAGAGGCTTCTCACAGGGTGGTGACTAGACCCAGGGCTGTTGGCTACTGGAGGTCCCAGAGACCGAGGCAGAAGCTGTTAGGCTTCTGACCAGCAGCAGGTGACCTGGGACTGCTGTTAGCATTGAATGTGAAAACGCTTGTGAAGCACTCTGCACTGTCTTCAGAACATTCCTTGCACCCAATCACTGGCCTTTGTTATTTATTAATGAATCCTGGGAGGAGGCTGTGACCTTGAACCTGCTCTTCTCCCATGCTGCTTCGCCTCTGAATGGGACCACACAGGTTTTCCATCTGACCAGCCTATTCTGGGAAGCAGGCTGGGGAGGGCACGCAGGTGGCTGACGTGGCTCTGAAAGCCCTCCTGGACCCTAAGAGAGCCAGGCCATGGTTGGGGGAGGGGCGAGTTGTGGTGTCATAGGGCCCTAGGTGGAGTGGGGTGGAGGTGGGGAGGTAGAGCCGACACCCCCTGCAGTGAACTGCTTTGCACGGAAATTCGAAACTCTTCAGAAAGCCACGTTCTGATAAGGACTCTTTCCAGCTTTTGAAGTTTGGCTCTTTCCCTCGCAGGGCTCAACAGATGTCTTTGCTCCGTGGGTTTAAACTTGAGATGTCAGGAAGCTGCAGATGCAGAACTGGAGGGTAGTGATGTGTTGCTTTCAGAATACAAAACGAAACTATTATGAGTCTGAATTTGAAACACAAGTGTGTGTATTCTTACTTTCAAGCTCGCGGATAGGGACACTGTTTATAACTAGCATTGAACACAGAAATTCCTTGGACGTTTTTTGGAACATTCCTTGCAGCAGTGGAAACCATTTCGCTGTAGCTCTCTCCTCTTCATGACGTGCCTCGAATAATCCAGATGGCAGAAACGTTGAGATGGCAAAAGCCTGCCTCCTAGGCTGCATTTCCTCTCAGTGGCTGAAGTAGCTCACTCAGGTCTTTCAAGGAACTCTCAGTGGACACACAACCTTAGGTCTCAGGAGGAGGGAACCTCGGAAAGCTCTGAATCCTCCCCAGTTGTCAGAGACACAACTTACTTTAAATAGCAGATGTTTCTGGAAAGTTGGCAAATACAGTTTTTGTGATTGACGTAATACCTCAAATTGTGCCAGGGAGGTTTTCTATTTAAAGAAAACCTATTGTGACTCCTCTTGTGAATATTAACTCCCTCATCTCTTTGGATTGAAATTAAATTTTTGTAAAGGGAGGAGGGGCAGGGATGCATTTAAACAACCAAGAAGTTTGTTGGATGGAAATGCCTGCATTTGTGTGTACATGTTTATGATGAAACTGACGACCCTCTGGTTACCTTTTCTTTTTTTAATAATATCTTAATTTTTTTATGTGGGCCATCTTTTAAAAGTTTTTATTGAATTTATTACAACATTCCTTCTGTTTTATGTTTTGGTTCTTTTGGCCTCAAGGTTTGTGGGATCTTAGCCTCCTGACCAGGGGTCAAACCCACAACCCTGCATTGTAAGGCGAAGTCTTAACCACTGGATTGGCAGGGAAGTCCCTCATCACCTCTTCTTAAAAACAAACCCAAACTCACTACACACACCTGCTTACCTGCTTGCAGAGCCACATCAGGCCCGGGTGCAGACTTGCCCTTAGGTGAACTTTGTGATGCCTCATCTCACGACACCCTTGTGAAGTGTCTGGTGGCTCCATTGTACAGATGTGGATGTAAGGACTCTAGCTTGTGTTTGGTGGGGATCATGCATAAAATGCCCCAGTGCCTTGGAGCCTGTGTTCTAATGAGGAGAAGGCCCACAGATCAGTAAAGGAGCAGATCCACATTGGGGACAGTGTTCAAGGTTTTACAGCTGTTAAGGGGAGAATTAGGAAGTTTGTCCCATTGTCCCCTGCCCCCCTTCCAAGGTGAAGGAATCTTAGGGACGTGGTCCCTGCCCATGGGGACCTTGTGACCCAGATGGGGGTGGATTTAGCAGACCTGGTGTTGTGTCAGAATGGGGGCTGCTGGGAAGATGAGTCAGTGCTGAATGGGGTTGTGGGAGGAGAGATTGCTGTGTGCTGGGAAATTTGGAAAAGGATCAAAATAAGAGGTCGGGTTTGAGCCAAGCCTTAAGTTGCTCTATCTCCTTGCCCAACTTTTCTTGGAAATACTTGGAAATGAAATTCTGTTGTCTTGCTGCCCAGTTTGTTGGTGGAGACTTTTTTTTTTAAATGAGAGATGTAAGGGTTTCCTTCCCTTCTTCCTTTTTTTTTCCCTCCCCTCTGCACTTGAGGCAATAGCAGGAGCCATGCAGATGTGTTAAAAGTCAACATACACATGGCATCATAGAGCCACGTTGCCTCAGACCCGGCCCTGTGCTTTCTCTGGACACTGTCATCTGAGGGTTGTCCATGGCAGCTGTGAACTCAGTTTCCCTTGGGGACACAGTCACACCATCTGACCCCATGGCAGGAAAAGTCGAGTAGCATCTAATTACTACCATGCCTCCTAGAGTCCGGAACCGTTACCACCACCAATTAGGAGAGTAAGATTTAGAGGTGGTGTTTAGAGATAAATAGACGAGTCTATGGTTAGTGAGTGGTCGGACAGTGGCCTGACTCTAGAGTGTGGTTTTACCCATGACCCCAGGCTGCCATCCAGTGAGGGCATGGCCGGATGTCTTGCAGAGATGGCAAGGGTCTTTAATTACTCTTATCCAGGAGTCGGACACGACTTAGCGACTAAACCACCACCACCACCACTGGAAAAAGAAAGCTCCCCTGGACTCTGGACTGTACATACCAGGAGACATATGTGCATGTGTGTATGCACCCGCCTGTGTGAAAGAGGTCCTGGACCTGCAGTCACAGCATCAAGTTGAATCTTGGTAGAAGTGAAATCCTCAAGCCCACCCAGACTTGTTCAGTCAGAGACTAAGGGTGGGGCCTCGAAAGTTACATGCTCACAAGTCATCTGGGATCCTCGGGAAGTCAGAAGCCTTAATGTAGTCCCCAAAAGGAACTTCTTGAGGGACAAAGCCAGGAAGATGAGAAGAGGTCTGTTCCTTCTCCCAGGCACCACTCAGCCTGGTGTCACCTGGACCCCACGTCATCCTCCAGCTTGAGGACTCGGCAGGTCCATCCATCATCCAGAATTTGGGGCTTCCTGTGCTCGGAGCCCTGGGTCAGGCTGCAGGTGTCCGAATAGGAACCGGGCATGTGACCCCTGCCCACAAAGGGGCAGCAGGCTGAAAACACCACAGGGGAGTTAGAGTCTGGGAGGCATAAGGTCCCAGGGAGGAGTAGTGCTCCATAGTGGAGTGAGGACATAATGGCTGAGACCTGGGGGCTGAGACCTGGGGGCTGAGTACCAGATGATGTGCAGCAGTGGGGAGGGTGGGACGATGTCCCCCAGGCAGGGAGAAAATGTGCAAAGGCTCAGAGACAGGACCCTGAGCTGACTTGGCATGGCCAGCAAGGGGAGGTGACAGGACCCACCTCAGCTGACAGGTGTGGGTATGACCTCATCAGCAGATTGTTCAAGAGAAGCCAGAAATCTGTGGTCTTAGTGTGAAAACTCTTCTAAAGTTTGGACCAGGGACTTCCCTGGTGGTCCAGTGGTTGGGAGTCTGCCTGCCAATGCAGGGGACTCAGATTCGATCCCTGGTCCAGGAACTAGGATCCCACATGCCGTGGGACAACTGGGCCTGTGTGTCACAATTACTGAGCCCACGAGCCACAATCACTGAAGCCCATGCCCCTAGAGCCTGTGCTCCACAACAAGAGAATCCAGCATGATGGAAGGCCTGCACACCACAACTAGAGAGTAGCCCCTGGCTTTCTGCAACTAGAGAAAGCCTGTGTATGAGAGTGAAGACCCAGCACAGCCAAAAATAAATAAATATTAAAAAAAATGAACTTTGGACCAGACCGACACACCCACAACTGATGTCAGGTTTATTGTGTAAATCCAAGTTTTGCCACCAAGCCCCTTCTTCTCAGTTTGTCTTTCTGCTTTTTTTTGGTGCGGGGGGGGGGCGGGGGGGTGGCATTTATTCTCTTCTGTTTTTCTAGTAATTCAAAGAACTTTCCTGTGGCAGTACGTAGGAATTTTTCCCATGACATCCACCTTTCATTTATCAAGTTTGTGAGGTGTAGCTTATATACCTGTTAGAAACTTGTAATTTTTTAAAAATTTTATTTTTAATTGAAGGATAATTGCTTTACAACATTGTGTTGGTTTCTGCCATACATCAACAGGAATCAGCCATAGGTTTACATATGTCCCTCCCTCTTGAAAGTCCCTCCTACCTCCCAGAGTAAGTGATAGATGAAATATCCTGAGAGGGAAAAAATGTGATTCACATGCAGACAGGCACACAGACACAAGTTAAAGTTCGTAAATGTTTCCATGGGAGTTCACCCTCTCAAGGATTATGGGTTTGTTATGGGGAGAGTCTCCCATAACTTCTGTCAGAATGGTTTTCCATCAGGAAATATTTGTAGGAACTCCCAGCAGAATGATTATCGGGTGGTGACTGACCTTGTATTCTTGTGGTAACCTCTCAGGATTGCTTTCCATCTGATTCTGACCCAGCCCTGTTAGACGTGGCAAAGGGTACATCTCCCATTTTTGTAGGAGAAGATTAACTTGGGAGAAGATAAATAACTGCCCCAAAAAGACAGGAAAGGAAAAATTTATATACCTTGACATGAGGGTGACCCTGAAGACCAGGTGGGCAGTGGCTGCTGGTCCCAAAGCTGTTCTTAGGTATTTATTTCCCTGCTGATGGGGAGGTGAGGAATGAAGACAGGCCACGAGGGCCGGCTGGAAGGGGCTCTGGCAAAAACCAGCCAGAGCCAAGCTCACCTTGAAGTCCAGTCAGTGGTGGTGAACAGGAAGTTAGCAATGAACATGATCCTACTGATCTTCAGGTTGACAGTAAACCACCACAACCGACCTGTTTTTGTGGGCAGTCATATGACCTGAGCTTCAGTAACGGAGGGGGAGGGGAGCGAGCCTCCTGGAAAACTAGCCGGACGTTTCCCTTGTCAGTGCATCACTTCTGGGAGTTGGGTGCTGACTGGACACCTGAGAAGGGATGTGGGTCCTTGTCCTGGATCGCACCCCTACCCCATGAGCACCCTCCCCCTGCACTGCATGGAATCAGGCCATCCTGTTTGCATCCAGTCTTCTTTCCTGCAGCCCAGGCTGCAGTGCTCAGCCCTGGCCTGTGTGTCAGAATCGCCAGGGAGCCTTGAAAACCGCAGGGCCGGTTGGGTCAGGTCGCTGGTCGGGGGTGGTGGCGGTGGGGGCAGGGAATGAGGCTGGGGATTGGGACTTGGGGAGTGCTCCACATGTGAAGCACCTGCTTCAGAATTCCCAGTGGTCACCTGCACCTGAGAGATCTCTCAACCGAGGGAGAACGGCGCAAACCACGCCGACCGGACCCTCCCCATTCCGACTCCAGGGGCATCAAGTGTAACGTCCATGCACCTGTTTTTGTGCAGTCAACTGCTTGGATCAGCACGTTCAGAAGTCCCCGGAGAGCATCGCTTTGATCTGGGAGCGAGATGAGCCTGGAACTGAAGTGAAGATCACCTACAGGTACGGTGTGTCCCCTGATGGCGGGTGCCTCTGCATGCACATGTGGGCGCTAGCACCAAACGCTGCTGCCAAGTTGTGGATGGGAGCAGGCCTGGCGTCCTCATCCACCTGGGCAGTACCTGGTGTCTTTAGATTCTGCTGGAGAGAACAGGGTCCTCAGAAACAAGTATGACGAATGTTCAAGGCACAGGGTCACTCTTGGTCAAGCAGTCTCATGTGCCTGTGACCAGTTCTTGGCAGGGCATTATATGGGTATCAGGGGGTATTTCCACTTTGGAAATGTTCTCTGGTCTCTGGAAAAGTAAACATGAATGTGAGCTGAATCACATACATGCTGGGGTAACTAAAATCAGCTCCTCTTAGTGCGTCATGACAGTGGCACAACAGTAAACCCGAGTTTTTGAAATGGGGTTAAAGTAAAACAAGGGCTATGTACAGAGTCCTTCCCGTATTCTGTATACCAAGTGTGTGCACTGGGCGGGTTTGTGCGGACCTGGCATTGGGAGCAGGTACTTGTCTTCCTGAAGCCCTGCTCCTTCCCGGGCCTGTCTTGCTCAGAGGTGTCTGGTCTGTGGCCACATCCTCGTGGGAAAACCCCTTGGCTCAAGCTTCAGTTCACCTTTACAGGGCTATTGCAGGCCCACTGGGAGCCTAGGTTGTGGTCCCTTAGTACCCCAGGTAGTTGTGGGTATGATTACCCTCCTGGTGGGTGGCTCAAGGCTTCTTGGCCAGCCATTCAGCAGGTGTCACTGAGTGCCACTGTAGCAGTCAGGGCAGGCTGGGATACATTACAGTAACGAACATCCCCACTGTGGGCCAGCGACCCAGTGAAGGTCGCTTTGCATGACCTTCAAGCTGAGGTGCTGCTGACAAGGAGAGGCCTCAGGAAGATGGAGGGAGAACGCCCAGGGATCCCAGGAACAGAGAGAAGGTGCAGGTGTGCTTGGCTGATGGGGAGGGGAGGAAGGGGACACAGCAGGAGGAGAGTTCAGAGTTCCAGGCCCCGGGGACCCCTGGTTTCCTGCTTGTTTCTCAGACTCAGGTTTTATCACAGTTTGAGTGCACCAGGCCTGGTGAAGCTGTGTTCAGGTGGACTCCTGGAAGCAGCAAAGTGACGTTAGTTAATCTGCTGTGGCTCCTAGTGGGCCCTGCCCCGCTTGTCCCTCCCCCTGAGTCCGATACCCTCAGCTGTCACAGTCCCTTTCAGCTTTTACTGCGCATCACTGCATTGAGCTGGGTCCCCTGGACAGATACCCTCCTGACTCCATGTGGCCTGGGAGCCCCGGGCTCTGCACACTGGAGTCAGGGGCACTGCTCTAACCACTCCAATGTTCTTCACCCTCACTGGCCTGACTTGATCTATGTGTGATTGTTCAGTAGAAGATGAAGGCTCTGTGATGGGGGTGAGGAGGTGAAGGGGGTCCACCTATGGACTAATTTCCTCCTGTCCTCCTGTGGGCCTGGACCATGAGCTGGTGTTGGGCCACGTCAAGCCTCTGAGGGCCTCTGGGCGAGCCTCTGAGTGTGTGGTTGTCACTGTGGGGGAGTCTCAGGAAGATTGCCAGCTCGTTAAAACAAAGAACAACTTTATTTCCATTGCAAAGCAGCCCCGAGCAGGTATAAACCTATAAGTGCAGGCAAAGAATTTATTATTGTCTCTAAAAATAAACAGACTCAGCCTAACAAAATGGTTTTACAAACTTCAGCTAGTCTTAATGCCCCGTGACTGTTGCTATTTACTGTTTGAGAGAAAAGAGAAGCGTGTGACCAGGTTGTCTGTAATGGCAGCTAGTTTTTGAGGGACCTGGATTAATCATTTTCCTGGTCATGTTAGATTTTCAATGTGAGGTTTTCTCCTTTCTGGCTCAGAGGAGAGCTGCCTACACATGGTGCTGGTTGTCCTGCCAGCATACAAACTGCCACTAAACTGACGTGCACTCCTGCCAAGTGTCTCACGTGGTGGCACCCAAGGTGCCCCAGGACGGTCACAGGCCTTGGTGGCCTGAAGACAAAGTTCCAGACCCGTGACCTGAGAGCCCTTGAAGGAGGCTGTGTGTGGCTGAGGTTCTCAGGGACCAGAGTGCCAAGGGCAGTGTGTTTTCCTGGGACCCCACATGCCTCGTCTGTCTGAAGCTCGGGGGACCCGTCTTGTTGCTCAGGGGCACAGGCCTGTCCTTTCTGAGTCTGCCGAATTCTTCTGAGGAAGTGCATCTGAAGAATCAGCAGAGAGCTTGTAACATGAACCCCCTTCTGCCCCAAATACTAGTGACACGTGGGTCCACATGTGTGCACACACCCTTGCACACATGCCTGAAACATGCACGTATCTACAGCCTGCTCTCCATGTCCAAGGATCCTCACTGGACCGCTCTCCAGGGTTGCGGAGACCGCCCTGCTCTTATTCTGGGAGTTGGGCCATTGCCTGGGGGGTGGGGTCTATGCTGCCTTCAAGTTCTCAGTGTTGTTGGCATGCATTTCCAACCGTACCTCCCTAGGGTGCAGGAGGTCTGGCAGGACCTGCTTTGGGAACGGGGCAGCCCAGTGTCCTCATCCTGTCCCTTGCCCGTCTGCAGCGCTGGCTGGTGCCAGTTCCCAGGCGCATCCTGCCCACCGGGCCGAGGCCATGGGGAAAGCTAGGCAGCGCGGTGGGGCTTGTGCTGGTGCCGACCGCGTGGCTCTGGGAGAAGGACAGCCTGTTGGCTGGGGTTCTGTCCTCCAGAGGCACTTCCTCCTTCAGGCGTGGTGCTCACTTCCTGATGGGAAGCAAAGGGGCAGGCATCTCTGCTGGCAGGGATCAGCCTGGGATGGCCGGCAAGCATCTCCCGGGGAGGAGGGGCAGCCTGTGACCTGAGGCCGGAGCCCGGGCCAAAGGGCCTCCCAGCTGATTTCCAGCCTGCCTTTGCACAGAGGTGTGCCTGAACCCGTCTGAGGGAGCCGGCAGGCCAGCAATCCTGGGCCCTCTGGCACCGCCTGAGGTCTGTAACGCCAGGCAGGCACAGATAACCTGGGTGTCTCCCCGAGGGGGTTCAACCAGATAGCACTGGCCGCTGCTCCTCCCAGCCATCCACGTACCTATTTCACAAGCTGGTCCTTCATGGTCGGTTCAAGCAGACAGATTCTAGAGATGCTTGGGGGTGGGGATGTGTGCAAACACAAATCCCTTTCCTCTAGACAGGTGGGGGGCAGTTCAAGACCACTGCCTGCCTGGAGCTCTGGGGTCTGGCCCAAGGATTTCCAAGCGGGGGATGGACAGAGGGCGTGGAGCAGAGTGGACAGCTGTGGCTGGTCCCTGTGTACTGCATGTGGGGCCTCTCAGTGGGGGTGCCTGGTGCCCAGTCAGAGCAGAGAGTGGGCTGAGAGTATTCACCAGGCCCTGACCCAGGATCTCCCATCTGAGGTTCTCTGAGGAAGGGTTCAGACATGAGCCCTTTACAGTTTTTTAAAAATTTATTTTATTGAAGTATAGTTGATTTACATGTTGTGTTACTTTCCGCTGTATAGCATAGTGATTCGGTTATGCATATACATATATATATTCTTCTTCACATCCTTTTCCATTGTGGTTTATCACAGGATATTGAATGCAGTTCTCTGTGCTCTACAGGAGAACCTTGTCACTTATCCAAGACGTGACCTTTTAAAAAAGCTGGAGCAGATTTTAGCCCTGGCGTGGCCTTCCTCTGTGAATGTGGGTTACTGTGAGGGCAGCGCGGCTGCGGTCGTGGTCAGGCTGTGCAGCTGAGCTGGGCAGCTGGGCTGCAGTGAGGAGAGCAGGCCTGGTCCTCCCCGCCCCCCATGTGCCCACGCGTGAGCTAAGTGGAGTTTCCATTGTGGCTTCAGCCCTGGAGGGGGTGATTTCTGTGGTTGTTCCAGCTGGGCTTTCTTATGTAGAGGGTGCACAGTGAGGAGCCCCTGGTGGAGGCACAGAGCAGAGCAGACACATAGCCCCCTATCTCCCCCCACCAACCCCCCATGAAGGACACTTCCTCCCTGGGCCAGCCGACTAGGCACTGAGCATTACTGGTCCCTAGTGTGGAGGGGCCACAGAGAACACAGGATGGGTCCCAGTCTCTGAGGTGCCCCTCTGCCTGGCAGTCAGACCAGCAGCCCTGGGCAGAGGGAGCGGCGAGGTCTGAAGCCTGGAGGTACCTCCTCAGAGGCTGGCTCGTGTCCCGGTTGTGGCCACTTGTTACTGTCACAGAAGGGCCCCCTGGGCTCTGGCGGGAGGAAGCAGGAAGTCTCGCTGGGACGTGGCTGGAGACGATGTTGAGGAAGTCCTGGGAGTGAGTTTTGAGAGGCCAGGAGGGTTTCGCAGGCCAGTGTACTGTGGGGTGGGGCAGCTGGGTGGGCGCCCTGTGTTCCCACCCGCTTTGTCCCTGACTGTGGGCGACCTAGAGAACATTTCTGGCTCCCTGAGCCTGTTTTCTCCTCCCCTGGGTGCTGGGTGCTGAGCAGCCCAGGGGAATGAAAGCCCAGGCCAGGATCTGGGAGGATGCAAGCCTCATTTAGCTGTAGGTCGGGGCCAGGTGAAGGGATGCCAGGAAAGGATCTCAGATTTGACGAGGGGAAGGGTTGATGGCCCTGCTGCTGCTGGTGCCGGGAGAGGTGGGTGGGTTTTCCAGGGAGAGGACCTCACCTTGGGAGAACAATTTAGGGTCTGTTAAAAGGCAGCACTTCTGCTCCTCCCAGCCCCCAACCTTGCACCTGGCATTTCTCACCCGCAGATTAATTACAGTTTGCAGTGAGCAAACTCCTGTATTAACAAATTAGGACAACTGAAGGGGAGGATTATTAACTGGTATAGTGAGGTGGAGAGGTGGGGTGCTTTAGGATGAACCAGCGCCATTTACTGTGAGGCACCAGGACAGGGGTACCTGTCAGGCAGGGGAAGTGGGTTTGTGGGGGTGGGCTCCTCTGGGTGGGGGCACAAGAGGCCAAGGGCCGCCAGGCTTGTGTGCGGTGTCCCCTGCCGGCCCCTGAGTAACTCTGACTGCAGAACTCAGTCAGGAATCCCCGTGCAGGCTCCCAGAATCCGGCAGGAGCCCTGGGTTACTTGGATCCAGCTGGTTTTAAACCAGTATTTAAGTTTCCTTGAGGCTTTAGCTTGAAGCTGGCAAGTGCTTTGAGTTCTTTTCTATGTGATACTGTTCTTCCCCCTTCTTTCGAGCAAGCTCTTGGAATCTCACATTTTAGAATGGCCCTATTTTGGGACCGCAGTGGGAATGACCTCCACGAGAGTAGACTTTCTTGACGGGGCCCTTCTGGGAAGCCCCTGGCTGACGTTCAGTGTGAATAACAATCGCCTGCCTTGGCACTGGCCCCCTGTTTCTGTAAGCCCCCTTCGGCTGTGCGAAATGCAGGAGGGGCTCGTCTTGTGGGAGGGAGCAGCCTGCCGAGGAGAGGGGCGGGGCGCAGGCACCCGGTGGGGGTGGGGAAGGGGAGGGGTGAAGGCCTCCGCCTGGCCCCTTGGGATCAGCCTTCCGGGAGGGGAGGGGCTTCTGTTCCAGCTGTGTGGTTGGTCTTCTGGCGGCTGCAGACCCGGTGGGCTGGAGGTGGGGGGGGCGGCGAGAGCTGTGCCTGGGCGGTGCGGAGGCCCAATCGGCCACGCTCCTCTGCCACCCTCCCCGCCCCCTCCTTGGCCACTTCAAGACTCCAGGAAGTAGAAAATCAAGGCCCCCTGGAGGGAACGGCCCAGGGAGGCTGGCAGCCCTGAGATCTTGCAGGGCCACCCCGAGGCTCGGCAGACATGCAGCTCCCAGTGCCCACTGTGCCAGACCCTTCCATCTGCTGCCCAAGACCTGCTGCCTGGAGGGCTTCCTATAACCAGCCAGGGGCCTGCTGTCCTCTGGTCACCTGACCCCGACCCTGGCCCTGACCCTAGGGCTGGGCAGCCTCTGCTGTGTGGATGGCTGACGCCTACAATCTTCACTGGAATTCGCGGTTGTCCTTAGTGTAAAGGGTGGGACCTGATGCCCAGCCTGCCTCCAGGGCTCTCAGGCTCCCCCAGCTGGAAAGGCCAGAGACAGGGTCGGACAGTGCAGTGTCTGCTCTGTGGATTGTGCTCTGGAGCCTCGGAGGCGGTGAAGGTGTGAACAGTGGGGCTGCTGGGTGCCCGAACCTGGTGACAGGCCTGCACGCCTGTGTGCAGACAACACATCCCTTCACTGACCAGGGCCGTGTGTTCCTGGCCCCCCGCGCCCGCCCCAGGACAAAGTTAACCATGAATACTGACCGGAGGGGTCAAGGTCAGAGAGCTCCAGGTGGCCTCCAGGAGGGACAAGGGACGGCTGCAGAGCAGGTGGGCCTGAGGGCGGTGGAGTCCTGGTGTGGCTGTGGGCTGAGGTGCAGAAAGTGCAGGTGCTGGAGCGGCTGGGGGGTGGGGCTTGGGGATCTCAGGCCCTTAGAGGCAGGAGGGGTCACTGTGGGTACCAGGGGAGGGGTGATGGCCTGGGAAGGGAGGAGGGGCTACCTGGCCCTTCATTTTCTCTGCTGGCCCCCGTGACTGTTTTGGACCTCATCCGAACCTGGGAAGGAGGGGGTCCGGATCCGGGGAGGCTTGACAATTTCCCATCAGCAAATCTAGTCAGTGTCCTCTGGGAAGCTGGTGCAAGGTTTCTGGGCCATAGGGAGGGTGGATTCCTTTGCTAGGTCTGGGCTGACAGCCCCATCCTCCCTGCTGGTTATGGTTGGACTGGGGCCGCAGACCGCTCTTGCCTGGGGCTGGCAGGAACCTCAGGGTTTCTTAGTGGGTTAGTGCTGGCTCCTTCCTTGTGAGCGGGGCTCTGAGTCTGGAAAGGAAAGAACTCCTTTTCCGGAGACAAAACTTGGGCTGAAGGCCGGTGCTGAGGTCCAAGGGAAATCAGGCGTGAATTAGGGAAGAAGTCAGAAGAAGACCTGTCACTTCTGTGCCACAGGGTGGTGTCTGGGTGGGAGAGACTTAGGATGAGCGGGAGACAGACCCTGGGGCAGGTGGTTCGGAATGTGCAGCCAAACACTGAATCGTGAAGGAAATCCAACCCCCACCCCATTCTCTTCCGTCCTGATTAGGCTCAATTCAAGTACTGTGAGTGGCCTGGAACACTTCTCTTGCTAATTTGAACCAACCCAAGTGAAAATGTTGGCCTTCCCTGGTGGCTCAGTGGTAAGGAATCCACCTGCAGTGCAGGAGACTTAGGTTTGATCCCTGGGTCAGGAAGATCCTCTGCAAAAGGAAATGGCAACCCACTCCAGTACTCTTGCCTGGAGAATCCCATGGATGGAGGAGCCTGGCAGGCTACCCATGGGGTGGCAAAGAGTCTGACAGGACTTAACAACTAAACAACAGCAACAAAGTAAACAAAGTAAACACGACTTAACAACTAAACAACAGCAACAAAGTAAAACTGTTACATTGGAATTGGCCAATGGCAAAATTGTCAAGACTATTATAAGATTATAATGTGATTATATAATTATAATTATATTATATTATAATATATATTTTATATAATATATAATTTATATATAAATATATTTATATATAATATATAATATATAATGTAATAATTATAATATATAATATATATAATATTATATATATTATATATAATATAAATATATAAATATATATGTTATATAAAATAATATATATTATAATATATCTTATAATCTTATAAGATTATAAAGGTTCCCACCTTTATAATAGGATTCAAGTTGTTCTGAAGCTGTGGGTTTTGAGAGCAGTCCCTGGGTTTTAATCTTGACCTGATTCTTGACCCTTTCAGCTGAATAGCCTTGAGAAGTCACTTAACTCCTCTGTGCCTTGGTTTCCTCATCTGGAAAATGGGATGGATGATGGTAATTTCCAACCCTTGAGCTGTTGTGAGGCTCCATGGATGTGCCTAGGATTCAGAGCAGTGCTGGGCACAGGACATCCGCTCAGTAGCTGTTGTCACTGAAGGAACTGTGAGTAGGAGTGGGGTGGGGTGGGTAGGAGGAGAGTGCTCTGGGCAGTGATTTGGGGGTTGGGGAAACCTCAGAGGCCTGGGGGTGGCTGAGGCTGTCTGGATAGCAAGGTCCTTGTGCTCACAGTGGGTGGTGAGCATGGCTGGAGAAGATGGGGCAGCTGGTGGAGGTGGGGGGGAGACACAACAGGTGGTGGAGGGACAGGGTGCACCTGCCTTCCCCCAGCCTCTCAGAACCCTGGGCCGCGGCCAAGTGCCTAGAACCTGCTGCTGGCAGTGGCCCCAACTGTGGGTGACGTATCCTTCTCAGACTCCTCCCATCTCAAGCAAGGGCTTCCCATCAGTACCCACTGCAGGGCATGGGGCTGTAGGGGAGGGGTTCTGTAACTGTATTCAGATACAGCGGTGACCCTTATTCACCCTGAGCCAATGATGCAGCTGCCTGCGATTCACACAAAAGCAAACTGACATCCTCACACTCCTTCCTGCTGTTAAGGAACCACCCATTGTCACCCGTTTTCTTTTTCTGCCTTTTTCTGCAGTAATTATAGCTACTGTTTGTAGGATGCTTTTATATGTGCCTAGAACTTCAGATTTGGTCCTGTCCTTTTTTTTTTTTTTTCCATTGGAGTATAGTTGCTTTACAACATTGTGTTTTTTGGCTGTACAGGCCCTGTCTTAGGTCTGTTTGGACTGCTATAACAAAATGCCACTGACCAAGGGGGCTGAGAAAAAACAGAGACTTGTTTCTTACAGTTGTGGAGGATGGAAGCCCAAGATCAAGGTGCCAGCATGGTCATCTGCTGGTTGGGTTCTCCTGGTCATAGCCAGTGCCTTCTCTCCGTGTCCTCACCTAGTGGAAGGAAAAAGGGAGCTCCATGGGGTCTCCCATATAAGGGTGCTAATCCCATCATGGGGCCCCACCCTCATGACCTAATTTCCCCCCAAAGACTTCCCTCCTAATGCTACCCTCTTTGGGGGTAAGGACTGTGCAGACATTCAGACCACAGGAGTCCTGGAGACTGCCTTAGAAATACTCCTATTATTGGATCATACTATGGTTGGGTCAGTCAAGACCCAGGTGTATGGGGAGTTGGGGGGTGGGGGGGAGCCCCATCTCTAATCAGATGTCCTTCACTGAGACACTGTCCTGAGAGGGAAATTCTCTTGAGTCCAGAACTTTCCACAGAGTATAGCAAAGCCTCAAGGAGACTACATTTACTTTTTGTAAGGAATTTAGAAAACATGCAGCTTCAGTGACCCCCAGTTCACTGGCTGGCCCAGGGTCAGCAGTGGTGGTTCAGCTCTTGTTTGCTTTGAACCCTGAGTGTGTCCGGAGCTTCGTTGGCAAGGGCAGCTTGGGCATTTTCATGTTGACATGTGGCAATGGCTTAACAGTTCCCTGCAGCTTACCTTTGCTCAAGGTCATGGTCACGAGATCAAATCATGATGTGAGAGGAATTTCATACTTGGGTTATGAGCCCGCTCAGCTGAATTTCCTGGGCTTCTGTTCTCTGGTGGCAGTAAGTAGCAGAGTAAGCACATGGCCCTGTGTTAGATCAAATTTAGTGGCTACAGTAATGTCTGGGCCAGAGGACTGTGCCAGAGGGAAGGGGATGGTCCCGAGACCTGGCGAGCCTCTTCTGTGGGAAGGGGTCTCTTCTGCCATGCCCTACTTTTTCTCTTGCCAACCTTCACTTCTCTTTCCATCTTTACCTTCCAGAAATGGCTTACTGAAGAGAATAGCAAAGTCTAGAGAAGTAGGGGCTTCCCAGATGGTCCAGTGGTTAAGAATCTGCCTTGTAATGCAGAGAAGGTGGGTCTGACCCCTGGTTGGGGAACTCTGATCCCACATGTTCCAGAGCAACTAAGCCTGTGTGCCACACCAAGATCCCGCATGTCACAACTAAGACCTGGGGCAGCCAAAGAAGTCAAGTCTAGAGAAGCAGACTGAAGGAAGACCTGTCCTGTTCAGTCCTGCATCTGGACCCTGGGTTTGACCCCTCCCCTTAGCACCAGGCTAGGGGAGAGAAGACACTGTCACAGACCTTCCACATACCCAGTGACACCGTTCCCTGGGCTCCTTCCCTTCTCGGCAGAAGGAAATGTAGACAGGAGTAGCCATGGGCTGGCCTATCAGTGGGGTTGTCCTGCCCATCGCCCTCTCTGAGGGGCAGGATGTTTCCTCCAATGTGACCCTCTCTCAGTGCAGGAGGCTAGGAGGCATCTGCAGGTGGACCTGCGCTCACAGTTAGACCCCAGGCTCCAGTCACCCTGTGCCTGCCTGGGCTCTTTCAGGCTTACCTGCTGGTCTCTTCCATTCCACAGACATCTGTCACACACCTTTTCTGCACTAGGCCCGGTTCTGGATACTGGGAGGAAGGCAGTGAACAAATCCCTGCTGAAGGGAAGCTGATACTCAGTGGGGCAGGTGGACAATGAAGGAGGTAGCCTCTTAGCTAGTGTTTAATGAACACAAGAGCCACAGTAATTGTAGCAAGTAAGCAAGTTGTGTGTTCCACATTAGTTTCTTAAATACAGCAGCAGTGCGTGTGTGCACATACACATGTGCACACATGCGTACACACACACACACACACACACACAGAGCTTATCTTACTTCCCCGGGTCTGTCCAGCTGTGTCCTGTTTTGGATTGAGCTGGACCAGAGGTGGCTTTCTTCTGTGTTCAGGCAGGTATTATGTTGGTTGCACATACTTGTGGTTAGATTAGCATTGGATGCGTTCCTCCCAGCTGAAGCTTAGAGTTGGCTGTGAAAGGTCTCCTTTCTTCCCCCAGGGCCAGGCAGCCTTTTGCAGTTCAGCACCCTGAAGGCAAGGCCAGTCTGTGTATTTGTGCCTGTCATTTTCATGCCTCCACATGGAAGGTGTGGCCCTGAGACATCTCCTGGCAGACAAACGTAGATAGCTTGTTCAGAACCTGATTGACAAATAATGTATTTCTCCTCGCACTGGAAAATAGAACTCGAACTTATTTTGTTAGGTGATTTCTCAGAAAGCTGCATGTCACTGTCCCTTGGAAAAACCCCACAGACAAGGAGGAAGCAGTGTTTCCTGCAGGGATAGCCCAGAGCACTGGTCACTGAGTGACTGCACTATCTATTTGATACAGAAGCAGCATATCGGTTTGTGAAAGTCTGAGAAGTCATGAATATCCAAGGACAGCTTTTGGGTGATTTTTGGGTACTCTGGAGTAAATTTTTAAGTACCTGGAGGATCGCTTGCATAACACTTACATTTTCATGATTTGAAGATCTAGGTTTGCTGACCTTAGTCTCCAGTGGTGTAAGTCTGGAGAAAATCGTTACTGAAAATTCAAGTTTAAAAAAATAATGGGTGAGCTGGAAAGATGAGTAGAAATTGAGGTGGAATTAAATAGGGACAAATAGATAGTCTGGAAAGTCTGATTTTGAAAATTAATTCCCCGACTGTGATAGGGCAAAGCCCTGGTTAGAGTCCTGTTCTGGGTGTGGCAGTGGTTAGTGGGTTAGTGACCTCATGTTGAATTGGGGCCACCTGTGTTAGGCATTAAAAATAAATGTGTTCTTCATTTACATGGTTAAATATAGAATTGGGATCAAGGGTCTGGGTTCCCTTATTCTGACCCGGGCAGACACCATGGGAGTGCTGGGGTCTATTTGGTGACCTGGGGGTTTCTAGGGTATGAGAGTGGGTTCCTGGAGGGCTGGGGGAGAGAAGCTGGGAGAGAAAGGCTTTGTGGGATGGTGGAGGGAGTGTTCCAGGAATCTGAAAGGCTGTTATTACATGACAGAGTTATTCTGGATATCTTTAAAGGCCTGAGCTGGACCAAGGGCTGGAAGTGGAACAGCCACAAGTCTTGGCCTGATTCTAGGAAGACTATTTCTCTATTGAAGTAGCAAAGAAAGAGGGAGTGCTGTGCGAGGTGACTCCCAGCCCCTGATTAAGCAGAGGCTGGACTGCTGAGGCCAAGAACCCCCAAGGAGGCTTCAAGGATTTCTTCAACCTTGAGTTTTATGGCCTTGGTGGAGAGGACAGGAAGGGCAGTGAACTCAAGAGCTTTACCTGGATCAGATTCTTTATCAGAAACTTCCCTGGAGGCAGCAGCAAGAATGCAGGACCCGGGCTTTTCAGGTGGCTCGGTGGTAAAGAATCTGCCTGCCAGTGTGGGAGACACGGGTTCCATCCCTGGTCCAGGAAGATCTCACATGCCATGGAGCAACTGAGTCTGTGTGCCTAGAGCCCGTGCTCCACAACAAGAGAAGCTACCACAATGAGAAGCCTGCACACTGCAACTAGAGAGGCGCCCCCACTCGCCACAGTGAGAGAAAAACCTGCAAGGCAACGAAAACCCAGCACAACCAAAATTAAATAAATATGAAAAAAGAGTGAGGGACCTAGCGGACTCAGTTTCAGGGCCCGTGGGAAGGCCCCTTGATCCTCCAGGGAACACCTTGGCTACTGCCACTGGGTCTCCACGCCTTCCCAGGGCCACACAGGTTGGTTGCCCAGCTCTGGCCGCCAGGCAGCTTCTGGCCAGAAGGAATCCTCTCCCTTCTGCTGCCTTCCTCTTCCTACCCACCGCCGACCTTTCCCGAAAGTTCTCCCTGCTGCCCTCAGCAATCGTACCGAAACTGAGGCGGTGAACGCCCTTCACGCTCTCACGTGCCTTCACTTCCCCATCAGAGCTGTGCTGCCAGAGGACACTCTCCTCTCATTTCTTTGGTCTGGTGCCCAGCTTACCCTCATGGTACCGAGAACAGAATTTCAACCATCTTACGAATTCACCAAAGTGAAAGAGTTGATTTTAGTACTTTTAGAAAGTAATTTCAAACAAAGATGCCTGATGGTAGAGATAATCTCTACTGAATGTTTGGCTGGGTCCTGAGTGGGTGATGCTTCTCAGTCACACGTGTGACAGTTCAACAAGGTGGAGGGGCCTGCTATTTCTCAGGTGATCTCGTGGTGTCTGTGAAAGCTGAGCTCCCACGCCAGTGCAGCTACTGTAGAGAGTAACCCAGGCCGCTCTGTCTGGGCCGTTCTGTTCCTTCTTCTACTTCAAAATGCTGCCTTCCATCCTTCTGTCTGTAGAAAAAGGACATGGTTTCATCACCACTAATCTCTGACACACTTGAGCCTCCATCTCCTCAGCACCAACCATGTAAGTCCTTAGGGCTGTTGGAAACAGCATGTGGGCTGCGCTTAAGTCACCTTCTGGGTGACTGACCATGACTGCCTCTTCGGTGCTGTCACATGCAGGAGGCATGTTTCCGGGCCCTGGTTCTGGGGCCTTTGCTGTTGGGGGCCCTCTGGGTGCTCTTTCTTTCATCACAAGCTCAGGTGCAGGGTGCATGGGGCGCCAGTGAGTGGTGCTTTTGTCCTAAAGCCTTAAGAGAGGGGATGGGGTCTGTGCCAGTCTGGGCAGGAGTCGGGGGAGAGTGCAGGCCACACTTGTGTTACCAGACCAGACTTGAGTCACTCCGCTCACCTGTGCCCAGTAAAGCAGCCTACTGACAGCGGGTTGTGGTGAAGGAAAGTGCAGCGTTTATTGCAGGGTGCCAAGCAGGTGTCCAGGGTAGCTGGTGCTCAAAACACCTGGACTCCCCGATGGGTTTTGGAAAGCCTTTTAAAGTCCAGGTGAGGGAGGGGAGTCCCAGGATGTGTGACCAGCTTGTGCAGAGTTCTCTGATTGGTTGGCGGTGATGTAACAGGGCTATTAACATAATCAGTCCTCAGGCTTCAGTAGGTCTAGAGGCTACAAGTAATTCATTTCTTCCATCTGGTGGGGGTTTTAGCATCTGTAAGAGAACTCAGGAACATGTTTGAGATACGGTTATCTGAGTGTTTCAGAGAGGAGCTAAAGCAGAGGATATGGGGGAGGGGTGTGTCCCACAAGGTTCTGCTTGGTTACACCAGTGATCTGCTCTCATCTGGTCTCCCCTAAAGCCTATCACCACCCACCCTTTGTTTCCTGGTGGCCCTTGCAGGGCTGCCCCTTTCTGGGTCTCTGACCATGGGGCAACCACAACCACTCCTGGGTCCTGGCCACAAGGGTGGAGCCATGTGTGTGGGGTGAACTCACTCTGCCCTTCCATGCCAGCTCTTTCTGTTAAATAACAAATACAATAAAACAAGAGCAGCAAAAATGGGGAACTTCCCTTCCTGTGGGAAGTGAGGTTCAGCAAGACAACTTGGGAAACAGGGCTGAACTCATTGTGCAGCTGCTTCTTCCCCCCTGTACTTCTCCCACCCATGGTTCTGCTGCAGACCCCTGGTTTCCCAGGGACTGTCATCCTCTCTGGGTTGGGTTGGGTTACGCAAACCTCAGGCCAATCAGTCAGCTTGTTCAGGGGATGCTGCACTCTGATTGGCCAGCCAAGCCTAAGCCTAGGAGTGGAGGCAGGGGCCTTGTGGGTGCGTGAGGTGAGGGCATGGTGTTCAGTGTTCCCATCCTTCACCCCCATAGCCCTGCCCCAGGCCGTGGGCTGCCTTCCCTAAATCTCTGTGGCTTCACAGAGTTGGGGGTCCCCTGCTCAGCAAGGCCTGTGCTGACCTAGAGAACTGGGGCCTCTCAGGGTGGATGTGTCAGAAGCCTTGGGGACCGGATAACCCAAGTCTGAGAAGCCCTGTTCTCTGTGGACAAGGGGCAGGTGATTTTCCTTAGCAGTGTGATTATGAATCCATGTCAATACTAGCCTACAAAGTTATGTTTTCTGAAAAGATCTTTCCATGCACCAGGTGTTCGAGTGGCTGCCCTCTCCAGGCTGATTGGGGTTGCAGTGCCTGCAGTTCTGCAAACTGTCCCAGCCCTCCCCCTTCTCTGACGGCCCTCCCTCCCTTGTGCTGCAGGGAGCTACTGGAGACCACGTGCCGCCTGGCCAACACACTCAAGAGGTATGGAGTCCGCCGAGGGGACCGAGTGGCCATCTACATGCCTGTCTCCCCGCTGGCTGTGGCTGCCATGCTGGCCTGTGCCAGGATCGGAGCCATCCACAATGTCATCTTTGCTGGCTTCAGTGCGGGGTCCTTGGCTGGGAGGATCAACGATGGTGAGCACATGGGCAGTGGGATGGAGGGAGAAATCTGGGTCCCCCTTGGCCTTCAGGGACTCAGGGTGGTGGCAGACATCACTGAAAGTCACGGAGACAGGTGATGGGCACTGCCAGGCACAATGCATGGCTGAATGAGCATTTGCTCTATGAGCTGAGATCCAAGTGCACTGGATTGAACCACATGAAGAAGGAAGATTCCAGGTGGAGCGAATGGCATAGGTACCTGCTGGAGGAGGCCATGTGGCTGCAGTGGAGGCGGGGAGAAACATAGGGTGAAAGGAGGCTGGGGAGGCCTGGGAAAGGTTCCACCAGTCAACAGCCTTTGTGGTGAGGAATGAGTCAGGTGTGGGCCTTGTGGTGTATCTTTAAGACTTTCTGTCTGCAGGTAGGTCAGAGGATCCCAGACAGGTGTGTAGAGCAAT
Organism: Cervus elaphus; assembly: GCF_910594005.1. Classification (NCBI taxonomy): domain Eukaryota; kingdom Metazoa; phylum Chordata; class Mammalia; order Artiodactyla; family Cervidae; genus Cervus; species Cervus elaphus. The sequence continues at coordinate 42,585,188 of NC_057837.1, read as the reverse complement.
ATCATCTTTTTTTTCCTGGTGTCAGAGGGCAGAGTGTCTGTATGGTGGCCCTGTGTTTGTACAGCCAGATCCCTGCTCCCTTGAGATCCTGGAGGGCTCGCTGAGCTGGCTGCCCCAGGAAGGTGCCAAGTTCTGGGGGCTGTTGGGAATTTTTTGTGTCTCACAGAAGACTTGCCTTTGGGTAGTGGGCAGAGTTCTCAGACCTCTGCTGACCACCCTCTTTAGGGAAGACTGGGGAGCCTTTCCGCTTCCTTTCAGCATCTCCTGCTGCTTTCACGGTTGGTGCTGCCATTCCCTTCTCTTTCTCTCTCAACTTTAGCACCTACTGTGTGCCAGGCTCTAAGAAATCTGTAAAGGTCATCTCCTACAATTTTAATTTAGTCTTCATAAATACCATATGAGATAAGACTTTTGCCATTTCCACCCTCTCCCTTTTCCTATTATCATTGCATCACTTTAAAGTGTACAATTCAGAAACATTAAGCACATTCACAGTATTGTGCAACCATCATCACTATTCCAGAATTTTCCATCCCTCGAATGGACATCTCATATCCACAAAGCAGACATTCACCATTTCCCCTCATCCAGCCTCTGGCAGCCACCGATCCACTTTCTGTCTCTGTGATTTGTCTGTTCTGGATGTTTTGTAAAAATGAACTCCTACAATGTGTGGCATTCTGTGTCCTACTTCTTTCACTAAGAATGGTGTTTTCAAGGTGGACCTGTGTTGTAGTGTGAATCAGTATTTCATTTATTTTTGTAGCTGAATAATGTCTCACTGTATGGATAGATTACATTTTATCTATCCATTTATCTGTTTATGGGCATTTTGACTTGTTTCTAATTTTTGGCTATTGTGAATAGAGCTGCTATGAATGTTTATGTACAAGAACACCTCCTTTCAATTGTTTTGGGTGTATACCTAGGAATGGAATTGCTGGCACATGTGGTAAATCTATTTTAACTTACTGACGAACTGCAAAACTTTTCCAATGGAACTGCTCTGTGTTCCATGTCCACTACCAATGTGTGAGGGTTCCAATTTCCCCAAAACCTCATCAGCACTTATTTTCCTTTTAAAAAAATTATAGCCATCCCAGTGGGTCCGAAGTGGTATCTCATTGCAGTTTTGATTTGCATTTTCCAAATGACTAATATCACTGGATATCTTTTCATGTGCTTGTTGCCCATTTGTGTCTTCTTTGGAGAAATGCCTATTTAAGTCCTTTGCTCTTTTTCTAGTTGGTCATTTGTCTTTTTTTGTTGTTGTTGAGTTGTGAGTTGTCTGTATATTGTAGATACTTTACCTTTATCAGATATATGATTTGAAATTATCTCATTCTCTGTGTTGTCTTTTTGCTTTCTCAATATTGATCTTTCATGCACAAAAATTTTAAATTGTGATAAAGTCCAGTTCATCTATTTCCTTTTGTTGTTTGTGTTTCTGGTGTATTATTTAAGATTCAGTTGCTGAATACAATGTTATGGAGATTTGTCTCTGTGTTTTCTTCTATGAGTGTTTTAATAGTTTTAGCTTTTTCATTTAGGTCTTTGATGCATTTTGAGTTAATTTTTGTATATGGTGGGAAGTAAGGGTCCAACTTCATTTTTTTAAATCTGTGCATATCCAGCAATACCAGCATCCTTTGTTGAAGAAACCATTCTTCCCACATTGAATGGGCTTGGCACCCTTGTCAAAACTAACTTGACTGTATATTTGAGGGCTCTGAGTTCTCTATTATGCTCCACTGATATGTATCTATCCTTGATTTTCGTATGTTGAACCATCCTTGCATTCCAGGAATAAATCCCTCTTAGTCATGATGTATAACCTTATTGCTATACTACTGGATACAGTTTGTTAGCATTTGGTTGAGAATTTTTGCATCAGTGTTTGTAAGGGATATTGGTCTGTAGTTTTCTTTTCTTGTGATGTGTTTGTTTGATTTTGGTATCAGGGTAATGCTGGCCACATAGAATGAGTGAGAAAACATTTCTACCTCTGCAATTTTTAGGACGAGTTTGAGAAAGATTGATGTTAATTTATTTTTATTTGGTAGAATTCACCAGTGAAGCCATCTGGTCCTGGGGACCGAGGCACAGAAAAGTGAAGTGACTTGCCCAGGATCATACTGCTGCTTAGTGACAGACCCAGGGTTTGAACCCAGGCATCATACTGATGCTTTTAACATTACATTAGGCTGCTCCTTTTCTGTCTTGCTGATGTGGTCATAGTTACCAAATGTTTTTGTTAAGATTCTCTGAAATAAGCAAAAGCAACTGATTCTGGGGAATTGGGAATTGGTAACTGGATGCAGGGCAACTCCTAGACCTCGAGAATCCTAAACAGCCAGGCCATGGGAAGGCAGGGCCCAGTCAGCTCCAAGAAGCTCAGTAGGGAAAACTCCTATAGCTTTTCTCCAGAACTTTGCCATTAAGCAACTCTTCCCCAATACCCTACACCTCCATTCAGGTGTCAGTTTCCTGAGGATAAGACCCTGCTGGGACAAGTGTCTGTGTTCTCTTGGGTCAGTGAGGGTAGTATTTTGGTTATCTGTTGCTGTATTAGAAGCTACTCCAAAAGTTAGTACTTAAAATAAGTATATTTTCTTATTATATTTTATGATTCTGTGGGGCAGGAGTCAAGTGGGTATAGTGGGAGTGGCTTCACCATGCTCTGTGGTATCTGGGATATCAGCTGGGTTGGCTTGAATGGTTGGGGGTGGCCAGGGGTCTCTTCCTCTTCATGTGGCCTTGCACATGATTGATGTAGACTCCCTCATAGCAAAGGCTATGGGGGCAGAATAGTGGCCCGAGCGATTGCCAGTGCCCAAATCCCCAGTAGCTGTGAATACGTCCCTTCCGTGGCAGATGGCCTCTGCAGGTGTGATGGGGTGCTAAGATGGGGGATGATGCAGGTTGTCCCAATCTAACCACCTAAGTCCTTAAAAACAGAGAACTCTCTTTGGCTGAAGCTGTGGCAGAGAGGAAGGTCAGAGAGAGTCAAAGTGGGGCAAGGACTTGACCTGCCTTTGCTGGCTTTGAGGATAAGGAGGTGTTGCACCGGGGGAGTGTAGTGGCTCTAAAAGTTGAGGATGACCCCTGACTGACCGTCAGCAAGGTGGGGGCCTCAGTTCTGCAGTCACATGGAACTAAGTTCTGCCAACACCCTGAACAGCCTGGAAGCAGATTCTCCCCTGAGCTTCAGGTGAGATCCCCAACCCCTGACCCCTTGATACTGGCTGTGAAACTCTAAGCAGAGAACCCTGCTGAGCTCACCCAGGCTACAAACCATGAGCTAAAAAAAAAAAAAAGTAGGTGTTCTGAGACACTAAATTTCCGGTAATTGGCCATGGGAGCAATTAAAAACAAATATAGGACTCCTCTGGTGGTCCAGTGGTTGGGAATCTGTCTGCCAATGCTGGGGACATGGGTTCGATCCCTGGTCCCAGAAGATTCCACATGCCACAGGGCAACTAACCTTATATGCCACAATCACTGAGCCCGCAAGCAGCAATTCAAGAAGCCCTCATGTCCAAGAGCCGTGCTCTGCAACAAGAGAAGCCACTGCAATGAGAAGCCCATACACGGCAACTCGAGAGTAGCCTCTGCTCACTGCAACTAGAGAAAGCCCATACACAGCAACGAGGACCCAGCATAGTCGAAAATAACTAAATATTAAAACAAACAAAGACAAATACAGATGCTGAGATCTGGTAAAAAAAAAAAAACTAGGGTGAAAGCAAATTCCCACAGACAAAGTGTCTGTGGTCCTGCCTGTGCTGACGCACTTGCCACAGCCCTGCTGCCTGTCCTCAGGGGCCTCAGGGAGTGGAGGCTCCCCAAGCACCTCCTAGGGACTGGGCCTGCCAGGGCCTAGAGGTTCCAGTCCTGGAGGACCGCTCGGGCAGGGAGGCCTCGCACAGGTGGGCACCAGGAGTAAGGCCTGCATCACGGAGGCTGGGGTCCCAGCACCCAGGATGGGCAGGGGCTGCTGTCTCCTCCAGGGGATCCTGCGCATCCTGCCTCACATACAGTTGAGGGGGTCCTTTTCCCCCTGCTGGCCCATCTCCCTTCCTGCCCGATGTGAAGCTTCCCTGGACAGTCCCAGCCCAGGGAGACAAGCCTGGAGAGTCTCAGCCAGGCTCTGTCCACCTGTCTCAGGTGGCTGGCAGGGCTGTGCCATCTCCAGGGTTCTTGCTTGGGAGGAAGAGAGGCTGTGAGCATGCCTTTCGAAAGAGCGTCTCAGACCGCAAAGCTGAGGGAGACTAGTGCCTCAGGCAGGGCCCTAGGAGCTGGTCCTGGAGTGACCGTTCAAGTACAGGCAGTTCACTGGGGAGGGGGTCCTGGGAGGCACTGTGGTCTGTAAGGTGTGAGGCCAGGGAGCTGCCCCCGTGGGTGCCCAGGTCTCAGACCGCACGGGAATCCCCAAGGCGATGGGGCCCCATGCATCAGCATGACCCCCGAGGGGTAAGAGACGGCTGGGTGGGGTGGTTCCCTGGCACCTCTGCCCATGGCTCCGAATCAGGCCTCTGTGCCCACATCACAGGTTGAGGGCCGTGTGTGGTCGTCAGCAGGGCAGCTGGATGTTTGTTTCAGGCACTTCCTCAGGGGCCAGTGGTGTAGTAGCCCACCTTAGCCCTGATCCTTTCAGTTTATTCTGGGTTGGGGTGTGGTGGGTGGAGGGTGGGTGGTGGAGGGTCCCCCCAGAGCAGGTGGGAGCGGGAATCTAGAAGAGTTGAGCTACCGGTGGTTCCTCTCCATTATACCCACTCCTCCCAGGTTCTGAGCATGATGTTCCCAAAGCAGACAGAACGTCACGTTTCTGTGTGGACTCTTCTGCTCAAGGATGGACTTCCTCCATCATACCCTTAGGCCTAGGGTGTGTGGTGGTCTGGGTTGTGAGAGAGTGGGGAGGAAACTGACCAGAAATTCCTGGATTTGACTCCGATAGCCCAGTGCAAGGTGGTTATTACCTTCAACCAAGGACTCCGGGGAGGGCGTGTAGTGCAGCTGAAGAAGATCGTGGATGAAGCCATAAAGGTCTGCCCATCTGTCCAGCACGTCCTGGTGGCTCACAGGACAGACAACAAGGTCCACATGGGGGATCTGGACGTTTCCCTTGAGCAGGTGAGTCTATCTTTTTTTGTATAGTTTGAGCAGAAGAGGTTGTCATTGGATTAACTGGGTCTTATCAGAGTGTGGTTCTCAATCTGGGTCCCCCAGAGGTGCTCTTTCCTCTGTGTTATCTGATGGGCTTCCATCCTGGTGGGGAAGATGGAACTCAAAAGTCCACAAACAGAGGGAAACACTTCACATAACGAAATGATTGGATCCATCCTTTTATTTGGCATTAACTAGGGCAGGCTAGATAAGGTGAACTCCGAGCCTGGTCTCCCAAGTCCTGTGGCCGTTGGGGAGAGGAGGTCTCTGGGAGGTTGGGTGGGGGGCGAAGCTTCTATCCTCAATGGGCCATCTTATCCTCTCCCTCACAGGAGATGGCCAAGGAGGAGCCGGTGTGTGCCCCGGAGAGCATGGGCAGTGAGGACACACTCTTCCTACTGTATACCTCGGGGAGCACTGGGAAGCCCAAGGGGCTCGTCCACACCCAGGCGGGCTACCTGCTGTATGCTGCCGTGACGCACCGGGTAAGGCACCACCCTGGGGACATCCGGGGGAGGGGCGAGGGGAGGCTGGACTGGGGGGGCCACAACTGCTGCTGTGTTCAAGAGCAAAGCCAGGAGTCCTGGCACCAGTGTGGTTGCAGGGGTGGGCTTGCAGGGCAGTGTCTGTGCCTGTCAGAAGGGCTTGGGTCCTGCACGCGTGTCTCCTGCTTGTCCTCAGCCCATCACATGTGTGCTGAGCCTTTGTGGGGTCTGCCCTGCTGCTGGCACGGCTGCTTTCCGGCACTGGGTGCCCCAGACACTCCAGCGGGCCCTTCTCCCATATGACTGCGTTGGTGTAAGGACGAGTACATTGCTGTTATTTGTTAAAATGCTTTCTTCTATTTTAAGAGATCTCTTGGGTCTGATTTTAAATAAAACATTTTCATGGGCCTCTAAAGTGCTGTGGCCTCTAGGCTCTGCTTACTGGGGCCTCAATTTAAAAGGAAAAATATTTTAAAAGATTTGTTTTTATGAGGAGACTTAAATTTAGTGCATGGAGATTACATCCAGGGGGCCATCCTTTAAGGATTATGAAGCAAATGATCTGGAACAGCTTTATTCCAGTAAATGCATTTAAAAATCAGCACTCATTTAAATATGAGTGGGTGGGTGGGGGGTTCTGGTTACTGCGCATCCCTGATTGCCTTGGGGAGGAGCTGACGCCTCCCAAGGGGTCAGGGATGGGGTCTCAGGATACTGTCTGTGGACCTGACTTTTTCTGGCCAGAGGCAGAACTCAGCCCCTACCAGCGTGAGCAGCAGTGGAGCAGACTGGCCAGGTGACCCGGAAGCCCAGGTCCATCCAAGCAAAGCTTGGACGCTGAGAGCACCCACAGACTGGCTGAGGGCCAGGGCCCTGTGCTCTCAGTCACTGGCGGGGTTGGAGGCGGGCTATGCTGATCAGCCAGGTCAGTCACTTGGAGGCGGACCTTATGGATGAGTGTGGACTAGGAGCCAGTGATGGGAGGCAGAGATGCGGCCTGTGAGTGTTGGCTACTTGTGGGCAGCACTGAGGATGTAGAAGTGAGGCAGAAAGACAGATAATGGCTAGAACCAGGCCAGGCAGACGAGGTATTATGCTTGACACTATCCATGTTAAAGCCCCTGTCTTCTGGCTGCTGGGTGACTGTGATCATCACAGAACCGTTCTTGTCTGAAAGTCCCTTGCTCAGCTCTGGGTAGGCATGTTGCAAAGACTGAAACATTGGGTAAGTCAGATCACTGGAAAATGTAACTACTGAGACTGAACACTAAGGAAGTCGAAGAATGGGTCAAAGTGTTTCCCTATTTCCCTAATGCTAACAAAATTAGCATTAGGGCTTCCTTGGTGGCTCAGATGGAAAAGAATCTGAATGCGGGAGACCTGGGTTTAATTCTTGGGAAGATCCCCCTGGAGAGGGGAATGGTAACCCACTTCACTATTCTTGCCTGGAGCATTTCATGGACAGAGGAGTGTGGTGGGCAAGTCTATGGAGTCACAAAGAGTTGGACACAACTGAGCATGAACATGACTAAGACACACACAGCATTAGGGAAGCTGTCAATGTGGTGAAATAGTCTTCATTTGTTTTCCAGCGTTAGCAGGGCACTGTCTGCATGAGCAGAAGCAATGGGGATGCAAGGGCAGGACCATCTTTTGAATTTCTCTTCAATACAGTGAGGGCATTTTAAAACATTAGGAATAGAAACTTTCAGCCTTTTGTACGTAAGCGTGTGTTTGTGAGTGTGCACATCTGTGTGTGTCTGTGCATGTGCTGAAGGTGTTAGGACTGTTGGTTTCTTCAGGGAAAGGGCAATTGAGTCTGCAGGGGTGTTTGGGACATGAGCAGGCTTCAGGGATGTGAGTGGTTATGCTGGGGTGCCTGGCTGGTCCCGGGCACCTGCTCTCCTTCCAAGAACAGCAAGGAGAGAGAACACCAGTCTCTTGAAAGACGTGGCACAGTGGGTATGCATTGTATTAAAACCCTCTCAGTCCCAGGATGCTGTGGGCTTTGGGCTGTGGATGTCCTGCTTCACTGGTGGAGCAGGAGTGCTGTTTCCTTGAGACTCAGCCTCTGCTCACAGCTCCTCAGGGTCCCGGCCAACTCGGGACCACTGTGCTGTCTGGGAACTGCTGGGGAACCTCAGGGTGTGTCTGTGGCAGCAGCAGATGGGACCACTCGTCCAAAGGTTAAAAAACACCTTTACCACAAAAGAGAACACAGACACAGGGACTTCTCTGGTGGTCCAGCGGTCCACACTCCACACTCCCAATGTAAGGGGTCCAGATTCAATCCCTGGTCAGGGAACGAGATCCTGTATGCTGCAGCTAAAGATCCTGCAGTGAAGGCTGAAGATCCTGTGTGCCACAACTAACACTCGGCCCAGCTAAATAAATAAAACAAAAACACAGATATAGAAAACCATAGAAATGAAATGTGTGATTTCACAAATGACTGCTCAACAAACCCACTTCAGTCAAAAACCGGAGTATCTCCGCTTGACACAAAAGCCCCTTCATGGCCCATCTGATCACAGTCCCCCCTTGCCCCTCAACATGTATCCTGGGTTTTATAGTGTTCCTGCCCTGTTTTCCTAGTTTTGTCACCCTAACGTGCATCCCTAGATACTGTAGCTTACTGTTGCCCACTGATTGTTGTTCAGTTACTCAGCTGCGTCCAACTTTGTGACCCCATAGACTCCTTCACTATCTCCCGCACACTGATAGTTGTGGGTAAGCCATGTTTAACTGGTGGATTTTCCTCCATCTCTTGATCACCTTAAACATTGTCAGTCATAGCACCCGGCCCTGTGTCCCTCTATCTCTTTGTCTCCTACAAATGGGCAGTTGGACCTGCAGACTGAGTCAGGCTCAGGTTTGACCCTTTTGCAAGAATAAGGAGATGGCTATGTCTCACGCTCTTAGAAGCTGATGATGCTTGATGTGTTTCTTGGTCGATTTGGCTTTTGTTTTGCTCTTTTTAAAAGATTAAAAAAAATTATGGCGTAACTTAATGTAGAAGAAAATGGCAAGCCACTCCAGTAATCTTGCTTGGGAAATTCCAAGGACAAAGGAGCCTGGTGGGCTACAGTCCATGGGGTTGCAAGAGTCAGATATGACTTAGCGACTAAACTACTAAAGGCAGAGGTGCCCTTATTTTAGACATAGGACTGGATGGAGTTCACCTGTGGGTACACGTGTGGCTACCATCTGTGTTAGGACACAGTCTTCTGTAGTTCCCCCAAGGCCCTGACTTCCGGCCCCCACAACCCCACCTCAGGACCAGTGCTGGGTGACTCCTGGCATGCGGGTGGGCTTTGTGCTGGACTCCCGGAGTGTCCCCTCTGGGGCCTGGCTCCCTCTGCTGTCCCCAGTGACCTGTCTCCTCACTGCCGTGGCTGCTCTGCCCTCACTGCTGCTCTCGGGGGCCGTGGGAATAGCTGGGCTCGGTGACAGAACACACCCAGTGACGTGCAGGAACTGGTGCCAGGCTCCTGATAGTCCCTCCCCTGTCTCTGCAGCTTGTGTTTGACTACCGGCCAGGTGACGTCTTCGGCTGCGTGGCTGATGTCGGCTGGATCACAGGACACAGCTATGTGGTGTACGGGCCCCTCTGCAACGGAGCGACCAGCGTTCTTTTTGAGAGCACTCCAGTTTACCCCAATGCGGGTGCGGGCTGCAGAAGGGGCCAGAAGAAGGAGCAGAGGTTGGGGGGTGTGGGGCGAGTGGTAGAGGGTCCCGGTGACAAAGCTGCCGGGTCTGGGCCAGGTGTGCAGAGGGGTCATATGAGCAGTGGAGAGGGTCTGACCTCTGAAGGCTTCAAGAGACCACCCACTCTTAACGTCCCTCTCACCTCTGCGGCCACCTGACCGGATCCTGCTCTTCCTCGAAGCCCAGGCCAGTGGCAAGCCTCCTGGGTCCCCTGCTGCCTGTCCTTAGGGCCATTCGGGCAGTGTGACCTGGAGCCGCTGCCATGGAGTGACATCCTTTTGAGGACCCCCGTCTTGCTCTCCTGGCATCTCCCTCCCTCGTGCCACCGCGTCCTCCAGCATCTGTTCAAATGTGACCGGATGTTGGAAGTTGTGCCGAGGCTTTTGCCCAGGTGGTCCATGGCGATGATGGCTCCGTGCCCAGAACTTTGGTCCCTTGCCTGGGTCCTCTCCAGCCTCCTGCAGAGGCCAGCTGTGCTTCTGGAAGACATGCAGGGGGCCTGGCTAGGGATGGGAGGCGTGTCTCAGGTGGCCTCAGTGAGTTGAGGGTGATAGGGCCTGTGTGTCCTGTGTGTCACCGCTGCTCCAGGGAGCACTGGTCACCTCTGGAGGCCATTTATGTCCTCCTGGATGTGGGTTCTGCATTGGTGCTACCTCACTGTAACACCCCTTTGACCGCTTCCTTGCTGTGTCACCTGGGTCAGGACATGGGCTGTCAGTGCCTAGGGCCAGGCAATGGCTCCAGTCCCCCATGTGGGGTGTGCGGAGGTGGTGCTCAGGGAGCCCCTCCCATTCCAGCAGTGGTGCAGAGTGGATTTTGTGGACACTGTAGGTGTTTGCATACATCCAGCACATGGTAACATGGGTCACCTCTGAGTGAGGCTCATGGAGGTGACATGACCTGGGGCCTCTCATAGGTCGGTACTGGGAGACGGTGCAGAGGCTGAAGATCAATCAGTTCTATGGCGCTCCGACGGCCTACCGGCTGCTGCTGAAGTTCGAGGACTCCTGGGTGAAGAAGTACGACCGCTCCTCTCTGCGGACCCTGGGCTCAGGTGAGCAGCTGCAGGCACGTGTGTGTCAGAGCCCCGCAGGCTTCTCGATGCTTCATCACAATGGCCGGGTCTGCGCTGAGTCCACTTGACGTGGCCACAGCCAGTAGAAAGCAGATGTCCTCCCTGGAAGCCCTTTCCCGGAGCCCACAGCCGTGGAGGGACTGGAGCTCAGCACTGCGACCTTGTCTGTGCTCCGTCTTCATTATGAAAACTCAGCAGTGTGGGAAGGTCAGGCCTGGGCTAGTTTCCCACAGCTGCCCGGGATTTTACCCGCTGTGTTCCCAGCACTGGCATCTGTGCCATTCTGCCCTTGGGTGCGTGTCTCCAGGCAGGGACGGTGTTTCGAGATCAGAGGTTACCTTCACTTGTATGATAATTTGGATCCATGTCGCCAGGTCACATGAGGGCAGTTTGGAAAGGTGACCTAGGTGACTTTGAGTTGAGGTGGTCCTGGGAGGGGGAAGGTTTTAGGCCTGTCTCCCTTAGGGGATTGAGTTGCTAAGGAAGCAGGACCAGGTAATGAGGGAGATGCTGCTTGAGGGTCTGTGTGTCCCCCAGGCCTGGCAGACTCCTGTGGGCCTCACTCCCTAAAGCCCGTGACCAGAGCCACTCTCTGGGACCAGGAGTGTGCCGAAACCCCCTGCTCCAGGGAGCCCTCACAGGCTAGCCGGGCCTCTGTAACAGGGGGCAGCTCAGCTGCATGACCAGTACCAACAGCAGGGCCCTGTGGGGTGTTCTGAGACCAGGGTATTGTTGAGGAAAATAATCAGTAACCAGTGTATAATAAAAATTGTTGTTTAGTTGCTCAGTCATGTCTGACTCTTGGCGAGCGACTAATAAGAATAGAAGAGAGTTTATTCAAGCCAAGCTGAGGAGGATAGCTCTGAGGAGCTGTTCCAGAGAAGTATGGTTTTTAGCAATTCTGTGTCTTATCAGAAAAAAGTACATCAAACAAGTCAGGGATACATGCCTTCAAGGTTCCGAAGAAGCCCATCAGCACGTACACAGAGAGTCAGTACAGCCGTGGCCCTGGGAGAAGAGTCTTATCATCAAAGGAGACCCAGCGTCGGCATTCCAGGCAGGGGGCATTTATCTCTATCTCCTAAACTTTTGGTCGGTGTGCCCTTTTCCCTTTTCTTTAATGACTAAGGCAGATTATAGGGTCTGTTTGACAGGCTGTTGTCATCAGCCTAAGTCCAAGTTAAATGGCATGTGAACCAGAACGACTTCCCTGTACCTCGACATGTGGCCACCCCGGCAGAGGGGTGATCAGCATGGCGGCTCCTGCGCTGGGACGACGGCTCCGTGCTTTGGCTGGTGCTGCTCCATCAGGAAAGCACCATGATTCACTTTGCCATTCTCTGCTCCACGGACCCTTTTTAGCTCCAGGCTGCAGGAACACCCTCGTCCGTGTCTCCTTCTGGGGCTGGGTGCTGGGAGTGGCCTTCTCATCACAGAACTAGTGTGTGTGGCTTTACTGGGTTTTGCCAGCAGCACGCGCCTAAAGTAGTTGCAGCAGGAGTGTCATTTCTAAACAGGAAGAGAGGGACTTCCCTAGCAGTCCTATAGTTAGGACTCTGAGCCTCCACTGCAGGGGCATGGATTCGATCCCCAGTTGGGATGACCATAAACAAACAGGAACAGAAACACCTGCATCGCTCCCAAGCTGTACTCAGGTGGTGTATGTGCTGCTGTTTCCTCCACACTCTTGCCAGCCTCTTAGTTTTTGACCCTCTGCTGGTGAAAGTATCTCACTGTCATTTTTATTCTTCAATGGCCATAAATAGGATGATGTCACTGCTTTCTCAAGTCTCCCGTGTGCCTTTCAGGACCACTAACAGAGCTGTTTTCCTCATGAAATTCGCTCCTTTGGTTCCAGCCCTGTTGAGTCTCTTAACACTTCTGTCTCGTGTGGTTGCAGTGGGAGAGCCGATCAATCACGAGGCCTGGGAGTGGCTGCACAGGGTGGTGGGGGACGGCCGGTGCACGCTGGTAGACACCTGGTGGCAGACAGGTGAGCCTGTCCGTGGGGGGAGGCTCAGCCCCACGGTTGCCTGGCATTTGGGGAGAGGAGCTCGGGGCTGCTGCTGCTCTGCAGCTCTGACACGTGGGTATGAAGGCTTCCCCAGGCCTCCTTTCCTCGTCTGTAAGGTGGGGCTTGGGTGGGCGTGGAGGGGGAGACACAGGAGCCCACAAGGGTCCTGTTTATGGCGGCCCACCTCCTGACCCTGGCACAGCCCAGCCTGGGGTCTGCCGTTTAAGGGACCTTGAGTCTAGGATTAGATGTTAGTGGGAAAAGAAGTTTTATTTCCATTGTTTTGCTTTGAATTGCCCCTCTCCTCTGGGGTGTCTGCCTTATCAGGATTTGGGGGCCAAGAGACCCCCACTGAAGTGGCTGAAGTCTCATCCTTCAAGAAGCCAGAAAGAGATGTTCCCAGTGGTGCAGGCCTCATGGTTCAGAAAGGCCCTGGGTGTTCCCTGAAGCAGAGCCCCGGTGGGCCTTCCCCTGCAGGCTGATGGATCCAGAGAAATGCCCAGGGGCAGAACCCGGGGCCGCTCTTCTCCCGGTCTGGGGTCCTTGCCCTGAGCACTTCCTTCCCTCTGTCCTCCTTTCCGCTGTCCCCATGTCCCCATGACACAGGTGGGGCCCTCAGCTCCTGGGGCTGCCCCTGGTGTGCCCTGGTTTCCACAGTGGAAGGACCAGCACTCCAGCCTGGTTTCTCCTCAGACAGAGGTCCTTTTGTCACCAGGGCCATTTCCTTGCCCCGGATGGCAGGTGCTCCCCCCCCTGGAGTGCACCCTTGTGTGCCGACCCAGTGCCCATGTGGTCTGGATGCACGTGTCAGTAGCCCCAGGCCCACCAGCGTTTCTTCTTATCCCCTGCAGAAACGGGGGGCATCTGCATCTCTCCGCGGCCCTCAGAGGAGGGGGCAGAGATCCTGCCCTGCATGGCCATGAGGCCCCTGTTCGGCATTGTTCCTGTTCTCATGGATGAGAAGGTGAATCACCCCGTCCACGCACTCTGCCCAGCCCCACTGCTTGTCCTGCCTCCCTGGCCTCCGCTGCCCTCTCCCCCTCACGAGGCTCCCACCACAGGGTCTCCTCTTAGAGGGGAAAGCCCCTCTGGTGTGCCTGTCCTGTTCCTGCCTTGGGCCCGGCATTTTGGAGAACAGGAGATGGTCACTCCTTCTGTCTCCCTGTCTCCTGGGTCTGCAGGGAAACATCCTGGAGGGCGGAGATGTGTCTGGGGCTCTGTGCCTGTCCCAGGCCTGGCCGGGCATGGCCCGGACCATCTATGGAGACCACCAGCGATTCCTGGACGCCTACTTCAAGGCCTACCCTGGTGAGCCTTTCCCTGCTGCTGCTGCTGGACAGTCTCAGAACTGTTTCCGAGGGGCCGGGGGTTATGTGAACTGTCCCTGTTTTCCTTCCCTCTGAGCCGGAAGTGGCCCCACTTGGGGTCCTCCTGGGGGCTCAGGCTGTGGGCTCCCAGGAGAAGCACAAGGATGCCACCCTGGCAATGACGGTGGTGGCCCCAGGCCTTCCCTGTCCCCCTGTTATTGTCCTCCTGACTTGTGTAATGTGGTTGGGCGGAAGTTCGCAAACATGTGTGCCCGTGGGAACTGATGTCCAGCAGTGGCAAGCCCGTCAGAGACACTACTGGGGAAGCTGGAATGGGCTCCTTGCAGCTCCTACTTCCAGGTTCAGCCTCCAGCCGTCTGGGAGCCGCTCTGCCCTTTACTGGCACCAGCCAGGCAGCACCTGGGGGGTGTCTCCGGGCGGCGGTCTGTTGGGGGGGGTTCAGCACTTCCTCCCGTTCAGGGGGTCCCTCGTGGAACGACGGGAGCCCTACCGGTCCTGGCCAGGAGCTGGGGCCGACTCCCACGCTGTGGTGCAGGCTACTACTTCACGGGAGACGGGGCTTACCGAACAGAGGAGGGCTACTACGAGATCACTGGGCGCATGGACGACGTTATCAACATCAGTGGCCACCGGCTGGGGACGGCTGAGATCGAGGACGCCATGGTGAGCACGGCCGCCGCTGGTCTGGGGGCTGAGTCCGAGTCAGTGCCTCACCTTTGAGTGTTCTGTCCTGCCCAGGCTGACCACCCCGCAGTGCCTGAGACCGCTGTCATTGGCTACCCGCACGACATCAAGGGAGAAGGTGCGTCCCCCACCCTCCGGCCCTGGGGGCGGGGCCTCAAGGAGGCGCGGACTCATGGGCGGGGCCAGGGCTTTCCCTGGGGTCAGGCTGCTGGCTCACCCTTGCCTCAAGCAGAGGTTTGGGGGAGGGGGCGGAACAGCACCAATGGTAGAAAAAAGTCCGGATTCTGCACCGCTGCAGCTCCGCGTCTTTGGGGGACACTCACTCGCGGTGAGCAGTCCTGACCTGTTGGCCCAGCCGACGGGGGAGCTTCCTCTCCGTCCACAGGCCCCCCTGGCCACCCTGCTAGGGATATGTGTGCACGTGCCCCTCGCTGCCCGCAGGTTGCGCGCCTCGACGGCCCGGACTCTCTCTGGGGGAGTCTGACCTGGGTTCCCCTGCACAGAGATGGGCCAGGGAAATGCAGAGCCGGTGACAGGACTGATCCTCACTGACCCACTTTGTTTCAAAGCCTGCCGGATTCTAAGCGGTGGGTCTGGGAAGGAGCAGGCTCATCTGAGCGCTGTAATGCCAGGCAGGCAGTGGCCACACTGGCCTGGCTTGACCGACTGTCCGTGTTGCTCTTCAGGATAGACGGAGCTCTCTGCCTGGAGCAGCCCAGGCACACTTCTTCCTGGGGTCCCAGTGTCTCCAGCTTCCCGGCCATGTCTTAGTGCTGTTCTTCTATTAGTTACTCAGTGTCTCTAAGCCAACCTTTAGGAAAACTCAACACTTATTAAGTGCTTTAAAAAAGCGTTTTCAGTTACCATGGAAGGACACACCCATGAGGCTGTTGCCCTTGTCAACTGGCTGAGACTCAAGGTGGGGGGTGTCGGGTTGAGGGGATGAGACAGGACAAGTCCTTGCGTGTGTGTCTCAGGGCCCTTGGGCCATGCCACGTTCCACCAGCTTCCCCTGCCTCCTGCCAGGCTCTGGGAGAGAATTTGTGTATCGGCTATGGTTATGTGCATTTTCCTGATTTCTAACACATTTGAGCATTTGTCCACTTGTAAAACATGAACAACAAAAACTGTGGGTGTGTATTTTTCCCCACTCTCTCTGCACTTGACCTGACGGAGGGGAGCCCCCCAGGTCTCATGTGATTAGGATGCAGACCTAGTGAGTGACCTAAGTCCCTGCCCTGTGGGCTCTCATGCTGGAGGGGACTGGGGAGAGGGGAGAGGCAGCTGGATTGGCTCAGTGGGGTTCGTGGGCACCTTGATCAGGCGTGGGCTCGGGGCAGGCACAGGCAGGCCAGCAAGCAATATGGAGGCTGCATGTGAAGGGAGCTGCGGTGGGAGGGGGCAGTGCAGGTCAGACTGTCCAAAGTGGCGCTGGGACAGTGACCGCTCACACGGACAGAAATGGAGTTGGGTCCGTATGTGACATCGTAGTTAAGGAGACCCCTGGGAGCCCCTCTGATCCTCGCTGGAGTACTGAAAACAAAACCTGGTGTTTATGCTAAACTATTGGTTGACCAGCGCAGCCCAATAGAGCTTCCTGCGACCAAGCCATTCATCTGTGCTGTCTGCACAGTGGCTCCCAGCTGCATTTTACACTGAAGTTGCATTTAAATAGCTACGGGTCTGGTGCCCACAGGCTGGACACAGGTCCACAGACTAGTACCCAGGGAGTGATTCCTCGCCTGGCACACATGGTGGAAAGTGACTCTCTGACAGCCTATGTGTCACAGGCGTAAGGACAGAGGTGAGTCATGGCTCCAGGGTCTCTCTCTCCACACATGTCCGCCACCCCGGGGCACTCAGAGGAGCCGCTGGAGTCACTTCCACCTTGAATGAAAATGGAAATGCACCTTCAGGAGGGCAGCTACAAGGACCAGTTGCCATGGGTGCACCGGCCTCTGATCTAAAACCCGTTTGGACTTAATGGCGATTGTGTGAAACACGCTGCCCCGGGAGGTGGTTTGTGGTCTGAACCTCTCTGCTCTCCTTCCAGCCGCCTTTGCCTTCGTTGTGTTGAAAGATGACGCGGGTGATGTGGACGTGGTGGTGAAGGAGCTCCGGTCGGTGGTGGCCGACAAGATCGCCAAGTACGCAGTGCCCGATCAGGTCCTGGTGAGTGGCTGCTCCTCAGGGGCCACCGAGCTGCTGCTATTCAGCCTCCTTTCCACTTCCCACCATTGACAGGGTGGCAGCAGGAGGTGGGCGAGGGGGTGGCTGCTGCATCCTTGGAGTGGGGGAGGAGACATAGTATCAGTGGGGACAGCGCCTGGGCACTTAGGCCTGGCTGGGCTACAGAGAGTCAGGGATTGTAAACAGGGAGGCCTGGGTCTCCTGTGGACCAGAGGTCCCTGGGCTCATGGGGAGATGCTGACCGAGTCTGCCTGGGAGCCTTTCCTGGGGTGGGTTTTGGGGAAGGACTGGGCCACCTTCTCAGCCCCACTGGCTTTTCAATCCTTCGTTCAACACCAGCCCACAACCTTCTTTCGCTGGGAGTTAGGCCTCTGAGGCAGGAGGGCCCAGCCTCACTTGGTGCCGTACGAGTCACACTGTTGGCCTGGTGACCAGAGCTTCATCTGAACTCCCCGTCGGTGAACAAGTTTCTTTCTAAGTACCGGCCACTGTTATAGGCCCTAAATGCAGCCCTTCATGTATTGCCTTGACATTGAATGCCTGTGGTTGGATAATGCCAAACGCTAAGTTTCAAACACTGAGCAAGACGACATTTTCCTCTCAAGCAGCTCCTTCTTCTTATGTTAGAAAAGCCAACTATGGTCCCAGCCAGGGGAGGAGACAAGGTGCCCCTCGAACACCTGGTTCTGCTGTCACCTGAGAGCCCTCCTAGCTTAACTGGTGGGAGAAATGGGTGTCGGCAGTGAGCTCCACCAGGTATGGGTACAGCCTCCATGGTGGAGGTTCAGCTGACGCCCTGGCAATGGATGATTTCAGCTTTAGATCCAGATGGAGGAGAACAAGGGCTTCTCAGGTGGAGCTAGTGATAAAGAACCCATGTGCCAATGCAGGAGATGTAAAAGATGCAGGTTCGATTCCCAAGTCGGGAAGATCCCCTGGAGAAGGGCACAGCAACCCCCTCCAATATTCTTGCCTGGAGAATCCCATGGACAGAGGAGCCTGGTGGGCTACAGTCCATGGGGTTGCAAAGAGTCGAACACGACTGAAGTGACTTAGGATGCATGCTTGGAGAATAAAACCAGAGGCCGCAGCCCCGCCGCTCTCTGGGCGGTGCTGCACCTCAGCCATTCCTATTGGGTCCTTGGGGAGGGGTGTCTTCCTCCAGGACACCCTCATCTCAGTACAGCTGGACACTGGCTGGGAGTCTGAGCACCACCCAAACGCTAATGCTGCGCCTTTCCTGCCAGGTAGTGAAACGTCTTCCAAAAACTCGGTCTGGAAAAGTCATGCGGAGGCTCCTGAGGAAGATCGTCACGGGCCGAGCTCAGGACCTGGGGGACACCACCACCCTGGAGGACCCCGGTGTCATCACGGAGATCCTGAGCGCCTACCAGGAATACAAAGACAAGCGGGGGGGTACCAAGTGATGGCTCTGCTGAGACCCCGAACCAGGCCCCTGTGTGCTCCTAGAACACAGCTCCTGGGTTGGCTCGTTCCTAAATGCCCTAGCAGAACCCAGGCTGCCCTCCTCGCGAAGCCTGAAGTCCCTGCCTCCCCTCCCGGGGACCCATGACAGGTCCTTGCCCAGGGCGAGCTTCCTCCCACTTGTCCCGAATCTCGTTTCCTGGTGAAAAGTCCATCCCCCTGTCCTCCTGACAGCACAGGAAGGTGGAGCCCCTGTGTCCGCTCAGGTGGACTGGGAGCAAACAGCCGTCATGTTTCCTCCAGATGTTTCTAGAAACAAAAGGTGAAGATTTTATTTTTATACTTTTATATTTTAGAAGAAACATGGTGCCCACACACGTGCTGTGTGTGCTTTACTTGTACACACTCTTCTTAACAGTTACGAAAAGCTCCTTTTTTGCCTCCGCTCGTGGGGAAGCATGGCGGGCTGGAGGGTGCACTTTGGGTTACTGTTTGGCCTGTTGGAAATGTTAAGTTGGAAATGTTTGTGCCTCTGTCTTAACACAGCTATCTTGAAACCTCTCAAGCCCACAGTATCTATTTTTGGTGTGTTTCCACTTCTCTTGGGTTGTGTGTGATGAAACCTAGCTGCTAGAAGCACCTGTGGGGATGGGCTCTGGTCGCGTGTGTTTGCGCAGGCTGTGGTCTGGGATGATTCCCCTCCCCTGGCCTGGGATCCTCTTAGCTGCCGGTTGGTGTGCTCCACTCTTGGAGCTTTTCAGGGAAGCTGGGGACTCACTAATGCAGCTGAAACTGGGTCCCCGCAAACTGCCCTACCTCCCTGCTCTGAGCCAGTCTTTCTCTTTGCCAATGTGCCTTGAGTCCTCTGGACTTAACAAAATGATGCGGACTGGTAGACTGCAAAGGGTCTATTTATAGCCAAGCACACGAGGGTCCACTTGTGGATCAAGGGGAGGATGGCCTGCTGAGCTGGGTCCCAGAGAACAGGGAAGGCTGCCCCCACCTGGCCCTGAGCCCCACAGTGGGTGGTGCCCTGCAGGTGTTCACAGGGCATCGGGTTGCTTAACACCTGCTGTGGCAGCGCTGGGTGGCCAGGCAAGGATGGGTGGCCTTGGCTGTAGCGCACGGCTCTAACAGAACCACACACCTGCACTTGTAGTGTTTCGATGGACTTAGTTCATTATGGGCAGGGCACTACTTAGGAAATGACTTCACTATAAACTGGGACAGTGACCAGGGCCTCAAAATGATCTGCAGGGCCGTTCAAATAAAGCTTTATTTTGTTCATTCTCTTCTTTTTGTGGTGACGTTTTCTGATTAAAAAAAAATTGCTATTCTTGGTTGCTGAATACAATCCTTGGAACAAAACTGGAAGAGACCCATTCACTCAAAAGAGAAAACTTTAAAAATTCACTGTCTTCCTGGAGGAAGTGCAACTCCAGGAAACTCACCTATCTTAGGATGTTACTTGGTTAATGTGTCTCTAGACCACTGGTGCTGGCCAATCACTAGTTACATGTGTCTAGTTAGATACGTTAAAAAAACTAAACTAAAAATGTAGCTCCTTGGTGGCACCAGCCAGTAATGCTCAGGTGCCACATGGCTGGGAGCTACCAGGCTGGATAACACAGACCGCTTGTCAGCCATGGGGGCTGATCTAGAGCACAGAGCTCAAGGGGGCAGAAGCCCACCCAGGCAGTACCACCCGCCCCGGCACTCCCCACCCCCCTGCCGCCAAGAGATGGATAGGAGTTGTTTCCTTCGGTGGATGAGAGGCAGGCTTCAGAGAAAGACACGTCAAATGGGCACCCTGAGAGGTGGGGATGAGAAATGCTTCTCAGAGCTGGAGCCCGGTGGCCCAGGGACAGTGTCCCTCCTGAGCCCCGGGCGCGGGGAGGAGGCTGGGAGGATGCTGAATTTATGAAGGTGGCTCACCAGGGAAAGACCTGGATCTACCTCTGGCTGCCTGGGAAGTCCCAGCCACAGCACTCTGGCCCCAGGCAGGGCAGTGGGAGAGGGTTACAGGCCGACTTTTAACAAGTCCAGTTGCCCAGTGTCCCCTTCTGTTGAAGCCACCCTGATCTTGGTCTCCTGGGGGCTTGTGACCGTCATTCCCAGGGAAACCATGTACAAGCCTCTGTGTCCTTGTCTTTTGAAGTAAAAGGCTGATTCAAGAGTTAACGATTGGGAAATGTGAATATGTAGAAGCAAAGAATAGCTCTTGGGCAGGGAGCTGTGATGGCAGAACTACCAAATTCTCAGTTCCCTGAAAGATATGGATAAACGTCTGACACACATTCCTAAGTTGTTTTTACAGGCAGTAGATCCCCTCTGCATGAAAACTGCAGATCCCAAGAACACAGACCCTAGACTGGTTGAAACCAGAAGGCTGATGATACTTGAAACTCCACCTTGATGCCAGCCAACCTAACTCTCCATGAACTGATCCTGCCCTGCCCTCTGAACACTATAAATGCCTCCCTACTCCCTCGGTGGCGGGGGGGGGGGGTCGTCACCTGGTCTTGAAGGCATTAGCCCACTCTGCCCTGCTTTGCCTGGCAAAGCAATAAAGCTACTCTTTTCTACTTCACCCAAAACACAATCTCCGTGTTTCTACTTGGCGCTGGGAAATAGGCCAAGTTTCGGCAACGCTGGCATCACAGTCCTTGGCTGTGTGATGCGTCTGGCCTCTAAGAGGACTCAGAGAGAGCTCCAGCAGGGCCTGCCTGGGACGGAGTGGGGCACACTGTCCTGCCCAGCTCAGTCCCAGGCTTCGCTCCCTGCGTTACCTCTTCTGTCAAGACTGACAAAGACCCAACTTGGAGCCACCGACAGCAGAGAGCAGAGCGGAGATGGATGACTGATGGCGTGGAGGCAGAGCAGGGACCAGCGGGACAGAGACCACTGTGCTGTGACGGCACGGCACCGACCTAACGGCAGGTCCCGAGGTGACGCAGGCACACCAGGACACACGTGCCGGTCCCGGGTCACGTGGCTGCACGTACGGAGCAGGAGTGGTCGTGTCAATTCTCACCCCACTGCCTCCGCCTGACTCGAGTGCAATTAACTCAAGTCCTCCCAGACTGACTCGCCCTCACCTCCAGTCCTCAAGATACCCAATGTCATTACGGAAATGCTTCCACGGGGCTTGCCTGGTGGTCCAGTGGTTGAGAGACTCTGCCTGCCATTGCAGGGAACACCGGTTTGATCCCTGGCCCAGGAAGATTCCATATGCTGTGGAGCAACTAAGCCCACATGCCACCACCACACACACCCAGTGAAGCGCCTAGAGCCCGCACCCTGCAAGAGAGGCCAGCGCACTGCAACCAAGAGTAGCCCCATCTTGCTGCAACTAGAGAAAGCCAGAGAGTAGCAGTGAAGACCCAGCATGGCCAAAAATAAATATGTGAGTTAAAAACAACAAAACCACTTCTGCTGCTGAAGGAGGCCCTGCCAGGTGCTCAACTCAGCCCACTTCACCCTCACGGCGCCTCCTGAATAGACACTTGTCCCCACTTGGCAGAGGAGGTGGGAAGGTGGTGGAGTTGGGTTTGGATGGAGCCTGTCTGACTCCACCCTTGACTTCCATGCTCAGACCCCTCCTGAGAGAGCTTAGGGGAGCATCAGTATCTAACTTTTATAATTTTGAAGGCATCTTGTTGGCCTTTGAAATGCTATCTGGAATGAAGAGAGCTGAGGCAGGTGCAGGCCCACTGGAAGCCTTCCGGGAGGCGGTGACTTTGGTGGGAGGAGGCAGGATGCTGACCTCTAACCCGAGTTAGAGGTTTTCCCTTCATCGTTCGGGAATTCTGCTGCATAACAGGGTGAAACCAAGCAAACAAATCCTTTCTGGTCTGAGAACACCAGTTGTCTTTGGTTTCACAGTATTTCATTTCACAAATAAAGCCTATTTGTCTTGCTTGGTCTCCACAGAACTTCTTGAATCTGTGGGTTGATGTCCACCTGAATCAGTTTTGGAAATACCTCAGTCATTTACTGTATCTTTAAATATAGTTTTTGTTATTCTCTCTTCTTTTCTGAGGACACAGACGTCTCACGTTGCAATTTCTCACATTCTCATCTCTCTTCCTGCCTTGGTCTCACCTGCCCTGAAGGAGCCGCGATAAAGGCTTGTATGTGACTTACTCAGGAATGTGATTCCAGGAACAAGTGTGAGGGATAAGGCTGTGAAACAGGAAAGCAGGCAAATGAGTGCCATGGCAACCATTGCTGACCTCCCAGGACTCAGGAGTACTATAGCTGGGTCTCTGAACTGGCTGGCCTCTCAAATCTCCTCCTCTAGACCTGTGAATGCACTTGGGGAAAAAGTGGCTCCCAGGCCTGGGCTCATCTTCCCGGGCCTCTGTCATTCCTGGATCCTGATCACCATGCTGGGCTCGGTGGTGAGTTCATCGTTGTCCCCACTGTGGGTGTGAGTCTATTACCTAATCTGCCATTACAGGAATAGAAAGTCATGCATAATGTTCCTTACATGTGAAAGGTTCTGAATTCCAACATCCGTTTCACTCAAGCATTTCCTGTGAGTTACTGAGGTTGTTTACATACCACTTTGTATTGTTTATTCCCTCCCAGTACAATGTTAAGTATGTGTGCGTGCATGTGTGCTAAGTAGCTTCAGTCGTGTCCCACTCTTTGTGACCCTATGGACTGTAGCCTGCCAGTCCATGGGATTCTTCAGGCAAGAATACTGGAGTGGGTTGCCATGCCTTCCTCCAGGGGAAGTTCCCAACCCGGGCACTGCACCAGCATCTGTCTCCTGCATCAGTATATTTCAAAGATTCCCAGATGATCTAATGAGCAGCTAAAGTTAAGAACTCATCTTAAGGAGTGGTGGCATTGCAATCAGCACCCCGCAGGGCATTTGTCACTGCTGCCTGGCAAACATGTTTATTTTCACCCTCATATTATGCCTTTGGGTCCAGCTGCTGACACAGAAGGCCTCAAGAGACTGACTGTGGCATCTAACCGCTGGGACGGTCCTCCTGGCCCAAATGACTTAAGAGCAAGCAACTGGGAAGGCAGCACCACTGGAAGTGGGCCTCAGCCCCAGGCTCAGGGTGCGGCCATGAGTAGGTGGGCTGCTGCTCAACACCCTACAATGTGCAGGAAAGCTCCTTTCTCTCTTCTCTCCAAAGAATTATCTGGCCCAAATTGTCAACAGTGCAGAGGTTGAGGAACCTGATCTAACCAACCAGGTGGCCCCATCCCCCCTTGCCAGGAATGGGATGACAGCTCTCCTGGAAGTTATGGGGGGTGGGGGGTTCTGAGAAGGAACCACAACTAGCACTAACTTAAAATGTTAGCGCTAATTTAGCTTCTTACGACACCTGAACAGAAAAACAGGACTAAACTGTGGCGTTCAACATGTGGCTCTGCTTGTGCAGAGAACATGCTCCAAGACAAAACCACTGACCCCTCCAGTGACTCTTCTGGTTATAAACTCTGACCCATCCTTGCCAAGACCATCTATGGTTAACTCCAGCCCAGACCCCTTGGAGAACCTTCTATTACACTGCTGTCTGGAGGAGACTCATGTGTCCTTTGGTGCATTTCTTTGCTGAAGCAAGTTCAATAAACCTAAGTTTTTTTATTATTTTCTTGTACAGCCATGTTCCTGTTTCCGGTTGGCGTGGAATACAAAAAATTCCAGTGAGAGTGCCTTAGACACAAAGAAGGTGTCCTGCTTGTGAAATCAGGGGAAAGATTTGCAGCAAATATCATCGGTCCTGAGAGATAAAAGTGGTTTTGGCCAAGAGAATGTGAAGGAAAGCTGTATCAGAGAGACAAGGAGTAACAGGGAATGCAGGGAGGCACAGAATTAGAAACAGCAAGCAATCCTGAGGGTGTGAAACACAGGATTCAGGGCGGGAGGGATGCTCCAGAAAGGCAGGAAGGGGCCCATCCTGTAGCGCTGTTAAAACCCATCCCTGGGACAGCAGCCGTCCTGGTTGCATCAGCAGAGAAAGATGTTGCCCAGGTGTTAATTATATAACCTGGAACCCTACAGACCTCGATTCACTAAGAACGCTTCATCCCCTCACGCTGGGTCTTCCAGGTTTTTCTCGGGGGCAGTCGAGTGCGGAGTCTGACCCCACCCCCTCCGCCCCGAGCACCCAGAAAGGCCCGGGGAGCACACTGGCCTGAGGAATGCCTTGTGAAGCAGCAAGGAAAGCGATTCTCAGGGCTTCATTCTGAGCGGTCTTTTCTGGAGACGCTGCATAGTAAAAGAACCCGGTTTCCTCTGCTGGAAAAGCCCCCTCCCAGGGTCTTTCCCGTCCCGTCCATCTTTCGCTCCTTCATTTGCCAAACGCCCCCACGAGCCCGCTGGTTCCTTTCGGCGTAACTGCTCCTCAATACCTCCAAGTGTCTGACTACCGGCTAGAGGTGGCTCCTCCGGGAGGACCTCGTGCGGGCCCGTGGGCGGGCGCGGGCCTCGGCCTGCCCACCGCGCCCGGCGACAGACCCGGCCACACGCTTACAAACCGCCCACCGTCGCTGTGGCCGTCACAAAAGCAGACACGACCAGCCGCCCTTTTCCAGCGCGTCTTTCCTTCAACCCCGCCGGTTCGGAAACGGCCCCGGGATTCCCGGTGGGGGGGCCGCTTCCCGCCCGCCACCCGTGGGCCCCGCCTCGCGGTCAGATCTGACGTGAGGGGCTGGGGCCGCCAGGGGCGAGGACGCGGCAGTCCGGACCCCGGAAGCCGCTACCCCTCACGGATGGCGCGCTGGTTCGGACTCGCGCGAAAAAGCCTCGCAGCCACCGCCTTCCGGGCGGCCGGAAGGGGCGGGCCCTACGTCACTTCCGCGCGCGCCCGAGCAGGGAGGTGGAGCCTCGGTCGTCACTTCCGCGCGCGGGGCTGGAGGTGGTCAGCGCGGGGAGCTGACCGGCGCTTCAGAACCATGACCGAGGCTGACGGGCTAAGGCAGCGCCGGCCCCTGCGGCCGCAGGTGGTCACGGACGACAACCGGACGCCGGAGGCCAAGGGCGGCAGGTAGGCCGGGCCCGGAGCCGGGCCGTGCCCCCAAGGCGGCGACACCAGCTGGCGCCTCATTTAGTCCTCGGCAGCCTCGCTTCACGGGTGGAAGCGGGCTCTCGTCGCGAGGTGCACCTGCGGCCCTTCGGCTCCGCCGCTGCGTCATTGCCTGTCCCCGGAGCCCCCCGGCCTCGGCTGTGCCTCACTTTGCCGCAGGGGCGTGCACGGAGCCGCTTCCTCACCTGCCCTTTTCGGAAAGAGCGGGAAGCAGAACGGATGTCATTGGGCAATTTCTGTGAGGGTTCGGCCTTGCACGTTTTCCCGGTAGGGACAGACATGCATAGGGCACCGGCGATGTTGGTGCCTGATAAAGGGAATATCAGATCTTCTCCCAACTTCTCTTCTTCTAACCTTCCCGAGTCTAAATATACTTTGCTTTGTTATCTAGAAACTGAAGTAAAAGCCTTTAAAGTTCTTAAAATTCTCCTCTTAACTTTGTGCCCCAAGTGGCATAATTTTGGGTTTTTAAGAACCAAGAGGCCCCATATAGACCCAAGTTCAGAGTTTGGAACTGATTGACTAATATGTTGATGGTAATACTGGGATATTTTTTGCCGTGCCATTGGGTGTGGTACATACTGAATGCAGCACAGTTTTTGCTCAGAGACACTGAATTTATTCCCTGATGATAATGAAAGGAAGGAGTGTTTGGTTTCTAAAAATCCACGATTCTCAGAGAAGATTTTTCACTAGCAAGAGTCCCGGGACCAGTGGAAAGGCCGGGAATACACTCCTCTTTGTGGGGTGACTGGCCATTCTGGTTTCCTCTGGACTCTAGGGTGTGGGACTTTCAGTGTTGACCCGGGGCAGACCACGACAGGTCGGTCACCCTTTTGACTGTGGATGTTGTGAGATCATCTGGTGATTACTTAGGAGTCTTCAGAGCAGACAGGCTGGGACTAGCAGTGCTGTGCAACCATGCCCACTGGTGTTGCCACACACTTGTGCCCAGGAGACCAGGGGGCACCTGGCCCGGGTCTGCTGTGAGGCACAGGGCATAGAGCACCCAAGGGCACTAGTTGGATGGGCCCAACTCTTAGCTGGGCCCTGTAGGCCCCAGGGCAGGGGGCAGAGTTAAGTTAATTGTTTTTCAGTTTCTCTGGGATTTCCTTAATGGCAAGGTTACTTTGTGTTCCAAAGTCCTCACCTGTTGCTAGTCTTCCCCTGGGTGCCTTTTGCTCTCTGTTGATTCAAGACATTTTCTTGGCTTTCTTGTGTTTCCCCTTCTCTTCTTTGATCCTCTTCTGGGTCTTTGTAACAGTCTGTTTCCTGTCACCCACCTTTCTTTCTATGTGTATATTGTAATTCTTTAGCTTTTTCTTATTTTTATCATGCAGTTTTCTAGTTTTCATTTCTTTTGTAGTGGTTTCTAGTAGTTCATCTGATTGTCATCTTGATTACCTTAAAATTTGAGAGTTCACTCTAAGACAAGAAAGTATTGTGTATAATGAGTGAAGGAAAGGAATCTGAAGGAAATAGAAATGTGATGACTATATAGTAAACTTTAGATGTGCTGAACAGAATAAAGAAGGGAAAATTTACAAAAGCAGGAAATGTGCTTCAGTTTACAGAAGCAGGACAATAGATTTTAGTGGATGGGACACTGAATGATACCTTGCCCAGTCTCCTGGCTTCTGGCATGAATGGTGGCATTAGCTCTGTTTTGTTGGTGAGGTCATTGAAGTCTTTGTGAGTGGCGTGGTTTTTGTAAAGTTACAGAGGAATAGAGTCTCAAGAGACATTAAAACAAATGAAAGACAGAATTGGCTTCTGGACAATGAGAAGTTTATTTTTAAAATTAGGTTTTGGAGATGTTTTATTTCAAAGTTGTTGAGTGTCTGTATCTGAACAGTAATCTTTTTTTTTGGTGTGGCATGCAGGATCTTAGTTCCCTGACCAGGGGTTGAACCCGTGCCCCCTAAAGTGGAATTGCAGAGTGTTAACCACCACTGGACCACCAGGGAAGTCCCCAGTGCAGGTTTCTAATGATTGTCATTTGGCATCAGTTTCCCCACATGTTTAAGAAGTTTATTGACAGAGTGATTGTAACCCAGAAAGGATTCCTTCCCTTTTGGAACATAGTTCTGTCTGAGAGGAGAGAACAACTGTTTAATGTCCATGTATACTTGTTTAGGAGTGAAGAGTTGAAAAGTTACCAGCTTTTTTTTCAATAAGCTTCCAAAGAGTTTCAAACTAATTAAAAATCTCTCGTAGGTCCATTTTCATTTTTAAGACTGAAGCGTAAGGGAGGCAGTGGGGAGAGACAGCTGGGGCTGTCGTAATTCTTGAGGTTGTGGGGAGCTAGGATTCCGGAGTTTTCTCAGCCCTTCCCCTGGGTGTGTGTTTTCAAATTGCTCTTTTACTATGTTTTCAATTTGGCGTCAGTGCTAAAACAATGCCTGCAGTCTCGGAGCCCTGGCTTAAAGGACTGTGGAAAGTGAACCAATGCAGGGCGTGGTCACTTGAGAGGACTGGGCCATTGTGTGTGAGTCTCGGGTTCCAGGGATCACCTCAGCACCCGGGGCTCCGGTCTCTCATGGATTTGGGCCTGAAATCACAGGTCTGTGTTGATCTTATGGAGCGTGTGGGTCAGGACTTCAGTCTGTGCCTCGAGGCCTTGATGTCTTGTATGCAGAAGCCATTAGAGGACACCTGTCGCCACATTTTGCCCCATTAAATCCCATTTAACAGGATTTTGTAAGTTGTGACTGAGCCGTTGGTAGTTGTCAGATCCTGTGCATCCCAGGCGTGGATCTGATGGTGCAGGTGTAGGGGTTGGGGCAAACAAGCTGACCTCCCGGGTGGCACCTGGGAGGGAGGGCCTGGCCTTCTGGGGTGTGTCAGCACAGACTGAAGAGAGCAGGATGGGCCTGTGCAGCACTGTGTTGGTGAAGATGGTTTGGATAAACGGAGGTCCTTCAGATGACTGGACGTAGTGCAGTTGTGCACAGCTTCCCATGTGGCTCAAGTGGTGAAGAATCCGCCGGCTAGTGCAGGAGACGCAGGCGGGTGATGTAGGTTCGAGCCTTGTGTTGGGAAGATTCCCCGGAGGAGGAAATGGCAACCCACTCCAGTATTCTTGCCTGGAGAATCCTGTGGATAGAGGGGCCTGG
Organism: Cervus elaphus; assembly: GCF_910594005.1. Lineage (NCBI taxonomy): Eukaryota > Metazoa > Chordata > Mammalia > Artiodactyla > Cervidae > Cervus > Cervus elaphus. The sequence continues at coordinate 42,556,945 of NC_057837.1, read as the reverse complement.
TGGGCTATAGTCCCTGAGGTTGCATAGAGTCAGACATGACTTTGCAGTGGAGCACAGTGCAGTGTGTGGTCAGGCAGTTACAGAGCAGACGCAGAACTGTAGTTGACTCTGAGTTCACAGGAGTCAGAAGTGAGATGGGCCTGCCAAAAAAGTTAATGAACCTTGGGCTACAATAATTGTGCTCCCAGAGCCTGGGTCAGGAGCTCTGTGACCTCACCTCCAGGACCTGTGCACCCGCCAGTTACAGACTCAGTGCCCAGGGTCACATGGCTCTCACCTGTGCCCGGAGCTCCTTGAGTCCTGTGTTTCCTCGGCCGCGTGGCTTTGCCCGGTTGCTTCTGAAATCTCTGTGCAGAGTCCATGGGCTTCAAACCCTCCCCACCCTCTGCCGACCTGAGGCACTGCTGCCCTCTGTGCTGGTCGCTACCTGTCTGGCCTCGCCCACCCCAGGCTGCACGGAGGGTGGGCACTTGACTGCTCTCCTCTTAGGGCCGGGCTGCCTGCCTGCCGTGTGCGCAGGTGGTCATGGAGTGTTTGTGGGCTCCCAGGGGGTGCTGTCTGATGTGGCAGCCACTTGGCCACATGTAACTACTTAAGTCTAAATTAATTAAAATGAACCAAAATTAAAAATTCACTTCCTTGTTTGTGTGATGTAGTGGGTTTGGGGTTTGCTGGGGCTGATGAAGGAAAGTGATATGGCTGTGAGGTGACAGCAGCCACCTGAGCTTTGTTGGTGACACTGACAGGTTTGCATGTGGCGGAGTCTCATAGGGGAGGGGACAAGAGGGGCTTCTGGGTCAAGGTGAGGGTCAGAGAGCTCCAAGGGCAGGAGTTGGGGTGGGAGTGGAGTTCAGTTCAGTCATTCAGTCGTATCTGACTTTTTGCTACCCCATGGACTGTAGCACGCCAGGTTTCCCTGTCCATCACTGACTCCCAGAGCTTGTTCAGACTCATGTGCATCGAGCTGGTGATCATCCTCTGTTGTTCCCTTCTCCTTCTGCCTTCAATCTTTCCCAGCATCAGGGTCTTTTCCAAGGAGTCAGTTCTTCCCATCAGGTGGCCAAAGTATTGGAGCTTCAGCTACAGCATCAGTCCTTCCAATGAATATTCATTGGAAGTGGTGAGGCTCTGTTTTATTGAAGGGTAGCCACTGTCTGGATGAAGCGAAAACTGGAATCAAGATTCCTAGGAGAAATATCAATAACCTCAGATATGCAGATGGCATCACCCTTACGGCAGAAAGCGAAGAAGCACTAAAGAGCCTCTTGATGAAAGTGAAAGAGGAGAGTGAAGAAGCTGGCTTAAAGCTCAACATTCAGAAAACTAAGATCATGGCATCTGGTCCCATCACTTCATGGCAAATAGATGGGGAAACAGTGACAGACTTTATTTTCTTGAGCTCCAAAATCACCGCAGATGGTAACTGCAGCCATGAAATTAAAAGACGCTTGCTTCTTGGAAGAAAAGTTATGACCAATCTAGACAGCATATTAAAAAGCAGAGACATTACTTTGTCAACAAAGGTCCGTCTAGTCAAGGCTATGGTTTTTCCAGTAGTCATGTATGGATGTGTGAGTTGGACCATAAAGAAAGCTGAGTGTCGAAGAATTGATGCTTTTGAACTGTGGAGTTGGAGAAGACTCTTGAGAGTCCGTTGGACTGCAAGGAGATCCAACCAGTCCATCCTAAAGGAGATCAGTCCTGAATATTCATTGGCAGGACTGATGCTGAGGCTGAAACTGCACTACTTTGGCCACCTGATGCGAAGAACTGACTCATTTGATAAGACCCTGATGCTGGGAAAGATTGAAGGCAGGAGGAGAAGGGGACGACAGAGGATGAGATGGCTGGATGGCATCACCGACTCAATGGACATGACATTGAGTAAATCCCGAGAGTTGGTGATGGACAGGGAGGCCTGGCATGCTGCAGTCCATGGGGTCTCAGAGTCAGACATGACTGAGCGAATGAACTGAACCGAGCCACTGTCTGGGGATGTTTCACTGAACACATAAAGCAGGCGGGCTCTGAATGGCTAAAAATTTCTGTGTTTGGGCCATTTGTCAAGTTACTGGATATGTAACGTTGGAGTTTGATGGCCCTGCAGAGCTAGAGTCTCAGCCTGCAGTGAGGAAGTAAACAGTGTGGGGCTGAGCTGCCGGTTCTAAAACTAGACCCTGTACGGAGCTTTCCAGTAGGAACTGGCTGGCGGTCAGCTAGGGTGCTGATGGACTTCTTTCTCTGGAGAGGGGTTGGATCAGGTCGGCGGTGTCCAGCCGCACATCAGGAACAACTGGAGCTTGAACCTGCCCGGCAGGTTGCACCGTGTGGACCCAAGGCTTTGCTGGAGTTCTGGCCGCCTTTCTAGCTGCAAGTAGTCACTTTCTATCCAGGCTGGACTTCTTGTTTTCCCCGTTTTAGGAAGGGGCAACCAGGTCTTCAAGCACGCTGTGACAAGCTCCGAATCACATTCCTAAATTAAGATTTTAAAATATACACTACCACACAGAAAAGGAGAGTTGGCATAGAGTCCAAGTTAGACAGGAAGGATCTGTTTTATGTGGAAATGTGTTTGGCAAGGAAAAGGGAAAGGGAGACTTTGGCCAGTGTCACCACTTTCGTTAGTGAGTTTGCACAAGACAGCTTCCCCCAGGGGCTGCAACTCTATTCGGGGTGAGGGCGGGCTGATTGCATCAGCCCCCTTGGCAAGACACCCGTCCTTCCTCGTGCGCTCTGAGGGACGGTTTGTGCAGTGCCATGTGGCCCGCTCTTTGGGACTCTACTTTCGAAGGAACCACAGGACCATGTCATTCCTGCCGGAAGCCCTGGCAGACACCCTCTGCTCGTGCAGTCGCCAGCTGTGGTCATCTCACTGACTGACTGGGCACCGAAGGAAGTCCTGAGTGGTGCATGTCCCAGCCTCTGGATGGCGGTCGCTGACTTTTACTTTGTGGACATCTTTGTGGAGCTGTAACTCGCATATCATCGGTTTAGAATGTCCAATTCAGGGATTTTTAGGTTATTTAGAGAGATTTGCTAAAGTGACAGATCACCACAGTCTAAGTGAAGAACATTCTTGTCACTGTTAACATCTTTTTGAGGTGGGGTCCATAACGTAAAAGGAACCTCCTTAGAGTGCATACAGTTCAGTGATGTTTACTGTTGGGCAACCACCACTCTTTTCTGGTTTCAAAACTTGTCCTCATCCCACAAAACTCCTTGTTGCCATTAAGTAACCCTTTCCCATCACCCCTCCCAACAAGTGTCCGTTAGTAGATGAACGGAAAACTTTTGTGTTGTTGAGCAGTGGAAGGCATGACAGGAAGTTTTGCCATGGGCTTCTTCTGGGATGAAGCGGGGGACACGGTGCTGAGCGCAGGCTTGCCGGGGCCACACTGGGTGTTTGCCTTCACCCCAAAATCCCCCAGGAGAGCAGACATGGTTAGCTTGTGCAGCGTGTTTGAAACCTGACTCTGGGCCCTGGGTCCAGGCATCTCCTCCTGTCCTCGGCAGGCAGTGTTGTTAGTGGTGACCTCAGACTTTGGGTCAGACGTGACCCTCAGTCCCGTCCTTCTGGCAGCGGACTGCCCACCCCCGGCCCCCAAATTTCTGCATTCTACATTGAAACCATCTTGTCAAAAATCAAATGAAACATTGCCCTTAGTTTGTCAAGTGTGAGTCCTAACTTTTTTCAAGTCAGCTTTTTTGGATAGAAAAAGATTTTCCACTTTAGGAGGTCAGGATTTTAATTTGCTCTAAGTTACTCTTGACTTCAGGTGTTTAGTGAATCTGAATATCCTGATGCAGGCAAATAGTGATCCCGGCAGTTTCTTTCTTAGCAGGAGGCTTCACGTGCTGCCTGGCCCTCGAGTGAGTGAGGTCGTCTGTGAGGGTTGTTGGAGGGTGTTTCAGCCCCCAGTGGTCACTTGCCCACACACTCTGCTTGAGGTCCCAGGCCGCTGTCAGGTCTCCCCGTGGCTTTTGAAGAGATGGTCTGGAGGTGTGGCTTTGTAGGTTCTCAGTGTCTGGTAATGGTTGGGTTTGGACCTTCAAGATGTTCTGTCTCCGTTTCCTTTGTGAATGTGTCTCTCATTCTTGCTGCTCTGAGCCTCGGTGGCCAGAGGTGGTAACTGAGGGCCGCCGTCTTCCCGGTGGATGAGGGCGGCTCCTTCCCACAGCTTCACTCACACCTCCGTCACTTTGGGCCCATTGGTTCTTTGGGTTTGCCGGCTTTTAGCATCTGCCGGAGGATCCAGGATACTGCTCATCAGACTACCTGGGAGGTAACTGTTGAGTGTTCCACACCCCGCAAGATTAAAAAAAGAACAAGGCATGATTGCCATCCTAGCAAACAGTGCTGACCTTTAGTCACTGCCACGGAGGTGGTGGCCTCGAAAGGGGCAGGCCCGGTGGGAGGGCTGCCCCTGCCTGGAGGGCTGAGGGCGCGGCCAGTCGGTCTGAGCCCCGCAGGTGCCTTCGTGTGCTTTGTCTCTGGCAGCTCCTTCAGCGGCAGAGTGTTCCGAGCCACCTTCCTCATGCTGGCAGCCTTCCTCACCGTCCCCCTACTTGGTGCCCTGGTGCTGCTGGACTCGCCTATAGACCCGGAATCTCTCAGGTGAGTAGCCGCACAGCTTGGGCAGGGTGGGTGGCTCTGCTCAACAAAATCGGGCTGTGAGCTTCTTGGCTAATAAGTTAACCTGCTGTGCAGGATGGGTTATGCCGAGCAGTAGAGAGCGTGAGCTCTTTTAGTGCCTGTGCCCTGTGTTGAATCAGGTGTTACACAACATGTGCCCAGCGTTAATGCATGCTACTCTTTCAAGAACAAAACTCTGCAAACCAAAATTAAAAACTAGAAAGATCCCAAACAAGAGAAGCTTAAGTATTAGAGGTGATTAACCTGAATTCATTTAAAGTGTTGAGAGCACAGACACACAAACGAAAATTAAGTTCAAGTTGCTGTGTTTAAATTTTTTAAGTAGCTGATTTTTAAAAATTGTCGATAAATGCTATTTATTTGGCAGTCAAGACTATGTTTCCTGAAGTAAGGATTTATGAGTAGTTGATTTTTAATAAACTTTATATAACAATTACTGTTTTATTTTTTCTAAATTACCATTCATCAGTGGGGATATGTAGGTAGTGCAGTCCGTTATAACTTGAAAAACTAGTGTGCACCTCAGGTCTCGTGAAGGTATTCACATTTGTAGTTACAGTCATGCAGAGCCAGGCTTCTCTGGATGTGCTTGTTCATGACGTTAAGGGCTGTGCAGTCTGGTTTCCCCTCAGAGCCGCTCATGGTGGTGAAGCTGCCTGAAGTTTGCTGTGAGTTCATGTAAAGTTGAAAAGTTCAGATAAGAACCCCATCTCAGTATAGAGGGAAGCTAACAGGTATAACTGAATGATGTGTTGTTTTGTGAGTGAGAGTTGAGGCTTCATAGTGGGCAGTGTGTTGGGCGTCCTCTGAAGGTTTCCCTCCTGCCAACCCCCCTCACTCTGTAGAAGGAGGTGGCTAAGCTGGCCTCAAATGCAGACTGCCTGGGCCTTTCTGCTAATCCAGTGCGCCATGTGGAAGTGAGATTTGTGTCCAAAGCTGGGGGTTGAAACCTGGGCTGGAGAGCTGGCCATGGAGAGTGAGGTGGTGGGGAGCAGGTGGACATACGGCTTCTAAGGGGACCCAAGACCTTTCATCTCAGTAGAGGTTGTTAATTTTGCCAAGAGTGGTGAAGAAATTCAGGGGAAAGGTAGTGTGACATCCTGGCAGCCTGGAGAAGAGCCAGGTAGGGAAGGCTTTGAGGCTGTGCAGAACGAGCCCGTCAGTGGAGTAGATGTGCCTGGTGAGGAGAAACCCATAGAAACCGGCGTGGCTGATGGGTCTCTTCTGGGCTTAGAGTTGGGGAATGACTGGCTCCCGCTATGGGGGTGTGGGCCCCCGAAGCCAGAACGAAGGCAGAAGACTGGCAGACAGTGAGAGCGGGAATGAATTGAGGTTTGGGGAAAAGTACTGCTAACAACAGCAAAAAGGGTTTCTGTGAAACTGATCAGAGCAGAAAGAGCAAGGACGGGGCAGACACACTGCCTGGGAAGAGTGGTGCAGTCTCTAAGCTGGTGGGCTCAGCTGGCGGGGGTGCCTCGGGGCTCTGCCTTCAGGAGACTCAGGAAATCAGAGGACAGACAGACCTGGAGGGCCCGGGCCCGGGGGAGACCCTCCCAGGTGGCTGGTTATGCAGATGGTGGCAGCCTTTGAGCGAGCAGAGTCCCGGGGAGGCCGCCAGGCTTGGCCAGACCTTGCTGTGCACAGTAGCCTTCATTTTTCCTCGTTAGGAAGATCTGGGCTGGTGGACACAACACCTGGGACGTCCTGATTCCTGGAGGGTGTTGCCCAGTGTCTGTTGGGACACGTGTGTTCCCAGAGGTGGGAGCACAGTGGTGTCATCAGGCGTGGATGATGTGGGCTCAGGAATATCTGCTTGGTGGATATTCGCTCCTCACCACAGGGAGCGTCTGCCTGTGGAGCCAGAGAGTTGGGGTCAGAGGGGGGCTCCACGGGTTTCCTGAGCATCTGTGAGGAGCCCAGGCTGTCTCCCTGCCTGAGGGTCGGGGGCATGGGCCACCATCCTGCTCCTTCCCCTGCAGGTCTCTCATGGGCCTTTCCTGAGTTTTATTATTTTGTGTTTCTGTTTGCCCCTCACATCGCTGACCACTGGTAGCACTTTGTTGCTACTTTCTATTATCTTCGAGTTTTACAGTTTCACCCTGTTAATAAAATGCACCCTGTTGACAGTTAACGGTGATAGTTTTCAGCTGCTACAAGAGTTACTGTCCCTGTTGGTTGTTTTTTTCCCCTGTTATTTTTAAAATCATAGGCACAAAATCTCTTCTTTACAACACTACTGTGTCTTTTATGTTAAATTTTACAGAAACTGAAATATGTTTTAAACATGCCAGAAACAGTCCTGTCTTTTCGTGAAAACTCATGTTTCTGTTTCTTTCTGGATGGAAAGAAAGAGGTTCGGGCAAGCCTGAAGCCCAGTCCTTCCCCAGAGTTGGGGGTGGAGGCCACAGTGACTGCTGCTGAGTTGAGGCCGCCGGCCGTGTCCTCGCCCCATGCTCGTGAGACACACTCACAGCTGGTGGGGACATTTTTATCAGTTTGATTTCAGAAGAAAAATTAAAGAATGATCCTAATCAGATAGGTAGAACCATGGGGAGAAACAGGACGTAACTGGAAACAGCATAGGCGGTGACTGAGTTTGGAGAGTCAGCAAGAGCGAGCAGGAGGTAATAGTTAATGAGTTAACCCGAGTGCCTGGGCTGCTGTCCCTGGTGCCTCTGTGCCCAGCGGAGCGCCCGAGCCTTTCTGCCGAGCTGCTGCATTTTCTCCTGTGTTTTCTCGTCTCCCCTTGGGGGCAGGGACAGCGCACCACCCTGACTAGATTGACGCTGCAGCCCTTCAGGGTCTTCCTGCGTGCAGGGAATCTGGCAGCGCCCACGGGGATGGTGGGGAGGCTCGGACTCCCTGCTCCGTGTGCTTGTCTGTCGTCTGTCTGCACACGTCCCTGCCCCTCCGGAGGTGTGACCTTCCAGCACAGAGCTTGAACCCAGGTGTGTTGCAGGTCCCAGTCCTACTCTCCCCCTCTGGAAACAAAGCTCTTTAGTTGAACCACGAGTGTGCTTTTGAAGAGCAGGTAGGAAGCTGTATTTGTGAGACAGGGCCAAGGGTGGAGGGGGAGGTTTAGTTCCAGGGGAGTTGTGCTGAGCCCTGAGTAGGGGCGGCAGCAAGTGAAGAGCTTTGTCTGGAGCGGGTGGGGATGGAGAGCTCCCAGACCGCCACCCCCCACCCCCTCCAGTTGGTTCTCCTACTCTCCGGCCGGGTGAGGGGTGGGAGAACTCCCCTCCCCCGCCCCCTCTCTGGGAGCCTCCTGGGGGCCGCGCGTTCAGGATACAGCAGTGAGAACCCAGCAAGTCCCAGACCTCGTGTGTGCTCGGGGGCACAGGCAGCTGACAGAGGAGCGAGGAGTCAGTCAAGTGGTGTGGGGTCTGGGCTTCTGGGGGCAGCGCTGAGTGTTACATTGCGTGGTCAGAGCAGGCTTCACTGAGGAGGTGATGGGAGGAGGCAGCGGGTTTAAAATGGGAGATGCCCAGGGCCCTTGGGGACCTGCTGGGAGAGCAGAACAAGGGGAGGAGACAGGAGGCTGTGGCCGGACTGTTGGGTGAGGAGCTCGTGGGAGACCTTGGCTCCAGGGAGAGGGCCCCGTTTGCAGGTATTGAAGGATGGATGCCATTGATCTGTGTTTCAGAGCACAGGTGGGCTGCTGGGTCGCAAGCAGACTTGGAGGGGACAAGGGAGGAAGCAGGGAGGGAAGATGGTGGCCTGGCCATGGGTTGCTGACAGCTTGGAGAAACAGCGTGTTTGCCTGTGGATGGAGGAGACGGGAAAGCTCCCAGGCACTTCTGCGTGAGCCTGGGTGGGGGGCGGGGGGCGGGGGGACCCAGGCCCAGCTGTCTTCTGTCCTCTCCATGGATCAGGAGGCAAGGCTGTCCCTGTGAAATGTCCACTCCACTCTCTCCGTCTCAGTTGGGCCTGGATGGCTGGGCAGCTAGTGAGAAAATAAATGCCGGGCTTTGTGAGCTGGAGGGTGAAGCAGTTGGACGGGTTGGGGAGGCCAGGCACCCTGGGCCTTGGGTGGGAGGAGAGTGTTCTTATGTCAGCCACATTTACGCCTTCAGTTTTCTTCTGTGCTATGACCTTTCCTGATATCCTGGGAGGTTTTCTCTTTTAACTAGTGCTTCTGGCAACTAAGGATATTATTGAAATGTGTGCCCTTTGTCAAAGAATGGGGAGTTATACATGTAGGTCCTTGCAGGTTTTCAGTAAATACTTTCTTCATATATTTTTATAGACAAATCCCTATAATTGCATTATTTTACAGCTTCAAAGAACCCCCTCTCTTCCTTGGTGTGCTGCAGCCAAATACGAAGTTACAACAGGCGGAAAGGCTATTTGAAAATCAGCTTGTTGGGCCAGAGTCCATAGCAAATATTGGGGGTAAGTAGACTTGGCACTGTCTGCCGCCTGAGTGGGGTCCTGTGGGGACAGTGCCAAGGGGAGTCCTGGGCAGCCTTCTTGGCTGTGATTGTGCCTGTTTGTCTAGCAGATGCCCCGAGGGAGCCTCTTGCCTCTCTGAGTTTCAGGCCGTTTTAGTGCTGGGTGATTTTGAGTTCCTGTCTGACAAGCTTTATTCTGCTCAAACTGTTGGATCCTTTAAAGTGAAAGGAGAAAGGAAAAATGTGAACATTGGTGTTTAGTTCATTGGTCACAGTTGGATAGATGTTATTTGATGTAGCATAGGTTGTCTTTGTGTAGATTTCATTTTTGACAAGAACAGGAACCGTTCTCAGTATTTCCACTTTTTTTAATGATCACCTTGGTGGGGACATTTTAGGGTAACCATCTGCTTCAGGCTTGCCCGAACCTCCAGACTAGAAGAGGGTCTGGTTCTAATTCTTGAGTCTGTAGCAACCTGGAACAGGCCTTTCCTGTCTGTTAGAACGAGAATTAAGCTTAGGAGTCAAAAGATACGGTTAGTGAAAAGGTTGGCAAGGATTGAGGTGTGAGGATTTCCTGCAACTTGTTACCTCAGCTTGCTGGCCATCACGTCAGAGCGTGGTGGAACAGTCATGGGTGGCTGCCCATGCTTCTGTTTCCTTCTGAAGGCCCGTCAGGCCCACGCCTCCACCTCCGAAGCTGTTAACCAGCCTGCCTTTCTGAGCCCTGCTGTTTGGCCAGCCTGAGGTATTTCTGTAGTTGGTTGTTACTTTTTGTCCGGCAGAGTCAGAATTGCTCAAGAGAGATGGGCACTTTGTGATAGAACTTCATATTTCTCTTAAAAAGACATTGATGTTTATTAATTTCACAAATTTTGTATTTTTGGTTAAGAAATCTAGTATTGATGTTTAAAATTGGAACTTTAAGGAGTCCCAGGGATCCCCCCTGCCCAAATCTCCCAGAGAATGCTTTTCTTGTCTTTTCCGCTGGGCCTGATGCCTTATCTTGCTCTGTCATCGCACCTCCTTTCCTCTGTTAAGGGAACTGCTTGTCTTTTGGTGACATTTCTGGTTATCCCCTGCAGGTGTGAACTGCATGAGGGCACCTGGACCCACTGCTGCTGACAGTGGAGGGAGGTACTCACCTCAGGAAGTGCCAGGAGAGGAGTCACCGATGAACATCATTTAGACTTTACTTTTTAGAGCAATTTGAAGTCACAGCAACATGGAGGGGAAGATACAGAGATTTACCATATATCCCCTACCCCCTACTTGCCTTATTATTAATATCTCCCCCAAGATGGTACATTTATTGAGAGTACAGTTGACAACTCCTCATTGTCACATCATCACCGGAGTCCATAGTTTACGTTAGGGTTTACTCTTGGTGTGTACATTCTACGGGTTTGGACAAATGTTTAATGACATGTATCCATCATTAGATTATCATACAGAGAATTTTTACTGCCCCCTGAAATCTGCTGTGTTCAGCCTCTTCATCCCAGTCTGCCCCCAAGCCTCTGGCAACCACTGATGTGTTTCTTGTTTCCATAGTTTTGCCTTTCCCAAATGTTTTAGAGTTAGAATCATATATCAGGTAGTCTTTTCAGATTGACTTCTTTCACTTACTGTTATGCATTTTAAGGTTCTACTTACTCCAGTATTCTTGGGCTTACCTGGTGGCTCAGACGGTAAAGAATCTGGTTGCAATGTGGGAGACCTGGTTTGGGAAGATCCCTGGAGAGGGGAAGGCTACTACTCCAGTGTTCTTGCCTGGAGAATCTCCACGGACAGAGGAGCCTAGTAGGCTACAGTCCATGGGGGTTGCAAAGAATCAGACACGACTGAGCGACTTTCACATTCACAAGTCTTTTTACAGTTTTGTAGCTCATTCCTTTTTATTAATGAATAATATTCCATTGCCTGGATATATCATAGTTCATTTTTCCATTCACCTTGTTTAGTTTTATAAGTTGCCAAACTGTCTTCAGAAGTGGCTGTACCGTTTTGCACTCCCCCCGTCATGAGTGGGAGCTCTTGTAGCTCCGGATAAATCCCCGGTGTTTGGTGCTGTCAGTGTTCCAGATTTTGGCCATTTTAATAGGTGTGAAGTGGTATCTCATTGCTGTTTTAATTTGCAGTTCCCTGATGATATATGATGGGGAATATTTTTTCATATGTTTGTTTTCCACCATAGTAGATCTTCTGTGGTGAAGTGTCTTAAGTCTTTGGGATATTTTTAAAATTGGATTGTTCATTTTCTTATTGTTGAGTTTAAAGAACTTTTTGTATATTTTGGATGCAAGTCCTTTATCAGATGCATTGTTTTCTTCCAGTCTGGGCTTGTCTTCCCATTCTCTAGACAGTGTCTTTCTCAGAGAGGTTTTTAAGTTTTAATGAAGCCCAGCTTATCAATTCTTTCTTTTATGGATCATATATTTGTTGTATTTAAAATGTCATCACCACACACAAAGTCAACTAAGTTTTTTCCTTTTTTATCTTCTAGGAGTTTTGTAGTTTTATGTTTAGGTCTGAAATCCATTTTGAGTTAATTTTTGTGAAGGGTGTAGGGTCTGTGTCTAGGTTCCTCTTTTTGCATGTGGATGTCTAGTTGTTCCAGCAAGATTTGTTGAAGAGACCATCTATACCTCATTGTGTTGTCTTTGCTCTTTTGTTAGAGATGAGTTTTGGGTCTACTGCTGGGCTCTGTATTCTGTTCCATTGATTTGTTTTTCTGTTCTTTTGCTGTTACCACATTGGCTTCGTTATTGTAGCTTTATAGTAAGTTTTTTTTTTTTAAGTCTTTATTGAATATTGCTTCTTTCATTTTTTTTTGGCCGAGAGGCATCCCTGAACAGGGACCAAACCCGTGTCCCCTGCATTGGAAGGTGAAGTCTTAACCACTGTACCATCAGGGAAGTCCCTATAGTAAGTCTTGAAGTCAAGTAGTGTCCGTCCTCCAACTTTGTTCTTTTTCAGAATTGTGTTGGCTCTTCTGGATCTTCTGCTTCTTCCTGTAAGCTTTAGGATAATTTTGTAGATTATCTACAAAATAGCTGCTGGGATCGCTCTAAATCTAGAGCTCAGATTGAGAAGAACTGACCTCTTGACAATGTTGTATCTTTTAATCCATGAACATGGACTCTCTCTCCCTTTATTAAGTTCTTTGATTTCTGTTATCTGAATTTCATGGTTTTTCTCATCTAGATCTTGTATATATTTCATTATATTTAGACCTAAATATTTCATTCTTTTTGGAAGGTAGTGACATGCCTTCTGATGCTCTGATTTTAATTTCAGATTTCACTTGTTCATTGTTGGTATATAGGAAACTGATTGACTTTAGTATATTATCTTTGTATCCTGCAACCTTCCTATAATTGCTTATTAGTTTTCAAAACTTATTGTTGTTGATTCTTTGGGATTTTCTACATAGACAGTCATGTCATCTACAAATGAAGATAGTTTTATTTATACCTTTTATATCCTTTTCTGGTCTTACTGCATTAACTAGAACATTCAGCCCAGAGTTGTAAAGAAGTGATGAAAGGGGACAGCTTTGCTTTGTTCCTGATTTTAGTGAGAAAGCTTCTAGTTTTCACCATTAAGTATGATGGTAACTGTAGGTTTTTTGGTAGATATTCTTTATCAAGTTGAGGAAGTTCCCCTCTGTTCCTAATTTGCTAAAAGTTTTTATCATGAAATGGGTGTTAGATTTTTGTCAATACTTTTTCTGCATCTGTTGATACGTTCATGTAATTTTCTTTAGTCTGTTGATATTTATGGGTTACTTAACTGATTTTCAGATGCTACACTAGCCTTACGTACTTGGGATAAATCCCATTTGGTTGGGGTGTATAATTCCTTTTATACATTTTGGATTTGATTTGCTCATATTTTATTGAGAATTTTCACATCTTTGTACTTGAGAGATATTGGTGTATAGTTTTCTTGAAATGACTTTTATCTGGTTTTGGTATTAAAGTGATGCTGGCTTCATGGAATGAGTTAAGAAGTATTCTTCTTCTGTTTTCTGGAAGATATTATAGAAAGTTGGTACCATTTCTTCCTTCCTAAATGTTTTGTTCAGTGAACCCATCTCAGCCTGCTGCTGTTTTGGAAGGTTATTAACTATTGATTAATTTCTTCAATAGAGATAGGCCTATTCAAATTGTCTCTTGTGTGAGTCTTGGCAGATTGTGTCTTTCAAGGAATCGGACTGTTTCATCTACAGTATCAGATTTGAGGACTTAGAGTTGTTCCTAGTGCTTCTTTAGTATCCTCTTAATGCCCATGGGGTCTTTTGCTTCTGATATTGGTAATTTCTGTCTTTGTTAGCCTAGCTAAAGGAGTATTTATTTTATTGATTTTTTTCAAAGAACCAACTTTTGTTTTTGTTGATTTTTCTTTATTGATTTCCTATTTCAATTTCATTGATATCTGCTCTAATTTTTATTATTTCCTCTGCTTACCTTGGGTTTCCTTTGCTCTTCTTTTTCTAGTTTCCAAAGATGGAAGCTTAGATGACTGATTTTAGGTCTTTTTCTTTTCTAATGTGTGTCTTTGATGCTGTAATTTTCTTTCTAAGCACTGTTTTCTCTGCCTCCAGGAAATTTTTGATAAGTTGTGTTTTCATTTTACCTTAGTTCAAAATGTTTTGTAATTCCTCTTGAGATTTCTTCTTTGACCTATGTGTTATTTAGAAGTGTGTGGTGTTTAATCTCCAAGTATTTTGGGATTTTCAGCTCTCTTTGTTTTAGTGATTTCTAGTTTAATTTCATGTTGGTGTGAGAGCAGACATTGTATCATTTCTGTTCTTTTAAACTTATTAAGGCATATATTATGGCCCAAAATGTGGTCTACCTTGGTGAATGTTTCATGTGAACTCAAGAAAAATATGTATTTTGCTGTTTGTTGGATGAGGTGTTGAAGGGTGTCAATTATATCCAGTTAATCAGTGGTGCTGTTGAGTTCAACTGTGTTTTTATGATTTCTTATTTATTTATTGTTTTTGGCTGCACTGGGTTTTCTTTGCACGGGCTTTCTCTAGTTGTGGCAAGTGGGGGCTACTGTTTGTTGCAGTGCAGGGGCTTCTCATTGTGGTGGCTTCTCTGGTGGAGCACCAGCTATAGGCGAATGGGCTTCAGTTAGGGTTGATTTTTTGTTGGCAGGATCTGTCCATTTATTTATTTTTTTGATGTACAGTTGATTTACAGTGTTGTGTTAATTTCCGCTACACATTAAAGTGACTCAGTTATACGTATATGTACATTCTTTTCTGTTATATTTTTCATTATGGTTTACCCCAGGACATTGCAGATAGCTTCCTGTTTTCTGACTGTGCTGTGCAGTCGGATCTTGTTGCTCATCAGGGTCTTTCCATTTCTGAGGGAGGGATGCTGAGGTCTCCTCCTCTAATCATGGATTCCTGTGTTTCCTTGCAGTTGTATCAGTTTTGCCTCATGTATTTTGACAATTGTTATCAGGTGCACACATGTTAAGGACTGTTGTGTCTTCTCTACAGTTGACCTTTGTTGTTACCTGATGGTCTTTATCCCTGATCATGTTCCTAGCCCTGCAGCTTTCTTTTAATTAGTGTTAGTGTGGTGTATTTTTCTTTACCCCTTCATTTTTCATCTCTGTGTCTGTATATTTAAAGAGAGCTTCTTACAGACTGCATTTCATTGCGTTTTGTTTTCTAATACGCTCTGACAATCTCTATCTTTTGATGAGGTTTTTATACCATTAACGTTTAAAATGATAATTGATATACAGTTGACCCTTGAACAGCTCTCAGGTTCACTTAAACATGGATTTTTTTCCATTGAACACATTCTGCAGCACAGTTGCTTAAATCCGTGGGTGTGGAATCTTGCAATGCAGAACCTCACAGATTCAGGACCTTGAGGGTGTGAGGGCTGACCATAAAGTTATCCACAGATGTTTGACTGTGCAGAGGGTCAACGCCCCCTAACCCCCAGTTGTTCAAGGGTCAGCTGTTGTTCGGTTACTCTCTCCCATGTTTGTTACTGTTTTCTATTCATTGCTTATGTTTTTTTCTTCCTTATTTTCTCATCCACTTTGGGAGTTTAGTAGTTTCAGTTGAGCATCTTATATGATTCTCTTTTCTGTCCATTCTTTGCCTATCAGTTATACTTATTTTAAATACTTTTTTTAGTGGCTCCCCTAGAGTTTGCAATATTTACATTTAAAAATACGGAGTGTTTCATGAATTTGCACAGCATTGCAAGTTCTGCATGGTTCTGGTTCTAGTATATGTGCTGCTGAAGTGAGCACTTGATTTTACACCCAGGGACCTTCCCAGCAGTTGTTTCCCTTTGGTTGGATAGTCACCTTCAGCAATTAGACCCTGCCATGAGGCAGATGTGAACAGACCCAAGCACTGAGCACCAGCCCGAGGGTTCCCACTTCTTTGAGGGTAGAAAACCCTGTTTTTATCTGTGGTGTCTGCTGTGCCCTTGCTCCAGCCTCAGGGTCACGCCCATGCTGGTTCTAAGGCCTCTATGGCGTTATTGCTGCACATGTTAAGGCTTTGGCCCCAGACACCACTTGCTTTCATTTTCAAAACTGCCGTTTCCCCTCTGGAGACAAAGCACAGACTGACCACCTCTGTTGTAGGTGGTGGTGAGAGCATAGTTCTTAGGCTAACCCAGTAACACCCTTACTCTTTCCTTTCTTTGAACAGATGTGATGTTCACGGGTACAGCAGATGGCCGAGTTGTAAAACTTGAAAATGGTGAAGTAGAGACCATTGCTCGATTTGGCTCAGGCCCGTGCAGTAAGTTTTGGTGACCGCCTTTGTATCTCTTCCAGGCATCCAAGGAAGGTGCTGAGAGGAGCTGTGTTTCCTGGAAGTCAGGTCTTTGGAAGAGGAGAGCCCCGCTGCCCAGCTGAGGCCCCCTGTGGTCATACTTTCCCTGCAGGCCCCTCACACCCCTCACCTCAGCACGTGCTCCAGAGCTGCTGTGGGAGGCGCTAGGCTTTGTTCCTCAGGTGCTGAAGTGCATTCCCGCAGTAGCCTAGCACGGACCTCAGCCCTTCATCCAGAGTGAATTACTCTTAGGTCCCTCAGGATTTAGAAATTCACTGTTTAAGCACTGGTAGCAGACTTACTATCCTTTTGTTAGGAGCTAGAATGTTTTTGTAAAAATGATGCATTTTTATAGTAAAATGCGAACAGCACAAAGAAGAAAGTAAAAATCACCTGGAGTCTTCTCAGGTGTAACTTGTTAACAATGTAATGAATAACTTTTCAGATCTCTTTCTGTTCATGGACTCACACCCACACATGGTTGTAAGTGATGGGATCATACTCTGCATATGAGTCTTTAACCTGCTTTTCCCACTCCGTATTGTGGCCATAAGTGCCTCTGCAGTAAGCATCCTGTGGTAAGCATCCTAATGTAAGCACGCATGTTAAGTGCCTCTGCAATGAGTGTCCTGCAGTAAGCCCTCTGCAATAAGCACTCTGGTAAACACCCTGCAATAAGCACTGAATAGTAAGCACCCTGCAATAAGCACTCATTAGTAAGTACCCTGCAATAAGCACCCTGTGGTAAGTGCCCTGCAGTGAGTGTCCAGCACTAAATATGCTCTGCCACAGGTTTAAAAAGAATATAGGTAGTAGAGCAGGAGAATGGATCTAAGGAGTAATATGGTAGCTTTTCCTTTATGATGGGTGGAGGGACCCTGCCATGTCCTTAGACAGGCACAGCATTCTGGTCCAGCTGTGGGGCTTCAGTCCCACTCCTGGAGTGCTGGGGGGTCCGGGGGTGGGGCCTGTGCCTGCTGGGGGGTCCGGGGGTGGGGCCTGTGCCTGCTGGGGGATCTGGGGAGGGGCCTGTGGCTGCTGGGGGATGGGGGGGAGGCCTGTGTCTGCTGGGGGATCTGGGGAGGGGCCTGTGGCTGCTGGGGGATCGGCGGGGGGGGCCTGTGGCTGCTGGGGGATTGAGGGGGGGCCTGTGCCTGCTGGGGGATCTGGGGAGGGGTCTGTGGCTGCTGGGGGATGGGGGGGGCCTGTGCCTGCTGGGGGATCTGGGGAGGGGCCTGTGGCTGCTGGGGCATCCAGGGGTGGGGCCTATGCCTGTACTGACTGAGTCTCCAAACGCTGATGTGAGTGTGATTCTTGAGTGCTAGTTGCTGTGCATGTGTCCACATCCTGACTCTCCGGTGGGCTCTCTGGATAGACTGGACAATTGACCTAAGCTCTTGGGGCCTGGAACACGGTGGGGGCTGTGTCAGTCTCTGATGCCATGGTCAGATTTGTTCTCTGCAGCACGATGCAGGTTTAGGATGGGATAGATGAGGTGACTGGACACTGATGGGCCACAGGCAGAATCTGGGGCCAGCCACTGATTCCTGTCTGTTTCCCTAGAAACCCGAGATGATGAGCCTGCTTGTGGGAGACCCCTAGGCATCCGGGCCGGGCCCAACGGGACCCTTTTTGTGGTTGATGCGTACAAAGGGCTGTTTGAAGTAAATCCCTGGAAACGTACGTGCCAGTAACTTGCTTCCTTCTGTGATGATTGCTGATCTTTTAAACAATGTGCATTTATTTATAAATGGGTTTAGTAGAACTTGTTCAGTACAGCCTACCGGAGACCCTGGTATTTTTCTTACGTACCGAATGGTACTGAAGGTCTTGCCTGCAGAGAGCACCAGTATTCACATCGTGTGGCTCCTCACTCGAGCCTGCCTCAGGTTCATACCTCCCTCTCCTCTGACCGCTGGGTCCCAGAAGGTCTCATTCCGAGGGTGTGAGGCTCCTCTTCCTATCTTCACTTTTCTGTGTATCCATCTGGGCTCCCTATTTGTTTTCTGCTTCTCAGTCTTCTCTTTTTCCTTCCCCTTCATCTTTTGTCATTTTACTTTTCCTTCCTCCAGCTCCTTCTACTGTTTCCCTCCCCTGACTGGTCATGGTGTCCTGTGGACCAGTGCTGTGATATTGCTGTGTGTGCTTAATGGGGAGGGTCATGTGGAGGGAGGAGTTGTCATTGTGGGTGGTGCACAGGGCCCCTGGGTGGTCCCCACTCTGCTGGGTGCTGGCATGTGCCAGTTACCCCCAGCCTCTGAGCCCACTTGCTTCACCACAGAGTAGGGCTGACAGGAGGGCCTGCCTTGTGGGATCATTGTGGTGGTTTAAATGGGGTTAGACGTAAAGAGAACTGAGCACTCCATGAGTGTGCTACAGTCTGAAAAGACTTACTACTACTGCTTTTTGCATTTAAAAGCAGGTGAGGGGAGCATTGTATATTTCTCTCAAATAGAAAATTGCCTCATTAACCCAAGACTCTTGACAGATTTTTAAGTCAGTTGGCCTTGGGGAAGGAGTTCCTCGTCCAAAGGGAGGATTCTGCCTTTAGTGGGGTTGTTCTAAAAATTTCATCACTGAATAGAAAGGAGGGAAACACTGTGAGAAGTACTGCATCTTCTGACATAGGGAGTGGAGAAGCTCCCTTAGTTTTTCCTTTTAAATAAGTTAGATTGATTAATATTTTGAAACTATTGAGTTACATGTTCTTATAATGAAAGCAAGTCTCCCCCCTTTCTTTTTTCTTTCTTCCCGTCTTTTCCTTTTCTTCCTTCCTGTTCTCGCAGGTGAAGTAAAACTGCTGCTATCCTCCGAGACCCCCATTGAGGGGAGGAAAATGTCCTTCTTGAACGATCTTACAGTAACTCGGGATGGGAGGAAGATTTACTTTACAGATTCTAGCAGCAAATGGCAAAGACGAGATTATCTGCTCCTGTTAATGGAGGGGACGGATGATGGGCGGTGAGTGTGCTCCTGAATCTTCTGCCCAGGGAGGCTGTAGATGGGCAGGATGACGTCGGAGAATATATCATGCCCAGGAGTTGGTGGGTGTTTTTGAGCATCTGCTCAGCTTTTAAGGGAGGATCTTAATGTCTCCTGGAAATAGATGGTGGACACAACAGGGCAGCGAGATGTTCTCACTTCTCTTTGGAGAAATGAAGCTAAGAACAGCCAGGCCATCTGAGGGTGTGGGGGGTGTTCTGGCACTTGTTGGGAACCTCAACTCCTGTGAGGCTGAGCCATGGTGACCCACCCTGGTGTGAGCTAGCGCCCAGGTCAGTGAGAGAACTGATTGTAGCCTTGTCTGGAGGTGGGTGCCTGGGTGGCCCTGTAGGGCCAGCCTGGAACTGGTCTGAGTGGAGGATGGGAGCCCTGCTGCTCTAGTGGAGGCCAAGTGCCCCTGCAGAGGCCCTGGCCAAGGGCTCCAGCCCAGCAAGGCTCCCAGATGCCCCATGTGACCCTCTGCGTTGGCGCCCGCAGCCTGCTGGAGTACGACACCCAAACCAAGGAGGTGAAGGTTTTGCTGGACCACTTGCGGTTCCCCAACGGGGTGCAACTGTCTCCTGCGGAGGACTTTGTCCTGGTGGCGGAGTTGGCCATGGTGAGGATTAGGAGGTGCGTGAGCTGGCCAGGCTGGGGTGAGGGGCGGGGCAGGGCCGGGGTGAGGGGCGGGGCTGGACCGAGGTGAGAGGCCGGCTGCAGAGCCTGGGACGCGGCAGACGCCTGTTGTTTGTGAGGAGAGAGTTGTCTTCCCTTGCTCTTCCTCAGCCTTCTTGACCATCACAGGCTAGGGAGAGTCTCGACGGAACGCTGACTGCGGTCCTGGCCCGGCCTGGTTCCCGCCCCTGCTTCTCGCTGGACCCAGGGCTCTGAGGCCTTTGCAGCAGGCCCTTGCATCATGTGCCCTCGTTGGTGATGGATGCATTGGTGTTTGGCTCCAATTTTTTGTTTGGGGGCTGCTGTTCATTGCCTGCTTGGTTGACTTTTTCAGGTTTTACGTGTCTGGCCTGATGAAGGGAGGGGCTGATGTGTTTGTGGAGAATTTGCCTGGCTTCCCAGACAACATCCGAGCCAGCAGCTCCGGAGGGTACTGGGTCAGCATGGCGGCCATCCGGGCCAATCCTGGCTTCTCCATGTTGGATTTCTTATCTGAGAGGCCTTATCTTAAAAAAGTGATTTTTAAGGTAAACACAAAAACTATGATTTCAAGAAACAAAATGAAACTGCATCTCATTGTGGGTTTTTTTTGACCCTTGTGAAAGCTCTAAAAATTCTAGTTCTGCTTATGATACCTTATGCTTATGATTTTCAGTGACTTCTTTAAACTTAACCTTTGGCTTAAAATGTAAATTTACATCTTTGAGCCCTCTGACTCTTTCCCTCCTAGTTTCCTCGTCTGGAATTGTCACCCTCACCATCATGATCTGTTGGGCCTCTGTCCTGCCTGTCTCTCTTGCTCTCCCCAAGACCCGCAGCCTTTGGCTCTTCCTCGAGTGGTTTAGGTGCCCCTTCCTCCTGCCTCCTCGGAGCCTTGTCTTGCCCTCCGTGGGATCCTGCCCATGTCCTTAGTTACTGGTACTGAACTGTTTGTAACCTAAGGTCCTGCAAGGTGCCAGGCGGTGGTTCCTGAGTCTGTATGTGCACACGTGTTCATGGACAGACTTTTGTACCTACATTCATATATCTTTGTTCCTTTAAACTGAAAACTCTAAGTAAGACTGGTGTTTCTGGTCCAACACCACAGGATCTATGCCTGTCTTCTTACCATCCATGTTGGTACTTCCTTTCTCTAAGGGTGAGAAACCTGGGTCCCATGCTCCCTTATGTCTGTTTGACCAGATTCCCCAGGTGTCCACATTTGTAGCCTTTGTCCCCAGGACCACATGGCCCTGGCTAGGGCCAGGGCCAGCCCTTCTCACTCCTCCCTGCTTCTCCCTCCCAGCCATGTGCAGGGGCCTACCGTCCCCTTGGGGGCCCACAGCCTGTGCCGGCCGCCCCACTGCAGCACACCGTCTCCTCTGCTTGGAGCCATGGCCTCTCTTCCAGGGTGGATGCTCCCTACTCAGACTGACTCCCTGGTCTGGGCAACCCCTGTACACACCTAGCCTGCTTAGCCCCACAAGCCATTTTTTGACTAAATGTTTTGGGACCAATATTTTAAAAAGGCACTCGCACTCCTGTGTGGAGGGGAGCAGGGAGGGAGGTGGTTCAGCGGAGGGCAGGGCAAGGTGGGATGCACCCAGCAGGTGACAGGACTGGATGCCCGGCTGCGGGTCTCCAGGTGGGCCTGTTGTCTGGGCTGCAGGGGCCACACCTGTCCTGCCATACTCTCTCTGCTCTGTGCTTCTTTTGCAGCTATTCAGCCAAGAGACGGTGATGAAATTTGTGCCGCGGTATAGCCTTGTCCTGGAGCTCAGTGATAGCGGGGCGTTCCGGAGGAGCCTGCACGACCCCGAAGGGCAGGTGGTCACCTACGTGAGCGAGGCACATGAACACAACGGGCACCTCTACCTGGGCTCCTTCAGGGCCCCCTACCTGTGCAGACTCCGCCTGCAGTCTGCTTAGGCCTGCTGTCACCCTATGCGCGTTGTCACCCGGAGCCCACTGTCAGCCCATGCACCGCCCCTGGGCCTGGAGGCACGTGGACACCCTTCCCCCCATGCCCACTGGTCCGGGACGTGTGGTGCGGCCCCAGGACACCCTCACCTGGGCTCGGCCTTGCACTTGCTGAGGGGAGGATGAGTCCTTGTAAAGCCATTTTCTCTTAAAAACCTCTCCAAGTGTGGTGATTGTCTATGGGACCTGGGGACTTGGTGTACTCTGGTGGGGATGGACTTGTGGGTGAGCAGCTTGAGGTCTTGTCCCTGCTGCTGGCTGTGTCTCACCAGCCTTGGTGTCTTTGCTGATAAACAGGTGATACCTGCCTTTGGGGGAGGGACCGCAGGAGGGTGAGGAGAGCGCAGAACAAATGTGTGTGAGACCTCAGACGGGCTGTGCGGGCGAAGACTCTTCCCCAGAGTCCTAAGGGACTGGGCCTCAGCCCTGGGCGTCCCTCCTGTGGCTCCCACCCTCCTTCCCTGCCTGGCCCCCTCCATCCCTCCCCTCCCTGGGCCCCCACCAGTGTTCTGAAGGCAAGGACCCAGATGTGTGTGGAGGAGGAACATGTTTATTCTAGCCACTCAGAGGACTAGCCAGCTTCTCTGTGGACAGCCCGCTGTGCAAATCACAGGATGGGGATGGAAGGTGGACGCCAGGCACCAGGAGCCCTGTTCACAGCTGGTTCCTCGTCCCCAGACCCAGGCGTGAACAGTGCATGTGCCAGGGTAGCTTGTCTTCTGGTGTCATAAGCCTGACGGATGTGTCCACACGTGGTCCTGGTGGTGGGCGACCCCTGTGGATTGACCTGTGGATGGTGTTGCCGGGACTTTGTTCTCTGCTTTGATTCGCTCCAACAGTGAGTGAGGTCTGCTTTTCCGTGTGTCGTGAGGGCTGTTCTGCTGGGATCGTGCTTGCTTGCTTGGCGCCTCCCCCATGGGTCACACACTGACTTGGTCCACACGACACCGCTGTCCTGTCTCCAGCCTACCAAGCAGGGCTGACGTCTGCTCCTCCCTTTCCTGGTATTCGTGAGAACACATCAGGGATTGTGTATCTGGAGTGGTCTTTGTTAGTTGAAAAGACGGTGTTCTGAATAGATGACGACGGTGAACGTCAAGGAGGGCCGACAGCAGTCGTGAGACCTGAACCACTTGTGTCGTGTGCTGACTCAGATACCCCCCTCCGCCCCCATTTTAGGGGAGGACAGTCAGTCTGACGGGGGCCCATCCCGGGTTGTCCTCTGCTCAGGGCCAGCTTCCCACACAGCTGCGCAGAGCAGTCAGACAGGCTGCGTGGCAGTGACCCGTGTCCTGTCAGGTGATGTAACCTCACGAGAAATGGTGTTTAATAGGCAACAGTGCACCCGTGTATGACGTCTGCAGGAACAGTAGGGTAAAACCTGACCATTCTGCCATGAAAATGCAGCCCAAGTGCGCTGACCCTGAACGTTTCTTGGTTGGGAGCCGGGAGCCGAGGGCTGTGCTGTCAGCGCAGAGGAGCTGGTAGCTTTTCACAGTTTTCAGCAAAGTTGTCTTTTTTTTTTTCTGACTCAGGTGTTGCTTTTCTTTTTCAAAGTGTCGTTTCCTGTGTTCTTTGTGGTTATTGCCATGGCAAGGTGTAAAGCATAGCCTTGTTAGTCTTAAATATACGATAGGCTTTTGTTGTAAACATAAAATGGATTTGTTCTAATGTGAATTGCTAACATGCTCTTAAAATTAAAGCAAGTGATTCATTGATTGTGTGCTGCTTTATCATCTGTTACAGAAACACCGTCAGTACTCCGTCACTGCCTTTTATAGGACCGAGGCCTCACGTTGAGGTTCTATCATCAGCATTCGCTCTGTTGTTCTAAAGGGTTTTCACTTGTGCTGACCTCTTAATGATACAAGGAGACTGGCCAAGTCTCACTGGGGAGCTGAGGCTGGGGAGGGACCTGCCCAGAGGTGCAGGTGGCCGGGGGTTGGGGACAGGGTGACCGCCTAGCCCAAGGTCAGACCTACAGGTACCTGGGTCCCTGGCACTGAGGCTGGGCAGCAGTGAGACTTAGCCTTGCGGGCGGTTAGTACACCAGGCTGCAGGCGTTCCTCAGAGCCTGGTCCGTCTGCAGCCCGGGGTAGGGGTGGGGAGGGAGCCTGGAGCCGGATCCCAGAGTCTCCACGGCTGATGGGCAGGGGCAGAGGGCCTGGCAGGGAGGCCGGGGAACATTCAGGGTGGGCTGGCTGGCTGGAGTTTGGTTTTGGTCAGTTTGAGACCTGAGTGTTCCTTCTTAGTGGTAACTGTACGTCTTAGAATCCCGGGTCCTTAACTTGACGTTTTCCTGGTGACACTGAATGAGATGGAGGGCCAGCTTGCCGCTGTCAGAATCATTCTGAGGGCAGAGCCGCCGAGTTTTAACAAGCACGCAGACTGGGTGGCAGTGCGGGCCAGAGGCCCCTGCTGGCTGGCACCCACCCCTGCAGTGAGTGACGCTGTCACGGGCACGGGGTGGGGGGAGCGGTCAGGGTTGGGGGTGCCCTGGAGCAGCTCCCCCAACACCTCTCCATTCTGATGTCCCGTGAGGCCTGTGGGGCAGCGTCCAGGTGGCCCCGTGGTTGTCAGGAAAAGCCTGGCTTTGTGCTCCAGCGCATGTTGGTGCGTGAGGACAGAGGGGAGTTCAGAGCCTGTGTGCTGCGTCAGTCACGGTGGCCCCACGGGGGTGTCCCAAGGCGTTTGGCCCTGGCGCTGGACCTGGGGTTCCCACTGTGCCCCACCGTACGGCGGGCCCTCCCGTCACTGAGCTGCCTTTCCAGTTCTCCCCTCAGTGGGTCAAGCACCAGGCAGAGCTTCAAGGGGGTCAGTTCTTTATTCAGGTTTATTCCTACATGTTCACCTTGGAGGTCGTGACTGAGCTGGTCGGGTCCCTGCCCAGTGCTGGGATGATTATTCAGCCTGAAGGACAGCCCTCTGGGTTTTCCTTGAGGGCCTGGGACCTCAGGGCAGTTGGGTGGGAGGGCCCTTGGGGTCGAGAACCCATGTAACTCGCACCAGAAGACTCGCCCCATCTGTGCAGACCGGCTTCCTGTCCCAGCGACGACGTGGCTGTCCATGGGCTCCTGGTGCCACCATTGTGTTCCTGGCAGGTGCCATTCTCGAGGACGGGTAACAACAGGGACGGAGCTGGAAGGCGGCAGTCAGTGACAGTGGAGCACGGACACCTCGGTGGTCTGCAGCCAGGGGATGACCCAGACTTCAGAGTAGCAGCTGAGGGTCTGAAAGGAGGGGTGGCCTGAGGGTTCCCTTCCTGGAGGCTGCCCACCCCATCAAGGCACCCCCACCCACTGCAGAAGCAGGTTCCCAGTGCCACTGCCTTTGGGGGGCGGTTATGTACTCACGTGTGCTTATGTGCATGTGTTCACATGTGTGCACGTGTGTGTGCACACCCATACATAGGCATGTGTGTGTTCTTTCCTGAAGAGTTCTGTTCCTGCCCTGATTTTATTTTGAAAAACTCAAATCTACAGGAAAGTTGCAAGAGTAATTCAAGAAATGACACTTGGGCTTCCCTGGCAGTCCAGTGGTTCAGAGTCCACTGCCAGCATGGGGGCATGAGTTTGATCCCTTTTAGGTGAAGTTCCCACGTGCTGTGGGGCAACCAAACCCGTGAACCACAACTACTGAGCTTGCGCTTCGCAACGAGAGAAGCCTCCGCAGTGAGAAGGCCCTGCACCATGACTAGAAAGTAGCCCACTTCAGCAACGAAGACCAAGCACAGCCAAAAAGAAAAAAACAGTACATCCTCCACACCTCTATTTACAGATTACCAAGTTTTGCTCCTGGCAACCCACTCTAGTACTCTTGCCTGGAGAACCCCATGGACAGAGGAGCCTGGCAGGCTTCAGTCCGTGGGGTCACAGAGTCAGACATGACTGAGCGACTAACGCTAAGTTCTGCCGCCTCCGCTCTCCCCGAGTGTGTATATATAATTTCTGAATTATGTCAAAGGTGTTTCTGCTCTCCCTGCACCTCCATGCCTTCAGTGTGTGCTCCTGGACACGTGCCTCTGGGAGCGAGGAGGGCTGGGCGTTTGGGACGTCCCGGGGGGCTGCCTCCCACCTTCCAGTGTCAGGGTGGGATCTGGAGCCTCATGGGGAGAGAAGTGCTGAGGGTGACCTCGAGGCTGTGGAGGTGGTTGGGGGGGGTGCGAGGGGCGGGGAGGTGAGACCCCCTCTTACCCACTGCAGGGTGCGGTTGGTCTGGAAGCTGCAATCATCCAGGTTTGCATGCCTGGTCTTCTTGCAGGTAGTTCTGCCGATATCCATGTCCAGCATGAACTTCAGGCCTTTCACTATCTGAGGGGACAGAGGGTGGGCCCGGGACACTGGGTCCAGGACATGGTGAGAGAGGGGGTGAGCTGGGGGCCACCTCCCTCCCTCCAGGCTTGGGCCCAGGTTCCTACAGGCGGTAGGGAGGGAAGACCCCGGTCCCCTGGTCTGGGCCTCTAGGGCCCAGGCACAGCTTTCACCCACGAAGACTGCCCTCCCTCCATGATCCAGGCAGCATTCTGCTCTCGAGTTTGCAATCGCCAGACAATGGGGATAACACAGTCACCTGCCAATCCTGTGCCCAGGGGTTGACCATGAGTGTGTGTCAGCATGCTGGATGGTGTGGGGCAGCATGGGTCCTCGGGTCAGTGGATGCGAAGCTTGTGACTGGCTGCCTTGGGCCCCTGCTTTTAGGGGGTGAGTGACTGTGTCCTGTACCCTCGACCTGTGTTCTCAGGACCCAGGATGAGCCAGGTCTGGCTGCCCCATGGGGTCTCTGTGTGGGGAGCATCAGGCCTCCCATACAAGGTCACTTAGGAGCATGGGGACCTCCCAGGATGTGACGTGTGTGGGGACGGGGCATGGTGGAGGCAGCGTGGCCAGAAGTGCTTTGTGGTTGCGGCATAGCCGCCTGCAGGGAGCTCTGAAGGTGGGTAGCAGTACAGCTTGTGCCCCTGCCCCAGGGGCTGCACTGTCCACCCTGGGGAAGCCTGATCCACTGAGAGATGGTGCTGGCCTTGGAGCCTGATGCAGGTGGCCCCAGGCTGGTTCTGGGAGGTCAGATCTGGTCAGACCTGGCTGCCCTGCGCTGTCACAAGCCCAGACCTCACCTGGACAAGGGCTCTGCTGACGCGGGACTCCCGGAACAAGAAGGCATCGTTGCTGCAGTTGTTGAAGCTCTCAGCGCTGTGTCGGGCCGCCCTGAGGACGTCCGGGTCATTGGTCTTGATGGTCTTGGGAAATCCTGGTTTCACATCTGTCTTAAGGATCTGGGAGCAAAAGTCTGGACGAGAAACAGAACCAGATGAGAACTTTGCTGAGGGGTGGGGCTTGGCCCAGGGATCACGCCTCCCACCTCTGCTCCCAGTGTGGCCCCCATCCATCCACCCCTCCCATCCGACCACCTTGCCTGTCCCTGCCTCCGCTGGCCATATACCCTCCTGGCCCATCTACCCCGAACCTCCTGGTGCATCTCCTGTGCGTCCTCGTGGCTGCCCTGTCCCCAGCCGAGGGCCAGTGTGGTAGGGGGCAGAGAGATGGATAAGAAGAGGTTCTGTCCCTGCCCACCTGGCCCCTTTCAGAAGCCAGGTCATCTCTGACAGTCACAGGAACCTGGACAGCCCCCCAGAGCCTCTGTCAGAATGAGCCCTGGTGTGCAGAGAAGTCGCCCCTGGCCTCCGAGGCTGCCCTCTGGTTCTGACCCCTCCGCTTGTCTCCAGCAAGTGGCTGAGGGGGAAGTGCCTGGAGGCCGTCCATCACTCCCGGGACCCTGGACTGAAACCACCAGGCTGCCAGGTCCCTGGGGCACCCGTGTGCTGCTCCTCTGGAAGTTCAGGAAGCAGGTGGATGGCAGAATTCGTAGTTGGCAGTTCAGGGCTGACTTGATCTCAAGCCGACATTTCTCAGTTTTGCTGCGGTGGTCACAGACTACTTGTGCATTAAAAATTGTGGGGGAGGGAGAACGGGAAGAGGGTTTGGGCGGTAGATTACTTCTCTTTACTAGGAATTCCCCCGATTTTCCTGAAGTCATCTTGTGCCTGAGGTGACCCGGAGCTGTCCCATCCCCCCGGTGCCCAGTCAGCTGTGGTCTTCCTCTGAGTCACGTGGAGTGTGGGGTCCCCGTTTCATGCACAGCCCGTCAGGGCTCAGCTGCGTTCTGGCCGGTGTGGAGGGTCTGTTGGCCTGTGCTGCCTGGAGGGTTACTCTGCCTCCCTTGGCCGTGACCTTGGGGAGCACCTTGAGGATTCAGTGGGGCTGGGGTCAGCACAAGGTGGGCAGGCCGGAGCCACAGACGTGTGGATGAGCTTCCAGGCGTAGAGTGTGGAGAGAAGGGGTCAGTGCTGCCCGGGTCCCTCCTCATAGGGGACTCGCTGGGACTGCAGACTTGGGGTGCTGGGTGTGGGCCCCACTATCAGAGGACACACAGCTCCCTGGTTGTGAAGAAATCTTGACTCCCGGGAGGAAAACCATGCTGTGAGGTCAGCAGCGCATGGGGGCTTCATTCCTCAGGGGCCGGACTGGGGAACAGAGACCCCAAGTCATGAGGCTGACAGGCCGAGAGGACCTTCAACTTGAGCTGGGGGTGGGTGGGGGTTAGGCCCAGTGGGCTGGTTGGGCCGGGGTCCGGGAACCTGGCAGGATGGCCTGTGTGGGTCTGTGTGCTCAGGAGCCCGGGCTGGATGCTGAGTCAGAGATGCTGGAACCTTTCCTGGGGCCGGCCTGTCTGTGGGTTCTGGCAGAGGCTGGGACGTGGCGGACGCCTGGCTTAGCTCTGCAGGGTGATCTTGCCGGGGTGTCACTGATCCCGTGGCTTAGATCGAGGCTCCCGGAGGGGGCTGGTTCCCCCGTTGCCTGAGGTCATCACGAAGCCCTCCTTAGAACTGGGCGTCTGATGTGGCAGCACGCACAGGAGACCCCCACCAGGAGTGAGAACCAGGCCGGCCGGGCCGGCCACATCAGCCCAGCTGAGGGGTGGAGCATGGAAGGGGCGCTGGCCGTGGGCAGAGAAGCCGCCGGCCCCATCTGGGTCTGGGTAGGGTCTCTGTAGGGCCCCTGACCCGCCGTGTGACCCGCTGGCGCCTGTGACAGCCTCTTTGTCAGGGGGACTGGCACTGGCTGCCCGAGCGGGACCCCTCCTGGCAGGTGGGCCCAGCTGGGTCCCTGGTCGAGTCGGAGCTCCGGACGGCTCTGCGAGGCCCGCTCAGCTGGGGGCCTGCTCCACCCTGGTGAGAACGTCCCGGCACGGGATCCTGTCACTGGTCCCCCACCAAGCTCTGTCCCCAGCGTCTCTGAGACTCTCCTTTGCAGTGACCCGGTCCTTGTGATGTCCCACAGAGGCTGGCCGTGCCTGAGGTCTCTGGACATGGCAGCTATGTTGGTTGGCCGTCTGGGCCCTGAGCCCGTGGCTCTGACTCTGGTGCTGGAGAGCTCCTGGCCTGCTGTTGACAACGGGAAGTCCAGTGTGGTTTTCTGTTGGGAGAACAGCTTGATTTCTGCTCATCAGCATAGTCTATAAACAGCAGGAGCACCTGCTGGACAGCCCAGTCTCCCGTGTGTTTATAGATCTACTTCCATGGCTGTCGATTTTTCCTTTGTATGAATCACATATGGTGCCTTTTATGATTATTAGCTTACCTATCTGGTAGGAAACTTGAAAAATATAGAAAAGTATAACAAAAATGTTAGAGCTCACTCTCAGTGTTGCAAAGATAATCACTGTCACCTGTTTTTTAAATAAAATGTATTAAATTTCATTTCACTTGAACTTAACGTGATTGTATTAATAATAACGAAGTGAAACTAGGTGAGGCCAGACCTCTGATGAACGTCCCTCCCAAACGTGTGACGTCAGTTCCTAAGTGATTTCGGTAAAATTACAGAGGTTGTGAGAATCATTGAATTTGGTTTATTTTTGACTACATTTCCTAAAATATAGGCTTCGGGTCACTGAGGCCTTGTCAGCAGAGTAGTTGGAGCAAACGATAGAACCTCATTTTTAGTTTGAAAACGTTGAAAAGTCAAACCTATTTTCAGAACGATTCTTCAAGACATCAACAGGGAAAAGCGGGGGGCAGAATAAGCCCAAGGTGGGGGGGGTCTTCTTCCAGAAGAGAGGCAACCGGGTGGGGGCCAGGGTCCTAGCCAGGTAGTCTGGCCCCCCACCCCCACCGAAGGGGTCCCGGGGGCTGTCTTCCTTGCACCTGTACCCCATCTACAGGGAGAAAACAGGCCTCCAAGAAGTGCAGGGCGGGTTTAACTCCAGGTTTTAAAGCCGCGCTCTTTTTTTCTCTCAAGAAGTATTTCTGGAGGGGTGCTGGGAGTGATGCCGGGGGCTAGGGGGGCACACAGTCCAGAGGTGGGGGGCAGTGATGGTGACAGTGACCTGGCAGAAGAGGCTTCAGGAGGGAGCCAGGTGGGGACCAGTTGGAGGCCCGGGAGGTACGTGGGGGTGGGGGGTGGAGGGTGGGAAAGGAGAGCAGAGAGAGCCCTGAGCTGGAGGCTGGGTGTGGGGCCCGGAACCGGACTGTGACTCATGCTGGTGGCAGGTGGTGGCCTGGTGACGCGGGCTGAGAGGACTACCAGGAGGTGAGGTTGTGAGGAGGAACAAAAGCTCTGCCTCCCACACCCAGGGGCGGTGTGGAGGGAAGTGAGGTCTCCAGATGAGGTGGGGCAATGGGGGCTGCGGCCCAGAGGGGCACAGGGGAGACAGAGGTGGGCAGACTCCTGAGATGGGTGGGCCCCTCACGGCTCTTGGGAGAGAAAGAGCTCTTCAGCTGGTCTGGAAGAAATAACTCAAGCAGCAGGAGATTCGGCAAAGAAGACATGGAGGGGCCAGGGACTTGGGGAGGTTAGGGGGATGGCGGCAGGTGGTGGGCACTGGGTCAGGGGTCTGGCCGCCCCCGGAGACACAGTTGTCATGATACCCGGATAAGCCCCTGGGCAGGAGCGCAAAGGCCTGGAGGGAGGACGGCAGAGGCCCAGCCTTCCTGCGGCCAGAGCAGATGCCCCTGGTGGAGACGGGGTGTCGTCTCAGACCAGGGTAACAGAACTGGGCCCGGATCGGTCATGGGCAGGAACCCGTGTGGGCCCGGCCCCTGGCAGACCCTGCCCACCCGCCCTGACACCGCCAAGGCTGCTCCCACTGACCCCCAGATGGCTCGGACCAGGCCATCCCGGTGAACTCCCCGGCCACTCCCTTCTGTGAAGTCACCCCAGGCCCTTTCAGCGCCGGATACAAGGGAATCTAGGACTCTCTCCTCTCCTGGTGGTGAGAGTGGGAAGCAAAGCATCAAGGAACCGTTCTGATGTTTCTGGCTGATAAGTTAACTTTCCATCAGAATCCAGAGTGACCCCTCCTCCAGTTGCTGTCCTCCCTGCCGGACAACCCCTTCTTCAGAACCAACGCCAGCCTCCCCCCGTGCTCTCAGTGGCCAGGCCCTACGCTCGCCCTCACGGGGTGGGGCACTCCGCTCCCACCAGGAGTGTGTGGGCGCTTCACAGGCCTCTAGGGGTCAGAGCAGGTCCACTGCTGACCAGGTGGACCGGAGCTCAGGGTACGCTGTCCGCAGCCCCGGGAGTGGCAGCAACCATTAACTGTTCCCACGCAGGTTACAGAGGACAGGGTCTGCCCTCGAATCACCACCAAATGTTCAGAAAGCGTCCCGGGAGAGGACAGCAACTTCCTGACAAAGACCAGCTGTAAAATGAATCAGTAGCAAATGTTTTGCATAAACAAACGTCCCTCAACTTACTTTTCTAAAAAATGAAGATACATGGGAGGCACTGAAGCCTGGGACGCTGGCCGTGGTCCACACACTGAAGATGGGGAGGGAGCCGGGCCCTTTGGGGAGTCCGTCCCTCCGGCCTCGCGGTCCTTCTCCGTGGGTGGGTGAGCTGCCCTGCGGGGAGGGGAGTTTCCTGGTGTGGAAGGGCAAGGGGGCTCCTGAGTGGCCCAAGGCTCCCCACCTCTTCCTGTTTCAGGAATGTTCTTCTAGGTGTGCCTGGGAGGGGGGTAACCCGAGAAGAGAACCAGGGTGCCCAGGAGTGGAACACTCTGACGTCTCTGCTGAAGGCCCGTCCCCCACGCCATGTGCCTGGGGGTTTCCTCCTGGTGGTTGCTTCCCTGCCAGCTTCATGGGGCCCTTGTCGTGGGCAGGGCCTGGGGCTCACGCCGGGGGGGAGGGGTCGTGCCCAGGGACTGGGATGCTGGTGTCCATAGTCTGCCTGGAGGTTCACCCCGAGCCATGCCCCCTCATGTGACATCACGTCTCAGTGAGCCGGTGGTTGCCCTTAATTCTGTGGGGCCACACCCACCGGCTGGCTCTGGGGGCTCTCAGGGATGAGTTGCCCTTCGTTTAGGGGGAGTGTGTGTCCCCCGGCACAGACAGGATGCTAGTTAGTCCCAGCCTTAACCCACCAGGACCTGCACAGAGTGAATCCCAGCTCTGTCTCTCAAAGGCTGTGTGGTCTTGGGGAAATTGCTTGACCTCTCTGAGCCTCTCTTGACGGCACCTACCACTCAGGGTTGTGGTGAAAGTACAAGAGACCATCTGTAGGAAGGTCTTGTCACTAATGGGTGTGTAATAGTGTCGCAACTGTCAAATATCAAATATGCAAAATGCATATATGCAGTGGGGGTAAAGGGTGTCCCAGGTGGAAAAAAACCTCAGAATGCAGAGGGTGGGTCAGGGGCCCCCATGCCGAGATGTGGCATTCCCCCCCATGGGATGCAGCCCAGCATGGGCCTCCCTTGTGGACGGTGGTCTCTGGGTGTGCCCAGGTCCTGGGCCCCAGGCCCTGCCCAGGTGGCCTGTGGTGAGAAGCTGGGCCCCTGGGAGCCTGAGTAGGGGGTGCTTCCCAGGAGAGGGGAGAGTCAGCTTGAAAGAGAGGGCTTTCCATTCTCAACTGAAGGCAGAGCAGCTGAGGAAATCAGCGCAGCGGTTTTCTAGGTTCTGAAGGGCTCAGGTCAGCGCAGTTCAGCGCCAGGGGTGGGGAGAAGTCAGGTGCCCAGGGCGTGACAGTGGGGACCCCTGTCCCACCACTGTGGAAGGCTCTGGAATCTGTTCTTGGAGGAGGGCTGTGGTGAGGGCAGACTCGGGGCCAGGGCTGAACTGTCTCTGCCGGACCACCAGCCAGGGCTCTCTAAGCCCCTCACTCTATAGACAGGGCCAGAGGCCTTCGCTGGGCCTGGGCTCCATCACAGCACAGAGGGTCTGTGTGGCGTGGGGGCTGCGGCCAGCAGAGACTCAGGATCTGGGGTTTGGGCGGGAGACTGCCCAGCACCCCAGACCCAGGGGGACTGCCTTTCTTGGGCCACAGCAGCCAGGCTCCTCCTGGGCCTCCGGCGGTCGGGTAATTTGCCCATTTCGTGGACGGTGAGACTGAGGCTCAGACAGGCTCGAGCTCCCAAGGCCTCTGCATGTGAGTTGGATCCTGGGCCCTCCTTCATCTGGGCTGCAGGGCTGTGAGCAGAGCTGACAGGGGAGGGCCCGGCCAGCCAGAGGGGGCACAGCAGGGGCAGGCACAGCACGTCTCTCCCGTGGGGTTTGAGACGGCTGGGTTCAGGGCCAAACCCCGGCAGAGGACAGGCAGTCCCACCCAGGGAAGAGGCCCACGCCCAGTGCCTCTGGGCCAGGATTTCCCTCACCATCCCCTTGTTAGGGGAGGAAGGGAGGCAGCAGGAGCAGCTTAGGGCCGGGGAGGGCAGGAACGCCCATCCCAGTGTGGTGGAGACGTGGGCCCCTCACTCAGGCTTTTCCTTCGGATGGGCACTCGGGGGTCCCAGGCAGACAGATGGCCCAGAGGAGAGGCCCTGTGGGGTTCACAGTGTGCGACCCAGGGGAGGGGACCGCGGCGGGGTGTCTGGTCCCTGTGATCCCCGAGATGGGCCAGAGCCCCAGGCAGTGTCGCCCACTCCCAAGACTGTGACCCCTCCAGGGACTGAGAAGCTCGGGCTGTCTCCTTGTCACCTGCCCGGGCACCTCCACCTGGTCACCTGTGGCCAGGCTTCAGCCTCCTTTGAAGACAGAGGAAGGCAGAGAACAGTTGCTGCCTGGGCACTGACCCCACGCCCTGCACTGCCGCTGGTCATTTCAGCTCCGGCCAACAGCTTCCTTGTGCACGTGGGGCCAGGTGCTCAGGGGCTGTGTGACTGGGTGCGTCACCTACCCTCTCTGGGTCTCATTTCCTGGCGGCTCCCCTCGCCTTCCCCTAGTGGTGGCCTGGCCGGAAGGATAAATGTTCCCCTAGACAAGTCACAGGGCCGCAGTGGAGGCCGGAAGGATGCACTCTCAGAAATGGCCTGACCCTGCGAGCTGTCCCCACGAAGGGGCCCTGGGGGTGGGCCTCCTCTGGGCACCCACAGACACCAGGAATGGCGGGGAACAGAAGGCGGTTCATTGGCCCCCAGAACCCCCAGTATCCCTAAAACCTGTTCCCCACAAAGGCAGCCTCTATGAGGTCCCCTGGAACGTGCCTTGGTGACGTGTGAGCAGCAAGCTCACAGCACCCAGGCAGTGGGGAGATCCCCTCTTACCTGGTGAAGGCTTCCCCAAGACACCGAGGACCAGGCCACAGACGGCCAGCAGCGCCCCGGCAGGGTGCATGGCTGTGCTCAGACTGTGCTGGGCAGGGGTGCCTCCCCGAGGTGGTGGGGGAGCCCCGCCCTGCGAACCGCCTCTCTGGGGCGGGCTGGTGGTTTCTTGCTGTTCACCTCCACATCTCTCAGCTGCAAACTCAACCGCTTCCTTTGTAAGAATTTCCAAACAACGATTATTTGTAGAGGGAGGAGGAAGAAGTGAGAGCAATTAGCAAAACCTCTGCAATTTTCTGCCCTGGAAACACGTGGAAGAGACGTCCAGAGAAAAATGAGCAGGGATTTTCAGAACAGCTGCTCGGGGTTTCTCCTCCAAAGGCCCAGATTCTGGGGTCCGAGTGGCCCCCTGCAGGAGACTGTCCTCCTGGCATGAATGGGCCAGTCTCCCTGGGAAGTGGCCAGAAACCAGGGCGCAGACTGCAGTTCAGAGGAGCCAGGTGAGGAGCAGGGTTTGCTGATGAGTGACTGATCCTCCAACCTTTGGCTCAGAGCTGGCAAAGGAGACGAAGGAACAGGGCCTGGCCCAGTGATCCTGGCACCCTGCCTGAGCGCCCTCTACAAGCCCAACCCATGGTTAGGAGAGGGGCTCTGGAAGCACGAGGCCTGCGGCTCAGCCCCTGAACACCTGGGTGACCTGGGGGCGAGGGTCTCCAAGCCTCAGTTCCTCAATTAGTTTGTGCTGAGGATTTGGGGACATCGTGAATGTAACAGCCCTTGTTATAGCCTGTTAGTGTTAGTTAGTTAGCGTGAGTCTCTCAGTCATGTCTGACTCTTTGTGACCCCATGGACTGTCGCCCACCAGGCTCCTCTGTCCATGTGAGTCTCCAGGCAAGAATACTGGAGTGGGTTACCTTCTCCAGGGGCATCTTCCCGACCCGGGGATCGAACCTAGATCTCCTGCATGGCAGGTGGATTCTTTACTGTCTTAGCCACCAACTACCTGTGCTTTCCCCCAGGTGCGGCAGGGAGTCGGGCTGCCCTGTGCTCATGGCCTTGACCCTGCAGTAACTCAGGGCCCATGGTTACTGCTGCCGGTCCTCAGGGCCAGGGGTCATTCCCACTTTCAGAAGCTCTGGGGAAGGGGGGCTCAGAGTGGTTATGGGATCTGCTTACGGCCCATCTCCAGGCCTCAGCCCTGTTGTCTGTGAATGTGGGTGATGGTCTACTTCACCGCCCAGGCCTGTGGGTTAGCAGAGGCCCGGAGATGAGGAAGGAGTGGGGATTACAGTGTGTTACAGGACCTGGGGAAGTGTGTGTGTGTGTACTGTGTATGCATGAGTACCCTGGGGAAGTGTGTGATGTGTGTGTACTGTATTACATGTGTCCTGTGTATGCATGTACACCCCAGGGAAGTGTGTGTGTGTGTTACATGTATGCATGTGCATCCCGGGGAAGTATGTGTGTGTGTATACTGTGTTACATGTGTCCTGTGTATGCATGTGCACCCTGGGGAAGTATGTGTGTGTGTGTTCTGTGTATGCATGTGCACCCTGGGGAAGTGTGTGTGTGGTGTGTGTGTCCTGTGTTACATGTGTCTGTGTTACATGTGTCCTGCGTATGCATATACACCCCAGGGAAGTGTGTGTGTTACATGTATGCATGTGCACCCCAGGGAAGTGTGTGTGTGTGTGTCCTGTGTATGCACATTCAGCAGTCTTTGTTTCAGTCTTGACATGTGTCTGAACGTGAAAGTGAAGTCGCTCAGTTGTGTCCAACTCTTTGTGACCCCATGGACTGTAGCCTACCAGGCTCCCCTGTCCATGGAATTTTCCAGGCAAGAGTACTGGAGTGGGTTGCCATTTCCTTCTCTGAACGTGAACATGTGTCTGAATGTGAACCCATGTGTAAGCATGTGTTTCTGAGTATGAATGAAAGGTGCATATGTTCTTATGAGCAGATGTGTGTAAGTGTGAGTGGGTGTTTTGTATGTACGTTGTGATGTTGGTTTTATGTGTCAACTTAACTGGGCCACTGCGGGCCCAGACACTTGGTCAAGCATCATCCCCTGTGTGTTCATAAGCAATGTTTTTAGAAGGGATCAGCGTTGGAGCCAGTAAACTGACTAAGGCACCCAGCCCTCCTGTGTGGTGGACCTTGTCCAATCAGTTGGAGGCCTGAATACAACAAAGGCTGAGGAATAGGAATCCTCCCTGCTTGCCTGTCTTCCAGCTGGGTCATCTGTCTTCTCCAGACTTCAGACTTGAACTGGGACTGTCCTGGGTCCAGACTTCTCAGCCTCCTTGATCCCACAAGCTAATTCCTTGTGATAAATCCTGCCCCACTGCCTCTGTCTGTCTGGAGAACCTGACTGATACCCTTGGGCAGGTGTCTGTGCGTGTGTATCTGTGTGAGAGTGTATACAACCTGAAGTC
Source organism: Cervus elaphus (assembly GCF_910594005.1). Classification (NCBI taxonomy): domain Eukaryota; kingdom Metazoa; phylum Chordata; class Mammalia; order Artiodactyla; family Cervidae; genus Cervus; species Cervus elaphus. Next base: position 42,520,483 of record NC_057837.1, on the reverse strand, counting down.
TGCCTGTTCACGTGTGTGTCTATGCATGTGTGTGTATCGTGTGAGAGTGTATACAGCTTGAGAGTCTGCCTGTTCCTATGTGTGTGTGTCTATGCATATGTGTGATTGTGTGTAGGTGTGTACATGCACTCTTTCGGCCCCACCTGTGGCCTGGCTGCTGGGGGTCTCGGACTCTGCACTGAGCCCCACTCATTCATTCAGGGCCCATTCATCACTCACCTCCTGCCGCTTCTTCCTGCATGAAGCGTGGTGTGTGGTCCCCTGCTCGGTGTGGTCAGGACTCCCTGCCCCAGATGTAAGTACAGCTTCCTTCTCAGGCTCTACTCCTGATCAGGCTCTGTGAGGGGGGCCCAGGAATGTTCCACAAACCCTCCATGAGACCTTCGGTCTCCAAGGTCAAGCTTTCTGGCCTGGAGGGTCACTGGCATGCATGGTGTCCTTCTGACTTCCACGTCGTGCCCGTTGCTGATTGGCTGGAGCCATCCAGGTCTCAGACTGTCCTTCCCGGGCAGCCCAGCCACATGGCCATGGAGTGAATGGGACACCGGAGCCGTCCTGCGGCTCTCGGGTCCTGAGCTTCCTGCCTTGTGCTGCCCATCTTGGCCATGGCTGGGCTCAGGGAGCCGGGGCTCTGCCTGCAGTGCTGCTGCGTTAGTTCTGATGACAGTGGTGGTGACGATTAGAGGGTGTGTTCCAGCACTGGCTCCATGCCCAGCCATTTTCTAAGCTCCGTCTTTTTAATCCCCACACTGTTTGACAGGGAAACTGAGACACATGGGTTGAGGAGTTGCAGGACATTCTGAAGAGCTGGGGCCCAGGCGAGCAGTGTGGTCTTGGCCACTGTCTTGCACCCCCTGACCCCAACCCTGCCCAAGGGCCCGAGCCGGAAGTGCTGGCAAGCCTACAGACGTCAGCTTGGCCATGGGGATCCCCGATGGTGGCCTGAGGGGGCTGCCATCTGTCCAGCACAACTGTTAGCAAAAGCATTACGAGGCCCTGCAGAGCAGGGAGTATGGGAGCCTTGGGAGTAGTCTGGGGGGGTGTGTGTGTGTGTGTGTGTGACTTTTGTGCACCCAAACAATGTACAGAAGAAACACAAAAACAGATTGCCCCTGGAGAAGATTATCCAATGGTCCTCTGACCCTTTATGTCTGCATGTACTTTATTTTCTAAAGTCCACAGTAGTTGTCTGAATGGACAACAGGAGGGTGCTTTTTGGTCCAAAAAGAGCTGCTGGTCTGAGTGGGGGGCGAGCAGACTTTGTCCACATGGTGGTGCTGTGACCCAAGATACAAGCAGGTCTAGCCTGGCGTTTCCCAGGCTTGGGGCTGGGGCCTGGGGGCTTCCTCCTCTGCTCTGGGACCCCCCTGCTCCTGTCCTCATGTCTGCACTGTTTTGGTGATGGATTTCAGCAGACCTCGGCCCTCTCTGGGGAAACGCAGTTCTTAGCAGGGAGGACTCTGCAGGTCTTCGGCCTGGGGACTCTTCACCCTCCCCAGGCCGGGCCTCATCCTGGGGGAGTTTGGTGCTCGTGGGGGTGGGGTTTCCACACCCAGTGCTACCCACAACCCTTTGTCAAGGCCACGCTTCTGCACTTGGGGGCTGCATGACTGGACACAGCTGCTCCACTAGATCTGGGACGTCCCTGGGGAGATCCCCAGGGGGTGTCTGGAGTCACCTAAGACGCTGACGCCCCGTCTGGACAGATCTCTGCAGGGCTGTTGGCCTGGTGGCTCCTGAAGCGGCAGGCAGAAGCTTCATTGCCTTTTATGAACTAGCCTTCGAAATCACACGGGGTTACTTCTGTCAAAACCACAGACCTGTGCTGTGCTTATCACTCAGTTGTGTCTGACTCTTTGCCACCCCATGGTCTATACAGTCCATGGGATTCTCCAGGCTGGAATACTGGAGTGGGTTGCCATGTCTTCCTCCAGGGAATCTTCCCAACCCAGGGATCGAACCCAGGTCTCCCACATTGTAGGTGGATTCTTTACCATCTGAGCCACCAGGGAAGCCCAAGAATCCTGGAGTGGGTGGCCTATCCCTTTTCCAGAGGATCTTCCTGACCCAGGAATTGAACTAGGATTTCCTGCATTTCAGGCGGATTCTTTACCAGCTGAGCTACGAGGGAAGCAGACTGACTTAGACTTAAAGGACAGGAAACAAAGCCAGCCCCGTCTCTCGGGGCCGGGGTCACTGTAAGAAGAGCGTGGGGGAGGGGACATGTCTGCTTCGGGTGGGTCCAGAGAGAATCAAAGGCTAAACCTCTCTGGAAGGGCCCCTGCCTCCCTGACTTTACCACCTGCTGCAGCTAAGCCTGCAGGTGAAACTTTACCACACCTGTTGCTGCCTGCATGGTCAGGACAGGGCTGTGGGGTGGTGGGGCAGTGGGCCATCGGGCCCCACAGCCCAGGGGTTCTGTTTAGGAGGGGCTGACACCGGCTCTTGGAGTGGGCTCTGATTGGCCCATGTTAGCTCAGTGGGTTAACAGATGGACAAATGACCAAAGGACTTATGTCTGTGGTGGGGGCGGCGGGGGGAGGAAAATGTGTCTTGCTTTATGATCCTGTTCCCCCCTCTTTCTTCATGTACATCAGTTAAGCAGCACATAGCCCCCCAGAGCTGCTGGTAGCCTTCTTGGTATAGGAGGACAGCCTGGCTGAGGAGGAAGTTCTAACGGCAGAATTTTAGAGACTCAGCTATAACAAACTCCTGGATCAAACCCACCCTGAAGCTCATATGCTGCTAGATCTTCCAGTTATGACCGCAGGCACAGTGGGCCTTGACTCCTGGACACTGCCTTACTCGTGGCAGTGCTGTGGCTTCTGTCCAGAGGTCACCTAAAGGCCTGGCTTGGCCTCTGATGCCCATTACATAAGGTTGCCAGTTAAAATGCAGGGTACCCCATAAACTTGAATTTTAAAGAAATTAAAGTAATATTTTGGTATAAGTACAGTGTAATAAAACCTAAGTAGACTTCCCAGGAGGCTCAGTGGGTAAAGAACCCACCCGCCAATGCAGGAGACACAGGTTCAGTCCCAGGGTCGGGAAGATCCCCTGGAGGAGGAAATGGCAACCCACTCCAGTATTCTTGCCTGGGAAATCCCACGGACAGAGGAGCCTGGTGAGATACAGTCCATGGGGTTGCAAGAGTTGGACGTGACTGAGCACACATATTCTAAGTATTGCATCAGGTATACTTACACAATAAAATCATTCACGTCTAAAAGTCAAATTCCGTGTATTTTTATGTGCTAACCCTGGCAGCCCTTCACTCGCTTGGCCTGGTGACCTGGTCAGAAGGACAGACTTGCCAGCTCTTTACATACAATTCTTCTGGGTGGAGTGTGGGGCTCTCAACTCAGGGCCCTGGTGGGTGAGCCTGGTCAGCCGACCACACCGGCCAGGCAGGGTCCTGGTTTGGAGCAGCGCCTGCTGCTGCTTTTGCCCTTACGTTTTGTGGGTCGAAAGCTGGAAGAAAGCAGAACGTGTCTCCAGCTGGGCCCCACTTCTGGTCACCTGCCGCCAGCGTCCCCCTGCCAACCTGAAACCTTCCATGTCCCCCACCCTGGCCTGCATGCCTGTCCCTACCACATGCCAGTGACCGAGTTCCCTGGTTGTCACACACTCTGAATAAGGGAGGTGGCTTTTGCTTGCTCTCGTCTGGGTGGTCCTTGTTTATTTTCTCACCAGGAGATGTGGGTGGCGATTGGACTGGGGACACAGCCTGCGCAGACAGGTTTAAGCATAGGTTCTTGCTGGGCAGACACACCAGACACTCTGCTCAGGCAGACACTCCACCCATCCCACCACTGGGTTTGCCTTCCTCCCTGCATCCCTCCTCCTCATATTTTAGGATGATTGCGGATTGGAATGGGTGAAGGTGGCTTCTCTGCCTCAGTCCCCACCCCTCGGTGTCTGACGACCCATTTATTACCATTAATTTGGCACCAAGTGGGGCTTCCCCCATGGCTCAGCGGTAAAGAATCTACCTGCAATGCAGGAGACGTGGGTTGGATTCCTGGGTCAGGAAGATCACCTGGAGGAGGGCATGGCAACCCATTCCAGGATTCTTGCCTGGAGAATCCTATGGGCAGAGGAGCCTTGCGGGCTATAGTCCATGGGTTTCTAAAGAGTTGGACACGACTGAAGTGATTAGCACACACACATGCAGGCACCAGGCGTACCTTTCCTTGTGCATTTGTAACTCTCAGACCTCATTTGCTTGACTCCACAGTGTTGTGGATAACACAATTCACTGACTTTCCTTCTGCCGTTAGTTTCCACAGCCCTTGTGTAAAATTCCCCATAGCAATTTCCTGACCCCAAGTTGTGTCGTGAGCTAGAGTTGATTTCTCAACCTCCCTTAACTTTGTTGGACCAGCCCAACCTGGGGCTGGCTGGATTTAACATGTCATGTGTGTGGTGGGTGCGGCTGTCACAGAACCACAAATCCAGGGTCAAAGGGATGGTCATGAAATTAAGTTCTCACTTGATTTCTTCTGCAACATTTTGGTAGAAAAATGTTCAAGCTTTTTCAGAAAAACTGAATGAATTGTCCTGTGGATACTCACGTGCCATCCCCTAGATGCCACAGTTAACTTCCTCTATACTGGCTCTGATAGAGAAAGATAAAAGGCACAAACTGGATGATCAAATAGTTAATCCCACCAGGGAATTGTAAGTAGGAAAACCGTGGGAGACCCCTGTAAGTTAATGATTATTCAAGAAAGCAGGTTGCCTCTCAACAAAACCATACAACAGAAGCACGAGGCGTGACCCCAAACAATAAAACAATAGTGGCATGAGTCCCACATCCTGCCCAGTGAGCTCAATAAGTTAATGATCCCTAGGACATGCTCTCTGCTCACATAAAAACAATAATTTGTGGACCTAGCTGGACCATGTAGGGACAAAAAAACTCCCCTGCCCAACCTGGAGGGGAAGCTGATGATGGAAGCATGAGGTCTACTCAAGAAAGAAAAAGAAGGTCTTCTCCCCCTCCCTCCTTTTCCTTTGATTATAAAACTGTGGCCCAGTAAGTTCTTGGGGTGTGGTACCTCCTTGCCCATCTGCTTGCAAGCCTCATAAATGTCCTATTTTAATAAATCACTTTGCTGTTCACTGAATTCTTCTCTGTGCTAAGACATAGAGGACTATGGTAATGGAGCTCTTTGGAGCCCCTGAAATGACACCTAACAGTTTCAGCTCCGTCCATCCATCCATCTGTCCATCCATCCATCCATCCATCCATCCATCCATCTATCATCCATCCATCACCCATCCATCCATCATCCACCCATCTAGCCATCCATCCAGCCATCCACTCATCCATCCACTCACCCATCCATCCATCCATCCATCATCCATCCATCTGTCTATCCATCCATCCATCATCCATCCATCTAGCCATCCATCCATTTATCCATCCATCCATCCATCTATCCATCCATCCATCATCCATCCATCCATCACCCACCCATCTAGCCATCCATCCATCCATCCACTCATCCATCCACCCACAGTCCATCCATCCATCCACCCATCATCCATCCATCTATCATCCATCCATCCATCATCCATCCATCTAGCCATCCATCCATCTATCCATCCATCCATCAATCCATCTGTCCATCCATCCATCCATCATCCATCCATCCATCCATCTAGCCATCCATCCATTTATCCATCTATCTATCCATCCATCCATCCATCCATTCATTCATCTATCCATCCATCCATCTAGCCATCCATCCATTTATCCATCCATCATCCATCCATCATCCCTCAGTTCCTCTTGCTATTTTTGCACATTATTCACAAAGTAGCTGCACTTCTGATATTGAATTCTGGGGACCCCATCCTGCCCAGTGACATCAGGGACTTGATTTAAATTCTCCCAGAGTCAGTAAAGCCTCCCAAACCTGCTGCAGCCCAGTTCTACCACTCCAGCTGTCACCAGGCCCCTTTTCATGCCAGGGGCCCAGTGACAGGCTCCCGTTTCCCCAGGGTGATTCTTTAAAAGAAGGCAATGAAGGGAAGCAACAGGCAGAACCTGTGGGGGAATTAGAGCCCAAGCTGGGCCTGTCCTGCCCTTGGCCCAGGGTTCTGGCAGGCCCAGAATATGTGGGTCTAACAAGTTGGCAGGTGAGGCTCCACTTTGAGAACATCTGATTTAAGCTGGCACGGCTCCTTAGAAGTCCAATGATCCCTAAAATAACTGCTTAGCCAGAGTCTGGGGTGTCCTTTTGGAATAGAGATGGAAACATGCTTCTGGCCCAAGGGCACTACAGTCTTTACTCCCAAGGGAGGCCAGGCCGGCCCCTCCCCTGGCCTAGATGCCCCGGGATGCTGGTTCTGGGACAGCACCTTCAGGGCGGTGGCTTGATCCTGTTCTGGGTGTGTTTCCTCTGCAGGCTGTGTGTCTCTGCAGGTCTGCCTCAGGCCACACCTGCTGCGCCTCTGTGGCTCTCCTAGTGTCCATGGCTCCACTGACCCACGGGGGAGGGAGTCCAGCCGTGCCCCAGAGGGATAGGTGTCATCATTAGACCTGCATGCACCATGGTACCAATAACCTTTCTTTTCTTATTTCCTCATCACCCAAAGTAAAATGTGCTGTAAGAAAGCAAGTGTGTGTCTTTGAGAATGCCTTTGCCTCCTTCTGCGGACCGCACAACGCTGTCTTTCATACTCTGCTGTTGCAAATTAAGTCGTTAACAAAAGAGTAAACTCATGTTAATTGTCGATGGCTTATTAGTACCTATGTGGATGGCCAGGCTGGGGACGTGTGTGAATTTCATTAATTTCTCCAGGCTTTTGGAGTTTGGCTTGAACTCAAAGGCCCTTCATGAGAGAACTGTTGTAAAGCTTTAATTAACTCTTGCCAGTGTCAATATATTTTATTACCTTCCACAGCCCACAGGCTCCCTCATGACTAATTTACTCGGATGTTCCCAGCCGCTCTCATGGAGGCCGATGCTCCGGGCCGACAGGAGTGGATTGTGTTGCTTTATAGGTTACAGCTCAAGGGCAGTGTGTGTCCATCAGAGATGATAACTGGGGTGGGGTGGGGGGAACACTTTGCTCTGGGGAGTCAGAACTTGTTGCTTTAGAAACCGAGGGTCTGAGGTTGGATTGATATATACACACTACTATATAGACCACTTTATATAGGTCTATAAAATAGACCACTAATAAGGACCCGCTGTATAGCACAGGCAACTTGACTGAATACTTTGTAATGGTCTTTATGGGAAAAGAATCCGAAAGAGTGGATATATGTATATGTATAACTGATTCACCTTGCTGTACAACAGAAACTAATACAACATCGTAAATCAACTGTAGTCCAATAAAAAAAATAAGGGAACCAAGGGGCTGAGCTTGGAGATATGAGTTTGGCCATGACCTCGAAGACCGGGTGGGGTCTGGGAAGGCCAAGTATGGGTCCTGACCTTTGCTTGAAAGCTATGGAATGGAGGGTCAGTCACCCCACCTCCCATTCCCTTTCCCTCCATTTGAAGGCCCGGGTGGGAACCTTTCCCCTAGAGGGTCAGGTGTGGGGGCATCTTCATGGACACAGGTATAGGTGGAACTGCTGACTTCCACTGGCTCGGTGGTCTGGGGTCTGAGACTGCCTGGCCTCTTGAGGTGGGAGCCAGGGGGACAGACATTGTCAGCATGTGGCCCCTGCAGCAGCTACCTGCCCATTCCACCTGCACCCGCAGCCCCTGCCTCTGCCCACAGGACGGGAAGTGTCAAAGGGCGACAAGCTGAATTTCGTCATTCTTGAGGTAGAGGAGGTGGCGGTCTGCCCAAGGAGGGCACCCCAGGCTGTCAGGCCTACTTCCCCGGGCTGCTTCTTCCCCTTGTCTCCAAATCCGGATTTATGCAAATGGTGATCTTTGAGGCTTGCTACTTTGATCTGTTTGAAGACACATTTACGTGTAGTGGATGTAAGATCGTAAGTGGGTGATTCCATGAGCTTCTGCAGATACACGCACTCAGTACAGAGCCATGGGTTCCCACGATCCCCGGCATCAGTCTGCCGGCTCCCCGGGCACTGTGCTCTGATCCTGTCCCCAGAGACTGGCCCAGCCACCCGCAGCTCTGCGTGGGGGACTTGCGCAGCTGAACAGTTTTCCCAGCCCCCCTCTTTTGTGATGTCCCTGGGGAGAACTCTGCGGTTCCTGCGTCCTTTCCTCTTACTGAGGAGGAGGGTTCTGTCCGTTTGTCCATTACTTGCTGATGTGTGTTACATTTTGTCCAGGTTTGGCCATTAACAAAAATTCTGCTGTAAATGTCCTCACGCAATTCCCTGTGTGGACGTTGTTTCGCTTCTCCTGGGGCGGGGGGAATGGTGAGTCATTGGGTGGGTGTGTTTTCAATTTCTGCAGAAACTGCCAGGCTGCTTTCCGGAGCAGCTGGACTGATCTTCACCCCCAGCAGCAGTGCTGTCAGCACTGGTACAGTCACCCTGTTTAAAAACACTTTTCACCAGTTGAGGCTGCCTCACTGCGGACAGGTCCACAGGCCTATTCCAGACATGATTATTTTGTTATCTTTGTTGGTAGGATTTCCACCATTAGTGCTTTTCTTATTTTGCATTTCTTTTCTCTCAGGTGTGACTTCTATGTAATTTTGTCACTCTGATCTTCAGTTGACTTTTTCTCTCTCCAGCTAAATCTAGTCTGCTCTTTAACCCATGGAGTTTTAAATTTCAACGATTATATTTTTCATTTTCGGAAATTCCACTTTGTAGTTTATTAGGACTCTGTGGTCAATTTTGAGAGTCTCTCATTCCTTTGGTTTTTGTCCACTTCAGCATGTTGAGCACCTTTATATTTTTGAATTTGATAATTTCCTTCTCTTTTGTCTTCACAGATCCTCTCTCCTCACTTTTTGTTGTTGTCATTGATTGTAGATTGAAATGGTTGGTTTCCTCATTCATGATTACTCCCAAGTCTCTGTAGAGCATCAGGAATGCTCACTGTGCCCTGGGGGGAGGCAGACTTCTGTCCTCGTCCTCTGGTGGGTTCTGTGTTGGACAGGCCACCCCCTCTGCCTGCCAGGTGCCTCTACCTCTGCAGTCCTGGGGCCTTGTCCCTTCATCCCCTCTGATAATACACAGGCTTGCATTTTGCCACCAAAGCTCAATGACTCTATGACCTCAGTTAGCTTTTAAAAAACTTTTCTAAACCTCAGTTTTCTCATCTGTTATGGTCACAAGTCAGCACCCTGAGGACAGTTAAATTATTTCTTCCCTTTTCCTTTCTCTCTTCTTTTACATCCACTTTTTTCTCACTTAGAGTGACTATTAAGCCCAGACTATTAGAAACTCTGAACTGTGTATTAAATTAGGCTGAAGCACTACTTACAATATAATAATGATTCTTTGAAAATATTTCAATTTTTTCTTAAATATTTTTATTTTATTATTTACTTGGCTGCATGGGGTCTTAAATGTGGTACACAGGATCCTCATTGCAGCATGTGGAATCTTTTAGTTGGGGCATGCAAACTCACGTGGCATTTTAGTTCCCTGACCAGGGATTGAACCTGGGCCCCCTGCATTGGGAGCACAGAGTCTTAGCCACAGGATCACCAGGGAAGTCCTGGTGAAGTGTCTTCCCTGGTGAAGTCCAGGGAAGTCTCTTCTGCTGTTGCCTTATTGACTCTCTGATTTGTCAAGAGGGTAGAACAATCAAACAAAAGGCTTCAGTATAAAGTCTCTTGTTGCGAGTGTAATAAATCTTCCACTGAAAGTCAGGTAATTGTCGCCTTTGAGTCATGATGGGGAGGGGGCAGAGCAGAGGAACAGTCCTTGGGCGGCTGTCCTGGGAAGGTGTTCTCAGAGTTCGTGTTTCAGCTCTGTTGGGGTGTCCTCTGAAGTTTCTCAAAAGGTAACATACGCTGACTGCTCATCTATCTTGAGTCCTTGCATGTGATAAAAGCCTCTGCTTCCGCTGCCAGATGCTTGGAAGGGGGATAAAATGTTAACTTGTCGTCAGGGAAGTTCCCTCGCATTTTGATTGTGATGGCTCTAGGACCTGGAATTCCTCTCCTTGCCTAGTCAGAGCTGCTTGGCGGTCACAGCTATGGATGTCCAGGAGGTTTGTTTGTCATTTTCTCTGGTTGGCAGGCCCCTCACTTCCTTCTCCGTCACAGCCTTGTTTTCCTACAAAAGATGACACACGACGACTCCTTTCTGGTCCTGCGCTCACTTACCCGTCTGGATAAGGCCCCTTTATCCTCTAGCAGTTGGGGCCTCTGCTTTAGCAGTGGCACCTTAGGAGGCAATGTTGCTGTGTCCGGAGGCTTCTCTGCTTCAAGAATCTTACTGGAAACCCCCACCCCACCTCCAGACACGCTTGCACACAAGGGAGCCTTGGAAGGGGAGTCCTGCTGCTGTAAACGGCACCCGAGAAGATGCCTGGGGGAGGTTTCACTGGTGTAGGCAGGAGGGAGCAATGCAACATGCAAAGGGATGGTGGTGGGACCCATCTGTCCATCTGTCCATCCACTCATGCACTAAGTGTGGCTTAATTAGACCCTTTTCTTCTCTTCAGCGGGCTTGTGACGGCTCGAAGCCTGGTGCTGGAGCTACAAACACAGGACATGTCTTGACCTCACATTGCTCAGTCTCGTGGGCCAGAGTGACCCATAAACAGATTCATTGCCCAGTGTGAACGTCACCGGTGAGTGCATCAGGGTGGAGAGGAGGGCAGAGCTTTGGGAGTCGGGCTGGGTGACCAGGGATGCGCCAGGGCTCACCTTCACACGGGGTGTTGGACTAGAGGCTGGAGGGCCTGAGCTGCCACCCCCAGGAGGTCTGGCTTGGATGAAAGTGTGGTCTGCAGCCTGGACGAGATGGCAGGTGCCAATCATGAGGGCCCCAGGGGCCTGGCTACAGGACTTGCATGTTATTCTACAGGAGCTGGGATCTTGTGAAGGGATGTGATAACAATCAGAACTGCATTTTGAAAAATTGTTCTGGATGCTCTTTGGTGGACCAGGCAAAGGGGCCAGCTGGGAAGCCACTGTCCAGGCAGGAGGTGCTGGTGCTGAGCCCGGGGTGGGGTGGGGTGGAGGTCAGCAGGGGCTCCCTGGGAAGAGGCTTTGGCAGGAGGTGAGGGGGAGACATGGACAGAGGTTAGATGAGGTTCAGCGACTGAAGCTGGGGCACCTGGAGACCCAGAAAATGGGCTGCAGGCAGTATGGGTGTGGGTGTGCTGGGTGGGTAACGGGTGTCAGGGCAGAGTTCAGGTTTAAGGGTCTGTGTGCATTGAGGTGAGGAGGCCTCACAGACAGTTGTGAACATATCTGAGCTTAGGAGGAAGAGTGACAGACTCAGGGGTGATGGGCAGGACAGACAAGGGGTGATGGGTACTCCAGACGCAGGGGTGATGGGCCATAGAGATTCTTCAGATGCCCTCTGTGAAGGGCCTAGCTTATTAATTAATATCTCTCTAGCACATCATGAAGCTTGTGGTGGACTAAAAACCTAGGACTTTCCCATCAGACGTGCCGATGGTTCCAGTCTCTGCCATCTCATTTCTGAGTGACTGATCTCTTGAGTTCAAATGCATGACCTTCCATCTGGTTATTTCTGGTCTGACCCTGGCCTCTGGGGCCTGGCTGTCATGCTGCTGGCCCCTGAGTCCCATGGCCCCTGCCGCCGTGGCGGGGTCTCTGCTGCTGCCCCCCAGGGGGCTGTTGATGGAACAGGGCCCTGGCTGCTCTGAGCCTCTGAGTTCTGCATGTGGGGCACAAAGCGACCCCTGCAGGATGGGCGGTGCTCGCTGTCATGACACCCCCACGTGAGCGTGTCAGCAGAGGTCAGGCCACGTGCCGTCAGTCATTCTGGATGCACCGCCCGACTGAGGTTTTGGCCTCACTTCCTGTCCCTGGAATTTTATATTGGAAGGCAACTTTGGTGGCCCGCGGTGTTCAGGGGCAAACAGGAGATGGAAAACCACCCCAGCCCCCCTCTCTGCCAGGGGCTGTCTCAACCCAACTCACAAGATAATTTCTTTGTTATTTGTGGAAAGAGGGTGAGGAATTTAGAGGAATTGTATTAAGTGGTTAAAATCTTTTATTTCATCTTTGTCAAATAGCAGATTTTCAAAGACTGGCAGGCAAATTGAAGGGAAGTGCGTGCGTGCGTGTGGGTGGCATGTGGGTGTCCAGTGTGAAGCTGTGAGGTCTGTTCCCAGCAGCACACGTGTTCCAGGGTAAGATGCCCCCACAAGACTCGCTGGGGTCTGGGGGTCTGTCCTCGCGAGTCCTGCCCTGGTTGCGGGGGGCAGGATGTGATTGGCTCAGACCTTCCAGGCGGCGGGCTGGAACCTGCGACAAGGGGCTCCTACCGCCTCTTCACTCAATGTTAAATTGTTTTACGTTAATCAGGGGTGAGGAGAAGTACTGTCAGCAAGGAAGATCTCCTGTGGTCAGTTAGCAGGTTAAAAAGCTACGCGTCAGGGATAAACAGTTTCTTCTTCAGTCTGTGTGTCACGGGGACCATGAGACCTGCCGATGAGCTGAGAGGAGCAGCGGCCCCCTTGTGGGTCCTCAGCCCGCCCTTCCTGCACGTCCCCCACCCTGTGTCTACCCCATCGCCTTTGGCCAGGGGCCACCCCGGTTGTCTTGCTCCGTCCACTCGGACCCAGGCAGTAGTGCAGCATCACCCTTGGGGTGGGAGCTACGCCCTTGCTCCTGCAGATGAGGGTGGCCATCATGGCCACTTCCCCAAAGCAGCCGTCGATGCTGCCCACCAAGCTGTGGTCCCGTCTGGCCCTCTCTCATGGGTTGCTCAGCCTCGGGCTGTCTTCTTAAAGGGACCTGAGCCCCTGATGGACACTCTGGCCCCGCACAGGGAGGGTGGGGCTTCAGGAGGGCTCTGGAGAGAGGTGCTGCTGGGGAGCGGGGTGGGTGAGGAAAGTCCCGGGAGGTGCTTCTGTGGTCACAGGGGAGGCGTCCGGCGTGGACCAATGGGCCAGGGTCTCCTCAGTTGTGGATGGCGTTCCTGCCAGCTGGTTGGTTCTGTGCGGCCCCCACCCCATCACTCCGGGCATGTCCTTCCTGAGAGGTCGGCTCAAAACAGTAAGGGCTAAATCCATGTGCTCAGGGCATTTTCGCCTTTCTCAGTCTCTGTGACATCTCAGGCTTTCCCTGAGACAGGAAGTTGTCTGGGTTTCGGTGCTGGAGGGGTGCTGGGCAAGGTTGCATGCCCGTCCACACTGTCTTTACTTCTGTAGCTCTGTGGTCATGCTTATCTTTGAAATTGGTTTTATTGTAAAGATGAAGGGCATTTTAAAAAATGTTCTGCCCTGGAGACACTAAAGACACCATTGACAAGAAGAGATGAATAAGAGAGGCTCTTGAGGAGGAAATCTGAGCTCAGCTTCTCCCTGGGGCTCCCTGAGCAAGAATCGGGTTCGCCCTGGCCTGGGGAGGAGGACTGTGGTCCCCACATGGCAGGAAGCTTGGCCAGGAGTAGAGTCTGCTGGAGCTTGGTGCCGGGGACGACCCTGGGGAGGTGGGGGTGCTGGTAGAGAGAGACCAGGCTGGAATTTCCGCCAGGAGACACTCCACGTGACACTCCCACTGTGAAACTGACGGATGGGCAGGGTCTCCATGAGCTGCTGGGCAGGGCTCATCCCGCACCCGTCTGCGGAGTGGGCCCTCCCTGCTCTCAGATGTTAGTGGCCGTCTCCAAGGCACTGACTTGAGTTGAGGGATAGTACATCAATAGCTCATTCTGTAACCTCCCCCCAACACTGTAATTAGCTTGGGTGACACTGAGGACAGAGAGCTGTCTGGGTTGCGGGTCCACTAGGCTTGCATGGCATCTCAGAGGAGGGCCATTTATTTCTCCTCAAGCAATTTCGTTGACCCAGAGCATCCTGTGCAGGGGGCTCAGCCTGGTTGGCGACAGCCCAGCTGCAAGCCCAGCTGGCTGGAGCCAGGCGCCCATGTGGCGGCGGCTGTGGTTTCTGTCCCCAAGCTGACGGAGTGCCTCATGAGCCCCAGTCTGCAGAATGATAGGAACATTTGCGGTGAGAGGCAGATGGCTAGATGGTCACTGCCCTGATCTGCTCCAGAGAGGCCGGCTCATGCCTGTGGTCCTGTGACATTATCCGTTGCCACCTTTGTACTTACCCAGTGCCCTCATCTGGATGATAAATCCCATAGTTATCCTGAAATGGTTAATACGTATCATATGAAGAGTCCTTCTGTGTTAAATGGGTGAACACCCAGATGGAAACGTGGAGGAAAGCCACGAAAGGTACTGTGTATGCAGATTAAAACAGATGGTCAGTTCATGTTGGAAAGCACTGTTAATAAAAAAGAAAGCAGCATGAAGAAGTGTTTTTGCCAACAATGGGAAAGCTTTGCAAACAAGTATAAACACAGAGTTGGGACTTCCCTGGTAGTCCAGTGGTTAAGACTTTGTGTTTGAAATGCAGGGGGCACGGGTTCAATCCCTGATGGGGGAACTAAGAGCCTGCATGCCACATGACATAGCTGAAAAACCCCGAAACAAACAAAAAACCCCCATGGCAATGCACAGTCTTGCACGGGTATGGGGAATGGGTTTCGTCTCATCTTTTTGGTCACAGCAGAACTTAGAAGACTCCTTCTGGAAAGCAGCTTTGCGCCTTGTGGGAGAGGGTTTCCACTTCCAGGAATGTGTCTTTAGGAAATATTTCAGAACAAGTAAAATCACAGGTGTTCACTGCAGACTTGTTTATAGAAACTTGGAAAGACACGACGTGCCCAGCAGAGAGGAAAACAGTTAAATGTTACTGAGCAAGTTCCATAAGCCCTCAGCAGAAATGATCCACTTTGACCTCCACTGCAGCCCTTGTGTTGTAGGTACCCACAATGTCCCCACCTTACACGTAAGGACACCGGGGCATGGAGCAGTGAAGGGACCTCAGCTGACTCTGGACATGGGCAGCATGGCCACTAGACCCAGACCCAGGCCACCTCTCCCAACATAGGGTGTGGCCCATCCAGTGGGATGGATGGTCTTGCCATCAGACCTGGTGTCCAATACTTAATGACTTGGAAAGGTCAGGATGAAATCGGTGGGAGCAGTGACAAAGCAGCGTGGGGCTGAAGCCAGGGGATGTGGCGATCCTGACTTCATTTGTTCACACGGTAACTGAAGCTGCTGCCCTGGGACCTGAGACAGGTGGGCAAACACCGTACAAACCTGCCTCATCAGCAGGATACAGTCCAGGGGCCTGCATGTCTGTGCCTGGGTCGGTCAGGGGCCCACCTTTATCATTGTTTTTTTTTTTTTTTTATTTAAACATAATTGACAGAGTAAAATACACAGATCCTTCAGTTTGATGAGCTTTGATAATATCACACATCTGTGTGAGCATCACCCAGACAAGATAGAGGAGGTTTTCATCATCCCAGGAGTCTCCCTGTGATCCTTCCCACCCAGCCTGCTCCCCACCCTGGGATCCCGGTTCTGATCTTTCAGCCCAGACTGATTTCCTATTCCTGCCCTCACAGGTGGTGGTGTTTTTTTGTCAGGCTGCTGTTGCTCCGAGTAATGTTTTGTTGCCTTGTCCAGGCTGGGGCTGAGATCAGAACCCTCCTTTTGAGTCATCCCCATGGTGATGCAGATCCTGGGAACTTTTGTCTATGGACACTGGTTTTCTCTTCTCTTGAATACATGCCCAGGTGTGGGCTGTTAGGTTACAGCCACAACAGAGGTATAACTTTATAGGAAAGTGCCAGTTTCCAGGTGGTTTTGTTGTCAAAAGTTCCCAAAGACAGGAGCTCCCCTCTGTTGGCACCTTGCTGGCATTTGACAATGTCTGATTTTCTGCACTGGGGGATAGAGTGGAATCGCGCCCTTGGCTTTATTTTTTAATCTTTTAAAGCAATAAAACATTCTTTAATTTAAAAAGAAAATAAAGCTGTTCACAAATCCTAAGTTATATTATATAACAGAAATTCATAGAGACAGAAACACCATTTTCAGTTGGAAACTAAGTTTAACACCCCAAGTCACCAAGCTCTTCAAAGTGAGCTTAAAATTTTTTTTTTTAAATCCTTCCCACTCCCTATTTTCCTTTCTCCACTTGGAAACCTAAAATGTCAAAATTTATTGACCCTGCAACCCAGACCTTGTGTCCCAGTGCTTATTTTTCTTTGTCCAGTGGTTTATTCCTTTGAAAGAAAGCATCTACAGTAATCTGGAAACACACACAAGGAGACGGATGAGATGAGAAATGAATGACAAAGTACCTCAGCATTCATACTGAAAATGGGCTTGATTAATTAATAAGTTTAACCCCATTTTTCAAATACTACTAGGGAATAACCTAAGATTTGCAAGCGTGTGCTGATTTTTCAACATGTTACTGGTAGGAAGACTGACTGCTTCCAAATTCTTTCCAGGCACTCTCAGGTGATGCAGTGGTGAAGAACCCGCTTGCCAGTGCAGGAGACGTGCAAGGGACGTGGGTTCGATCCCTGGGTCAGGAAGATTCCCCTGGAGGAGGAAAAGGCAACCTACTCCAGTATTGTTGCCTGGAAAAATTCCATGGACAGAAGGAGCCTGGTGGGATACAGTCCATGGGTTCATAAAATAGAAAGACACAGTGAGCAGGCATGCATAGAACATTATCTCTAATCTTAGAAAGGATTTGAAAGCTGAAGTGTGTTCTTTCCATGCAGTTTGCTCTGGCTTTAAGTTGTGCTTACTGGTCACGAGTTCGTCCAGCTTCTCAGCTGTGCTTGTCATTTTTCATACAACCTCCTATTAACTATCTGCTCAAGCCTTTTGCTCTCTTTGTTAACATCGCCATTCAACTCTTTGTCCTGCTCCTCAGTGGGTGAGGTAGGTGGACGCAGAAGTCAATGGTGAATTGGGCTTGATGGCAAGTAAAATTTGGAGAAATATGTTAATTCCAGAAGCTGGAAAAATTTTAGTCCAATGCTCTCTCTACCTTCTCTTTAGCTGTTTCTGGTTCTTTGAGGCCTCTCTGAGTCTGGAGTTACTCTATTCTCTTTGACTTGTAGTGGCTCTTACCTACTTCTACAATATACCTGTGAGACCTCTGTCGGTCCACCACATGTCCGCCTACTCAGAGGTCTGCTCCTGGAGAGGCAGTGCCTAGGCTCTCCCCATGTCCCTCCCGTCTCTGGATGGGACCCTCCTGGGCACCCATTCAGTCCTGGCCCCCGTCCGGGTTCATCCATGGCTGTGATGACCGGAGCCAGGCAGGCTGTGGCCTTGTGCGGTCCGACTGGGCCTGGGCTCTGTCCTCTCCTGCTCGGTCCTCCCCTGATGCCTCAGTGCCAGACATCCTTGTCCCACATGGCCCTACGCATCCCACCTGGACCCCTGGGCAGGTCAGCCTTCCAGGGAGCCAAGGGGTAAATGAGGAGGGTCGTGAGGGTGCTTAGTCATCAGGTGCCCCCTGATTGAGAGTCTGTGGGCCTGAGCTGGGGAGGTGGACTTTCCTCTTGCCTTGCTCACCCCTGTCCCGCCCCCCTGCTCCTGGGACCACAGCTCCACGAGTCTTTGACTCAGAGTCTCTTTTTAGAGGCTTCAGGCTGAGGGCATCCAGAAGGTGGTGCTTCATCCTGCCTCCATGTGGGAAACCCTGCCATGGCTGACTGCCCTTAGAACAAGGTGCCTTGTCACAGTGGGGCTCCTCCAGGGCCAGGGCCTGCCTCCATCACCCCTGCTCCTCCCCGCCGGACCCAAAAGTGAAAGTCGCTCAACCCACTCCAGTATTCTTGCCTGGAGAATCCCATGGACAGAGGAGCCTGGTGGGCTACAGTCCATGGGGTCACAAAGAGTCGGACAAACTGAAGCAACTTGGCACGCATGCGTGCCAGGGGTTCTGGTGACCTAGAGGACCCTGGTGGGCAGGACAACGCAGCATCCTGCCCTAAGGACCAGATAAGATGAGATGAGGCTCGCTTCCCCAGTAAAACGAGTGTTCCTGCCCGGCACCCACCCAGATCTCCACGCTTACTCTTGGGATGGCCGTTGACTAGCCACATCTCTCAGGCTGACCTGGAGACTCTGTTCCCCACTCTGCCTCTGTCCCACGGGATACTCACTGGAGGGAAGGCACTGGGATTTCCCGGGGCTGCTAAAGATGATAAGACAGCTCCTACTGCTCTTTGGACAGAAAAGCTTGTCCCCACAGCCAGCAGGGCAAAATGTAGGGAGAGAGGATTTATGCCTGTGTCTGTCCAGGGGTGCAGTGCCCCTAATGCAGACACAGTCTCTGAAAGTCTCCAGAAGCTTCGTCAGCCCAGGATGATCCTCCATGGTTGAGGAGAGAGGAGGCCCTGGAACCAGACCCTGTAGATGGTTCACGGGCAGGTAGTTTCTAAGGAAGTGCTCCCAGGTGAGGCTGCAGGGAGTTGGGGAGGTGGGTGGGAGGGGAGAGGCTGCTGGTGTGGGCTGACTATATGTGGAACTCTGTCTGGCCTGGGTCCCCCCTGTCTTTGGTCATAAGAGTAGAGTAAGGAGGTGATCTTGGTCTTCTCTAGGGAGAAGCTGGTCATCTCTTATTTAATTATTGCCCACTGCCCTCACCTGCCATAGTGACACTGCAAGTGGACAACTGTGAGGATGGCCCTAAGTTGACTGATGCTCATGCTTGATTCTTAGGGAAGATCAACCAATAGCAGACACAAAGACTTAGGTCAATGGCACCTTAGCATTAGTCTCTCAGTCGTTTCTGACTCTTTGTGACATCATGCAAGATAGTCCACCAGGCTCCTCTGTCCATGGGATTCTCCAGGCAAGAATACTGGAGTGGGTAGCCATGCCCTCCTCCAGGGGATCTTCCTGGCCCAGGGATCAAACCCGGGTCTCCTGCATGGTCAGCAGATTCTTTACCGTCTGAGGCACCTTAATAATAACATTAAAGAGCAGGGGTCCTTCAACTCCCTCTAAGGTGCCCCAAACTGACATACTCACCTGCTCTACAACCACTGGTGGGCGTTTGTGTAGAAAGTACAAGTCGCTCAGTTGTGTCCGACTCTTTGTGACCCCATGGACTATGCAGTCCATCGAATTCTCCAGGACAGAATACTGGAGTGGGTAGCCTTTTCTTTCTCCACAGGATCTTCCCAACATAAGCAGGACTTTATCGCATGTTGGTCACGACCCAGAGCACATGGTTCTGGAAGCCCTGCAGCCAGGTGGCGTCAGCAGATGGTTGGAATGGTTTCTGAGCTGGGAGGCGGCTGGCTCTGGACTCCTGTGGTTGTGCCAGGTGTGATTTCAAAAGGAAAATCCAACAAGAATCTCTGTGGTCATGGGAGATGGGGCTCGTGGCTGTTCAAGCAGTTTCTGGAGAGGTTTTTTTTTTATGATCTTTTGATTTTGCACATACATTCAGGTCATCTCGTTCAAACAAGGGCGGGAAGACATTTCCAAAGAAATTGAGGACTGTGTCTGGCGGGGAGGACAGACTGGCAGATGGGAAACCTGCTGGTTGGGGTCTCGTGTGCCCAGACTTTCTGCAACAGGACAGCAGTGCCAGGGGTCGTGTTGCTCGGGCGTTTCAGACGTGTTCAGGGTGACACTGAAGGGGATGGGCTGGGGTGGGTGGGGGAAAGCATTCACTGTAGCAGAGGTGTCCATTTACAACGTTCAAGTGGTGCCTGCCGTGGATAAGCCACGTTGACTTCAGCGCGTGCAGGGCTTTGCTTGAAAACACAGTTCTGCATCTGTAACGCTTGAAAAACACTGAGGTCATGTCCTCCTCTCTCTTCACACCAAGGAACCAAAGGCAGAAGAGGCTTAGCTAAGCACATCACCTGCCGGCCGGAGAGACGGCGACAGACATCGGCCTCATCCATGCTGGTCTGGCTGTTACTCTGCCAATTGATTGTCTGATTAAAACTCAGCATGCTCACTTGAAATGGGACATTGGACCCCCCAAAGACATACCGTCCAGAAGCGGGGGTTAGGGTCAGGGCTGGTTTGGAACCCAGCCATTTCTGACAACAGGGTCTTTTCTGTCCTCTGAACCTTCCATAAACAGAAATCTGTCCTGTCTTTTTGGACTTTAGCCTTTATTTGTTTGAAATGAACTTGAAACACCTGCTGTGTCTTTTCCATCATCATCACCAGCTCGTTTGCACAACACCTTAGGGTTTGGAACAGCTCTTGCAGGGATGACCCATGCTGGGGATAACAGCTCCACGGTGCAGGTTGTTAGGGCCGCTACAGAAGGAGGTGGAATGCAAGGTGACTTGTTTAACTTTTCTCCACCTGTCAGTGGTGGGGGCTGCTGGGGTGGAGGGGGTGGGCATGTGCCCTGGAATTGTCCCCTGCTCGATCCACGGCAGGTGGAAGACTTGCTCCTGTAGGGCTGGCTGTTCTCTTTGGCTCCAAATTCAGCAAGTATCTCTGGCGTGTCTATGTTGGCAATCTTCCAGACACTAGGGGGCAGCAGAGGACAGAGCCCCCGAGCCCAAGGGTCTGGATGCACCCAAGGGTCTGGATGTGGAAGCGAGGGGCGCGGTGGGGGCGTCTGATCATCAGAATCCCTGGGTTGCCTGTGTGGGTACCCACCTGCATTTAACCACCAAATCTGAGGCCCTGGGATGTCCTGCCGTCTTTTCTATTCTACTTACCTTGCTCAGGAAGGTCTCCGGGGCAACTTGTCTCTCAAGATGGGTATCTATAGTTTCTTATGCTTTTGGCCTCATTGCCTGTCTGTTTTATTTGAATTTTAGAAATCAGAGCGGGTAAAACAGCTCTTGCTTTCTTCACCAGCTCCCCCGTTGCAGACCCCAGGTAACATGGCAACACTGTTTCAGGGGGAAGTGAGTCCCATCTGTCTCTGGAAGATGGTCCCCCAGCTGGACACCCGTCAGCAGCTGAGCGCTCATCTGTGCGCCTGGGATGCCACGGGGCTCCTCGCCGCTGCAGGACGTGAGGCCGGTGGCTCCCAGGTCAGGGGCTTCAGAGCTGATGGCACCAGCGGGGAAGGGGTACATCTGGCCAGGCAGAGGAAGGGTGCTTGCTTCTCATGGAGGGTGGGGTGGCTAAGCAGGGCCCTGGACAGAGGCTGGGGGACCTGAGGTCCTGTAGTAGCACATCAGCTCAACCTACAGTCTTATGGCGAGGCCCTTCTGGTGAAATGTGTGTGGCTGAAATCCAAGACGGTAAACCAAACAGGAATTTGGTTCACTTCACGAGTCCAGATAATTGTACTTTGAAAAATGTTTCCAACATAACATTAATTTTGACCTTTATGTGAAGTGTGACATAAGCATGTTTTTAAAATGGATATTCATGCGTGACACGTTTTCCATTAGCACCTTATCAGATTTTCTGAGTTGCTGCTGCAATAGATAGGTTAGGTGTTTAAAATAAGCAATCAGTTACTTTTATGCTCCTGCAAGGACAGGTTATGGTGATTGAACGGAATTTGCTTTTTTTTTTCCCCTTCCCAGAGCCTCAAGAACAAAGGCCAGGGGAGGATGGTGGGTCCTGCCACCCGGACCACTCGAGGTGGGTGGGGGATGGAGGGGTGGAAAGTGAGGGAGGGCCCTGCAGGTGCCCACTCCTCACCTCTGATGGGACTGGCAGCTCTTTCCTGTACCCTCTGACCTTTAGCTTTCCCTGGGAAATACCTAAGACCCAGGCTAAGATTTATCTGTGGATTCCCACGGGAGCCACTGGCTTCCTGATTCAGAATATCTTCCCTTCTTCCAGCGCTGTCCCAGCCAAGGGGCGGAGGGGCCAGGAAACTGGGCTATCTCCTCCCAACCCCCATTTCTTGTTGGCTAAGGTCTGCTTCTGGGGATCCACCCTCTGTCCCTTCCTGCTGGACCCCACAGCAGGAAAACCACTAGGCAGAGTCTCCAGGCCACACAGGGGACTCTGTGGCTATGCCCTGAGCCCTGAGAGCTGGGGTCTGTGGCCAGGGCGCCCAAGGTACCATGGTTTGCATTGGACAGTTTGGGAATATAGTGACCAGTGTAAAACTTTTTGGAGTTAATAGAGAGGAGAATCTATTTAGGATGGGAAGAAGTTTATTGTCTGTATTTCTAGTTAACTGGGGGACTCAGGGACTAGAGGACTGGGATAAAACCATGTGATCTGGATTCCTGTTTAATAGAACAAGCCTTTGCACTGCATTATTCCAGCCACCACGTTCATTTTTCAAAATCACTTGGCAGCACTAATACCCTTAATTGCTAAATAAATATAGTTGCTGAAAATCTAAAATAATACGTTATAAACTCTATTTAAAGTGGTAAAAGAATTCACACTATTAGGAGCTTGGAGGAAATCAACCATCTTTAAGTGCCTCGGTAAACAAAGACTGTGCGGCACTTTGTAGGCACAAAAATTGCAAGGAACTGCTTGTTTGTTTCAGAGGAGAGACACGCAGCACTGTTTGGTATTCGGGTGTTTGCCTACAAGTGTTTAGTTGCTTTGTGGGGGGGAGAACCTGAAATCTCTCCACTGAGAGGCAGTTCTGGGTCCAGCGCATGCCTGGAGGAAAAGAACAGAGCTGGAATCCAGTGAGAATTCTTTCCGTCTTATATCACTGTGTGCACTCGTGTCCCTCTTTCCGTCCTTTCTGCAGCCTGGTTTCCTTTTCAGGAACTATGTTGTCTCCAAAGGGCTGGCGTAGCAGACAGTTCAGGCCAAACCACCAGGTATTCCCCTTATGGTGTTCGCATCTCGTGTCAACTGTGGCTTCCGGGAGAGACTGCCCACTGCAGTGAGTTTTCATTTCTCTCCTGGTCTCCGGGGGACCTGTCCCCAGTCTTGCCCCTGGACCTATGGGCTTCCTACACATTCTGATGAATTCTCTGGGTTGGAGCAGTTCTTACAAGGACAGCATTCTAGCTGATACACTTCCCCGCCACCAGCTGCTCTTTAACTCGTGCTGTGACGGTCCTTCCTTCCTCCTCACATCTCGTCAACAAAGTATGCACCGTCTGTGACTTAGTTTTGAGGACTCATGTTGTGCCAGAAGCTGCCGGGGGCCTGCCCTTACCCCTGCAGCTCATGCCAACCAGACTCCATGGCTAGCATCTGCATCTCTCGGTCGCCCCGCTCCCAGGCACCTCAGATGATGTAGGGCAGAGACAGCCAGCCCCGCGGTGCCCTTTCTGAAGTCTGGGTACTAAGGCACCACAGCAGCCATCTTGAAATTAATGGAGTGAAGCACGATGGAGTGGTGCTTCGACCATTAATTTCAGGCTGACTGCTGGGCTGCATTGGCTTCTGGAACGAGGGCAAAGGGATGGGAGCTGGGAGCATGGAGGGCACCCCTGGTTCACCCCAGGATGAGCCAAGGCTGAGGGGACATGGGACGGAGTGGAAGCCCACGGTGGGAAGTGGCCAAAAGCCACCCCAAGGCATCCACAGGAGTGAACGCGATGCCAGTTCTCTGTGCATTTAGGATGTTGAGAAAGAAAGACCCTGACGACCTAGTTTCTCATGAACAAGTGGGTTAATAATTGTCCCCAAGCCACAGGGTTGCTATGGGGGCTTCCACTGAGAGACAAGTCCTCCGGTGCACTGTGTGGGTGATGGATGTGGCCGTCCTCACTGGTCATTACGTTTCTGCTCCTTCAGTGATGACGGGTTGTGATTTCCAGACACTCCCTGCAGAGGCAGCGCCATCGGCCCTGGGCCCCTGGGAGCAGTTTGGGAAAGAAGGCTCTGCCCGACTCCCTTGTAGATGAGGGTGGCAGCTGGAGCACAGAGGTGAGGGACTGGCCCCAGCGCAGGGCTGGAGACTGAGGTTTCAGGTGTTTCTGAACAAGGGCTTGTTCATCCCGAACTGTGAGTAGAGAGTCAGTCAGAGGCTGGGACATGACAAGCCCTCGCTGGGCGGAAACTGGCGTGGACTCACATCCTTACAGTCTCCTCCTCTGGGATGAAGGGTTGGCCTTTGATAATGTGCAAATTCAGCTGTCTTTTTTTGTTGGTACCTAGTTTATCTGTTTGTTCAAATATATATTGGGTAGTTCCTAGTGGCTAGGAAATTTTCTGGGTGCCTGGGGAGAAAGTGGCGAGATAAAGGGCCAAAATTCCTTGTCCATTCAGAATTTCATCCCAGTGAGGAAAGAGGAAGGCTGTAGACAAGACAGATAAGAACATGGCACAGGTTGCTGGGAGTTGGTGAGTTCTAGGAAGGAGAATGAGGAAGGAGATGAGAACTGATGAGGGAGGGAGGGAGGATGGGGGAGGGACAAGGGTGAAGGGTGTGGTCCAGGCCGGGCAGCAGCAGGTGCAGGTGCCCCCCACTCCATCCCCTCCCCCAGTTCTGAACATAAATTTGGGAAACTTCTCCAAGGAACTCCAGGGAGTGGACCACTTCCCCCGTTCATGGGGTGGAGATGTCCTAGGAAGCTGAGGGATGGGTTTCAAGACACCACTGGCATCCACCTCTCACTCAGCTGGGGCGGAGAGAAACTGTAACAGCCAGGACAGAAGCTCAGCAAAAGCAACCAGAATTTTGATGTAAATGCCATTTTGGAGAACTGATTAATATGTCAAAATATTCAGCTCCCAAGGTATGTGATAAAAATAACCAATTTCATGATTTAACATTCAAATGAATGATTTAAATTCCATTTCATCAACTGCTTTTCAAACCTGTCCCCTCTTTCCAGGGGTTTTGGGGCGGCTTCTCTGCTGGACTCTGAATTGATATGGGCCGGAATTTCTGGGGAGGGGGGAACCACATGCTCTGGAGAGCTGGGGTAGGGGGCTGTCTGTGGGTTATCCTGACCAGAGCGGTTTGCCTTTGTACCAGCCTAGCCTTTGTGTCCAGCACGGAGGAAGCACGGGTGGGGGGCAATCATAGCCCTGCTCCTGGAGGAAAGTGACTCCCAGTGTGGGGTCACTTCTCGGTGGGGCCCATCCTGGTTTCGGCTCCCCAGAAAGCAGAGCCTGAGACACACAGAGCCCGTATTCCCCTTTTACAGGGAGGGGATTAGAGAGGGGTGGTGTGGGGGGCTGGGGAGTGTGATCCCGGGGGAGTGAGGCAGTGGGGGTGAGGAGGGAAGGCGGGGAGCAAGCAAATGGACCACTGGGTGGGTGGACACCTTCAGAGAGGCCTTAGAAACTGCGGGGAGGGGTGTGTACCCCATTTCCCACGGCCCTTGGGTCTAGTCACTGTTCTGTGTCTTCAGGGAGCCTTGTGAGCTTGGTCATCAATACCCCTTACCTTAACCACCCCGCATCTCCAACCCCAAGCCTCCTCACCCGGCAGCTGGGGAGGGGGCATGTGTGGGTGCAAGTGCTGCCCCAGAGCTCCGGCCAAGGAGGAACAGAGGCCCCATGGCAGCCTAGGGGGCTGGTCCAGGTCTGCCTGGCCAGAAGCACACAGTCTGGGGGCGTGAGGCTGCTGACACGCGGCCTTAGAAGGACTCGTTAGGAAACAGTCAACCCTTAGGATGGAAGGAACTCCTGTGAATCAGCATCTCCTGGTGTGGCCCACAGGTGAGGTTGACATGGATGCTGTGAACCTGCACATGGAGCCACAGGGCGGGGGTGGGCAAGGCCCTGTATTCCCTTCATTTCAGGGAAGCATGGCTGAGGCTGTGTCCCAATGGGGGAGCACCCTCCGCACCCAGAAGGCTCAACCCTGCACCCGTGCTCATGGAAGGCTTGGGTCAGGGTCCTTATTTAATCAGCTAAGGGCATGACATTTTTTCAGGGACTTGGGGGCTGAGGGGAGAAAGGGTGTGGTGCTCCCTGTGGACCAGCCCCCTAGGGAGGCTACAGGAACCCCCAAGTAGTGGTTCTCAGAGGGTCTAGGGTTACTGCTGAACTGACTGGCAGAGGGTGCACTGGGAGAAGTCTGGGGCTGAGCAGGGCCTCTGATGGCGAGCTAGAGCTGGGTGATGTCACCTTCTGGCCCCGGGCTGGCGGAGGGTGCCTCCCCTACACCTTGCCAGGCCCCAGCCCGGAGGCTGCTAATTTTTCACTCTATTTTCTTGCTGCCCAGGTAGCCTGGGATCCCTTTGCAGCAGCGCTCCAGGTGGCTGGTGTCTGTGTGGCCGTCAGGAGCCTGGGCTGCTGTCTCTTAGGGGAGCTCTTATTGTCTCTTAGCCAAGGAAAAACCAGAAAAAGCATCCATGAGCCAGAAATAGAAGTTGAGGCCATTAAGCAAATGTCCAATTATCTTTCGAGATGGGGCCTAAGGACTGTCTGCCTGTGGCTCTGCGGCCTTTTGGAACAGCCGGCTGCTGGCCCAGGCAGGGACTGTTTGGGGAGGGCGGTCTAGACAGAGCCCAGCTCACTGTCCTGGCAGGTGTACATTTCAGGGCACTAATGTGGACACAGGCGCTTGCTTCCACGTGCAGCCAGACACGTGTTATCAACACCTCTCTTTCTGTGACAGCAACATTCCAGTCTTTGTAGATCCCAGTCTGCACATTATGAGGTGATTACCTCGCAAAGCCAGGTGGAATCTGCAGGAAGCCCGTGACCCGCCCGCATCTGGCTCTGATGGTGCCTCTCTCCTTTAGATGTGGCCATTAGATGGCCATTTTGTGGCAAGCAGGCACTCTCCCAGGAAAACCAGCAGAGAAGATAGGCAGCATCAAGCTCGCTCATCACTCGCGAGATGAGGCTGGGGCGGCACAGGGAGGCCACTGCTGGGGGACCAGCACCGTTGCTGGAGCCTTCAGGAGGTGCCACCAAGGCTGGCCTCGCAGCATCAGGATGCAGGCTCAGCCTTGGCTCAGCGTCCTTGCCTGTGGGGACCTTGGGCCAAGCTCATTCCTCACCTGCTCAGAGAGACTGCTGCCCTTGCCACGTGGCTTGTCCGGTACCTTCTGTACAATGGGTGGTCAGCTTACAGTGGTGGTGGCCCCAAAGGAATGTGACTCTTCTGTTGTGGTCCTGACCCCGGCCTGTATCACATCTTACAAAGGAGTTTGTGTGGCTTCCCCAGTTCAAAGGTCTGTCCGAAGGATGCTGTTTGGACTTCAAAATATTGGTTAAAATTTCTGGGAAGATGGAAGATTTGACCCGGGGCCTATTTTTAAAAGTCCGAGCTGACGGCTGCTATGTACACATGACCCCTGTCATCATTGCTACAAATAATTGGTAAAGCAAATAGCCAATGTTTGTTGAGTACACACAGGCCAGCCTGGATCACAGGCCTGGCTGAAGTGGCCTCATCTGAATGAGGCGTTTACTGTGTAGGCGATGAAGCTGAGGCTTGGATGTGAAGTCATGGTTCAAGTTCAACCAGATGTGAGAGGAAGACCTGGAATTTAACCCAAGTGTCTGGCTCTAAACCCAGATTCTTATCATCCCTTTACATGACCCCTTTCCTTCCAAGAGTCGAAGATTAAAGGAATCAGTCCACATAAACCCCCTAGGTGCTGCGTTTCATAGCACAGTGGACAAGTGCCTGCTGTTTCCGCATTGCTGTCACCATCGCTGTTTCTGGAGTAACTGAGGGGGCGGAGAGTTAAACCGGGGCATTTTGCCACAGGAAGGGAGAGCCTGGCTGAGAAAATGCCAACACAGAGGTACACGGAATTCTCCAGGCAAGAATATTAGAGTGGGTTGCCATTCCCTTCTCTGGGGTATCTTCCCGACCTAGGTATTGAACCCAGGTCTCCCGCATTACAGGTAGATTCTTTACCATCTAAGCCACCAGGGAAGCCTCCTCATAAGCCTCACCCATTCAAAAAATGAAAAGACAAAAAGAGCTTCCTGATGATGCTTACTGAGTTCCTAGAGGCAGCCATGCCTGATATCCACTCCTGGAGCTTTCAGTGCTGTGGGCCACTGCATGTCATGCCTTACTCAGTCATGTCTGACTTTTTGCGACCCTATGGACTGTAGCCCACCAGGCTCCTCTGTTCATGGAATTCTCCAGGCAAGAATCCTGGAGTGGGTTGCCATTCCCTTCTCCACGGGATCTTCCCAACCCAGGGATGGAACCCGCATCTCTTCCATCTCCTGCATTGGCAGGCGGGTTCTTTACCACTAGCGACACCTGGGGAGCCCAGGTGATATAGCTAACCTGAATTGGGTCCCTTCACTTACAACCAAGAATTCTAAACATGTTCAGGCAGAGACAGCCTCATCTTCCCTACAATTCCCACAGCCTATGTCTGTCATATATCCCTTGAAAGACTGGATTTTCTAAGTCTGAAATCATGATCAATGCCTTGACACAGAGTTTCTTTTCCTGACCTGAATGCTTCATTACAGGAAATTAGTGGTTTATTAGAGAGTCACCTTTATGAAAGAACCACTGTTCCCTGAGGGTTACACTCATTGCAAACCCAGAGCCGCTCAGCACCCCTCAGCCACAGACATCGCTCTCTCTACCTCCCCCTGCAGGGACCCATATGCCGGCCGATTTTACCTTCCTGGCTGCAGGCATTACACTGGGGTCTGCATCTGAGTGATTTTTGTGTCCCCCATGCTGGCTTACATGTAGTCCCCTAAAAGGCAGGTTTTTGGTGAAAGTATTGATATACAATGTTGGTGTGGTTTTCTGGGAACTTCTCTTAAACCACCAAGTCCAAAGACATCAGTAGATTTTTTTAAATCGGCTTTTCTAGACCCTAGAAACATTGAAAAATTAATTAAAGGGGCACAGTTCATGTTTCCCCAGCTGGCAGGAGCCTAATGCACAGCTTAAGCATCTGATTTGGAGCCAACACCATTAACCTCTAATTAACTTCTATCCTCCTGACACCCATAATATTGTGATGATGCTAATACGTGAGGTTATTAATTATACCTAATTATTCAATTAACGAATAGCAAATACCAGTGGAGATGAAAGTTTGTGAATGATTAATGAGACGACTCCAGTTTGACAGGCTATGAGCTGCTTAGCGGCAAGAGAGAGGATTTCTGGGGCTCTGAGTGGCCTTCAAGGGGAGGGAAGGGTGCTCACCTGGCCTCCCTGGAGACGGAGATTTGAGGCCTGGAAACCCAGGCTGTTTGTGGGCTCAGAGTCTGCCTTGCCAGGGAGGGTGTCTGTCTTAGCTAGAGCTGGGGTGCCCTGGTCCCAAGCCCAGATCTCCCCAGGGGTGGGCAGGGCTTTCTGGCCTCTTAGCAAGTGGGGCTTGTTTTCAATACTCAGTGACTCTGCACACAGTCCCTGGATGCTGGCTGGGCCTTGAATAAGATACTGAGGAAGTCATGGCCCAGAGGGCAATGCGGACTCAACGTTAATTTGGGGATAAGCAGCAGATGTGAATTCTCATCTGGGCACTTGCAGCCTGGGGCACGTAGACACAGAGGAGAGATTCCCAGATCCTTAGCATCCACATGCCGGCCTCTTAAGATGACGGGGGGCATGCAGGGCCCCTATCCCATTCCCTACTCACAGTGCCCACTGATGCCTCATCTCTCCTGTTCTGGAAATCAGGGCTGCTGGAAGACGGCAGGTGAGTGTGGGTACCCTTCCCACATGAAACCTGCTCTGTCGGGAGAAGTGCTGGAAGGGTCTGCACCCAGAGATGCAGTCAGTGGAGCAGTGGGGCTGTGCATGTATAGCCAAAGTCAACATCGCTTTCAGGGGACAGTCACGTGGGAGGGAGGCAGAGAGATTATAGGTGAGAAACACCGAAGTCAACTTCTTTCATGAATTTAAAAATATCAGCTTTCTGCCTGACTTTGGCAGTGCTTGTCATCTGGATATGTCATTTGGCTGAAAGACAAGTATCTTTGAGCAGCGGAGCAGGGATGCTTGTAGCTTAATAAGATTATGGTTTTAAGTGTATTTTGAGTTTAGGGAGGAATAACCAATGCTTTCAATATAAACACAGGCTGAAATTTGCTGATTAAAGTTTTGTGTGCATTATTCTAAAGGAAGCTAAAATCCATTTTTTCAAATCATAGAGTGAAATATTTATTTGAATTATAGTCAATCCTCATCTTTAGCAAAATAAATATTAACTAAATTTATAAATTCTTATTTTCATTAAAAAAAATTGTAAGCAACCAATAGACCCTTAGATTTTTAGCATTTTCACCTTCTCTTTTTCTTAAATATAAAAGGAAACTTTGGTTACTATGTTGCATAAGGTAGATAAGGCTATTTATGATTTTAATAGATTATGTTAAATTATTCTCAAGGCTTTTATCATATATTTTATTTCATAAATAGTAATTTTTCCTACATCTGACATTATGATATTGCATATGACAAATCCAGTTATGAGAAACAGCCTTTAGACTTATTTTCACAATCTATCATAAATATGAATTAATTGTATTAGTTTTTGCATGGTTTTTAGATATACTTTCAAAATATTATAAATTATACCTAAAATAAGCATTATTTTTTATATGGACATTAATATGGATTCTTTGGAGAAATGTCTATTCAAGTCCTTTGCCCATTTTCCCATTTTTGAATCAGGGTTTTTTTTGGTTGTTTTTGTTGTTGAGTTTTAGTCCTCTCTATATTTCAGATATTAATCCCTTACCAGATATTATCATTTTAATCTTGACGGCTGTTAATAATCTTTTTTGTAAGATACATTTCACAATTTATTTCTCAATGATTTTCATACTGTTTCTTGAAACACACATTCACATGTTCATTTGAGTTGCGAAATGTCTTACGCCATCACTGGGAGAAGTCCTGGCTGGCAGTTCGTTGAGCTGTTTGAAGCCACAGTGCCTGGCTTTCTAAGCACCTGTGGGTGGCATACTCATATTTGGGTTGGCTGAGAGATTTAAGCCTATGATAAAACAAAGTCTAACTCTCTCTTGGTGGCTTGGACCAAGCGGGCAGAACTGATGGTCCCCTGGGAATCTTATAATGGGACTTTGGGGCAGACTTTCCAGAGAAGGTATAAAAATGATTTTACTGTCAGGCTAACAAATCCCTCGCTAAGGCAGGTGATTTCTAATTCTCGGCTTCCAACAAAGTCAAAAGGAGACATAACTGCTGGAGCTCAGAAGGGGTTCCAACTGGGTGATGCTGGTGGCGGAAGGAGGCGTGGTGAGTACAGTTCTTGGTGCTTACAGGTGTAACATAGAACCCTGAAAACAAAAAGTGAGGATAAAGGGAACACCAAGCCTGCTCTGCTAATTCCAGAATGAAGCAATATCCGCCTATAGTGAGGCCCCAGCTGAAAAGACAACGACAGGACCCCCAGCAAAGTGGATTTGCGTTGACATGAGACACAGGAGAAGATGCTCAAGGGGCTTCTGTACCCATCTGCTGCCACTACTGGCCTCATTACAGGGTGTAGACAGCGGGCACCGCCTCAGGAAACAGAGCAACTATAGAACCACCAGCACAGCCTCACTTTCTACATGTAATCACTTACAAAATCTCTACTGTCTTGACTTGCTCAGTAATATCAATAATAATCATAATGAAACTCAAGGAAAACATTTAAAACACCTAGACCTTTTTGATCATAAGAAACCAAAATAATTTCCATTTATACATGTGTTTCTGTTGCAGGATTTTATGAGAATGATAATAAAGCATGTTCAGGCATAAAATTCTATAATATTAAGACAAAATTCTGTGAGGGGAATGTAATGAAACTATATTTAAGAAGAAAAGAGGAAGGGGTAAAATTTCTAACTACTGGAGTAGAAATTGCCTGTGTAGTATTATTTTTGCTCATGTATGTTTTTTAATACTTAGTGTATTTATTCTTATGTATAATCTTCTTTTAAAAAATTATTTAATCATTCTCACTGTTATTTTATTTACTTTTATATTTTGGCCATGCGGGATCTTAGTTTGCAAACCGGGATTGAACTGGAGCCCCCTGCATCAACAGGGCAGAGTTGTAGTCACCAGACCACCTGGGAAATCCTGCTCATGTATGCTTTATCTTTTATTTTGCTTTATTTTTTGGCATTACTGACGCGATAGACATGAGTTTGAGCAAGCTCCGGGAGTTGGTAATGGACAGGGAGGCCTGGTGTGCTGCAGTCCATGGGATCAAGAAGAGTCGAACACGACTGAGCGACTGAACTGAACTAATTTTTTGGGTCTTTGTTGCTGTGCGGGGGCTTTCTCTAGTTATGTAGAGTGGGGGCTACTCTTTTGTTGTGAAGCTTCTCATTGCATTTGCTTCTCTTGCTGCAGAGCCCAGGCTCCAGGCTTGAGGGCTTAGGAGTTGTAACTTGTGCACTCTGGAGGGTGGGCTTCAGTAGTTGTGGCACATGGGCTTAGTTGCTCCTTGGCATGAGGAATCCTCCCAGACCAGGGATCGAATCTGTGTCCCCTGCACTGGCAGGTGGATTCATATCCAGGGAAGTCCTCATTTATGTTTTACCAATCGTGGTGGGTCTTACATTGATGTGAAACTTGTTTTCTACAGTGTACATTCTAAAGAGGTCTGAGAGTTTTACATTAAAATAATTTATAATATATTATAAATTTTATTTATATTTATATATTTATATAGTATATTCATATATTTTATTTAAATATTTATAATTATAATATATTTAATATTTAAAAATATAAAATATATAAATATTTATAAATATACACTAGGGTAAAAAAGCACATGTAATCTTAAATGTATATGAGGGGAGCATCACAGTTTTGTCAAAACAGTTGAGGAGCCAGCACAGCGGTAGATGCATTACCATCATGGAAGCTGCAGCATGGCCTGGGTGTAGACAGCGGGGTGCCCAGGTGAGGAGGGGAACGGGGAGCCCTGGGGGGAGGGGTGAGTCTCTGAAGTTCTCAGTGAGGAGCCACGGGAGTGTCTGGGTGGCAGGCTAGTGATGGTGGAGGCCATGCAGGCAGTGACCGACCGCATGTGGGGAGGACGGCGGATCAGGCCCCAGGGGCTGAGGGAGGCAGGAGCACTCAGGCCGGGGAGGCAGCAGCAGGAGGGAGGTGGCAGCCCGCGTGTTTGGCAGGTAGAACTGACAGGTGCTTGTGACTCACAAGGAAGAGGTGTGGGTGGGGCGGGTCCAGCCTCAGGCTCGTGACTCATCTCTGAGCACAGATGGTGCAGGGGGATGGTAGCACAACCGGAGTCCTCAGGTGACACCTGCAGCTCTCTTGGGCCTAAAGAAAGATGAGGTCTCATCACAGCCACCAGCATTTTGCTGCATGTATACAAACGTTCCTTTTGGTCTCTGAACTCTACTCTCAGTGATGGAAGTGGGAGGAGAGGGCTGGACAGGTCCCTCCCTGGGCAGGGATGCAGGTCTCATTTGCAGGAGGGCTTGTCAAAAGAATAGCAAACATCCATGGCAACTTCTTATTTTACAAAGGAGGGAGCTGAGCTAGAGGGGTAAAGTGCCGGGCAAGGTGACCAAGTAGGTGGGTGGCAGTTTTCTTGAAGATGCCTTGGCAAGGAGTAGAACAAGCAATCGTTTATGCTTCATGGGTAGAGGGTAAATAAGGCCCCTCTTCCCGTATCTCCAGTTGGAGGCAGGTTTGTAAATGGGCCAAACGTTCCGATTAAAAGGCTGAGATCAGAAGAACAGGACAAAAACCATGATCCAGTGATATGATAACGAAGAAAAGACACACTGGAGATTTCAAGACACAAATCAATTGAATGGGAAAGAATGAGAAAAGAGATTTCCTGGAAACAGCCACCCAAAGAGAGCTTGAGTAACTGTACTAAAAGAAGACAAAAAAGAGTTTCAGGCAACACTTGCTGCTAGAGAAAATTAAGTACATTTTATAATGATGAAATAGAAAATCCATCAAAATGACATAGCAATGATAACAACAGAGTCCCAGATATATGAAGCCAAACAGGCGGATTTAAAGAAGAAGTAGGCAATTCAAAATAATAGCTGGAGACCTCAATAGCTCATTATCAATAATGTATAGAATAGCTATACAGACATTAGCAAATAGACTTCCAACATCATGAAACAATGACTCCTCACAATTGTCTGTACAACACCCAACCCAACAATCATAGAAGACACATCCTTTCCAAGCACATTTCCCAGAACAGACAGTTTATCAGGCCACAAAACAAGTCTTTGTATGTTTAAAAGGACTATAATCATACAAAGTGTGTTCTCTGATCACAATAGAATGAAATTAGGAATCTATACGAGAAGGAAATTTGAGAACTTCACAAAAATGTGGAAAATAAACAGTATACTTCTAAATGATCAATAGGTCAAAAAGAACCACAAGGAACTAGCAAATATTTTGAGATGAATGAAAATGAAAACACAACGTACCAGGATTTATAGATATGCTGAAAGTAGTGCCAGAAGGAAAATTATACCCGTAAATGCTTACTTTAAAAAAGAAGAAATATCTGAAGTCAATAACCTCACCATTCAACTTAAGAAACTAGAATAAGCAAAGCCACAGTAGGAAGTAAATCAAGCAGATGGGAACGCATGAAATAGAGGACAGAAAAACAATGGAGAAAATGACGCACAAACCCTCAAACCAGTTCTTTGTAAAGAAGAACGAAATTGACAAACCTGTGTAGCTGGACTAACCAAGAAAGGAAGAGAGATTCATATACTAGATCAGGAATGAAAAGGGACATTGTTATGTGCCACAGAGAATAAAAAGGACTGTAAGGGGACACTGTGAATACCAGTGTGACAACACACAGAATAAAAAGATCGTAAGGGGAACTGTGAATAACTGTGTGACAACACATTAGGTGATTTATAGGAAATGGACACATTCCTAGAAAGACACAGACAGCCACAAGTGACTCAAGAAGAGATAGAAAATCAATAAATTTATAACTGGAGACTGAACTGGTAATAAAAAAGCTTCACACACACACATACAAACCCCAGAACCAGATGGCTCCCCTGGTGAATTGTTGACAAGTCTGAAGAAAAATAAACAGAGTGAGCATTCATTTTAGGCAAAGAGGGGAAAAGAACACCAGGCAAGACAGGAAATTAAGAACAGTAAAAGCAGGAATTGGTGAATCTGAAAACAGAAAATGAGAAATAAAAAATAATCTTAAGTTGAAGATACACATGTGTGGCACTCACAAGCTCTGTGTCTGTCACACACACATATGCACACGTACAGATGCTCAGTAAACTCAGCCTCAAAGGACAATTCAGGGTGAGAAAGTGGAAGAAACCACAGATGCAGAAAAAAACAGTCAGATTCAAATGGAAAAGGATATTTTGCTTAACTCTGTGGATTAGATGATTGATGCCAAAAGACCCAGGAAACTAAAGGGTCAGTGGCCACGTCCGAAGCTGAGCGGTCCTTCAGATGACCTTCAAGAGAGGGGCTGTGAGAGGGGTGGCCGTGGCCAGGAAATATCTCCAAGGTGCCCTGCGAGCTGCAGTAACACGGCACATTAGTGAACGCCCACATGTAGTGTGTGTGGCCGGCTGTAACCTGAGTACAGGGGCACGCTGGGCACCATTGTTTTCTGGGCACCCAAGGAGCAGCCCTGGCATATTGAGTTGGGGCGCTCGGGTGTGCAGGTGGGAAGAAATTGATTTCCACTGCACATCCTTTTGATCCGGCTGGCTGATTTTTACCACGTCTTGTCATTTCCTAATGCAAAAAAAAGGGCAGGGGGAGGGAAGTTCCATGGAAAAATGCCAAAGAGATCTCACCATACCTTTTTCTGATAAACACCCTCAGATACAAGCCTCAGGGGAGCTTGGGACGTCAGCTGAGGGTGCAGAGTGTCCTGACTGGAGTGTAGATGTTGGTCTCCTGTAATGACCCCATGTGTCCCACTGGCCAAGTACTCTGTTGGCAGTGGTAATACTCTGGGCTTGTGGCCAAGGTCTCTTGGCCAGTAGCAGTTCTAACCCATCCCTTCACAGCAAAATGATAAAATTGGGTTGGCAGAGCGGTTTCTGAAATAAGAACGGTGATGAATGCCCACAGCTGTCAGTCTTTAGCAGAAATTTGTCATATTATACACAGAATTAAATCCATCCTCCATTAAAAGTATGACAAAAAGAATTAATTCATTTTCAAGGTAGTGACTTAAGCAAGCAGATCTTGCATAACAATGAGGGTTTCTGAACTTCTAATGAACTGTTTAAAGTGTTTGAGCTGAATTTGGTTCTCTGATAGTAATTGCTAAGATCCAAGACTCCCCAGTTGGATGGCATTGCCAATTCAATGGACGTGAACTTGGGCAAATTCCAGGAGATGGTGAGGGACAGGGAAGCCTGTTGTGCCGCAGTCCATGGGGTTGCAAAGAGTTGGACACGACTTGGCGACTGAACAACGAAAAACAACAAGACTCCCCTAAAGGGGCTGTTTGGTGAGATACTCTCCAAGGGAATTGATCTGGAGACTAATGAACATGGGTGAAAAAGTCAGAGACCATGGCATGCTGCTGTCTCTGTGGCCCCCAAGGTGACCTCACTCCCTGCTGACCTGGAGGTTGGCCATGTGGTTGTTCAGGGTGAGGTATTAACAACAGTGAACTTGCTAAGTGCCTATGTGTTGGGGTCTGTGTTCCTGGGACACTGCTTTGTGGAAGCCAGCTGCCATGTGCCAAGGCCAGTGGCCTGAGACCACCTGCTATCAGGAAGCCCAAGCTGGCCAGTGGAAAGTCACATGGAAAGAGCTCTGTGCCATCAGCTCTTGGCTGGGTCAGCTGGTCTGGCTGAAGCCCTGTGGCCCAAGTGTGCGTTAATTTGATTGAAGGACTGCCCAGCTGAGCCCAGGTTCAAATTTTTACTGTTGCTCAAGCTGCTAAGTTTTGAAGCATCTTGTGAAGCTTAGACAAGGGCTAGGGTCGGAGGTGAGATGTACCTGGAGGAAAGGGAGCAGGTGCAGGAAATAAATGCAGAGAGTGATGATCCTGTCATCGTAAGGCCATCAGAACTCCGACTGCCTCACAAGGACTCTCTGGGTGACAGCATAACCAAGATCCACACGACTCAAGTGTGGTCCCCACACCGCAGTGCTGACATGCTCTGGGAGCGTGTTCATTTCTTAGAAAACCCCAAACCTGGGGACCTGGCCCAGAAACCTAGCTCTACACATGATGTCTAGGCACTCCATGAGGAGGTTCATGTCTCAGAGGCCTGGGTTCTGGTTTGTGAGCCCCGGGGTTGCCACACTCTGGGCAGTGAGCAGGTCATGACCATCTGTATGCAGATGGATTTCGAGATGTCCATCTCCCTGGAGACCTTTGCGAAGGAGTGATTCATCTGCTGAAGGTCTCACAACACCCTGCCCCCCCAACCCTTCCCCACACCCCCTGAACAATCAGCCTTCATGTTCCCAACCAGGAGAACACGTTTCTAGGTATGTGGCCGTCCTCAGAAAAGATCAGTAAGAGGGGTCTTTGTTCACTGCCAATGCAGAGGCACTGTGTCGGCCGGGAAGGTGATGCCTGCGAGGGGCCCTGGGGAGGGGCGTTGGTGGCGAGGGTTCCACGTCTCTGAGATGCAGGTCATGCAATGGAAAGGCTGGCCCAGTGGCCCCTGGAAGTCTCATCTCTGGTCAGAACCCAGAGGCCAGGTCCTGCCCCTGGTGCAGACCTTGCCCCAGGGGCTGGGGTGGACCTGAGATGGGGCCTGCAGTCTCGACAGGCAGTTCTGGGACCATCCTTCCTAATTAAACCTGAGCAGTAAGGCAGGAGTGTGCTGTGAATTGACAAGGCGAGATGGCAACAACCCACAACCCTGCCGCCGTGCAGTGTCCCCTAATGTCTCCCGTGTGAACACTCTGACCAGCTCAGACTCCAAGCCACCAACAGCTTAACCACCAGCTCCTTAAACCGAGCCTGGCGGAGCCTGGGAACCCTGGTCAGATGTTCACAGGGGCAAAGGGGTGGGTGGGGGGTGGGGGGTGTCGGGGGGCTGGCCCACCCCTCCTGACCACAGCTGCTGGGCAGATGGGATGAAGGGAGCCAAGGCTAAACTCCCGCCCAGGCCCAGGATGGGTGTCTGGAATGGAGCCCAGGGCCCTGGTGGCCGCTGGCCTGGGGAAGATCCCTGGTGCATCTTTTCCCGGAGCTCCAGCGCCACCTGGCGGCAGGGCCCCCACGTCTGGGTGCATCTGGGATCCAGACGGTGCCACCTGGGCATGTCCTGGGTGAGCTTGGATCAGTGGGAGAGGGTCCCAAAGAAGTCCCAGGAGGCCTGTGCCCCCTGCCCAGCTTTGGGCCCCCCTGCCTCACTGCTGCGTCCTACAGGCACATTTCCAGGGAACGTATCAGAGTGAGGCTGTTGTCCCAGGCTCTGCTTTACAGGGACAGAAATTGAACCCTGTCCTGGTCCCCGCTCGTCCCCCTGTGCTGCCTCTCCCTTTCCTGGTGGTGACGTGGGGCGTAGGGTCCAGTGTCCCTGCCCTGGCTGGACATCCGAGCCTGAGCACCCCGTCCTGCAGCCTGACCCGCCTCAGGCAGGATGAAATCCAAGAGCTGGGCAGCAATAGCCCTGATCATCCCGAGAGCCCAGGGTTAGGAAAGTGACCAAAACAGGAAAGTTCTGCTTTCTACAAACCTTTTAATATCTTCTCCAAATCCCAAATTCCCATATATATTTATTGTAACATTAATATGCAACATATTCATATATTATATAAGGTTCCCCAGTGGCTCAGTGGAAAAGAATCTGCCTGTGATGGAGGACACATGGGAGATGTGGGTTCCATCCCTGGGTCAGGAAGATCTCCTGGAGAAGGGAAATGGCACCCCACTGCAGTATTCCTGCCTGGGAAATTCCATGGACAGAGGAGCCTGGCGGGCTGCAGTCCATAGGGTTGCAAAGAGCTCTCTGTACCCCATTACCAGCCCTGAAAGGGGTGCTCTGCCCTTTTGTTCTGTTTGGCACATTGGCTGTTTGGCTGTTGTCGGCCATCAGGGACTCTGGGCTCCATTCCAGACACCCATCTCAGGTGGCTGAACCTGAGAAAAGCCCCCGCGATGTTTGGACCAAGAGATGTGATGTAAGGGGGGCCAGCAGAGGCTGAAGGATGAGCTGCTGCCCCCGGCCTGTAATGCTTTCCTCACTCACTGTGTCCCCACAGGCTTCAGCCTAAGCAAAGTCATCCTTGGAGACACACCCTTTGTTTCAGTTGCTATGGCTTCACAACAAACCAGCCCAGGCCTCAGCAGCTTTAAACAACAGTATTTGTTGACCTTGAGCATGTGGGTGAGGAATGTGGACAAGCACAGTGCTCTCCACGTGGTCTCCAGCTCCAAGGTGGAGGGGGCCGGCCCCCACGTGGAGGCTACGCCCCAGGAGAGAGAGGCGGGTTAGCCTCGGACGTCAGCATCACCTCCTGTGAGGGGCACCAGGGTCGGACGCATTTCACGGCTGCCTTTAGAAATTATCGTCCAGGCTGCCGTTTCACAGAGGTGACCCCGGCAGCTGTGCAAACTGGACACTCAGGGACCATGTTGCTGGGTTGGGATGCAACAGGCTGGGGCCGGGCACTGCCCCAGGGAGGACCCAGGGTGTTTTGGAGGGTCCTCGACCCACCCAGGCCCTGGTGATACCCCAGGTGGAGGGGGATGACTGGAGGCTCCAGGCAGGGGAGGAAGTGGATCTTGGCGATGAAGCGCCCCCTGTTGCTTGTGGATCATCAGTTCCTTCTGACCAGGAGGCCAGCTAGTGGCAGAGGATG
Organism: Cervus elaphus; assembly: GCF_910594005.1. Taxonomy (NCBI): domain Eukaryota; kingdom Metazoa; phylum Chordata; class Mammalia; order Artiodactyla; family Cervidae; genus Cervus; species Cervus elaphus. The sequence continues at coordinate 42,480,953 of NC_057837.1, read as the reverse complement.
AAGAAAGGGAGTGGGTAGGGAGGGAACCACACCATCAAGATTGGAGCCAAGCTCTCTATCGGGACGCAGGCAAGAGGCAAGGTTTCCAACAGCTCCATCTCTTAGCCCAGGGAGCCTCCCTACCCCAAGAGCCATCCAACAGCGAGCCAGAGGCCTTTCTGCTGGGAGGACAGGCTGGGGCCTCCAGCAGCCCTGCTGGGTGGGGAAGGCTGAGGCTCGCCTTGTCCCGTGTCCAAGGAGATGGTCATCTCTCAGATGAAACTTGGGTGGAGGCAGGGCTTCCAAGACTACAACCTTCCCCGCACAGATGTGGCTCCCAAAGCCAGGGTTCAGTGGTTTGCCCTGAAGCTGGGCTAAAAAATGCCCCAGGATTCTTCCCCCCATTTCCCCCTTCCTTCAGGAAGCCCTCCGTGACTTCCTGCAAACAGGGTTCCGGCCTCTGACCTGAGCACCCACTGTTTCAAGGTGAGCATGTGGTCAAGTCCTCCAGGCACTAGGTGCTGTCTGGGGCACAGCGGAGCCCAGACTCCCTTGCAGGCCTTGGTGGGCGGAGGGTGCAAGACCGTGGTTACCATGCAGGGGGCGGGGTGCTGGGCGTGAAGGGTGTTATGTCCTGCACACCCCAAGGGAAGGGGTAACGGCACGTGTTGGGAGCCTGTCTGAGCCCTTGGCCCCTGGCTCTGGTCCTGTGGGCAGGAACACGCTCACCCGCGTCCACCCCGGGACAACGGGACTGCAGGCTTGGCGGCTGTTACCCAAGCTTACGTAACTTGTACCCTGAGTAGGGCGGACCCTGGTGGGGAGAAACTGCAGCCTGGGTTCGGAGGAAGGGCTGGGCTGTTCCCTCCCGGGGGAGCCCCATTCCTGGACCAGCCACTGCGACTTACAGGGGTGCCAACCTGCCTGGCTCTTGCCCTCGCACCCACTATCTCCACAAAGAGCTGCCCTGCCGGGGCCATGGGTGTGGCTTCGGCTTCCCAGGTAGAATCTGGGGTCCAGGTGACCCCACTATAGACACAGGGACCCCCTGGAACCCCCACCCACATCCCCTGGGTCCCTGGTCACCTCCTCCTGGAGGCCCACACACCCAGGCTCACTGCTGTTGTTTGAGGGGAGTTTCTGGGACTTGGCTTCTCTTTCCACTTGTCACGTGTCCTCAGGTGACTAGAAGGGACTCTATCTTGGCGCATTTTTTGCTCAAACAGAACGTGACTCTTGTTCGTGATGGAGAGATAGGGGCACCAGCATGACCTTGAGGCGGCAGTTTGGAGGCAGAGGTAGGGGCAAGGATGCTGGCGGGAGGAGGGAGGAAAATGGAGGCATGTTAATACAAGAGGGTTTCTGGGTGCACCCCACACCCCCAGCGCTCAGGAGGCTGGGAGGAGAGTCAGAACTCCACCCTCAGGGTCAGCCTCCACCCAGCACCCGAGCCTCGAGCTGAGCCCAAGAGGCTGGAAAGGAGCCTGTGTGAGCCACAGCCCTCCCTGGACATGGCTCAGGGATGTTTGGACTCTTAATTAGTGTGAATGTTCCTTAATCATCCTTGGATGGAGCTCCTGATGAGGGTTGCCATGGCCACAGGGCTCTGGAGAGTGAAGGGCCCTCCGCACTTTCACATCAGTCACCTCACCCATGTGGAGCTCGGGCAGCTCTGCTCCGAGCCTCGGGCACCTCCAGGAGCTCCTGGCAGCTTCTCCTTCTGTGACATCCGAGGGTCCCTGGGTGCTCCTGGTAGGAACCTATCACCACAGGCTACCATGTGGTGTGTCCTCTGGGCCCTCCCAGTAGTACCACCGGGGGTGGTAGAAGAGGAAACAGAGGTTCACAGAGGACCAGTGATGTACCCAAGCCCAGTGATGACTGTCCACTCCCTGTGCCGGGTGAGGACGTGATGGCACTTCCATGGCATCAGGTGTGGGCTCGTGGCCCGAATACCAGCAGCCTGTGAAATACGTGCAGGTAGCCATCCCTGATTTATAGGTGAGGTGAGCAGCTCAGAGAGGCTGAGTAACTTGCCCCAGGTCACGGAGCAAGTGAGAGGGCGAGGTGGGCTTCCGGGGCTGCCAGTGCCCGCTCTCGGGAGCAGAGGCAGGGCCCAGGGTTTGCTGCAGTTCCTGGGCCTTCCTGGAGCATGGAAGTTATCCCTTCTGCCCCCTCCACTGGCCCTGTGGTGGCCCCGAGGGCCATGGCCCCTTGGCATGAGGCAGGGAAAGTGGGGGTGACAGGGTGCTCCATACATGGGCACCCGCAACCCAGGGCGGGTTTCGCTGTTCGAGGCCCTATGGAGACTGTCCCCAGCCTCAGCCCAGCAGCTCCCACAGTCTCCTTCAAAGAGGGCTGAGTCTTCCTGGCTCCTGTCAGCACACATGATGGTCTGGGGGCCAGGCCAGATATGTGACGCATCCCATGCCAGCTGCGGACATGCCAAGGGCACGCGGGGGGTGGGGCAGCAAGCGCCCGATGCCCTCCAGAGGGGCGCTGACAGCTGGGTCCCCGTCCTCGTCATGAATGTCATGAATGTCGCCTGCCCTGCTGTTCCCAGTCTCCTAATTAGAGCGAGATGTGGTTATCTGTATCCCCTGCAGCTTTTCCGGACTGTTTTTCACCCAGCTGAGCAGAGGCAGGGCTGTTAGTCCTCATCACGGTAGATGATCATGGGTCACGCGTGGTCAGATGTTTATTCTGGGAAGTTGAGTCTTCAGAGTGTGGGACTGTCGCCTCTCCCCCTTGTCCGTGTTCTGGAGGCTCCTAACCAGCGAGACTTAAGGAGGCTCCAGGACCCTGGCGGGCTGCTTCTCCCACCCTAGGCATGTGCCTTCCTGGACTCAACCTGGTAATAGGTGTGCAGTCCTCTCTCCTCTTTTGAACAACTGGCTTTGTTCACACGGGTGGGTCTCGTGACAACCTTCTCCTTGTGAGACATTCTGTAGGTCACCCAGGTCTGTCTCCGTGGGGGGCTGTGGGCTGCTGCAGCAGAAAGACCAATGTCCAGACTCTAAAGCACGGACGTTGGTGCTCATTTACTGAGCAGTTTGGCAGGCGGCTGCCTCCATCGGGAGGCTCCTCCCGGGGGTGTGTTCTCTGTGTCCTTCACCCCAGGCCTCGTGGCCTGTCCCTGGATCCAGTTGCAGGTGGTGAGGAGCGTGGGGAAGGCAGAGCCACTTCCCAAATCCTGGACCAGGTGCTGGCTGGCCTCGCTGGCCCACGTCCCTGCGGTGAGGACGCAGCCGTCACTGCTGCCTGCAGGGAGGTGGCAGGTGGTGCTCTGGGAGCCGGGAGGAAGAGGGGACACAGCCTTGGGGGGGCCTTGGGTGCAGGTGTGAGTGAAGAGGGGGGCTCCCGGGCCCCGGGACAGGCCTGTCTTCAGCACCTTCCTTGCATATCCTCCTTCTTTGTGACCCTCTAGGAGCTCGTCCCAGACTTGGCCATCTCCCCAGATGTCTGGCCATTTCCAAGCTGGTTGTGCGTCAGAATCACCACAGTTCTCTGGAGACATGGACGCCTGGCCCCAGGTTCCACTGTGCTGCTTCACAACCCCAACGTGGGACCTGGGCACCTGCAGATGTAACAAGTCCTGCAGGTCTAGCCGTCCTAGTCCCTATGCTTGGCCCCAGTTCTGCCCCAGGTCCAAGGAGAGTCCTTCGCGGCCCACATGAAGACAGCGTTGTGGGTTCACTCCCTGCCTGGCTCCCAAAGGATCTATGAGGGTCTCAGGGCAGAGTGGTGAGGACGTGCCCGCCTTGGGGAGACAGGAGCTAGGAGACGTGATGCCCCTGTCTGGAGGCGAAAGCTGCTAATTGTTTTGTTTCGCGTTATCAGCATCTGCGGGGAGAGAGCAGACGCCGCCACTTGCCTGGCCTGCTGTCCCTGGAGGTGACCCCCCTGTGGTCAGGGCTCTTGGCACAGAAACTGTCAGATGCACAGCTGAATGCCCCATCTGGCTGCCCCCGTGTCCTTGCTGCCCTGAGGACCGGCGCTGCGGAGACCGCCACTCCTTCCTGCAGCAGCGCCAGGAGCATACTTTCTCCTTCTCAAAGATTCCAGGTGGACCCTCTCAGCTCAGCGCCACAAACCCGAACGCCTCTACCGAGGTTTCTCTAATTTTAAAGGCAACTTTCCCCCAACCATTGCAGCTCTGAGCTCTCAGAGGATGCTGGCGGGCCAGAGCACATGGGAGTGAGGGGTGGGGGAGCGACTAGGGCTTCCCTTACAGAACACCTTGAATGTTTCTTTTTAAGTGGGTGGGTGGGTTCTCAGATGCAGAGAAAACCCACATCTTGGTTCAGTGGCTGTCCTGTGTCCCTTGTAGGAAGAGGAAGGGCCTTGTCTTCTGAGATGAGCTCCGTTCAGCCTCCGAGCCTTAGTTTCCCTGTTTGTGAAACAGAGAACTAATCGCACCTGCAACTGCATCACAGGGCTTTCTCAAGAGGATCAAATTTAATCAGATTCAACAAGCTGTGTATTAATACAACACTTAAACTGCTTCCCAAATGACTGGTGCTGAGGGAATACACGTGCGCATAAAATGAGATGTTGTTCTCAGAAGAAATGGAAAATGCAGAGGAAGGCACATTATATCAGCGAGCAGGATGCAGGGCTGAATTAGTGATAGTGAGGCAACCACGGCCCCAGGACTCCTGTCTCCATAGCAGGCTGTGCCCTTCCTGGCCTGTGCCCACCCTGCCCCCAAGTGATGAGGGTCCATCACATACCCGCAAAGGGGAGAACCCAGCCCCTCCTGTTGGAAGTGGAGACGGTGACCCCTGGGCTCAGGGGCTATGTCTTCTGAACCTCCTGGTGCCTCAAGCTCAGCAGAGTACCTGGCACAAGCTCAACCTCTGAGCTTTTTTTAACCATGAAACAAACTAGACGCTTAGTGACCAGTATAACAGTTTGAGAACCACAGCCCCCGCCCCACGCCTCCACTTGCTTCCCATCTTCTTCATCACCTAAGGAAGCGTTACTACTGTTTAGCTTTTCCTCCTTTGAACCAGGTCTGAATGGACATTGACAGGCATCTTCTGGGATGTGTGTTTCTGCTCTCCGCCATCTTGAGACTCAGTTAGTTAACGTTCCCTCCGGGGCAGGACTGATGGTGGCGGGTGCAGTCAACTCCGCTGAGTGCAGGCAAGGGGTGTGGGGGCAAAGACCCTGTGTGCCCAGCCGAGGAGGAGAGAGTTGGGAGCCTGTGGGAGCCTGAAGGCCAGGCTTGGCGACAGCTGCACCGCCTGGACCCTGGAGGGCGCGCCTGTCTCAGCCGGATGCCTGTGTGGGTGGGGCTGGGGTGTGTGGAAGCTGGGGGCCCCGACCAGATGGGTGCAGGATGCTGGGGTATCAGAAAGGGCAGAGGTGAGGACAGGCCTCCTGGGGCCGAGGCCGGAATCAGTCCCTGAGCACACAGCTGCCCCCCCAACCTCTCACCCTCAGAGGAGGCCTCCGCCCGGAGTGAGGGCTGAATTGCCCACGCCCAGGCCCCCCAGTGAGCTCCATGTCTCAGGATCAGGGCATTTCTAGGTGGGCTTGTCTGGTTCTCTGCTTGGCCTGGGTCGTGTCCAGGTCCTTGGCCTTTTCCCATCCAAGACCTTTCCAGGATGCATGTCCACCAGATACAGATGGACGAAAACTACAGTGGGCCTGGTCAAGCTAGACTGAGCACATCCCCAGATCTGATCTCCTTCTGCCTCGGTCCCCCGAGGACCCCTTGCTGTCCTTGTACTTGGTAGGCGCTCGACAAACTCCTGTCCGGCAGCCCTGAGATGCTGCACCTTGGGTTCGGTGCCGAAGCGACGCGGAAGGACCCAGAATAGATATGTCCTTTGCTGACCTGCTGACCTGCATCCAACTTGGTTTTCAAACCCCCTCCCCACTCTTCCTGGAGAGGGGGAAGGGATGACACCCTACCTGGGCCAGCTCTGGTCATGGGATCTGACATCCCAGCTATGAGCTGGGGGTGGAGGCGTGTGGCCCCAGGCCACCTCCCTGAGCCCGAGGTCAGGTCTGTCCCCTCCTCGCAGGTGACATTGAGGCAACAGCCTCTGTGATCTCCATTTCCATCTGAAACTGTGGATCCGATGGGCCTGGCACAGGACTGCTGTGGGTACAAAGCTGACTCTACTTGCCATGCCCTCTTCAAATATAAGGCTCGTGTAATTTTTAAAAGACCTGGGATCTGAGAGCCCCCAGAATGCCAGATGGAGGGCTGGTTTGGGAATGGGACCAGCTGGGCTTCTCTTTGGGCCTGAGGATCTCCGTCATGGGGTCCTACATTTCGCCCATATGGGCCAATGTGAGGGCTAGGGAGGCGGAAGTGGCCTGAATCTGTTTCTAAATCTGATGCTGTTGTTGGACACTGGTCATTTCCAGCTCCTCTTTCACAGGGCCTCTTGAGTGAGAAAATGTGGCTGAGCTGGGAGATTTTATAGCCCTTCGCTCACCTCATTCCTGGAGCAAGAGCTCCATGCACTAGGAAGCTCTGCTCCCAAGGCCAGAAAACACACACTTTATAGAATGTGCTGAGGCCACATCCGGGGAACAAAAACATCACACTAGGTGACTGAGAAGGTGCTCAGTCTTCCCCAACTTGTTCGACCTTCGAGGAGCTGGAGCCCAAATATGGATTCTCTGGTGGAGGCAGACAGACGGCAGCCCAGGTCACTGTACGCTGTTCAGCTGAGTCATGAGCTGAACTTTGGCCACCTGAGGAGTCACAACTGAAGGCCTGAGGGAATGGAGAGCTGCATGTCATGCTAGGATTTTGTGGGACCCCCCTACCAAAGACTTGCAGGTATTTTATCTATCGTCTATCTACCTATCATTAAACTGGCCCCAAATGACCTGATTCCAGTGAAAACTCAGGTCCCCTAGAGGCCACGGGGCAGTGAATACCCTCCCTGGCATTTACATGGCCCCCACCGAGCACCTTGAATTCAATCAGTCTCTGCTGGTCAGTAGAGTGGCTGGCGGAGGCTGAATTCAGACACATGAACCTCTCTCTCTCTGGCAGGGACGCGCAGCCCCCCTTGCTGCCTGCTGGTGGGATGTGCACCCCTGGGTGACGAGGATGCTGGGCTGTGCTCAGCTAAAGGGACAGTCATCTAGGTGGTCAGGGGCTGGTGCAGAGAGGCAAAGAGGAACCGCGGCCCAAGGCTGGAGTAATCTGGAGGCTGCTTGCTGCTGGGCTGGGTGGGGGCGGGAAGCCAGAGCCATTTCAGACCAGTATACCCGCCCCCTGGAGAGCCCGGGCTGCCCCCCAACCCAACCTCTGAGGGTGTCCACCTGGGGCTGCTCCTTGAAGGTCCCCACATTCTGCTCCCGTCACCCCAACCACACATCCTGATGCCCGTGCTGTCTTCTCCATCCAGCAGATTCGGTCAGATCTTCAGAGCCCGAGGGATTTCCCTGCCCTGTGACTCACTCAGGACACTGGCAGGGAGCCCCAATCCCAGGGGTCACCACACCCTGCTGAGCGGGACAGCTGTACTTGCCCTTGTCATCCACCTTGGAACCTGTGTTGAGGCTGCGGCAGGCAGACCCCACCTGTCGTTCCTCAAATGCCCTGTGCATCCTCACCCACGTGGAACTCCGGCCCCTTCCCGTGGGTCAGCGAGATGACAAATTCTTTACTTGAGTTGAACCCTTGTCTAGTGGGGAGCTGGCTGTCCGCAGGCCCAGGTGTCTGTGGGTTTGGCATCTGCCTTTGCTTTGCTACCAGGAGCAGAATCTTCAGGGGGTAAGAATCTCAGGGGGTGAGGCCCTTGATCATTGAGGGGAAGCTCAGCTGATTCTGAAGACCAGGGAGGGGCTCTCAAGAGGCCAGGGGGAGTCATCACAGCCCAGGCCTCACGCCTCTTCTGGCGCCAAGGTCATCGACAGCAGAGCACCGACGTGAGCGTGGTCTCTAGTTGGTCAGAGATGGGACAGCTGCCTTTTGGAGAGGTCAACCTTAGCTCAGGGTCTGAATCCATACTTAATGGTTTATTGACAAAGTGGGTCAACAGATGTCAACATCCGTGGCAAAAAAGGCAGGTGGACTTTGAGGGGATGAAACAAAACTGTCCTCAGGGCTGGTGCTGAAGCCAGTCTGCAGGGCCCCTGAGGGCTCCTACAAAGTCTCAGGGGCCCTGGAAAGGCAGCTTAGTGCGGTGGCCACTGGGCATTCATGTCTGGAAGGGACAGCAGCTGTTGGTTGATGAGAAGGTGGCCCATGGATGATTTTAAACCCAGAGTCTGCCCCAAATGTGAGGTGGCCTCTAGCATCTGGAGAGGGGCAGGACGACTGGCAGGGCTGAGGGATGACCTGCCCAGCTCTCGGTGTCAGTGGGCCCTGTTCCCAGGCGGCCGTGTGGCCCCACTGTGGCGTCTCTGCCGAGCGCTAACGGCGCAGTGACTGAGGGGCGTGGCTTCCCCTACAAGGCTCTCCTTAGGACCCAGCCTTGTTCCCTGGAGAGAGTTGGAATAACTGGGCAAGCGGGGAAGCCTGGTGAGGTAGGGGTACCTAGTGGGGGGACACCTGGTGAGGTTGGGGGCACCTGGTGAGGTTGGGGACACCTGGTGACGTTGAGACACTGAGGGGATGCCTGGTGAGGTGGGGACACCTGGTGAGGTGGGGGCACCTGGTGAGGTGGGGATACCTGGTGAATCAGGATGCCCAGGGAAGCAGGGGAGAGAGGGGTCTGGGGCAGCAGGAGACCAGCAGGCCACAGGCATCTGCAAGGATGTGGGAGGGCCTCACTTGTGCGAAGACGACATTTCCATGGAGGTCACCTAGGCTCTTGCCCACCCTGCCCCACTCACCCCACCACCACTGCTAGAGACATGCTGAGAACATACACAAGTCTTTTCGGATCCCTAAGAGTCTTGACCCACTAACATCTGGGCCCAGATGTGATTTCACTCTTTGAGAACCACGGCTAAGGCCATGTGCCATAAGAGGGGTGACGGATTAGGATCTGGCTGTTCAGGGGCAGCCTGACTTTGTTGTTTCCGGGGAGTGTGACTCTGGGGAGATTACAGGCTCTGGTCTCCATTGCAGAAAGGTTTTGACAAGAATGCAGTGAGCTGGCCAACTGGAGGCTGTGCCCTCAGGGAGACCGAGGAGGCGACTTCCACCGGGCACTTTGTGGCCTGCAGGGGCCACCGGGGTGGGCCTGTCCCCGCTCCACAGCTGCTGCGTTGGTGGTGCTGGGCGCATCGCCTTCTCTGACCCTCAGCTCTGACTCCCAAACCCTTGGCTCTCTCAGGACTCTGTGGGGAAAGGGCCCAAGGGCTGGGGCAAGGCCTGCCTGTGATTGCGGGTCAGCCTGGGTCTAGGGAGCACGGCAGCCTCATACTCTTAGAAGATGGCATGCGGGCAGCAGCGACTGACACAGTCCCCTCCCCGGCAAGGCCGAGGGGGCCACAGGGGCCATCCTTAAGTGAGCTTCAGGGCCACATGCGGCCGATCATCAGTCGTCCTCTGATGGTTTGGCCCTGACCCCCACACACTCAAGGCTACAAGGCACCGTGTGTGGTCATGGTGCTGGCCCTGGGAAGGCCTGGAGGGGCTGAGGGCATGGGGAGGCCTGAGTGTTTCAGACGGAGGCTGAGGGGACAGAGGATGGAGGTGCGGTGGCAGCCCTGAGGGGAATAGAGCCCCCGATGGTGGCAGGGCGGGTGGGAGGCACATAATCAAAGCCAAAGATAGGCAACTCTGGGCACCGCTTGAGTGAAAAATAGGCATTTTAGGACAAATACAAAGAGCACTTCACACAATGGCTCATGATGAATGAACTGGAGAGGCTAAGTTGAAAGGATGGGAGGGTGGCACCAAGCTGGGGGACGGGTCCTTGGGGCCTGTGATCACCCATCTCTGCACCCGGTGGCTGAACCTGGCCTTCAGCCTGCGTTCAGCAGCATCCTCTCTCATCACCTTCCCCGAGAGATGAGGACCAAGAAGTGTGCCCACCTGCCCAGGATCACAGGTAAAACCTGGGTTTGTTCGGTCCCAAATCCAGTCTCTCGCATCAGATTACTCCAACTCTTCCAGAAATCTCTGGGCTTCTTCCATATATCCTGTTTTGAGTGTGGTTGGTTTGTTGTTGGTTTTTTTTTTTTTTTTTGGCCACGCCGTGTGGCTTATGGGATCTTAGCTCCCCGACCGGGGATTGAACTTGTGCTCCACGCGTTGGTTCACGCTGGTTGGTGGACCACCAGGGAAGTCCCTAGGGCATGTGTTTGGAGCATCCATAGATGCAAATACCTGATGGATCTCAGTTTTGACCGAGGAAGGCAGTGCTAATAATTTTCAGAATGGGTGTGTGCTAAGTCGCTTCAGTCATGTCCGACTCTTTGCGACGCTATGGACTGTAGCCTGCATGGATTTCTGTCCATGGGATTTCCCAGGCAAGAATAACTAGAATGGGTTGCCATTTCCTTCTCCAGGGGATCTTCCTGACCCAGGGATCGAACCTGTGTCTCCTGCATTGCAGGCAGATTCTTTACCTTTGAGCCACCAGGAAGTGTTTAAGGTCGGCGAGAAGAGCAGCAGGTGAGGGGATCAAACCTGAGTCCTTATCCCAGGACTGTGGTTCTTAATTTCCACTGCACCCTGAAATCACCAGGCTGCATCCCTGATCAATCATTTAAGATTTCTGGGGCTGGGACCCAGGCAGCAGGGCCATCCTAAGTGCCATGGGCGGAACCACTGCTCTGGAGCGAAGTCCTCCGCATGCGCTGAGGTATCAGGATAAAATATTTACGGACATGTTCACGTGGGAATGTCAGTGCCTGGGGATGCTGTGACCCCCCGCCAACCCCAGGACGCCCCGCTACTGCTCCTTGTGGCTCTGCAGCCACTTAAACAACAAGAAAAAAAGCTTCAGTGAAACCCCAGGATTGATATTAATCAGAAAGTCTAAGCTAAAAGAAAAAACAAAAAATCTAGAAGATAATTTTTGTTAAATAATGAACACTCGTGAAACAGCCATGAAATGGTATTAAAATGTCTGTGATTACTTATTTCTCAGCATTCATCTGATAACTGAAGCAGCAGGAAGCAATAGTTGCACTTAAAAAAATGACAAGAAAATAGCTATTCATTTAGTCGTGTCCTCAGTAAGATCACTAGTGTCACTGTCGTCACCAAGGTGTCAGCAGGTGGGGAGAAGCATACCCCGGGGTGTCCGCGGCTCCTGGGCCTGGAGTTCCTGGAGCAAACCTGGGTCCTCCGGGGAATAGTCCGGGGAGGGGCCGGCCTGCCCCTGGCCCCAGATCAACGAGGACCCCAGGACTGCATATTGCTGCGTGGTGGCTGCGGAGGTGGGCGTGTTCCAGAGGAGGCCTGACATTCCTCGGCCAGGGACAGCATGGAGGGAGCGACGTTCTGGGCCTGGGGGCGATTCTGGTTTTGCTTTCTCAGGGCTGGACTCGTCTGAAGACCTGTGACAGCTGGGGGTCCTTCCAGCAGCTGCTCTATCTCTCCCCTTGCCTGGCCTATTTCCTTCCTGCAGGGACGATGCATGGACGGAGGGCGCGGTGCTGTCAGGCAGGGCCACCGGCAGGATAGCATGTGTCCCCTGCCCTCTTCCTGTTGCACCATATTCCAAAATAAATAAATAAATAAATGAACACGTGTTCCTGTTTGTCTGTTGCTAATGCTCTGGCATCCTGGGCACTGGCCATTAATCCACCATCTCCGCAAGGAGATGGCCTTGAGGGTCAGGATCTTCGGAGCATCCACTGGGAATGCGTCAGCAGTGCCCCATCTGTCCCAAGCTCTACACAGTGCTGTGAAAATGATATGAAAGGGTGAAAACAAAGGAAATCCATAAATCCCAGGGTTTCGTGGAGTCATTGGCGATGACTTACACTGTGACAGCCTCACACAGGTGTATCTCCACCTGTGTGTCTACCCTGGCCAGCCCTGCTCCTCTGCATCCGCACACGACTGGCCCAGGCTCCTCGTGTGCCCGGGGAAGCTCATAGGTGGTTGCTCTTGGAGAGGTAGGCGATGAGGGCCACGGCCACACCCACGTAGATGCCGGTCCCTATGGTGATGGAGAGCACAGCCAGGAAGAGGGCCCGCCGGGAGCTGGTGCTGGCCTGGTGGAAGTCCCCCTTGGCCACGGCTTTGTTCGTCTGCAGAGGGAGGAGGGAGAGGAGAAAGGGAGCCAAGATGAGCGAGGGGAACAGAGAGGGTACTGGCCGATGGGAGGCCATGCACGCTCCCAGCCTATGGGAGGGGAGGCAGAAGGGCTGTCACTCACCACTGTTCCCCCCCCGCCCCCCCCCTCCCCGCCCCTGCCCTGCAAGGCAGGCAAAGCTTAAAAGAAAGAGAGCAAAGCTCCAGGGATCCCCAGCCCCTGGAGTCCTGGGTCTCAGGCACCAGGATGGAGGGTGGGGACATTATAACTTGGTGCCTTCTTCTGCCTGGTAGACACTCGAATGATAGTTCTACAGTGTGTTCATACTCACCTCCTCTAGTCCTTACAGCATAGGGGCCCACAGGGAAGGAAAATGTAGTTCTTACACCTGGAGAGGAGCCTGCCATCTAAGATCATCCAGTCTGCTGAGGACACTGAGACTCTTCAGCCAGTGGCTGGGGATCTGGGTGCTCCACGCTCCCTTCCCGCCATGGAGGGGGTGGTAAATTCACCCACCAGGGAAATGACTCTGGTTGAGACCAACGCCTCTATTTCTGGTCACCCAGTTGCACAACGACATGTTGGTTTCACTAGATTCACATTCCGTGGGGTCATGAGTTGGAGGGGATCGTGGAGGCTTTGGGTGTTGTGTTGGATTTGGTGCTTTGTGGTGGTGCCCACCTCCCCACCGCCAGCCCCGTCCTCCTTGTCCCCGTGACCAGTGGGGCACTGGGTTGTGGGGACCGTATATGGTTCAACTGTGACATCATGGAGGGCCGGCCCCCTGAGTGATGGCAGATGAGGGTGGAGGTCCCCCAGGGATAGCCATACCGACATCGTAGCCCTGACCTGGAAGTCATCCCAACATTCAACCACAGCAGAAGAATAGACAGCAATGGTACCTGAGGCAGTGGGTTTCCCAGGTGGCTCAGTGGAAAGAAAATCTGCCTGCTAAGGCAGGGCAGCTCTGTTGTAATGGAGGCGCTTAAGTCTGCTCTGCCCAGCCTCGTGGCCACGAGCCACCTGCGGCTACAGAGCAGTGGGGTTGTGGTGAGTGCGACTGTGAGTTTTTAATATCATCTGATTTAAATTAATTTAAATGTAAATAACTAAATGTTGGAGGCCACCATGTTGGGTAGCAGACACCCAGAAGAAATGAGCAGAGGGTCCCACAGGGAGCAGGGAGGAGAGGAAGCCCAAAGGAAGAGGGCAGGATGAACCCAAAGGAGGTGGAAACCCCGGAGGGTTGGTTCAGGCATCAGTGCTGGGGAACTGGTGGTGGTGGGGGGGTGGTGTCCCTGCAATCAGAAAGTTTCACATACACATCTGCCTCTGCATTTACCTGTGCATTTACTTTGGTGGCTCAGTGTCAGGCAGAGATAATGAAACAGCGGCAAGATAAAGGAGGCTGGGGTGACCCTGTGAGGGGGGAAGGCCCGTGAAATCCACAGATGATGGGGTCCTTAGGACTGGGGCGTGGAGTGGGCGTCCTGGCCGGGGTCCACTGGCCTTGCTCCCAGATGGAACCTCTCAGGGGCTGATGCTGGGCTCCAGGTCTCAGTGACACGTGGCAAAGCCCAGAGCTCCATCCCTGCTGGGGTACCTCCCCTGACCCCCAACCCCTGGGAGATGATGCTCCCAGGGTCTGGCATTGGACTGACTTTCCCACAAGCTTTTGCCAAAGTCCTCATTTCCTTTGGCTGCAAAATACCCACTGTTGTTTGAGGTTCAGGAAAAACATGACTTTCTCTGCAATATATCCCTGTTTTGATTTTCTTTCTTTTTTCTTTTTTCGACCACATGGGTTGGGGGATCTTAGCTCCCCGACCAGGGATCAAACCTGGGCCCTAGCAATGAAAGCATGGAGTCCTAAGCACTGGACCACCAAAAGTTCCCATTGCTTTGTTTTTCTTAAGGGTATTTTGTATTTTTATTATTAATGTTATTTCTACGGTATCTTATTTAAGGGGCAGGAACCGCTAAGGTTGGATGAGTCCACATCCACGTGGCTCTCTGCTCGGGTTGAGGGGCCGGGTCCAGGTACAGCTGGGATGGACTGGGCAGGACACAAAGCTGGTGCCAGACTCCCATCTCCAAGGAGCGTGAGGGACGCACTCTCTGCCTCCGCAGCCATCTCTCTGGAAATCTAGAGCACGCTGGGTGCTTTATGGCTCATTTTTCCTCTAGCACCAATATTTGTCGGGCTGAATTACATTTCTTTGCATTATCGCAAAGCTGATTTCCCTTATTTATTATTGTCTCCTGCTCGCTGTGCGCCGACGGGCACTAGGAGCTGTGTGGGAGGAGGAGGTGACCGTGTGGCGGTTTAACAGGCTCCTTCGGGGAGGGAGACCCTCTGCGGTCACGTCTCACTCAGCCCCACACATGCATTTCTTAGGTGTGTTCAGTTCCACGTGCATTGCTATGACCCCTCTCTCCCCCTTTTATTTATTTATTTTTAAAATTTTATTTATTTTCAATTGAAGGATAATTGCTTTACACTATTGTGTTGGTATTCTGCTATTCATCAACCCGAATCAGCCATAGGTAGACATATGTCCCCCCTCTTGACCCTCCCACCTCCCTCCCCATCCCACCCTCCTAGATTGCCACAGAGCTCGGGTTTGAATTCCCTGAGTCATATAGCAGATTCCTACGGGCTATCTATTTTACATAGGGTGATGTCTGTTTCCATGTTACTTTCTCCACATATCCATGTAAAGCAACTTTTCTATTTTAACTTATTAAGAAAAATAAACGTTGTTAGTTAGGTCTCAATGGCAGACATATCAGCTATGAAACAAATGTATCCCCCATGCATGAATGAAACCTGATGGGAACACAGCCCCTCCCCCCCGGCCCCCGCAAGGCCACCCCCCAACCTGGCCTTGGCTTGGGTCACAGATGGAACCCAGGCCTTAGGACCAGGGAGTGGAGTGGGCGTCCTGGCCGGGGTCCACTGGCCTTGCTCCCAGATGGAACCTCTCAGGGGCTGATGCTGGGCTCCAGGTCTCAGTGACATGTGGCAAAGCCCAGAGCTCCATCCCTGCTGGGAGATACCTCCCCTGACCCCCTACCCCCGGGAGATGATGCTCCCAAGGTCTGGCACTAGACTGAATTTCCCACAAGCTTTTGCCAAAGGAGGGGCTTCCTATGGCGGCGTTTGTGGGCCCCTGTCAGCAAGGTTGTTTTGTAGGGAGCACGACAAAAACATCAGCAGGGGCAACGGCCCCTGTGCCATCTTGTGTGGACGCCTGAGTGGCCTTGTCTCCATCCTCCATCCTTCAGCTGAGCTTAGAGGAGTCCCAGACCTCATGGCTCCTGAGAGGCACCCCCTTCCCCATGCTCCTCTCCCCCGCTGCAGGCCTCTCCCCATGCTGGTCACAGGGCCCTGCTGCACAGAAGCCTGCCTTGGTTACCCCTGGGGACGAATCATTATGAACTCATGCTTAGCTTAATATAGGCACAGATGGATACAAACAAAAATAATTTTATAAACAGACTACTTCTATATACAAAGATGTTGTCATTGTTTAGTCAATAAGTTGTGTCCAGCTCTTTTGTGACCCCACAGACTGCAGCCTGCCAGGCTCCTCTGTCCATGGGATTTCCCAGGCAAGAATAATGGAGTGGGTTGCCATTTCCTTCTCCAGGGGTAGACACATGTATTTCTACATATAGAACTAATAACATGTGAGTATACACATGTGTATTTCCTATTTCCTGGCTCTGTTACCAAGAAAATCCAGAACCAATGACACCCTAGTAGCAACAAGCACACCCAGTGCCTAGACTGCGGTTTCTAAAACCATTTTTCCAAGAGGAAGGACTAGACCTCCGTGGGGAAGCAGCTGCCTTTACAACTTGGGCAGGAAATATACAAGACGAGCCTAGGGTGGCATTTTAGAGTACAGGAAAGGGAAAATACTCCAAGATCAAAAGGAGAGGGGCATGTCAGGGGGACATAGGAAGTGCTCCCAATGGTCAAGTGACAAAACTTTGGGTTGGCTGAAAAGTTTGCTTGGGTTTTTCTGTAAGACAGCATGGAAAATCCAAATGAACTTTTTGGCCAACCCAATAATGTAGTATTGGATTATAAGTCAAAGTGTAAAATAAACATCCATACTGATGTTTGGTATGGATGTTTGATCCATACTGATAAATAAATGATCGGATGGATCAGTTCCCTGGAGAGAAGAGACAAATCTCCCTTACAGACGAATTCCAAATTATCTAGGTAGTTCCTCCACCCTCAGGGAAGAGAAGCACAAGCCCCACCTGTGGACAGTGGACAGCATAGTGACATCCTAGGGCTGAGGATGAAACAGAGAGGGAGGAAGAGTGACTCTGGGGTGGAGAAATCCGACAGTCACAAGCCCGGCCAGGCGACCAAGGTCAGCATCTTCAGCGACAGATCATGTTGATGGGGTTACAGCCCTGACCTTCGCCTCTGTGCTCCTCCTCCCCAAACCCGTAACCCCAGTCTGAGCAGGAGGAGAGCATCCAACAGCATCCCATTCTGTACCCAACCAGGGCTCCTGGCAGCTGTCAGTCATCAGAAACAAGGGACACCTAAGACACGGTCACAGCCCAGAGGAACCCAAGGAGGTCTGACCACCCAGTGCTGGGTGGATCCTGGATGGGACCTTGGGGCAGATAGAGGGCCCCAGGCAGCTGCTAAGGCGATCTGGACAGGGTGCTTAGAGTACGACGCTGTGGTAACACCGGTCATCACCTGGGACAGAGGAACCCCACGTGAGATGCTGATGAGGAAGCCGTCAGTTCTGCACCACCTCTGTCCATTTCCTGCCGAGCTAAACTGGCCTAAGATAAGCCATTTATTTAAAAGGCAGGGTATGGATGGGGCAGGTGAGAGGCCCGACTGGTGCACGTTGCCTGGGCTCCATCCCTGAGAGCCTGGGGGAGACAGAGGGAACTTGGGACGAACATACCTGCTCAAATCCAGCCCTGGTGGGACCTTGCTCAGCCCTTGAACTAGTTACTATTTCTCTGCGTGTCTGGTTCTACTTTCTTCCCTAAAGCAGAGTTATAACACCTATCTAGTGGGTACGTGATGATGTCAGCACAGGATACCCTGACTTACTGCTCTGCGGTAAGAGCCACACAGGCAATTTACTTGCCTGGCCTTACTTCCTCCTTCCTGACACCACAGAGAATGACTGCTGTTAATATTGGTTTCCATGAATATACCTTTAATACAACAATGAATTATGGAGATGTTCAAACACACAGGAAAGGTAAAAGCTCAGCTGAAGGATGGAGGATGGAGACAAAGCCACTCAGGCGTCCACACAAGACGGCATAGGGGCCGTTGCTTTTTGTCATGTTCCCTACAAAATGACCTTGCTGACAGGGGCCCTCAGATGCCATAGAAAGCCCCTCCTTTGGCAAAAGCTTGTGGGAAATTCAGTCCAGTGCCAGACCCTGGGAGCATCACCTCCCAGAGGTAGGCAGGTCGGTCAGAGGAGATTAAAGATCTTTAAAACCCAAGAGGGGAAAATCAGACCTTTCTCTTTAAATACCCCTTGGGGACAAGAAAAATTCTTCAGAACAAAAACATCAGAGCCCGGAGTGCTGGATTCACACTTAATCCACCATTTATCTTGACAGCTGCCCCTTGGCCCTCCAGCTCCCTTGGCTAGTCTGTCGGTTTGTTTGTTTTCAGCAGCCATCACTTTTGCAGATATTCATCCAGTGGTGAATTAGAAAAACACACACTTCTGTTTTTACCTGCCACCATAGTGCTGCTTTAAATAGTTGCACGTTTAGCAGTGATTGTCCTTCCTTTAAACAATCCACTTTTGCATCCACAGCCGGAGGTGAGGGCTACCAGCAGACTCCTGAGTCCTCAGCCATGGGTGGCGGGGCAGTTCTGCAACCCTGCTGGGATTGCTGTTCCCTTTTACAGCCCGTCTTCCCAAGGCCGGTCAGGAGGGTCTGTTTCTCAGCCCTTTGATGAACTCTGGCAATGTCTTCTATCCCCCGCTCACAGGAGGGGAAGTGAGGGCAGGTTCTGTCTTTTCACTCAGAAAGCCAAGTCCCCCAAAGCCCCCTCTTCTCGGTGAGTGGCCACACTGGGAGTCTGGTTCCACATCCAGCCCTTTGGCCAAGTCTTTTCATAGGGACCTGTGGCCACCTCTCTGCCCAGTCCGCAGCCTTCCCCGTCTGCCTGGAGCAGGGCTCGCAGCCCCTTCCCCTCCTGTGAAATGGCTGGCTTGTCCCACTGCATCCCAGTCTCTCTGTCACAACCTGTTCCTTTTGGCCTGTCCTGGAGGTGCTCACCTGGTGAGACCTGCCCTGCTGGTTGCTGGATCTCTGGACAGTGCCTGCTGGGGGGACATGTGCTCTGATTTTTGTTGGTTTGTTTTGTTTCTGGAACACCTGCTTCTCGTTCCCTTGATTTGAAACTTAGTGACTTGTTTGGTACCACATCTAGGAGGTAAGCATTGGAGAAGACTCACCCCGAGGCCTGAGCCCATATCATGCTCGAGTTTTCCAGGTCAGTGGGAAGGTTCACGAAGAGGATCCAAGGGCCAGATGGGATCCCGAGGACAGACCTCTTTGAACTGGCAGGCTCACCTTCCCCATCTCGCCAGCATCGTTGCTTGTCTCAGGGGAGAGATTGTTAGAGTGAAAGGAAGGGAACGTGGGGGACCCCAGGAAAATCCTGCTCTGGGTAGAAGGGATTTTATGTTGCCTTATATTTAACTGGGCTTCCCTGGTGGCTCAGATGGTAAAGAATCTGCCTGCAATGCAGGGGACCTGGGTTCGATCCCTGGGTTGGGAAGGAAATGGCAGTCTACCCCAGGATTCTTGCCTGGAGAATCCCATGGACAGAGGAGCCTGGAGGGCTGCAGTCCACGGGGTCGCAAAGAGTTGGACGCAAGTGAGAGATGAACAGAAACATGTGACACACACATATGTACTGTGTTCTGGGGCTGCTCTGTACCCACGGGTGTGTTCGCTGCGTATGTGGCAGTTATGCTGTGTGTAGCAGGTGCTGGGCCTAGACCCCTTGGCAGGCCAGTGCCCCATCCCTGCTGCAGGGCATGGCCAGCATCTCTCAGAGGGCACTGGGGATGGCCTCACTGCTGGTCCAGGGAAAAGCACCTTGAGACCCACCGTGGTGCTTGGTAAAGTGAGCATGTCCTTCTGAGCTTTGGGGCTCCATCTAGGATGATGAACTAGAAGTGAGTCAGCAAGGTATCTGGAAATACTCGCTCTGGAAGGGCCAGCCCTGACATCTATGCCTGTGCCCTCAGGGGCCCCAAGCTTGCTGGTGCCGAGGACACTGCCAGATACTGACCATAAGTGGGCAAACCTGGCCTCAACTGCACTCCAGTGCATGCTGCCAGGGGCTCGGGCCAGCCTTGCCCCAGTCAGTCCAGCTTTGTCATCCTCAAACTCAATAGCAGAGGAGCCCATCCTGTTCAAAGTCTCACTAATGACCCAAACATTGATTTCTGCCTTTACCATAATCCACCGGCTCTTTTTAGGTTCTTAGGACATCTGTTCAATGACAAAGAAAAAAATAATATCACTTTTCCCCTTATAATGAATAAAATTGCCTGACTCCTGGCCAGGGTATTTTGGGGTTGCAGACAAAGGAACACTAGGGTGGCAGTGGGGTGGGGGCTGCAAGTTAGGTGGCAGAGCCCGGGGCCGGCAGCCACTGGTGGAGCTACACAGAGTGGAAGGCCAAGGCCCCATGTTTGTATGCAGGGCTGTGACATCTGTCCAGACTGAAGGAAAGGTGTGCTGGGTCTGTTTGGAGGTGAACTCGCCAGGCGGGCCATTTTCAGGCCTGCCTCCTCAGTGAATATTTACAATGGCAAGGAGCTTGCTGCAGGCCCCCGAGCACGCCATGTTCACATTAACCTCAGCCCATCCCTCGCTCCTGATTTCCTGGGGGGACAAGGACCAGAGCAGAAATACGAAGAACCACTGGAAACGATGGGAAAGATTGTTCTGAGCTGTGGATGCCGATAGCCACTTTACCAACCAAGAAGAAAATAAAAAACTTCACAAGAGCCCTGGTGTACACTCCAGGGACTTCCAAAATGCCATGGCTTCTCATGGATTCATTTCAGAAGGAGGGAGATGGTCGAGAGCCCCTGTCTCTGGAAGCCCGGGCATCTCTCCCACACCCTCATCCTCACTCAGCTGCAGGAGACCTGCTTCCTCCTGGAGGCACTTCTGTTTGCTGCCTTCTTTCCTCCAAACATCCGAAGGAAAGGGCAATGTCCTGCTGCTCTTCTCTGGTAACTCCAAATGTCAGTCTGAAGCTACCCACACTACATCTCAAGGGCTTCCCACGTGGCTTAGTGGTTAGGAATCTACCTGCCAAAGCAGGAGACTTGAGTTCAATCCCTGGGTTGGGAAGATCCCCTGGAGGAGGAAATGGCAACCCATTCCAGTATTCTTGCCTGGAGAATCCCATGGACAGAGGAGTCTGGAAGGCTACACAGTCCACGGGGTTGCAGAGTCGGACATGACAGAAAGCCTGAGTCCATTGCACACTACATCTCTTCCTGGGTTTCCAGCCTTCCTTGACTTCACAGACAGAGGCTCCCAGGCCAGCCTTTAATTCTCAGCCTCACCCCGTGGATGACATGGGGGTGACTGTGACGTTCCCCAGTAAACCTTCTCCCCACTCATCAGGAGCCTCAGTCGTTACTCTTCCAGACCTTGCTCACTGCTCCATCTTGCTGTCCTCTCTCTCTGTGGAGTCTTATTCTTTGTTGCTCTTTATGGCTTTTCCCTTGAATCCAGTGTGTCTAGTAGTAAAATCACTGCAGTTGATTGCTTCAGAACCACCTGTGTTCTGGTCAGGAGATGCCACAGCTCGGGGGGTCTAGAAGCAAGTGGCGCTAGGAGTGGTTCTAGGAGTAGGTGGTGCTCCAAACTAGTCCTGAAGCCTCAGAACAAGGGGGTTGACCCCCACTCATGGCCCCTATCAACACACGGGCCGGGAAGAAGGGCCATGTGGGGCTCCACAAGGAAGATGCTCCAACCCACCTGGACTCTAGGTTCACAGCCTGCGTTTGCTTCAGAAGAGCCCTGGCCACCCCCAAAAGCTTCCCACAAGCCCTGGCAGCTGGGGCGAATTCCTCTCCTTTTTCCCCAAGGGATTTTTCCATCAGAAGGGGGCTGAGCAGCTAAGGATGGCTCGGGAGCTGGAACAGGGAAGCTGTGTCCATGATTCGCCCACATCCACCGCCTTCCCTCAGTTCCCTGGTTCCCAGTGGGGACCTCTCCCCTCTCACCCGAGTGAGTTAAGTACAAATGATCGAAAATGGCTTAATATCCACATTGTACACCCAGGACATGAATAAAAGATCTAAAGATACACCACAGCGGAGAGTGCTGTTTTTCCGTTTTTTTTTTTTTTCCACCTCTGCTCTCAGCCTGGAGGAACTCCGTGCCCAGTGATGTGAGCACTTTATCCTCCGCAAGCATGTACACTGTCGACTGCGGGTCCCGCTCCTGGGGAAGATCTGGAGTCCTGAGGGCCCATTCCTTAAGATTCCTTCACCTGGATATCAAACACAAGCTCACAAAGGTCCCTTCCACTTTGGTAGCAAAGTATCTTGCTGTTGAGAATTGAAAGTTTTCCCATTTCTAAGGGTGAAAATGAAAACCAGTGTCAGCTCCAGGCACTGGGATCGGGGAGATGTCACACTTTTTAGCTGTTGGAAGACCGACCAAGAGAAAGACTTTGTAAGAGCAGGGAAACACCATCTTCCTCAAAGGACTTCAGGATATGGAGACACCTGAGTGTCCTGGCCGCATGTAGACCCCATCCCAATTACATAAAAATGCCTAAGATGGGGCCTAGACACTGAGAGCTAGTCAAGGTTCCAGGTGATTCCAATATACAGCCAAGGAGAGAACCACTGTTTGCACAGAGAGATGGCAATTCAAGGGGAGTCAAGTGTCCTTGCTTTCAAGGAATTGGTCCATTTCATCTGGGTTATTGAATTCATGGGCACAGAACTCTTCAATCTGTTGAAATCTCTTTTTCTTCTCTTAAAGTCCAGGGCATCAGTAGTGATGACCCTTTCTTTCCTGGTACAGGTAATTTTGTTCTTTCTCTATTGGTTAGCCTGGCTAGCAGTTTATGAATTTTACTGACCTTTTCAAATTGCATTGATTTTTTTCCCTTTTTGATTTCTTTCAAAGAACTGGCTTTTGATTTTGTTGATTTTCTCTTTTTTCCCATTTTCAGTGTTAATTGATTTCTCCTCTAATTGTAGCTATTTCCTTCATTCTGTTTGTTTTAATTTACTCTTGTTTCTGTAACTTCTTAAGGTGGCCCCTTAGGTTACAGATTTTAGATCTTTCTCTTTTTTTAATATATGCATTTAATGCTACAAATTTCCCTCTACGTACTGTTTTAACTACATCCCACAAATTTTAATGTTTTATTTTCACTTAGTTCAGAATATCTTTAAATTTTTCATGAGATATCTTTGACCCACGAGTTATTGAGAAGCGTATTTTTAAAGTGCCAAGTATTCAGAAAATCCCAGCTATCTTTCTGTTATTGACTTCTATTTTAATTCCTGTGTGGTCTAGAATGAACTTTATATTTTTTTCTTTAAGGTTTTTTAAGAAATAAATTTTTATCAGAGTATAGTTGCTTTACAATTTTATGTTAGTTTCTACTGTACAGAAAAGTGAATCAACTATATGTATACATATAACCTCTCTTTTCTGGATTTCCTCCCCATTTAGGTCACCACAGAGCACTGAGAAGAGTTCCCTGTGCTATACAGGAGGTTCTCATTAGTTTTATGTTTTATGCATAGTAGAGTATATGTGTCAATTCCAATCTCCCAATTCCTCCCACTCCTCCCCTCCTTTCCCCCTTGGAACCCACACATTTGTTCTCTACATCTGTGTCTCTACTTCTGCTTTGCAAATAAGATCATCTGTATTATTTTTCTAGACTCCACATGTATGTGTTAACATATATTTAACAATTTTTAAGGACTGTTTCTTGGTCCAGAACACAGCTTAACTTGGTGAACACCCCATATGCTCTTCAGAAGCATATGGATTTGGTGGTGTTGGCTGACTGACAGAACTGTTCAGGCTGTCTATATCTTAACTGATTTTCTGTCTACTTGATCTAGCAAGTACTGACAGAGGGGACTGAAGTCTCCAACCATAATTGTGTCTGTTTCTTCTCTCAGTTCTGTAGTTTTGCCTCATATCTCAACTCTGTGGTTAGTGCATTCACTTTAGTTTACAACAGTTATTTCTTCTTGGAGAATCAATCTCTTTATCATTATGCAACATAACCTGTTTATCCTTGATAATCTGCCTTGTTCTAAGGTCAAATTTGTATAGCATTAACATAAGATACTCCAGATTTATCTTGATTTGTTTTAGCATTGTATATACCTTTTCCCATATCATTGCTTTTAATATTTACTTTCAATCTGTCTGGGCTTTATATACAAGTTTTTTAAATGTAGACCGCATATAGTTTACAAGTAGACAGCATATCATTGGATCTCATTTTTTAAAAACCAGTCTGACAATCTCTGTGTTTTAACTGGTGTGTTTAGACCAGACAAATCATTTAACATATAAATGATATTAATATAATTGAGGACTTCCCCAGTGGCTCAGCGGTAAAGAATCTGCCTCAATGCAAGAGCCGCAGGTGACGCGGGTTTGGTCCCTGGGTTGGGAAGTTCCCCTGGAGGAGGGCATGGCTGCCAGTCCAGTATTCTTGCCTGGAGAATCCCATGGACAGAAGAGCCTGGTGGGCTACAGTCCATGGCGTTGTAAAGAGTTGGATATGACTGAAGTGATGTAGCATACACACACACACACACATGCGCGTGATATAATTGAATTAATATTTACCATCTTTGTATATTCTTCCTTTGCTTTACTTCTTTTTTCATTCCTGTCTGGTTTTAACTGAGCATTTTGTGATTCCATTTACCTCCTTTATTGCCTTATCATTTATACATCCTTTTAAAATTTATATCTCAGCTGCTAAGCTTACTATTTGAAAAACAGCACCATGTTGTCTCAAGTATAGTGCCAGTACCTTATGATGGAATATTCCCAAAATCATTCCAGTCACTCCTTCAAAACCTTTGTCACTTTTCAACTTTTACATGTTTCCTAATTGCCAGAGCATGGTCACTATTACTGCATTTCCCCCCCTCCCCCCATTCTTGCTTTAAACAGGCAGCAATCTTCTAGATAAATTAAGAAAAAGAGAAAGAAAAATTATATCTCACTTTTATTTATTCACTTTCTGCTGTTCTTTTTTAAATCAATGTAGATCTGGTTTTCTGACCCATATTGTTTTCCTGATGCCTGAACAACTTGAATATTTTTCTAGACCTCAGGTCTGCTGGCGGTGAATTCCCCCTGTTGTTTATTCAAAATCAATTTTATTTATCCTTGACTTCTGAAGGCTATTCTCCCTGGATATACACCCAGGTTGGCAGGTTTTTGTTTATTTGTTTTACTCTCTGAACACTTGCAAGATTGAGTTCATATTCTTAGTTATGTGAATTCTGAAGAGAAGTCAGCCACAATTTATTTTTTTTAAAGGAGAGATTTTATTTTTTTCAATTTATACTTATTTATTTATATGGCTGTGCCAGGTCTTAGCTGTGGCAGGCAGGATCTTCAATTTTCATTGCAGCATGCGGGATTTTTAGTTGCAGCATGAGAACTCTTAGTTGCGGGCTATGGGATCTAGTTCCCTGAGCAAGGATTGAACTTGGGCCCCCTGCACTGGGACTGTGGAGTCTTAACCATTAGGGAAGACCTTTGGCCACAATTTTTAATCCTTGTTTCTTGGTAGGTAAGGTGTTTTATTCTCCTTTTTGGGCATCTTCAAAAATTTCCCATTGTTTTCAATTTCTTACACTTTAAATATAATACATGTAGGTTTTGTTGTTGTTTTTTGTTTGTTTAATTCTGCTTGATGCTCTCTCTCTGCTTCTTGGAACGGTGATTTGCTATCTGTCACTAACATTGGAAAACTCTTGGTATTATTTCCTCTTCTTTTGGTATTCCAATTACACATGTTACACCATCTCCTGTGGTCTCACAGCCCACAGTTCTTGGATGTTGTGTTCTTTTTTCACTTCATGTTTCAGCTTGGGTAATTTCTTTTGGCCCATCTTCAAATTCACTGATTCTTTTCTCAACTGCGTCAAGTCTACCAACAAAATATCTTCATTTCTGTTATTGGTTTTTACTTCTAGCACTTCTTTTAGTTTTTATCTCTCTGCTGACATTACCCAGATATTCATGCATGTTGTCTACCTTTTCTTTTAAACCCTTTAACATATTGGATATAGTTATTGCAAATGCTCTGATAATTTCAACATCTGAGCCATAATCAAGTTTGATTCTAATGATTGCTTTGTCTCTTCAGACTTTTCTGGACACCCAGTATGCCTTGTGATATTTTTTTGAAAGACATCTTTATAGGGAAGCAGATATTAAAGCTAACAGGTCTTTTGTGTGAGTGGTTATGTTAATCTGGCCAGATGTGGAGCGTGTTTGATGTTTGTTGTAGCTCAAAAGTTTCTTGTACCAAAAACTTCACAGTCTTCTAATGTCCATATTAAAATTTTTTATTTATTTTCTGATTAACTTGTTTGACCGTATCGGGTCTTAGTTGTGGCATGGGAGATCTAGTTTCCCTAACAGGGATGAAACCCAGGCCCCCTGCATTGGCAGCTCAGTGTCTTAGCTACTGGACAACCAGGGAAACCCTAATGTCCTTATTTTTGTCTTTCCTCTTGGCTTTGGGACTTCCCTATGTCCTGATCCTCAAACAGAGTATGTGTCTCATGTCCCCTGCTCACATCCATGGTTATCATACTGGAAGCTTATATCCACAAAATGGAAAGGTGTGGGGGAGGGAAAGCCCTCTGACCCACTAAGTCTTGTAACTGGAGCATGCAGTTGGTCAGGGGTGTACTCCACAAAGTGGGATGAATTCCATGATCTTTCTGTCCCTCCTCTAGAGTAGGATCGCTTCCCACATCAAAAGCCTGCCAGAGACCACCTGGCATCAGCTATGACTACAAAGGAAGCAATGAGATTCCAGCAGACTCACCAACAAAGGGAAATGAAGCCAAATCACAAAAGAGTTATTTCAAAATATGAATAAGCAGGATGCTGACTTAGAAATGCAGTGTTTGAGTAAATCTGAGAGGATACATCTTGTAAACGGCCACTTAACAGCACAAGGGAACCAAATCAGTGTTACCGGTATGCCCAGCCAAGCTCAAACCTTTGAAGCACAAGCACTTATGATGCAATAAATTCTTTACTTAAGTGCAAAAGTAAATGTGACAAGCTTTCCCAGTACTCTGCTTTTAGAATCACAAATGAGATGCATGTTGAAGATAAATAAACGCTTTAAGATGAGTGTCTTTTGTTGAGACAGTTTCTATTTCTTTCCCTACACACACATACTGGAAGGCTGTAGATATCTGAAGAAATATGTTAACTTATTTTAAAAATCATGTAGGGACTTCCCTGGTGGTCCAGTGGTTAAAAATCCACCTGGCAATGCAGGGGACGTGAGTTCAACACCTGGGCTGGGAAGATTTCATGTGCCACCGAGCAATTAAGCCCTTGTATCACAACTACTGAGCCTGCACCTTCTAGAGACCGTGCTTCACACAAGAGAAGCCACCACCCCGAGAAGCCCATGCCCCACAACTCGAGAGTAGCCCCTGCTCGCTGCAAGCAGCAGTGAAGACCCAGCACAGCCAGAAGAAATCACTTAGCATATTTAATACTGTCACTTAGCCTTACCACCATAGTGCTGCTTGCTAATTGAAAATTCACAAGATTCTCAGCCCTTCTGTCTTCACTAGGCAATGTGTTTATCATCAGTGTCACGCATGCCAAGTTGCATTTGATAAGTTTAATTGCTTTGGAGCAAAAATACCCTTTACTTTTTACTATAAGAATGCCATGACCTCATAAACTAGAAGGCATTTTAGGTTTCAGAGGGTTTGCTAATTTGATGTATTCTTTCTGAATATAGTATTCAGGAAAGAAAGCTGTTTCTTTCCTAAGAGTATCAATGTTATATATCTAATTTTCCTTCATCCCCGTCAATGCAGCTATGACAGGCTGTACTTTCCCCAGGATGGTAGCCGCAATGTTTTCCCTTCCTCACAGTCTTCTGGAGCTTTGACTCTTATATTCCCTCCCATGAGTCTGGGTGGACCATTACCAAGGCCTCGGCCGGCAGCGTCTGGTGGCGGTAATGCGGCATGGCTTCGGAGGCTGGGTCTTACCAAGGTGTGCTCTGTCCTGGTATTGTGGGACACTCGCTCTGGGCGCCCAGCTGCCACGCCGTGAGGGAGGTCAAATCAGTCCACATGGAGGAATATATGGAAAGGCCGTGTACTGGGTGCTCCTGTGGACAGATGTGAAGTCCCAGCCAACAGCTAACATCAGTGCCCAGACGTGGGTGTGATGAAGCCACAGAGGTCCCGGCCTTGAGTGACCCCAGACACGATGAGCAGAGACAGGCCTTCCCCACAGTGCGTCCTGGATCCCAGCCATAAGCACGGTGTAAAAGTCGTCTTATGCCACAAGGCGCAGGGTGGTTGGCTTTGCAGAAATGACTGGATCGGCACCCAAAATAAAAGGCAGAGGCTTCTCAGAAAACCAGAGGTAGGTATGGTGTGTCAAACACTTTCACCGCAGAACCAGGCAGGAGGCATGGAGGCTGTGAGCGTTTGAGGAAACCATACCAGCCTGCCTGAGGCAGCAGGACTCTCCCCTTCTGTAGAAGTCTCAGGGCATTTCTCTGGAGAGGCCTGGGTTTGTACCTCGTATTTCTTGGTGCATGTCCAATGAGTCCACTTAGACATGGGGGCCTCAGCTTCCTCATGGGCAGAACTTGCCAGTGTTCTGTGTCCCCTGCAGGGTCTGAATCCCTGAAGAAGGCTCAGGGTCATTTCTCCTCTGCCCCAGCGCTGGAAACTGCACCCTCTGTGAGTTTAGACAAGAAAGTGCAGCTGGGTCACACTGCAGGGATTCGGCGTCAGGCGTGTTCTGGTCACTACCCTGGAGATGGTCCTTTTATCTCTGGAGGTTTGTAGTCTGATAAGCTCATGAAATAAGAAAAGTTAGCCAGTAAGGGCTAGACTGGGGCTTCCCTGGTGGGTTGGTGGTAAAGAATCTCCCTGCCAATGCAGGAGACACGGGTTACAGTCCATGGGGTTGCATAAGAGCTGAACACGGCTAAACAACAATACAACGACAACAGGGGTTAGACTATCACATAGTGACAATGTGATATCTCTCTGACTTTACAAAGCTTGCAAGCACAATGTATGGGTAAGGTCCTTAATTGCATGTGTGTGTGTGCGCATGTATGGCCCCATTTATGCCACGTAAAGGCCAGTTCCTAGGAGACTGTCGGTGGACACGAGCACAGGAAAGGCAGATGGAGCAGGGAGGGGAGAGCTGTCTTGGGCCCACAGACTTTCTCTCGGTTCCTCCTTTTTTTAAAAATAAATTTTTTTTTCCACTTTATTTCTTTTTAAGTCTTTATTGAATTTGTTTCAATATTGCTTCTGGTTTTTGTTTTGGTTTTTCGGCCCCAAGACATGTGGGATCTTAGCTCCCCAACCAGGGATCAGACCTGCAACCCCTGTACTGGAAGGCAGAGTCTTAACCACTGGACCACCAGAGAAGTCCCTCTGTTTTTCCTTTCGTTGGTGTGTCTGCCCCTTTTGGAAGTAGTCTTTTTCAATAGTCTTGCCATCCTCTTCTCCATTGTAAGAAACAAGCAACATCTTTTGGAGGAAAGTGCCTTTCTGGCTGGGGAATCAGAAATAGCAGACTAGTCTGAATTTTGCTCTTCCCTGTTGCCCACCCCTTCCAGACAATTTCTTTTGCTGGGTCCCACCTTTCGGTCAGGTACAATCTGGCTGACCTCTGTCTTTCTCCTCTCATGACCTCCTAGAAGCCGAGGAGGAAAGGACACCGATGAATGGCGTGCATGCAGGGACCTGTCACCTTCCGTTCACTTAAGGACAGCTGCACCAAGCAGACAGCCTGAACCCTGACAAGGGACCGTGGAACCTGGGGGGCCCGGGGTGCCGGCTCAGAGGGGGCCGACCAGTCCAGGTCCTTCCCAGCCACCAGGAAGCTGGGGGTTCCAACAAGTCAGATGCCTGCTCTAAACACATACTTTTTCACTTTTGCAGTGTAAGTGATATATTATACACCTTAAATATGTAGTTTTGTCAGTTATACCTCAATAAAGCTGGAAAAAGTGATAAACCCAAGACCACAGCCTCCCTCTAGACCCTCTGGCAGTTCTAAGTTACAGGGGTTTCAAACAAGGGCCCCAGGGCTCAGGTGTGACCTGCACCCCCAACTACACCCCAAGGTCTGTTCCTCCTCCTGGAAGAATCTGGGACTTTGCAGAGGCCGTAAGTAACTGGAGGAAAGGAGTGTTTCCTCCATGTCATTTGCTGACTCTCTTTGCTGTTGTTTCTGGAAGAGGCTCCTGAAAGCTGACATGCAAAGGCGGGGTCGGTAGGGGGGCGGATAGGGGGCGGGGAAAGCAAATTAGGAGGGGAAGGAGTGAGATGAAAAGAAGTAAGAGCATCTTCCACAAAGAAGAAAGGTCACTGGAGCTATTTCCAGCATGTAACATATTCCATTAGCTTTATTATGTGGAAGACATTAGCATTACGCACGGCGGGAAGGGACATTTTCATACAGAGCTTCTTTTGCCAGCTTCAAAGATGATAGTGAAATATGAAGATAATGGGATGATGTCTTTCTCTCCTCGGGGCTTTGTGGGCTGGCAGAATAACAGGCTGGAAGGAGCATACTATGTGGGCCAGAAGTGACCCTGGCAAGAAAAGGACATTCAGGCTGAGCTCTCGGTACTGTCGTCCCAGTTCTGACCCGCAGCCATGCTGCAGGACCACTTTTCTGGCCCCTCTGGGAGCCCCTTCAGGGCTCCACCAGGACCATCCCTCTGGCTCCCCTGGGGCTGGGGGCCATTTTCACAATGGGGAGAAAAGCTAACTTTCAGTTGGAAGTTGGTGAACATCACAATGAATTCATTTCCCACCCAAGCCCATGGATGCCCCCGCTGGCCTGCTGCCTGCCCTGGTGGGATCTAAGACCTGCCAGCCCCCAAACCCTGCCCCCGCCAGATGACACTGCTGGTAAAGAAGCTGCCATTCAATGCAGGAGACGACAGGGACGTGGGTTCGATTCTTGGGTCAGGAAGATCTCCTGGAGGAGGGCACGGCAACTCACTCGAGTATTCCTGCTTGAAAAACCCCACGGACAGAGGAGCCTGGAGGGCTACAGTCCATGGGGTCACAAAGGGTCAGACACGACTGAAGCGACATAGCGTGTACACACACGCGCACATCCCTCCGCTAGAGGAGGAGGGTGGGGAGGGGAAGACCACCCAGCTGTCCACACTGCCCGAGCTGAAAGAGGACATCCAGGACTCTGAGGCAAGGAGGAGGTGGGGGTGAAAGTGGGTGCTACCTCAGGGGTGGTGTGTGGGGGTGACAGCGTGCTGTGTCCCCAGCAAAGCCGCCTGTGAGGGGAGGCCCTGAAGGGGAGGACCTCGATCCGCGGGTCTGTGAACAGGACAAGCAGGCTCAGGGGGGTCCGGGGGGTCCTGGTGCTCGGCCTCCTCGGGAGTGTCCCCCTCGGGCTACGTCCCTCGGTGTTAGGGTGTCGGTGTTTAAAGGAGCATCGCATGACTGTGGGGAAGCATGATGGACAGAGCATCTGATTAAACAGATGTTAAAATATCACAAGGACACTGCGTCACCTACTTAAGGTACTAATGTCATTAAGAATTCAATAAAGAGGCCACTGAAAGAACTCTTTAAAAAAATAAGCCACTGACTTCTACGACTTCAGAGAAGCCACTTCACTGCTGCAGTGGAAATGTCTGAGCATCCATGCTTTCTAGGATTTTTCTCCTAAGGTATTGTTACCTTCTGTTCATTTCTTTCCCCGACATGCCTGTTGGGCTACACTCATCTGCCTGTAATAAATAACTTTATTGCAAGCATTTAAATGGGTGAAGCAGGACTCCTCTTTGACAACAGCTTGTCAGCGAGGACCTGAACTATGTGTTTGTCTTATCTGTTCACAGACCGCCTTCAAGAAGGACTGAGGAAGCCTGACTGTTTTCTGAAGGCCAGGGGCCCCTTCTCACCCCGTTTCCCAGCTGTTTCCCAGTGAACTCACTGTCCCCATCAGGGCATCCTCTCAGCTCAGGAACTCATTTCAGCCAAGGAGAGTGGGCGACTTGGGGAAGAGGTCTCTCTTTCAGGCCCCTTGTTCCTGGACTTGCTCCCTTGTTTCTGTCTTCACACCAACCAGGCAGACAATTGGAGTGTGTTTACGAGACTCCTGTTCAGGCCACAGACCACAAATACCACACCCTGGAGATGCAGCTGACTGGACAGAGAGGCAGCCCCCCATCCATCCACAGCCCACCGTGAGCTGAAAACCTTCAGCCACGATGTCTGATGACAGACAATCATTATAATTCTATGCTGGGAGCTAAGGGGGAAGAGTTCTGAGTTTAGATAAATTTAGAAATATAGCTAAGCCCGATTCTGCTTGAAGCCTTCCCCTGGCTTTTGAACTCTGTTAAGTTCCTGGGAAATAAAGTTAATCGTCTTGCAGGTTCATAAAGGTTGTGCCGAGAGCACTTTTACATCCTGCTGCCCAGGCAATTCTTCAGTTTTATGGCTTGTGGGGCACCCGCCTTGTGCCTGGGATGTCCCATTTCTCTGCTGAGAGACAAGGGCAGCAGGTGGGCTCCGGTGGGGGTTGAAGTCTTCCTGATTAGATGGGTGGGGTGTTTAGGGCGCACCCGATCCTGTCCTGGCACCAAAGGGCTAAGTCCTCTCTCCTGAGTAAAGGCAGCCCTCCCCAGTCTCTTGGCTGGAGCCAGACAGCTCCTGTCTGCTGTTCATTTCTCGGGAAATGAACCCAGACACTCTGGGTCTCCCTGGTCTCAGGGGGATGATATAACAGGGAAATTTCAGAAAGAACTGGCCTTTCTCATGAAAGGCTCTTATGCCAAGAATGGAGGCAAGTGGAATTTGTCTGCATTTAACCAATCAGGTGCTTATCAGCTTGAAGATAAACAGATATAATATCCACGGGGCAGTATTTCCTTGTTACTGATATCAAGTGATCATGCAGCTGTCAGCACAGATGCGACAGACTCGGACAAAGCAGGGGGATCCATGGGTACATCTGGTTATAGTCCAGAACTCCGGAGTTACAGTCATCTCTTCTTGGACTGTATTTCTTCGGATGCTGACAAAGTGCAGGTCTGGCCTGACTCCCTGTGAATCTTGCATTCAGAGCTGGTCCCCACACCAACGAGGTGGGAGCCACAGAGCAAAACAGCCAGAAATGCCCAGCATGTTTCCCTGATGGTCCCCCTTGTGTACTGGGGTCACAGCGTGCCTGCTCAGAGCTCTGAACACTGAGGGGTCCTCCGGGCCAAGAGAGGCCTCCTGGGAGGTGCTGGGGCCTCCTCCTGGGAGGTGCTGGTGCCTGGTGATGCTATGGGGGTGGGTTGTGGGGTCCTGGGGAGCAGACACCTGAGTCTGGGCCCAAGGGGCTCTGGGCTCCAGGTGGGGGTCACTGGCTGTTCTGCGGGCTGTGGAGTCACTGAGGCCTGTGAGCTGGGGACCAGCCTGGGCCCATCTGCACACGGGGCCCTGGGAGGAGAGGTGCTGGAAACAGGGTCCTGAGCTGGGAGGCCTCAGAAAAGGGGCCATGAGATCAGGAGTCGGGCGAAGGGGCTAAGTGGGGAGTGGTGAGGATGAGGCTGGTACCCGGAGGGTGTGAGGAGTCAGAGCCCAGTGAATGCAGTGGGCGGGAGGCGGGTGGGGAGGCCTGGGCATCTGTGTGCTGTTTGCAGCCTTGACCATGGGCCAATGCTGCGTCTGTCCACAGAGGAAAGAAAACACTCTCCGCTGCATCCAGAGCGCCCTGAGCACCTCCAGGTCTGGGCCCGGGAGCAGATTCCAGACTCGCCTCCTGGACTGGTGACGGGAGCCGACCTGGGGCAGAGACAGCCCTCGGACCATGGGACCAAGCCGCCAGCTCCTGCACCTGCTGCTGCAGATGGACACACACGCCTCTGGGAGGCCAGGCTGCGACGGCACTTCCCTGCACCCGGGGCGCCCGCTTCCCCAGGGAAGCCCCAGGACAGCTTTGGGAAGAGAAGCCACGTGCCCTCGGGGCTCGAGCCTCCTTCAGACTCCAGCGGGTCAGCTGAACTCTGGCACCCCCTCTCCTGATCTGAAATTCATGTATAATAAACTGACTTTCACAGTGAGCAGTCCTTGTGAGATACCTGCCAGTTATCTGAAAACCAGCTGAAGGGCCAGAGCAATCAGGTGTATTCTCTGAGTTGGATCAGCATGCACCTCCTGTGTGACGTGATGGGCACAAATGCGCTCCCAGCACCCCAGACGGGCGAGGCCCAGGAAGCCTTACATGGACACGGAGGGCGCTGGATGAAAATTCATCGCTTACAAGCTCCACTGTGGTTTTGAAAGGCTGCCTGTCATTTCCAGAGGAATGCAAGGCAATTCATACACCTCTAAGGACCAGGCAAGATGATGCAGTCATCTCAGGAAGGCAGAGACTCATTTTAGAACTGAGCTCCAGGGGCAGGGTCTCAGGATGGACTTAACACGGCTTCACTGTGCTTAGATTCCTGAGATGACCACAAAGTACTGCCAGTCTGTTCTCAGTACTCTCTTCCCTTTTAAAATATTTATCTATTTATTTTTATTTGTTTCACTGCACTGGGTCTTAGCTGTGTCGTGTGGGATCGAACCAGGGATGGAACCCAGGTCGCCTGCATTGGGAGCGCAGAGTCTTAGCCACTGGACCACCAGGGAAGTCCCTGTTCTTACGGCTCTGTGTGCCCGTAAACCCATCCTGGACAGCCTGGAAGGTTCTGAGGCTCTTAGTGACCAAAAGGGGACCACCAGAGACCCAGTCTGGTGGTGGTGGGCAGTGCAGGCCTGGGATGGGGCGGAGGTCTTGGAGGGAGTGGCAGGAGGGGGTGGGGTGAGGACAGAATGTGGGTAGTGGGGAAGCTTTGGGGTTCAGGCTGGCTTTGAACACCTCACTCAATTTGGATGGAGAGGGCAGTTGCTTGGGCTTTGATACTATCCACCTGGGACTGAGGTGGGTCAAAGTGTCCCCAGACTGTGAAGATTCCTGGAGAACCCTAGCTGTGCCAGAGCAGGGATGGGAGGGGCCCAGGGCCACATCCACCACCTGCATTTCTCTGCCCCCAGAGCAGGGCCAGTTCTAAAGGACACTCTCCACTTATGCATCTTGCTGCATCTTGCATTCCCTAAGCCATCTGCAGCACATCACCTAAGAACTCACTGCTTTTTTATCTTTGCTTTACTCTTAAGGCAGCCGCCCCCACGGCTCTCCCCGACCAGCTTGGGCTGGGCACAAAGGGCTTTTTCGACCCCGCCCTTGTATGTGCATGGATATGACTGTGAGGCAAAAAGCTTAGACCCATGTAAACACAAGCTGCAGCTGTGTTTCAAGGACTCCTTCCTATTTATTTGTAATTTAAATAAAATTAAAGGTTAAGGATGAAGAATCCCCCGTCTAAAAGGAGAGAAGGAAAAATAAGAATGAGGAGCGCTCCACACATGCTCTGCAGGTCACAGTACATGCTGTGCTCAAGGTAATTTTCCAGCTCTAAATTCAGCATCCTCTAAAGCTCTCTGTCTGGGATTCATGCAACTCTCAAGCACCAGGAAATGCCAAAGCTCATCAAGGAAGCAAGAAAAGAGGAGCCCTGCTGAGAGCAGCACCCCCCACCCCCACCCTGAGTCAGGGGCCGAGGTCCCGTCCTCTTGCTGCACCAATTCCTAGGCCCGAGGTACCCGTGTAACGTCATCAGGACCGTTAACGTCCAGGTACAGCTGGCCTCCTGGGTGAGGCAGCCCAGTGAGGGGTTGCAAAAGGCTAAGTTCCACTAATGCCAACATCACAGCGTCAGAGATGTACCAACAATGGCCCTGATTCCCACTAGAGTACACTCGGCGGACTTCACTGAGCAGTGAGTCATCACAACGGCCCCCAGATTTCTATGTCCTGCTGACGTCACTGTATCATGAGTCCAGACACAGGAAGTACTGTCCAGCCTGTTTGTGCTATGGACAGTGAGACGGCTCAGTGGCCTGGCCGCCCCTGTGGCTGGGCCCAGAGACGCCTGTGCTGAGACTGGTGTCTGTCACAGATCAGGGCCTTCTTGGCTGAATGTGGCCAGGCTGGACTCAGCCTTCACAAGCCAGGCCATGGAGGTCACGGGCCACTGCACAGAGGCTAGAGCTCCTGAGACTACAGTTATTTGGTTTGTTTATTATCAAGTTGTCACAGGACCCTTGCAGAGCCTCAACCTCCGAAGAGAGGCGAAAGAAAAGACCTGCCCTGCTTTTAGAGGCTATGTCCTCAGAGCTTTCGACACATGGTCCCAGAGCAAAAAGATCACGCATTCGCCAATGTAATCGGAGGTGAGCATGAGGCCAGAGGGGAAGAATGTAACACCTGCTGTGATTTTCACTCCAGATTGCCGGGCACTGCATGGGCTTTGCCCTTGGACAATCAAAACACGGGGTTCTCTGCTCCGAACAAATAAGCACAAAATCAGGACACTAATTACTGAGACAATACATATCCTATAACTGAAAAAAAAAATTCATCTAACCTACTCCAGGGAACAGAACAGACATGATGCGTTTGTTCATTTATCCACCAAAACAAGCTGAGATCAGTGACTCAACTCCAGCATGCATCCCGAAGGAAGAAAAATAGATCAGAAATCTGGTTTGTCTTGGCTGCACCGGATCATTAATATTTATAAAGAATTGTTTAGATCCAGAAGTTGCAAAACAGCTCTCAGAAGCTACAATCAGCATATTAAATATACATACAGAGACAGAGATGGAGGAGAAGAGCTCGGGCAGGAAGGAGGAAGAGAGGGAGGGAGAGAGGAAGAGAGAGAAAGGGGTGGAGGGGGGAGGGGGAGGGGTGGAAGGGGAGGGAGAGGGGGAGGGGTGGAGGAGGAGATACAGGTTAAATTGATCCATCTGATATATTAGGCTATCTTTCTCATCATGTTTTCACTCCACTTCTGCAAAGTCAACACCATTCCTGGGCCTGGTGGGACTCTTGCAGCCCCAGTAGTTTCTTTACCATAACTTTGATGGTTGGGGGGAAGAGGTTGGTCTGTCCAAATCCTTCCCACCCCTTCTGCCTCCTTCCTTTCCAGGTGGTCTGGTCACTCCTGCTTCTCCACACCTGCTGAGACTGGAAGGGGGTCCTGCCAGGTCCTTCTCTGTGACTCCAGAGGGTTCATGGCTTTAGTATTTAGTTACCAATACTTTGTTGTCTTGCTGAACCAGATGGTAGCTCTGTTAGAGGACCTGGAACTCTCATATATGAAACCGGGTCTTGTGCTAATTCCGAGTCTGCTAGAATTTACCAATGCAGTCACCGGCAGTACCCAACTTCCTATAAATCAGAAGGCATTTGGGAATAACGAACTTGATGACAAAAAAAGGGACGTGGTGACATACATAAAACATTACCTCCAGACCTGTGGATGATTATAAGCCACAGCACTCAGTGTAGGGAGGACATAAGGGTCCAGTTTTATGTGATGCACCTGTTCCAAGCACACAGCTTTGAACAAACAAGAGTATTTCAGAAACCTGTCCTTGTTTGTGACAGGGTTTAGCTGGGAGAGCATGGAAATGCCGGTCCCTCCGGTGAGATGAATGGCTAGAGATGGACAGGTGACAGCTCCTCAAAACGCCTGCGGCATCTGCCAGTCAAGACTCTGCTGGAACCAAGCTCCTGGCTGACGCGGGGGCGGAGGGAGGTGAAGGGCCCGGTCTCCCTCCGTCTCCAGCGACCTCCAGGGAGCAAAGCAGAAACCCACGGAGGCCCCGCCGTGCCTGATGCATGCATCTGCTCGCTTTCTTGTGAACAGATTTTCTGCTCTGAGTTGACTGTTCCAGAGCGTTTTGCTTCTGGGTGGTGCCCTCTGATGCCTGTTTTATTTCCCATCCTTATCCTCTGGTTTAAAACCCTCAGTTAACAGACCGACTGCAGTGTGCGTTCAGGGCTCTTGGGCCCTGCCCTGCCCTCCCTGGGCCCTCAAATCACCTCTGTCTCTGTGGCTTCCTCCAGTGGGGAGCCCTCGGTCTATGACCGATGGAAGCCCCTCCTTGGTGGGCAGCTCAGAGGATGGCACTGCCTCCAGGGGGCCCGAGGTGGGGGGTTCGTGTTGGCTCCCACAGCCCTGAGTAGGGCGCGTGCCCAGAGTATTTGGTGGCTTGACTTGATCTTCATCATGGCAACTCCTCCTGGTTGTGTCTGGAAACTCTCAGGAGACGCCACGTTTATAAGCCACGTGGTTCATCTTTAGGAAACGACCAAACAGAAAATGGGTGTGCAGATGTTTGCATCAGACACACATGCTGCTAGGACTCAGTGAGCCCCTCGAAGGGCTGGGCCTGGGGCTTTCCACCCATTATTCACATGGCGGTGCCACTTTTCTGAGTCTGAACGAGGCTCTGATGGGCTTTGGTCTGTATGTCCCAGTGCACTTGACCACTCGCCCAAAGAGCCAGGGTGAGTTCCAGTTGGTGCCGGAAGGAATGGGAACTCAAGTGACAGATCATCTAAGTTCCTCAGTCAAGCCTTCAGTTTGCTAATTAAAAACATTCCTGTTGTAAGAGGAACACATTCTCTGTATAAGTAATTAAGGGAAGAGAGAATACAGATTTCTGCTTCTGCTGACGCGACAAGTCTTCGGCAGAAGACAGCTACAGATTCTCTATGAAATATTAAATAATACTTTTAAGCACTGATGCTATTCATAAAATTCATAATCTGGCTCTTAATTCCCTTTTCTCATTTAATTATTGTTATAATAGTGCAGTTAATAAAGGAAAGAAACATTTTGTGAAATGAAATGAAATCAGGACATGATAGATGCTCAAATGTAGACGATGCCTGAGGCAGACACAGCGCATGGAGCCCTCAGGCTTCCCTTGGCTCCAGACTCAGGGCCTCTGGGCGGTGGGGGGACGGAAGGGTCTTCTAGCTCCAGTCTCAAGCTTGAACCTGCCATGCAGGTGAAGGCGCCTAGGTAAATGCCCAGTCCCTTCTAGCAGGGTTCTTTTCCTCACTGTAACACACTCCAAGCAAGTGGGGAGAGTGGATTTAGACATGAGAACTGTGCTTCTATTTTTTGTTTGCAGATAAAAGTCAAAGTTATCCATAGCGGCTGTACTAGTTTGCATTCCCACCAACAGTGTAAGAGGGTTCCCTTTTCTCCACACCCTCTCCAGCATTTATTGCTTGTAGACTTTTGGATAGCAGTGGAAAACAGTGTGGAGATTCCTTAAAAAACTGGAAATAGAACTGCCATATGACCCAGCAATCCCACTTCTGGGCATACACACTGAGGAAACCAGATCTGAAAGAGACACGTGCACCCCAATGTTCATCGCAGCACTGTTTATAATAGCCAGGACACAGAAGCAACCTAGATGCCCATCAGCAGATGAATGGATAAGGAAGCTGTGGTACATATACACCATGGAATATTACTCAGCCGTTAAAAAGAATTCATTTGAACCAGTCCTAATGAGATGGATGAAACTGGAGCCCCTTATACAGAGTGAAGTAAGCCAGAAAGAGAAAGAACATTACAGCATACTAACACATATATATGGAATTTAGAAAGATGGTAACGATAACCCTATATGCAAAACAGAAAAAGAGACACAGAAATACAGAACAGACTTTTGAACTCTGTGGGAGAATGTGAGGGTGGGATATTTCAAAAGAACAGCATGTATACTATCTATGGTGAAACAGATCACCAGCCCAGGTGGGATGCATGAGACAAGTGCTCGGGCCTGGTGCACTGGGAAGACCCAGAGGAATTGGGTAGAGAGGGAGGTGGGAGGGGGATCGGGATGGGGAATACGTGTAAATCTATGGCTGATTCATATCAATGTATGACAAAACTCACTGAAATGTTGTGAAGTAATTAGCCTCCAACTAATAAAAAAAAAAAAAAGTCAAAGTTATACTGCAGGAGGGGAAGGAAGGGACTTCCCTGATGGTCCAGTGGTTAAGACTCTGCGCTTCTACTTCAGGGGTGTGGGTTTCATCCCTGGCTGTTAACCCGCACGCCTCATGGCCAAAAAATAAAATAAAAAAAGTCTTAAAAAAGTTATATTGCAGGAAATTTGATTTTGAGGGTTAGAAACATTGATATATGCATCATGTACCATACTTGCTACATCTCTGATTTCAAGAAATTATTTAATCCCTTGAAACTTCAGTCTTTTCATCTATAAAATGGGGATAATAAATTCCCAGCTTTCAGACTCATTGCAAAGATGAAATAAGATAAAGTGAGCACATCAACTAGGTCCTAGCATCGCTCAGCAAATTTGGGTTCTTCTCCACCCTCATCATCACTCAGAGCGTCGGTTCCTTGGTGGACCCACCAAAACTACACAAAACACTCTCTTCTCTCTTTGGTACATACACCATGCCTGCACTGGGGGCTGGATCAAATGATGAGCATTGGAGTAAATGAAGTCGTGGACAAATACTACACTTGGGCCTCCACGCTGAGTCCTCCACACTGTCAGTTCCAATTCGCTGCCTCTTCTGGGGGTGGTTCTGGGCCAGGCTCACTGCCAGTCAGGTCTGGCCTTGGGACACCATCACCCTCCCTGATACCATAGCTACCAAGCAATGTGAGGGCAATGCCCTGTCACGGACTTCCCAAGAGAACATGCATGTGCAACAGCTCAGACTATAGCAGCATCAGGAGAAAGGGAGGGCTTGTTCAAATGCAGGCTCCACGCCCCACCCTGGTGGCTCTGATGGAGCAGGTCGGTGGGGCCAGACAACACGACTTTCTAACCCCTCTGAGGCTGTCGACGCTGTTGGCCAGGACTGCCTCAGAAGGCAGGTGTAGGGTGTTTAACCTGGACCAGGACCCGGCAGGTAAAGACGCTGCCCACCTCACTGATACTTTGACTGCTGTTACTGCTACTTAAGGCCTTTTTCGAATCATAAAATCTGTTGGAGAAAAGACCCCACGTCTCCATGCAGCTGTCCCTTCACCTGGGGATCCAGGTGTGTGCTGACAATTCCTATTTCCAGTGTCTGCAGTCAGGCTTTAGAGGCAGGGACAGAAGGCCCGGGGGCCTCAGAGCTGGGCTGGAGCACTGGGTGCCTGGGGCTGCCTGCCTCCCAGGCCTGCAATGCCCGGGTCTCAGCCATAAGCTCCCATGGACCCATGTTCCTCAAGGGGCAATCTACGCTCACAGCACAAAGAGAAGAGGGGCTGAAAGCAGGGGACCTCAGAACCCCTCCTCTTATTCCAAGAGTGAAGGCAATCCCACAGGCCTTTAAACACTTGCTCTTCACTCTAAGAATGTGGGCAGCAGCTTCCATGGAGATGACGTTTCATTTGCTGTTAATAAATGATCAGAATCCTTTCCATTGAAGGTATTAAACATCCTGACTGGTCAGGCCCAAGTCTAGGAGGTTCTTAAGGTGTGAAGGATAACATTACTCTCCGAGAAGGAGGATCTAATGCCAGTCTCCTCAATTGTGGCTGGATTTTTGCTGTATTTATCATCTTTCAGACAAAGATGCTATGCCTGCCTTGCCCTGCTCCAGAGATGGGCCTCCCCCAGGGTCAGGGAGAAGCTGAGATCAGGAACAACCTGGTCTGTAGGCGACCTGTCCTGGGCCCCACCTCTGCTTACCCGGGGCTCACTCAGCCCCTGCTGGCAGGTGACACCAATGTCCACTTGCAGAGTGAAAATATTGGTCCTGTTCTACAATTTGGCAATTAAAACACAGCTCTAGTGTGGAGGGCACCCTCTGCGGGGGATGGCGTGAGTCAGCAGGCCAGAATAGGAGGCTGGGGGTGGGCCGCCCGCCTTCAACTCTGGATGTGTCAGGACTGGATGCAGGGGGCGCTGAGGTCACACCCGGGCTCCCGGACAGCCGGCTTCCCTTGGCTCCACCCTCCTGGACCTTCCTTCACCTGGTGGAACCCTCTTAACTGTTTGCATTGCAGGAACACAGGGTCAGGGTGCTATTGACACTGAGCGGTAGGCTCTGAGCCTGAGGTCTTCTGGGGGCCCCATCTACCCACGTGCCTTTGACCAGGTCCCACTGTGTATCCCAATCCTGGGCGCACGCAGCACCCATGGCCACTGCTTGTGTCCAGGAGCTCCCAGCCTCTCTCCACCCACCACCCCCAGGCCCCTGGTGGCCCAGAGTCTAGTTCTACAACCTGGGTTTGTGCACCCCAGAATAGGGGCCTCTGGCGTGTGTAGAACCAACTCACCAAAGAGACGCTCAGACAGACCCTCCAGGCCAAAGCTGGATGTGGAATAACCACTGGGCACAACTCTGGCCAAGTAGGACGGTTCCATCACCCCTCCTCACACCCGTCCATCCTCTGGGACCAAGATCTCAGAGAAGCGGCCACACCACACCCTCCTGGAAGGGCCTCTGGGGACTCTTGGTTTTCTTGCAAAGAGGGGCTGCCCTCGAGGGCCACTAGTGGATTCTCCCCTCCCTCCTCACTCCTTGTAGGATCAGGAAAGGGGGGCAGGGGACACAGGAGCACACATGGGGACTCTCACCCAACACACTGAATCGGGACAGACAATGGCAAGAAGCAGTGAGAGGCCAGGGTCCTTCTCAAAGCAAGAGGAAGGAACGTTTCCAGCACAAGGCCTGGCCGGATGGCCCCAGGGTCCCGGACACTGGAGAGGGAGCCCCAGGGGCCCGGAGGATGCTGTGGGCTCTGGAGCAACAGAAGGGGCTGCCTTTCCGTCCATCTGGTGGGGATAACGGGTGAGGCTGAAACTCCGTCTCTAATTGACAAGTACACGTCTTCCTTTGATTAATAAGAATGGGAACATAGGTAATTTCTGAGTGACAGGAACACAGAGGAAGTATTTAAAACCTGGGCTCCATGAAGGCAAAGGAGGAGGTTTGCCATGAAAAAGGGCCAGGAACTGACTTTCTTAGAGCCTTGCCACTGGACAGAGGGCCCAGTTACTGGCCAAGACAGGCTGTTTGTGATGAGGGCACAGGCGCCATGTCATGGGACCCTATTTTATGTGGGAGCCTTTTACAAAGAAAATAGAACCCACTTTGCCTCTGTTCCAGCACCCCCCGCGGACTCTCCCAACACACGGTCTGTCCTGCTGGTGCCCCACGAGTGTCAGTTCGGAGGCCCGGCTCCCAACCTGCCGCTTTCCCCACGACCGCCCTCTGAGGATGCGCCTGGGTCTGCTGGGGTACGGCTGGGCCCCTGAGACCAGGTTTCCCCCCGCAGCACTCCCACCCTGTCCTCGCCAGCCTGGGCGTGCCGGCCGCGTGCGTGTGGCCGACGGGAGGCCTTACCTCGTGGGACAGGTAGAAGGCGGCGATGCCCAGCGGCCAGAAGCAGCAGAGCATGGAGAAGACGCTGAGGCCCAGGTGGTCCCGCGGGGGCATCACGAGGAAGTTGTCCTCGCTCTCCGTGTCGCTGGAGTAGTCACTCTGCCGGGAGAGACGGATGGGAGGACAAGGGTCAGCAGGGGTCTCCCACCATCACTGACGCGGGGGTCAGGCCCTGCAAGCCTGCCTGGCAAGTGCCGTCCCCCATAGGAAGAGAAAGACCCCAAGGATGGGCTCTGGGCTGTTCCAGGGAGATTAAACCCACAGCCCAGTGGACCTCTGGGATGGGTGCGGACAGCGGGGTGTCCGATGGAGAACGGGGCCGGGGGGAGGACACAGGCGGCGTGTGGAGTCCACTCCTCGTTCTAAGATGTCAACCTGGTTTCAGGTCGAGGCAGGGCTGGTGTTGGGGCCCGGACTCTGCCTTGAATCCCTTCTTTCCTTAGACTGTGACCTAAATAAGGACGTCGTGGGCCTGGTCTTAAGCCCTGGTGTCCCTCCTGTTTTGGTTAATCAAACGCACATAAAACTGCAAATTGGAGCCTCCGCTGCGCCTGTGTAGGAAGCTTCCTGCTGGCCTGTTTGTGTCTTGTCTGGGGGAGAAAACAGGCACACGGGGAGGGGCTCACCCCGATGGCAAGGAGTGACCTTCTCCTGGGCCCCCAGGGTGGGAGCGGGTGACACTCTGTCCACACAGGACCCAGCTGCCCTCCACGCATCCAGACACATGGGCACACACCAACACACACACAGACACACACACAGACACATACAGATACACACAGACACATGGGCACATACAAACACATGCACAGACACACAGACACACACACAGACACACAAACACACACACAGACACACAGATATACACAGACACAAGCACACACACAAACACACGGCCAAACACACACAAAAACACACACACACAAATATACATCCAAACACAAAGAGACACACACAGACACATGGGCACACACCAACACATACACAGACACACAGACACACACATAGACACACAGAGATACATAGGCACAAGCATACACACAAACACACAGCCAAACACACAAAAACACATGCACAGACACACAGACACACACACAGACACACAAACACACACATAGACACACAGATATACACAGACACAAGCACACACACAAACACATACACAGACACACAGACACACACATAGACACACAGATATACACACACAGCCAAACACACACAAGCACACGCACACACAAATACACATCCAAACACAAAGAGACACACACAGACACATGGGCACACACCAACACATACACAGACACACAGACACACACATAGACACATAGATATACACAGACACAAACACACACAAACACACATCCAAACACACA
Source organism: Cervus elaphus (assembly GCF_910594005.1). Taxonomy (NCBI): domain Eukaryota; kingdom Metazoa; phylum Chordata; class Mammalia; order Artiodactyla; family Cervidae; genus Cervus; species Cervus elaphus. Next base: position 42,436,846 of record NC_057837.1, on the reverse strand, counting down.
CAAACACATGCACACAGTTACACACACAGACACACAAACATACACACAGACACATGCACACACACACAAACACACAGTTACACACACACAGACACAGTTACACACACAGACACACATACACACAGACATACACAGACACATGCACACACACAAACACACATCCAAACACACACAAACACATGCACACAGTTACACACAGAGACACACACACACAGACACACACACAGACACATACAGATACACACAGACACATGCACACACAAATACACATCCAAACACAAAGAGACACACACAGATACACAGTTACACACACAGACACACAAACATACACAGACACACACAGACACATGCACACACACAAACACACATCCAAACACACAGAGACACACACACACAGTTACACACACATGTAGACACAGACACAGATACACATAGACACATGCACACACACAGTTACACATAAAAACACACGAACATACAGACACAGATACACACAGACACATGCACACATGCACATCTGAACACACAGAGACACACAGACACACACACATAAACACACACAGACACACACAGACACATATAGACACAGACACATGCACATGCAAACACACACACAGATACATGCACACACACACATGAACACATACACACAGTTACAGACACACACGGATACACACAGACACACGCATACATACACAAACACACCCAAACACACATCCAGATGCACACACACACACACCCTCCTCGGGTCCCCAGCACCCCTCCCTTTCCCCTCCACTGGGCCAGGTTTGCAGAGCTCCTGTCTTTCCTCTGTAGCATCGCCTCCCAAAGAATAAAGGGAAGGCGGGGCACCCATCCTCACTCCTGCAGAGGTGGAACCAGCAGCCCCAGGGAGGCGTCTCACATGGCGGGGTCTGGGACTGCGGGCTGTGGGCAGGTGCACATGTGCCCCCCTGCAGGGAGGCCAGAACCCTCGATCCGGGATGGGGAGGCCAGGTAGGGTCTCCAGGAACCTTAGCCCTGGGCTGCCCTCGCTGCCCTCAGTGGCCCTCTGCACGGGGTCTGGGGAAGGGACCCCACAGTCAGGGCAGGACCTGAGGGCCTGGGAGAGACACAGAGGATGGAGCCGAAGGCCAGATGCAGACAGGATATGCGTCACGTGACAGGTCAGTCTATGCAGGTGGGAATCCTGGCGCCTGTGTGACAGCTCTGACTGTGGGTACTTGTTCAGGCTTTGGGCTTCAGTGGAGGTTTTGGTTTTGCTTTAGTTTACAAAGAGTTTAAATATGTGGGCTGGCTGGATTCTCACAGCCCCTCTGGAAATAGCAGCTGTGGCTATTTTTCCTGTTATTTTTATTTGGCAAAAGACACCCTGGCCTCTGGGAGGCTACAATGTCCTCAAACCACAGAACTGGCCAGCTGGCCAGTTCACCCTGGACCTCTGTGCTCCCCACTGTCTGAACACCAGTGTCTGGTCATCTGCCAACCCTACTGGCCTCAGTGGCTTCTTGTCTGAAGCTGGGGTGTCTTCTCCACACCCTTCCGACCTGGGATTCTGATGACCACTTCTTGACTGCTCAGTTTCACGGTGGTGAAGGGGAGGTCGGCGGCCAGAGGCCTCAGTGGGAAGTCCTCCAATCAAAGAGCACTGAAGTGCGAGCTGTGACCACAAACCCCACAGAGATGCCTGGGCCTTGACCCCCTCTCTGGAAACAGCTTCTGATGACACAACCATGTAAAGGGTCACCCCTCAAAATCTTCACAGAGTGTTATTTAGAGTATAAGGGGGCAACTTCTGTAAACTACAAAGTTGTGGCTACATGGCATCAAAACAACAAGTCAATTTTGATTAAGATTGATTTTTAAAAATTCAGATAAATTACAGGGCAGACAAGAGCAGCCCAGCTCTCGGTACATTCTCCCTCCCATCAACAGCAGTGCTGTATATACAATTGGTCCTGGACATTGTGCCATCAGACGGGGGCAGGGGTCTTGGGGGGTGCTAGGGACGCCAACAAAACAAGAAGAGAAAAGACACAACTGCCACCACCAAGGCACGAGCCACACACAGCAACTGTTTCTGAAAATCCTCTTCATGGGTCATTAGATTAGAATATCTGCAAGGCAGGAGGCAAGCATCCAAAGGCATTCACCGTCCATGTGGTTGGAGGAACAGATGCTTTAAGTGGGCAGAGCAGGTCTGGACCCCCTCCCTGTGGCCAGGCAGTCTGCCTTCAGCCGTGACCTCCATGCAGAGAGCTGGTTCTCCGCCCCTGAGGTTTCTTCCTTGGGAAGATTTCATAGGATAATCACAGAGCCCAGTTGGACACGTATTAACCCTGTGAGCATGGCCACGAGGGTGCAAGGGTGCAGGGGGATGCACCCCTTGTCACTCATCTCTCTCAAGGCCTCACCCCCACACTAGCTCCCTGGGCCCCCACTGCCCCCTCATTCCCTGGATTTCTCTGCTGGGGGGAAGTAACTCTGCTAGGGGGAAGCATCTCTGCTGGGGGGCAGCATCTCTGCTGGGGGTGCAGCATCTCTGCTGGGGGGAGCATCTCTGCATGGCCTGGGTTTGGAGGCAGAGGCCAGGAGACACTGGGAATCGGGAATTCCTGTGAAGACTGCATGGTGCTCCCAAGAGCACTGCTTCAAAATAATCAAAATCACGGAGGACTCTATGTGGACTTCTACACAGTCATGGAAAATGGTGATGTAGGTGCTTATTCACTGCCGTGGAAAGATGCTTATAGTAACCCAGGGAAAGAAAGAGGTAGAGCGTGGAACAAGTCATATTTCCTCCAAAATGTCGGAAATTTTAAGCTGCTTCCAGATGAGGGGGCACATCAGTGATGTTTTCTTTCTTTTTGCATTTCTAGTTTTTCCTACAAGAAGCAAGGTTATTGGCAATGAAACTTATAAAGGAGAAGACGTGCTGACAGGGGCTCCCCCGTCCTTCATCCTCACATGGAGCATGTGGGATATGGTCCACTTGGAGACACTGCATTGGGGGCCCAAGGAGCAGGCAGTGGAATAGATCAGAACTCAGCACAGCATTGGAGCTCCTTGAGATGCAGGTCTGACCCACCAGGCCATGGAGGGTTAAGACCGCCTGCGGTGCCCATGTCTACACTGACCATCATGGCACCACTGCCCCATTGTCTACTATTGTTGTTATCCAGTCACTCAGTCGTGTCTGACTCTTTGTGACCCCATGGACTGCAGCACGCTAGATTTCTCTGTCCTTCACCATCTCCTGGTGTGTGCTCAAACTCATGTCCATTGAGTCAGTGATGCCATCCAACCATCTCATCCTCTGTTGTCCCCTTTCTCCTGCCTTCAATCTTTCCCAGCATCAGTGTCTTTTCCAATGAGTCAGTTCTTCACATCAGGTGGCCAAAGGATTGGAGTTTCAGCTTCAGCATCAGTCCTTCCAATATATATTCAGGACTAATTTCCTTTAGGATTGACTGGTTTGATCTCCTTGCAGTCCAAGGGACTCTCAAGAGTCTTCTCCAGCCCCACAGTTCAAAAGCATCAATTCTTCAGTGCTCAGCCTTCTTTATGATTCAACTCTCACATCTATACATGACTACTGGAAAAACCATAGCTATGACTTTGTCGGCAAAGTGCTATCTCTTTGGAGGACATTCTGTGTGCCATCTGCTATGGGCCATTTTCTTTGCCTAGTGACTAGTGAATTGCATTCTTTGTCTAAATACTGAGTTTTAGCACTTTAGTTTTGTTTAAATACTATGTCAAATGCAACCTTAAATTCTCCCCATTTAGCTTTATTAAACTGAAGTTCTCTTAAAAACTTCTTGCCTTTTGAAAGGTACTCAGATGTGTGTTTAAATACACATTTTGAAATGGGTGTAACTTGCTTTACCTACTAGATGTGTAAATATAACTTTTGTAAGTAAAAAACAATATGCTGTCTAGGTTTGTCATAGCTTCCCTTCCAGTGTGATTTTCTTTGTGTCTGACTTTCTGCACCTAAGAGCTTCATATAATTGTATAAAGCAATGGTTATTCCTTTAGATCTTCTTCCCCTTTATGTTACACCTGTCAGAGGAATATAACACGTTACCCACTGGGTTCCCTACTCTTTGCAGGTGGAAAGTCCAAGGTAGCTTTGGCACCGTGGGTTGGGAATGGTTTGAGCTAGGACTTGACTCTCAGAGTCACATGAGTACAGGGTCAGCATCTGAAATTCTTGGCTTGGGCGCTCTGATGGTCTCGTCTCATCCAAGCGGAATGATGTCCATCCTCACTTGAAGAAAGGAGAAGCAAAATCTCAAGAAGATACCGTGTTCTACCTAAACCAGCCATCCTGTCTGTTAGGCTGTGGGGATACAGGCTGGTTAGATGCAAATTGGTGCCACCTTAGGAAGCAGAACTGTCAATGTGCAGCACAATTAAATACGTGCTGAATTTTGGCCCAATAATCTCACTTCTAGGTTATCCTGAAGATTCACCTCTGATAATAGAAAAATACACATGCTCAGGGTTATTCATTGCAGCCTTGTATGTAATTGCAAAATATTGGGAATGACCTAAACGCTCATTCAAAGGACAGTGGTTACATAAATGGTGAGGTGTCCACCCCATGGGATAAAGAGCCGCTGAAAAAAGCCGCTGATACTGATGTGAGCAGTGATGTGAGCAGACTGGATTAGGCTGAGGATGTTGGTTTCCATCTATCTATAACTAGATTAAAAAAATAAGTATGTCCATGTACACACGGACTGTGTACACACACGGTTACACAGATGTGTTTATGTACGTATGTGCTACATGTTTCTTCCAGCTCAGTCTGCGGAGAGGGGCTGGGACAACACACCCACTCCCAGGTGATGAGCAGACCCAGTGCCTAGACATTGGTTTCTAAACATGGTTCTCCAATATGTGGAACCAGGGATCTTTGAAGAAACGACCAATTTCAGGGTCAGGGCTGCCAAATCCAAAACAGACCTGGGACAGATCGCTGCACAGGAAATGATGATAAAACGGGTAAGAGATGACGAATTGTGTCAAAAGGACACAGAGCTAACCAGAAGGGGCGCCTGTCTAATCTGTAACAAAGTGAGCATAAACACACCGTGAATACTGTAAGGATGGACAGGAACCCACAGAGTAACAATCAATGGTCCAGCCCGTCTGAAGCAATAAATGTGTAAAAAATAAATATGGGGGAAGGGAAAACTCTACCCCATGGATGAATGCCCAGCTAATGAATACGGAAGGAGCCATGAGGTTAGGAGCTTGTAAAGAGTTTTAAAACCAGTAAGTGAACAACTAGTGCTAAGGGGGACGCTCCATTCTCACACAGCACTTCCCCGCAAGATGCTTATTAATTCCAGAGAAATGCTGCTTGGCTGGGAGGCACCTGGCAGATGCCACTTGCAAAAGGGGATAGAATCACCGCTTGTCAGGTGTCCCACAGACATGCCACGCTGGTGACAGGATATGTGGAGGCAGGTGTCTCCTTGTGGGGGCCCTTCCCACAGCACCATTACCTGAATCCAACCAGCAGGAATCACCAGATGACCCAGAAGGAGGACTCCCCTGAAACAATCGACCTGGACTCTAAAAACATGTCAAGAACATGAAGGTGATGGCAGAAGAAAGGTTCCAGATTATAGAAGACTATGATCAGAGAACAGCCTCAGGGCTTCCCTGGTGGTTCAGTGGTAAAGAACCCGCCTGCCAAGGAGGAGATGTGGGTTGGATCCCTGGGTTGGGAAGATGCCCTGGAGAAGGGAATGGCAACCCACTCCAGTATTCTTGCCTGGAGAATCCCATGGACAGAGGAGCCAGTCCATGGCATTGCAGAGTCAGACACGACTTAGCAACTAAACAACAAAAAGAGAAGAGCAAGAAAATGCAAGATTGGGTCCTGAACTGGGTCTGATTTTTTTCCCTTTTGCTATAAGGACAATATTGAAAGAACTGGAAAAATGTACATAAGGTCTATAGATGAGATGATAGTACTGGAATGATTTTAATTTCCTGACTTTTATAATTGCACTTGTTTTTAGAAAACACACCTGGCCCGTTTAGGGATAAAAGGACATCTTGTCTGACACTTTCTTGCAAAGAGCTCAGGAAAATATATGCACATTGAGAGAACGGTAACGCACCCAACAGTAAATGGTTAAGACCAAAGGAAACCGGGTGACAAGCATATAGGGATTCTTCGTACCACTCTTGCAATTCTTCTGTCTGAAATTATTTCGGAAATAAAAAGTCAAAAATTCTCTCACACGTACCATTTTAGAAGGAAAAAAAATTATACTTTAAATTGAATTCTTTCTTCTGGGGATTAAGCATTGCATTCACTTTTCCCTCTTTTTTCATTACGCTTTAATGGAACACTGTGAAAGTTATGGGGGGGGAAATGGAAAAATATCGAATTCACTCTTTTTATGACACATGAATAATTCATTTTACACTGCGATTTGGCATTTCATCAAGTTTGTCCTTTTCGTGTTTCTGCAGAGAAGCCATTTAGTAGTGTCGGTGTCACACACCTGCTCTCTCAGGAGTTCGGAGATGTGAGGAGCCCAAGGCGGCTCCTGGAACAAAGCTGGGTCACCGAGCTGATGGGTGGCTGCATGTCCACCCCCGGGGCCAGTGACAAAGGGCTCGCAGGGGAACCTGGTGGCGGACAGCTTACCTGGGCCCGCGAGGATGATGTTGTCCTCAGCTGAGAGGTGAGGAGGGTGGGTGGGGAGCGGGGGCCCTGGTGAAGCATTCACCTCCTGGGAACGAGCTATGGGGACACAGCATCCATCCAGCCATCCTCACCCATCTGCCCACCCACCACAGAGGATCTGCCCCCCAAGGAAGTGCAAGAGTTACTTGTGCCTTGGGAGGGGCCAGTGAGAACAACAGGGTCTTCCTCTGAGAGCCCAGCTGCCCCCTTCCTCCTGGGCCCCCCACCTGGCCAGGCTCCAGAAGCCTCTCTGGCTGTAGCGGGGGGCATGGTTGTCGTGCTCTGGAGCAGGCTGACTGTGGCCCTCCTGCCTGTTCGATGCCTCCTTTCTCCTCCTGTAGCATCAGGGACTGGCCAAGGACACCAGCCCCTATGCAGGTCGAGGTCCTCAGAGCTCCATGCCCCACCTCTGCAGCAACAAGAAAGCCATCTCTCTAGGAACAGGGACCCCAGGGTCTGCCTACCTGGTGTCCCTCAACCCCTTGCCACTGAGCGTGGCCACCGCCCCACATGTCTGCATGCGCCTGTGGCACAGGTGGGCTCCCTAGTTTGTAAAATGAGAGCATTTTCTAAACCAAGGGATGCCTCTATGCAAGATCCCATCACAGTAAACCTATGACCGTATATCAAGGCACTGGCTGGGCTGTTCAAAGTCATCAGTTACTAGAGGTTCAAGAGGGAGGGGACATCTGTATGCTTCCCCAGAGCCTCTTGCTGGGAAAGACAGAAGGCAGGAGGAGAAGGGAATGACAGAGGATGAGATGGTTGGATGGCATCATCGAATCAATGGACGTGAGTTTGAGCACACTCTGGGAGATGGTGAAGGAAGGGGAAGCCTGGTGGGCTGCAGTCCATGGGGTCTTAGAGTTGGACACGACTGAACAACTGAACAACAACAATGGCTGACTCATGTTGATGTTTCGCAAAAACCAACAAAATTCTGTAAAGCCACTATCCTTCAATTAAAAAATAAAATAAAAAAAATCAGTCACTCATTTCCCAAGTTTCTTTACTGTTCTGAAATATTCCATTTTATTGAAAGGAATGCATGTATTTAAATTGTATTTTAGTTAGTTTGAAGGTTACAGAGTATTAAAATTCATTGAAGATGGCCTCGTACAATATGTGTATGTATGTATATGAATAAATTATTTTACTCACTGTGTCTGTGTGTGAGGTCGCATCTAAAAACTCTTCAACTAAGTCTAGGTCACAGAGGTGTATATATGCATACACACACAAACAGACATACACACACACCCCCTTTGAAACAATTTTAGACTCACATAAAAGTGTTGAAACTAGAACAGAGTTCCTGTAGGGACTGCAAAGATAGAATGCAGCCCCACACCCGTGACCGCACCTCTTACATAAGCGTGGCCCAGAGCCTAAACTAGGACACAGCCTCTGCCTAGGGCAAGACCCCTGACCAGTCCCCTCGGCACCAGGCCCCAAAGGTCACCCAGGCTGCTGGGAGTGTCAGCAGTTCACTCCATTTTATTCCCGAGTAATTTTCTATGATAAGGAAGTGCTGCTGTGTGTTCGTCTGTTTGTCTACCAAAGGCTTTTTATTTTCAGTTTTTGATTTTTACTAAAAAAGGCTGTGATGCACTCGTGCAGGTTTCTGCTTGAACATAGACTTCATGTCTATGGAATACCAGGAATGAGGTTGCTGGGTTGCACGGTGTTTAACTTTACAGGAAAACGATCAACTGTCTTCCGGGGAGGCCGTCTGGCTTCTGCATCCTCACGGCACTCGCCTGTGCTGGCTTTAGTTTGCACTTTTCCCGAGGTGGTGATGTGGACATCTCTGCGTGCTTATTTGCCATTTGTATCTCCTATCTGGGGAGGCATCTGTTCTCTCTTTGATGTGGCAGCTGGCTCCTTCCACACTCTCCTCCGAGTCCCTGGCATCCTTCCCTTAGCTTTTGCCTCCCAAACGCAGATGTCCTACCCACCAGGTGGACCCCGGGTGTTATGGGAAGGAACTCAGAACTGGTGGATCAGAGGTCAGCCTCCTGTCTGACATTTTCCTGTCTGCCAGAAGTCTGACATTCTCACACCTGACCCCCAGCCCATGCTAAGGACAGCAGATGGGGGGTGGGCAGTTACAGGGAGGGGGGTGGGCAGTTCCAGCTGGAACAGAGGACAGAGCCGTGAGCCCCTTAGGAGCACACTGGCCTCCAGTGGAGACTGCCCGATGCCAGGACCCTGCCCAAGCCGCTGGCATCCGCCCGGCGAGGAGCTCACCTGCCTCCTCCGTGAGGCTGCACCAGTTCGCTGCTACGTTTCTAGAAGACACATGGAAAGGATCCTTAGCCATCCTCACTACCCGCTGAGGCTAAGTGTGAGGCAGTGAGGACTTGTGGAAAGAGCCTGGGGAGGAGGTGCCTGGGCAGAGGCAGCGAGTGAGGCCAGTGCCACCCGGACGCCAAAGGCCTGGCAGTACCGGCGGGCCTCGGGGAGGAAGGTTCTAGAAGGAGGGACAGGAGCTCCAGTCTGCCCCACACTGCGCAGATCACCTCTGGGTGATCTACTTCTCACCTCATCTCAGGAAGGATCCAGATCGACCAGGATGATGAGGAGGGTCAAGCGATGCCTTACTGGGAAGAGCGGGGTCCTTGGGCAGGGCTCAAGGGGTGAGCTATGTCGATGGGTTAAGGGCCCTCCTTAGAAGGAGAGAGGGGTCCTCAGGCATCCCAAGGGGGCACTGGGGGCAGCCCCTCTTTAGCGAGAGAAACCTTCTTGTAGCTTCTCTGTGAAGTGGCTTAGAAGCTGCCTAGGCCACTGAGCAGTGACACTCTCTGCCCGCCCTGTTCACAGTGTGGTCCAGGGGCAGCAGCATTGGCCTCGCTGGAAGCTGTCAGAAATGCAGATATCCGGGCCCCACCCTGGAGAGCCGGGACCTACCTATACAGAGGCCGCTGGGCTCAAGAGAGCTGTTTGGATGGGGAGTCACGGGGATTCTGTCTTGGGGGCATCTCTCCACCGTTGCATGTCAGGAATGTTGCAAGTTGTCTGCCCTGATAACTATCTCTGGACCAACGTCTACTTCAGCAAATATGCAGCAACCATGACAAGCCCACCGTCACTCATTCTGTTCTCTGTCCTCAGTTCTCCTGGGTTCTTCAGCCTCCACGAGGCTCTTCATCTTGTTTCAAGATGCACAATCTTTCGCAGGGGACAGCGGCCCAGTGGCCCTGCCGAGCTTGTCCACATGAAGCACCTCTGACTCCGTCCCCTCCAGAGGGATCTCATGGCTGTCCCTGGGAGCTTCGATCTTACTCAATCCCATGGACACTCTAAGGATGGGCAGGGGGCTGAGTGGGGTTGGTGGGACCCCCTACCCTCTCCTCTTTCCTCCGCAGTCACGGGGAAGGTCTATTAGCTAGAACGACCTTGGGATTTCTCTCTTCTCTAATGAAATGCCAATAACAGTCTTCATGTTCTGCTTTCTCCTTATTCCTTGTTTGGAATCTCTGTTTTTGTGGTTTGCTGGAAACAGTTTGCTCTTGTGTCTCAGCACCAAGCCGACTGCTGCCAGGAGGCCCTGGGGCCACCGGAAGCCCTGTGGAGCGCTGTTCCCATGTCTGCCCCATGGACTTGATGTTGGAGACTTTTTAAAGCATCCCATTAAACAAAGTCCAGGTCACATAAATGCTCACCAGAAGCATAAATGCTCCAGGAGCCTGGGTGCTCACACAGGGAGAGTCTGGCTGCATTTTGATTATAAAAAAGGATGACACTGACCTGGAGGGCCCTCGGACAGAGTCGTTTATTCACTGATAGACCGATCAGCATGATGGGTCATCAGGCGCCCACTCAGCGCTGAATTGGGGATGTATCCAGGAACTCTGCCTCTGGTCCTCACCTCGGAGGCTATACTCGACTCACCCATGGCCCCTCCATCCACGGTGTCCATGGGGACATCACTCACACCCCCGGTCCCACGGCCAGGCCCAGCACCTCTGTGCTTTGAAGCCTGTCCCTCCTGGATGCCTCCCATCTTGCTCCCCCTGCTGACCAGCTGGTCTCCAGGGGGCATTTCCCAGCAAATCAGGTGCTCGTCAGTCCTCACATCACTGACCGCTTCTGGGCAACTCAACCTAAGATGGCTTGGCGGTGTCCAGTGTGACAGGAAATAAACAAGCCAAACACAGAGACTTTGTCAGCAGGGGCACGAACACTGTGACCTGGATGCTGACGAGAAACTAGCTCAGCGATGGGGAGGAGAGAACATTCTGGGTGCAGGAGAGGCTGCAAAGCCATATTGGGGGCTGCGAAGTCGAGGGGATCAGGAGTCTGGGGGTGGGGGGAATGAATGAGAAGTGAGGTGACGGGGGAGGGGACTGTTCACAGGACCCTCACGTGTCTGCACTTTATTTAACTCTGTTTGGGTGATCTGCTGCTTACTGACATTTCAAAAGGGATAAAAGCAAAAAGATTAGAAGAGGAGACTCAGGAATTGGCTAACCTATCAAAAGCTAGATCTTCCTCCCATTTCCTAGAAGAAACACAAGAGGAAAATCCACCCAATGCCATACTGAAACATGTGCAGACTTCACCCAGCCTGGGCCAGCAGAGCACTGGATGGTGTGCTGGTAAGACCACCGTCCTCTGGGATCTGACCTCAAGTTACAGCTGCTGCCCCTTCACAACCCGGACCCTCCTCCACCAAGCCTCCCCAAAACACCACTGCTTTCTCTGCTAAATCCTTCTTGAATCCGTATGTCACGGTGTAGACCTCTGTGGGCAGAGGTAAGGTTACGGTTCCAAGCAACGTGTTCTGTTTCTAAATATACTTCTCTCCACTCTGAGGAGTGTCCTCCGACTTCTCAGGTTCTACCTGTTTGAGGAGGACATGGCCATCCCCCAGGCCCCCTGGTGGTTCTCACTTTTCCAGGCTTGAGGTTTCTGATGACCCGTCCGCTCGGCACCACTGCAGGCTGGCGGATGTTTTGCTGACAGGTATCAGGTGAATATTTATGGGCACCTCGGGTGAACCATGCAAAGGGGACATTTTCCTGTGTTTTCCTACAAACACTGCCGTCAACAGCGCGCACCTCTTGCTGTGTGGATTTGTTTTTTAACAGAGATTGTTTTCCTATCTCAGTTTCACATTTCTCTGGTGACAGGGGTGTGATATGTGGTGTGGTTTTCATTATCAAGGAGAAAAGATTCTTCCTTTGGGGGCCCTCAGCTGACATCCAGGACAGCCAAGGTGGGACCATCCCAATTCCGAATGGGGACAGCACCCTCCCTGGAGACCAACCGGTCAGGAACCCTCAGCACTTTGCACAGTGAGGCTTCTCTCTTGCCTTCTCTGTGTCTGTTTCCTCCTGGTGAGTATGAGCACCACGGACCCAATGCCCAGGACCACAAGGACAACACGCGGGCTCTTTGTCCATAAGGATGGAGTCTCTCTCACCTGCTAATAGTCAGAATGATCTGATGATCCTTGCACTGGCCAAATGCCTCTTGTTACAGAAATCTAGCATAACTCCAGCACACGAGGGTCAGCCACCTGCACTATTTCCCCTGCGTTGGTTTCTTTTTGCATCTCAGGATTCACAGTATGTCTGTGAACAACCATCTGCATGTCAGCCCTGTGAACTTTTCCTTATCTTTTTAGGAAATGCTGTGAAATGGCTTGCCAAAGGAAAAAAAAAAAGGAAAATATTGGCAATCATGAAGCTGGGCTCATGCTTGATTTCTGTGGTTATTCTCCCATTGTTTCCCAGAAGCACAATGGACAAAAAGCTGAACAGACCATGATATAGGGGTGATGCTTCCCAAGATTCCCTTAAAAAGGGCATTGTCAGACTTCCCTGGTGGTCCGGGGGTTAACACTCTGAGCTTACACTGCAGGAGGCATGGATTTGATCCCTCATCTGGGAAGTTCTGCATGCCTCGCAATCCAGCCAAAAAAGGTTGGGGCATGTTGTCATCACCAAAACTTTAAATTCAAAGGATGCGCTTCTTCTAACACACTTGGATGCTTATGATCACTTTCCTCTTCTGATAACATTATACTGTAGTAAGTGGGAGATGAGGTTTTTGTCAACATGGGCCAAGGTTAAATGGCCTCCCTAGGGCTCCAGGCCGTGACGAGTGTTTTCTGCTTGCATGGTGGTCACTGAACATGGGCGTTAGGGGCACGCATTGAGGAGAGACGTTTCGTGAAGCATTGAGCAAATCTGTCTCTCAGGGACCCCAAAGGATGCCCTTGGTACTGGGTTTTGTTACATGAAGATTGCTTAAAATAGGTGGACCTTTGGTTAAGCTTGGAGAAATTTTATTAAACTCCAAGGTGGTTTAGAATCAAATTTTACTGGTGTTTGTTCAAGCTGAGTATGAAAGAGATTCACCAAAGTCACGGACTCTCCTTTCACTGTCATTCAAATCACATTTACTGTGTTAGTGTTTGACTCACAGCTATCTGTAATCTTATGAGAGCTGATTTCATTAGGATTATTGTTCAGTCTCTAAGTCGTGTCTGACTCTTTGCGACCCCATGGACTTCAGCACGCCAGGCTTCCCTGTCTTCACCATCACCCGGGATTTGCTCAAATGCATGTTCATTGAATCGGTGATGCCATCTAACCATCTCATCCTCTGTCACCCTCTTCTCCGCCTGCCTTCAATCTTTCCCAGCATCAGGGTCTTTTCCAATAAGCTGGATCTTTGCATAAGGTAGTCAAAGTTTTGGAGCTTCACCTTCAGCATCAGTCCTTCCAATGAATATTCAGGGTTGATTTCCTTTAGGATTGACTGGTTTGATCTTCTGGCTGTCCAAGGGATCCTCAGGAGTCTTCTCAAACACCACAATTAGAAAGCATCAATTTTTTGGTGCTCAGCCTTCTTTGTCACCCAACTCTCATATTCATAAGTGACAACTGGAAAAACTGTAGCTTTGACTATACGGACCTTTGTCAGCAAAGTGATGTCTTTGCTTTTTAACATGCTAAGTTTGTTATAGCTTTCCTTCCAATGAGCTAGTGTCTTTTAATTTCATGGCTGCAGTCACCATCCACAGTGATTTTGGAGCCCAAGAAAATAAAATCTGTCTCTGCTTCTACTTTTTCCCCTTCTATTTGCCAGGAAGTGATGGGACTGGATGCCATTATCTTAGTTTTTTTAATGTTGAGTTTTAAACCAGTTTTTCACTCCCTTCTTTCACCTTCATCAAGAGGTTCTTTAGTTCTTCACTTTCTGCCATTAGAGTGGTATCATCTGCATATCTGAAGTTGTTGATATTACTCCTGGAAATCTTAGAATAGCTGTAGTCTTTTTAAAAAAATTCATTTGGCTGATCTAGGTCGTAGTTGCAGCAAGTGGGATCTTTGAACTTCGATGCGGCATGTGGGATCTAATTCCCTGACCAGGGATGAAACCCGGGCCCCTGCATTGTGAGTGTGAAGCCTTAGTCACTGGACCACCAGGGAAGTCCCAGAGTAACTGTAGTCTTATAATGATGAAAGATTCTTCCTTTGTCAAAACAGATAAACAGTTTTCTCCCAACTGTGATTCTGAGCAGGGGCTCAGAAGCCACGGATGAGAGATCTGATCAGTGTGAGCTTGAAAAAGTAAAAAGGTTTTATTTCCTTGGCATACAAATTCAATCTGATGCCCCAATCCTTCTGCTTATCGTAAAGTATTTCAGAGGAACATGATGAACGATCCTCTTGTGTTCTTATGACAGATGGATTTATTATCTCAGAGATTCTCCCCTCATCAAACGGCTATAATTACACACTCCAGTGCCTTTTACTGGCAAATGTAAGATGAGAATATAAAGATATTGATTTTTACTTTTTAAGAAACATGCTGTGAGTCCCACATTTAAATGAGAGTTCCCCTTGACACAGAAAATGAAAACAGTAAATGGCACACTACTATTCCGATCATGCTTACATTGCACATGATATTTTTGAATTTGTCTTTGGAGATTGTCAGTATGTAGGATGCCCTCAAAATATTTATTCCATAAAGGTAAATTTAATTTCCAGATAGGAAGTTATTCACATAGGCCTGTTTACAGAAAGAGGAGTTTGGATAGCACTAGATCAGATGTGACTACAAGGAGAGTTAAGACAGATCTTCTGATCATTTTGAGTGATTTTCAGATCATTCATCTAAGGGTGAATGATCCGCACTTACAACCATAAGAAACTGGGATGTCTAAATATATTTTTTTATTTATGGAAAGACTGAAGGCGGGAGGAGAAGGGGATGACAGCATGAGATGGCTGGATGGCATCACCGACTCAGTGGACATGAGTTTGGGTAAACTCTAGGAGTTGGTGATGGACAGGGAGGCGTGGCGTGCTGCGGTCCATGGGGTCGCAAAGAGTCGGACACAACTGAGCGACTGAACTGAACGGAACATACTGTCTCAAGGGAGGAAAATGAGTAATTAAATTCCCTAATGCTTTAAGTGGATATATGTCAGATTATTTAAAGATAATTAATTTGATTAAGATTCTTAACCTAAGTAAAAGCCATCTGTGGGCATATTCTTTGTCCACATCTAGTGCCTGCTGGAAAACACGCACAGCACTTCAGATAATATCCTGTAAGACTTCTGGTATGACAGAGCCAGGAGGCAGGCAAATCCTGTCCCTGAGAAATGACTGAAGAGAATTTTCAAAACAGCCTTCTCGGAGGGCTCAGCAATGACCCCGGGTCAGTGATAAATGGAGGGGTTTTGCTTACAACCACTGCTGAATCCTGAGTCAGAGTAGTGTGAGTCTGTATATGTATGTGAGACAGCAAAAGAGACACAGATATAAAGAACATGGACTCTGTGGGAGGAGGCGAAGGTGGGATGATTTGAGAGAATAGCATTGAAACATGTTTATTATCATATGTGAAATAGATGACCAGTCCAAGTTCGATACATGAAACTGGGCACTCAAAGCCGGCACTGGGACAACCCTGAGGGATGGGATGGGGAGGGAGGTGGGAGGGGGGTTCGGGATGGGGGACACATGTACATCCACGGCTGATTCATGTCAATGTATGGCAAAACCACTACAATATTGTAAAGTAATTAGCCTCCAAATAAAATTAATTAATTAATTAAAAAAAGAATATTATAAACAAAATCATGGAGTATAAAAAAAAAAAAAACAAAGAATAGTGTGAGTCTGGTTGTTCTTGCCCTGAGCTCATCCAGACCCACCACCAGCTTGGCCATGAAGTATTTCTGCTAGGGAGGGGCTCCTCTTGGAGACCAGATTCTCTGCTGCTAGATGGAGCTGAGTGGACTAGGGAGCATAGGGTGGAAGCTCCTTTCCCAAGCTTTCAGTTCTCCCACCTTATGGCTCTAGTCTGTTTGGGCCAAGTGGCAGATAGCTGGGTGACCCAGGAATTTAACAAGGAGCTCCTGGAAAGGAGAGGACCGCGGTGCCTGGGAAGCTCTCCTCACATCCCAGTTTGAACTGAACAGGAAATGAAAACACAACATATCACAGTTTATAGGAGGCAGTTGAAATAGTGTTTGAAAGTTACAGCTTTAAAGACATATATCATACAGGAAGAAAAATCTCAAAGCGATAACTAAGCTCCAGCCTAAAGAAACTAGATAAAGAAGAGCAAATTTAGACTATAGGAAACAGAGAGGAAAATATCATAAACATCTGAGTGAAAATCACTGAAATGGAAAACTGAAATGAAGGACAAACCAATGGAACCAGATGAGAGATATATGAAAAGATCATCAGAATTTATAAACCTTTGGCTAGGCTGAGCAAGGAAAAAATGGAAAATCACCAAAGTAGGCAGGAAAAAGAGGAGACATCACCAATTGCGCAGAAAGTAGGAAGATTTAAGTGGACTATTCCGGACAACCTTACGGTGACAAGTTAGGTAACTAAGATAAAAGGGGGAAAAAAATCCCTGGAGTGGCACAAATTACTAAAGCTGAGTCAAGATGAAAGAAAAACCTAAAGATTTTCTTTCAAATCATAAGGAAATCAGGTCTGATCAGTAGTAAAAAAAAAAAAATCTTCCCACAAAGAAGAGCCTGGGCCGAGGTGGCTTCACTGTGAATATGAATGACAATCTGAGAAGAAAAAGTCCCAGCGCAGGGCAGCATCTTTCAGACAGAAGAAGAAGGAACACTTCCCAACTCATCCTTTGTGGCCAGTGTCACCCTGACATCAAAACCAGAGAAAGACACAAGAAAAGAAAGCTGCAGTTGTCAAAGACCAAGGGTCCTCATGGACACGGAAATAAAAATCCTTACCAAGTTGTTAGCACGTTGAATCCAGCAATATTTAAAGAGGCGCAAACACCATGGCCAATTTATCCCCAAATATAAAGGATAGCTTAGTATATGAAAGGATAGTTCAACATGTGAAAGTCAATTAATGTAATAGGTCATATCAATAGGATAAAGACAACCCCCCAACACATATGATGATCTAAATGGACATTTGGCAAAGTTAAACACCTGTTTTTTATATTAAAAAACTGTTCAACCACATCTTGACAAAGGCCACTTTCTACACCTGATAAAGAGCCTAAAGAGCTTGGTCATTCATTTGAGGGTCTGAGCACTGCCCCTGAACCAGGAGTGAAGGAAGGAGCCCCACTCACCACCTCTGTCATCACTGCGTGTGAGGGTCCAGCCTGGGACAGCCAGGCAAACCAACCGAACCACATCCTGCTTCCTCATCCCACTCCAGATTAGCCTCTCCCAGCCTCACAGGACGTGAGATTGTGTTCAAAACACTGCCTGCTTTTTTTCTGAGTGATTTCTGTTTCCTCTGGGTCCCCTCTTCTATTTTTGTTGTTCTGTCTCATTCTCGCTTTGGGGTTCTCGTCCAGTGTTTGCGCGTTCTCCCAGCTCTTCTGTGTGTGAAGAAGCCTCTGCAGGTGCTACCTGTAGTGTGAAATCCTATCTCTCCCGACAGGTTTCCGGGACTTCTGGTTTTTCAAGGGAGGGAGGTCCAGCTGAGGGCTCAGACGTGAGGAGGCAGCTGTATCCGAGACAGCTGTTTGGGGACCACGCAGGCGTCTGGAGCCAGCAGAGGCACCTGGGAGCCCTGCAAGCTTCTGCCTCTCATGTGCAGTGTCAGGGACAGAGCCTGCTACCTGGTGTGGCTGCTGGGGTCAGACGGGATGGTGAGAGGAGGGAGGGAAGATGCTCCCAAAGGATGCATCTCCTTCCCCTTTCCTCCTGCGTCACTGGTTCCCAGTGATGACATTCCATGGGCTCTCTGACGGATGTGCAGACTTGGCTTTGTCACAAAGGGGTGGCAATCAGCCTTTCAACACGCAGCGAGGCCCTCCAGTCCTGACCTGCAGCCACTTCTTTTCACAGCTTTAAACCCGAATTTGACATTTTGCAGAACTGCTTTATTAGGTGTGCCTGCATCTCTCCGTTTAAATTTGTCTGTGTGACAAGGAAATGTGATTTCCAGCAGTTGGGGTCCTGGAGATGAGGTTTAGCTGTTGTGTCCGGGAACCAGGAGGAGGCCCCAGGGCTGCAGGGCCCCAGCCTGGTGATCACACACCTGGAGAATGCCCAGGGCTCCCGAGGTGGCCTGCTTGGCCACCCTCCATCCTTATGCACCTCCAGAGCCCCCCAGGACTACTCTCTGCTGTGAGACAGTGCAGGGCAGATGCTGTGGCCAAGGCCCCTCCGTGAGATGCTTTCAATGAGCTGCACATCTGCTTGCTAACACCGCCGACCCCAGACCCCAGAGGACGCAACCACACGAGCTCCTGCAGATGCGTGCCCGGGGAGCAGACCTATCTGCACTAGGACCGCTCTGCTGCAAGTGCAGGGCGAGCCCGATCAGGCAGGAGATGAGGGCAGAGGGGAAGCTCCTGTGACAGACCCTGCTCCTACCTGGGCAAAGCTCTCTGCAAACTGTGATTTCCTGGAAACAGAATTGCTCTGCTGTAGACCCACTGATGCTATGGCATTCCCCAAGGATGCAAAACCATGTTTTCTCTCTTGTCTGAAGTAGAGCTGCTTCCTAGGAAGAGCCTCAGGTCAGTGTGGGCTGTTTTTTGTTTCATTCACAATAGGAGCACGACTGTTCTCATTCCATTCAGTTCGACGATTAAACAGTGATGCTGAGCGGTCTGCACCCTTGCTCTCTGGGGGCTGCTGCCATCCTGGCCCCCGGTTGATATGTTCCTGTCCCGTCACCCTGAGCAGCCCCTTGCACACCGACTTTGGTCTTGGCCACATGACTTGCTTGGGACGGTCAGATGTAACGTGTGTTCCACGCACAGGCTTGGAGAGCTCTGGCTTGCTGGACTCATGTGGCCGCCATGTGATGACAGGTGTGTGGGCCTGTCTCCGGGGCTAGTGGCCAGCCCGCATTCTCAGGCTCAGGCCAGTAGGGGAACCCGGCAAGCCCAGTGGAGCAGCCTTCTTCCAGCCATCCCCACAGCCATGAAACGACTGCCTCCCAGCCTGGGTGCTGGTCTCCTGGGCTCAGAAACCTGTGGCATTGCTCTCACCCCGCCATGGGGGCAGCTGTGCGGCACAGCATGGCCAACACGCATGTTTTTAAGAGTGTGATCCCACGCCCATGCCTGCCCTGCGGAAGACGGGACTCTACAATAATTCAGCTTGTCTGCCCCTTATGCTATCAATTTCAACTATTTCTTCCAGCCGGTTTTAGGTTTCAGCTGCTCCAACAATCCTTAGTAAACACTCCAGAATGTCAAATTAAGAAACCACATGTGGCAACCAAAACATCCCAACTTGTCCCAAAGTGTGCACTTCCAGGCTCGTGCGGAACCTCCTTCCCCTGGGGGCTTTGGCCAGTGGCCACTGTTCCCTGGGCCAGGAAGAGTCCCTGGATGAGGGCATGGCAACCCACTCCAGTATTCTTTCCCGGAGAATCCCTTGGACAGAGGAACCTGGTGGGCTACCATCCATAGAATCGCACACAGCTGAAGCCACTTAGCACAGTACAGCACTCTCCCCTGTGGCCGGGCGGTCAGCAGAGACCCCCAGCCCCTTGAGCTGCCAGCACGGTCAGCCCTTAAACACGTCTTAGTGCCATCCTGATGGCCTCGACCTTGTGTCCCCTAAGCAGAATCCCCGCTGAAGCCCTAGGTCCCAGTCCTCACCTCCTTCTCCATCCCTGTATCTCTCACACAGATTCTGAGTGAAGGGTGCCCAGGAGGCTGCGGTTTACTTGCACTTTCGCTCACTGGCTTCATGTCCTGACTTGCACCGGCCTGGCTCTCGTCCCCCCAGAGCCCCACATCCCACTCCCGACAGCCCGTGACAAACACACGCTCTGACCTCCAGCTCCTGGAACTCTTCCTCCTCCTCCACGTCGTAGGATAGCGTGTGGATCTTGATGTCTTCGGGCGAGAGGTCGATGAACTTGCCATCGGGGTACTCCAGGCTCTCCTTGGTGGGCGAGCGATCCTCGATGAAGGTGGTCTCACAGCAGTCGGCCGCCACGCCGTCCCCCCAGGGGCGCAGCACGCTCTCCGAGTAGAGGATGAGGTTGGGCCGGTAGCGGGACTCCATCGACTGCTGGAGCGTGCTGGGGTCCAGCAGCTGTTGGAGCGGCTCGTTCCTGGTGCCGTCTGGGCCAGCTGGCGCCACGCTGCCCACCACCCGGCAGCTCTGGTACTGGGGAGCAGGGTACACGGACACCAGGCCATCCCGGCTCTCGGCCACCAGGCTCCTGGTGTTGATGAGGCCGTTCCTCTTGCCAGCCTCGCCCAGCTTGCCGTGCACCAGCCCGCTCTTCTGCTCCACGACTCCAGCCATGGTGCTGTCCTCCCGGCTGGTCGTCGGGCTGGCGGGCTGGACTCGAGGGTCACGCCCGCCTCACGGGGCCCATTTCTCCTGGAGGAGGAAGAAACGGACATGAGACAAGGAAATCACACCTGAAAAGCTCATCAGTCAGACCCTGATTGTCCCAGGGTGTCCTGGTCGCTGGGGTGAACGGTCACTGATCTGAACCCACTTACCCTCATGGTTTAGACAGGTTCGGTGGGGGCAGTGGCCAGAGGGAGGCAGAGATAGACCCTGTACATCTTTGGACAGACTCTGCTTCCCAATGAAGGAGGCTGTGCAGGAATTAGGACCACTGTCGCCCCAGAGAACCCCAGGATTTCAGCTGACTCCTGAAACCCACAAGCAAGCCCACCCACACCAGGCTTGACCACGGGACAAGTGGGGCCATTCATTCAACTCTCCCAGGCTCCTCATCCCAGCAGAAAAACTCGCACCAAGGAAGAGAGGGCTGACTTACAAAGATCTTGTGACTTAGTACTAATGGAACAAAGGAATAAAGAATTATTTTAGCTTTTGATCTTTTCAAATAGATTTTCAACAAGCAACCAAACTACAACCTCTTGTGAATGAAATTTTGACTAGAGGGATTTAAAAGCTCTATATTCTAATAAATTCAAGATTTTTGAGTAATGTATTTTTATCTTTATATCTTCAGATGTTTTGTCTAGTATATCTTAAATATTGATCTATTTTATCTTTTATTTTTCCTTAAGAACTAAGTTGCTTTTGCATATAACTTACCATAAAATGCTTTTGTAGGATAAAAACCAAAACCAAAAATGCCCCACACAGATTTAGAAGGTAAGTGATAAGAAGACCTACATGTTAGCGCTGTACATGGACTAAGCTCCCCAGCTAAGGAAATCTTACATGCACATTTTAGTATGTTCTACACACATGTTAGAATTATTCTGACACTCACACTGGCCTTCAGCAGGGTCACAGGAAGTGGACTGAAAATTTCCCTGTCTCAGTGGTGCTCGGCTTAGAGAAACACCTGTGTATCTGGAATACAATTAAGAATTCTTCTAAACTATTTCCCTCTAGATCACGTTCTGTTCTAGAGTTTCAGATGTTAAGAAGAAGACACCAAAGGTTACGATTTTGGGGAGACAGCTTTTCCTCTTTGCAAGTTAATAACTATTATGCAGTACCATTCCATCTTGAGGCTTTTGCTGTTCTGGTTTTCTGGGAGATTTAAGAATTGTCTTACATTATAACTGCTTTGTTTGGGGGTAGCTACAGGAATCTAAGGTGGCACTAGTGGTAAAGAACCCGCCTGCCAATGCAGGAAACATAAGAGACTCGGGTTCAATCCCTGGGTCAGGAAGATCCCCTGGAGAAGGGAATGGCAACCCACTCCAGTATTCTTGCCTGGAGAATCCCATGGATAGAGGAGCCTGGGGGGCTACAGTCCACAGGGTCACAAGGAGTTGGATACAACTGAAGCGACTGAGCACGCACACGCACAGGAATCTACAATTTCACACCGAGCAGAGGAGGAGAGAAAGAAGACACCCTTGCGATTAATGGGAAAATAGCAGTTTAATCACGTCGACAGATGACTGGTCGAGGGCATGGTATGCACTGAGAGGCGTGCGTGTCACCACTTGACACCGTGACACGTTTGAGAAGTCCGAACACAGTGCCGGCTCTGCTGCTGGGCCTCTGAGCCCTCAGCCCCGGGGCCCAGTAACAACCAAGAGCTAAAACCAGGAATTCTGAGCCCCTGCGAAGCACGTCCTATGTGTGAGCGTCACCTCCACACCTGGTCACCCTCCCAGCTCCTCCAGGTGTTTCTGGTCCAAACATCCAGCCTCTCTGATCTTCACCCTTCCACAGAGAAGCTGACGGGCCCATCGTGCAGGGCTGGATGTGCCACCAAGACCAGAAAAACCTTGAAGCTCAGATCGGCTTCTCAGACTCAGCTCCTTCTGCCAGGATCTGCAGTGAGTATCTTACAAATGATATGTGGTTGCATTTGTTTAAATTCCTCTTCTTGGATGGAGTCCCTTGTTCCAGCGTAGCCAGTGTGACCCTCCCTTTTCTGGTGTGTTCCCGGCCAATGGGCTCCGGTTCCTCTTATAGCTCCTGGTGTATCCTTCTCTGCCAATGTGACAGCTACTCAACATCACCACCTCCTCAGCCCTGCCCTGCCCAGAGCCTGAGACAAAAGGACCACAGTTCCCTCCCTGTTCTTGCTCTGGTATACAGCCAGTGTTCAGTGAATGTCTGTCAAAAGTAACAGTCTCAGGGGTTACAAGACTGGACTAACCCTACTTAGGGATCTCCTTGCCGTGTACCAATCCCGAAATCAGTTGAAATCGTGGCATTTGGAGGCAGGCACAGCTTATGTCTCCACCACCCAGAGTCAGCTGAGAGCCTGCAGCATCAGCACCCCCTGAGATTCAGTCAGGAAGGTGGAGTCTTGACCTCCTAGAGCTACTGACTCAGATCCGAATGAACAACACAAGGGCTATTTTGCACTTTTTAGGGAATGCTCTCTAGTGAATTGCTGGGAGGAATATCAACAACCTCAGATATGTGGATAATACCACTCTAATGGCAGAAAGCAAAGAGAACTAAAGAACCTCTTGATGAGGGTGAAGGAAGAGACTGACCTAAAATTAAATATTAAAAAAACTTAAGATCATGGCATCTGGTCCCATCACATCATGGCAAATAGGAGGGGAAAAGGTGGAAGCAGTGACAGGTTTCCTCTTCTTGGGCTCTAAAATCACTGTTGGATGGTGACTGCAGCCATGAAATTGGAAGATGATTGCTTCTTGGCAGGAAAGTGATGACAAACCCAGTGTGTTAAAAAGCAAAGAAAAAGAGAAAAGATGCTCCAGCAAGGAAGAGAAACAGGTGGGATTTGAACCAGGTATGTCTGACTCCAAGCTGTACCATCTCCTTGCTCAGCTGGAGTGACACCCACGCATCACCCAGAAAATTGGGGAAGCTTGTCAGACTGTGGACCCCACCGTCAGCCCTCACAGCTGAGGGGTGCATGCTGTTTCAGGGAGATCCCAGTTCTGTTGTTCTCTCATTTTAGTTGGTAACTTCATTCATTAAAAAAAAAATAACAACATTATTGGGATATAATCTAGAGACACAGGTTCAATTCCTGGGTCGGGAAGATCCCTGGGTTAGGAAGATCCCCTGGAGGAGGAAATGGCAACCTGCCCCAGTATTTTTGCCCAGAAAATCCCATGGACAGAGGAGCCCATGGGGTTGCAGAGAGTTGGACACGATCCAGCACACATGTGCCAACATCATAATGTTCACCTGACTTTTTTTTATTTTTAAAACTAGTTTTAAAATATTAATTGATTTATTCGGCTGCACAAGGTCTTAGTTGCAGCACAAGGGATCTTGGCAGTGTCGTGTGGGCTCTTCCGTCACAGTGCACGGACTTGAGTTGTGGCACACAGGCTCCGGAGCGCGGACTCAGTAGTTGTGGCACATGGGCTTAGTTGCTCCGCAGCTCGTGGAATCTCAGCTCCCCGACCAGAGATCGAACCTGCACCCGCTGCATCGCAAGGCGGATTCCTAACCACTGGACCACCAGGGAAGGCCCCACCTGACTTTTAAAGTGCACAGTTCCCAGGCCTGTAGCATACTCACAGAGATGTGCAGTCTTCCCCCCATCCATTTCCAGAATATTTCCATCACTTGTTACACAGCAAGCACTGCTCTCTCCCCCAGCTGCTGGCAGCTGCCAGTCTGCCTGCTACATGTATGGGTTTGATTATTCTGGGTGCTTCACATAAAAAGAATCATGCATGTGATGTCTGTGACGGGCTTCTCTCACTGAGCATCATGTGTTCAGGGTGCACTGGTGTGTCCGTGGCAGTGTTTCGTTCCTTCCACGGCCGGGGGGGTCATCCGTTGTGTGGCTGCACGGCATTTTGTTGGAGGGGGTGGTTGTTCTCCTTGAGATCCTATGTAATACTGGATTAATTACGACTGCACCTCTTCTGTTGAGTTGTTAGTACAATAGAGCTTTCTTTTTCTGGCAAATGCGCAGTCAGAATGGAGATGACTGCATTAGTCGCTCAGTCGCATCTGACTCTTTGTGGCCCCATGGACTGTAGCCCGCCAGGTTCCTCTGTCCATGGGGTTTTCCAGGCAGGAATACATGAGTGGGTTGCCATTTCCTCCTCCAGCGGATCTTCCTGACCCAGGGATCGAACCTGGGCTGCAAGCACTGCAGGCAGATTCTTTACCGTTTGAACCACAAGGGAAACCAAGTCAGAATGGAAATGTCTTCAAAACAGAACAAAGCAAAATGAACTCTCAGCTGCGCCTCTGGAGTGTGTGTGGGAAAGGCATTTCACGTCTGGCCCCAGAACATGGAGTGACAGATGCCCTAGAAGTGTGGAGAGCAGAGGCGGGGTCTCCCCCACCTCAGCTGGACCAAAGAAAGCCCATGAGCAGACAGGCCATGTGACCTGCTGACGGAGGGCGCACCTCGGGCTGAGCCTGCCTCCTCATTGGACAGAAAGCTCCCACCCCAGAGCAGCAGGGGCTTCAAACAAGGCGGCCAGGACTGCGGCCCAAGCCTCCATCTCCCTCACCAGAAAAAGGGTCTGAGCGATGCTGAGCTCTGTCTGAATCTGGCCCCACCACACACGCGCACCACCAGGACCCTTAATTATGAATATGGCAGAATTATACATGAACCTCTCCGTGGAGAAACTGGGATTACATATTCCAGGTTATGTTTGTCTTAACCTTGTTTCCAATACTTCATAAAAGTGTTGCTCTGAGGAAGTAACTCAGAAAAAAAAAAATCTAAAGGAAGTTTTGAGAACCAGAGTAGTAAGTGTAATAATTTCCAGAGGTATGAGCAATGAAGTAAATGCAAGTGAAGAACTAAACCTTCTTCCTATGAGTTGTCTTTTTCTCTGAGCCTGTAAACAATTCTAGATTTTGAAAAAAAATCTATCTCCCCACCTCCTTTCACTCACTCCGCATCCCCTGGAAGACAGGAGCATCTGCACTGTTAATGTGTGTCTATTGGGGGAGCAAGGAATTTTGTAGAGTAGTACTTGATGTCTGTGCCTCTGCAGCTGATTAACACCCTTATCTGTGCCAGATTTTGTGCAGCAAGAGTCACATTTAACACGTAAAACTACCTTTAGAGCAGCATCTTTGAATCAAAGGAGAACAGAGCAAACTAACTAGGCAGTCGATGGGGAAAACAAAACTAATTAGCAGATTCGTTTCGCACGATGCTTGGGCCCTATGACAGGCCTGGATTGCTCCTCACACAATCTGCCCTCACACGGCTCAATCAGCAAAGCGTTAGGAGGGCACCAGGTACGGGGTCTTCCCTAAACCCCAACACTGTCAGACGCCTCTTGTGTCAACAGTAATACTTCCCTCCTGCTAAGCAAATAATAGATGCATTCTCACCAGTGCCCAAGTGTCGAGAGAAGAGATCTGCTTGCAAATCCTCATTAAAACAATTAAAATCTGCCTTTAGCATAAACACACACAAAAGCCTGTGATCTGGCAGTGGAGAAAGTTAATGAAGCATTAGAACCAGATCGGTTATTGTTATTTAACGTTTAAATGGCACATTACAATTGCAAAATGCTGCATCACCCAACTCATCACTTCGGGTGGTTGGGGACTTCCTGATCACACAGCTGATTCAGACTCCTGTGGGGAGCCAGGCTCTGTCACAGCACCTCTGGGAAAAGCACAGGAATCTGAGCCTGATTCAAGACTGTGGAGAGGCAAGGGTGTGATATCAGAAGTGTGTAAACCTGTGTATCAAGGACTCTGCTGTCTGTGAAAGTTGTGCTAACTTCCTTTAGCTCTGTGGGTCTCTATCTCAGTCTTAAGGAAGATGTTGTGGGAAGAGTCTTCCTTTCCAATAGTACCTCCATGTCTACCTTCACCACCTCTAGCTTTTAATCACCATCATCTCCACCATCACCATTACTACCATCATTATCATCTCCACCATCACCACCATCACCTCCACCATCACCATCACCACTATCATCACCAGCTCCATCATCACCACCATCTCCACCATCACCACCATCTCCACCATCACCATCACCACCATCTCCACCATCATCACCAGCTCCATCATCACCACCATCTCCACCATCACCACCATCTCCACCATCATCACCATCTCCACCATCACCACCATCTCCACCATCATCACCAGCTCCATCATCACCACCATCTCCACCATCACCACCATCTCCACCATCATCACCATCTCCACCATCACCACCATCTCCACCATCATCACAATCTCCACCATCATCACCATCACCACCATCTCCACCATCATCACCAGCTCCATCATCACCACCATCTCCACCACTACCACCATCTCCACCATCATTACCATCATTACCACCACCACCACCATCACCTCTATCATCACCATTTTCACCATCATCATCACATTACCACCACCACTACCATCACCAGGAATTGGCAAACTATACCCCATCAGACAAATTCAACCCACAAGCAAGAAAGATTTTTTTACATCTTTAAATGACTGAAGATAAGAAGTATATTCCATGATACGTGAAAACTGAGAAATTAGAAACTCCTCTGTCCATGGGATTCTCCAGGCAAGAATTCTAGAGTGGGTAGCCATTTCCTTCTCCAGGGGATCTTCCTGACCCAGGGATTGAACCCAGATATCCTGCACTGCAGGCAGATTCTTTACCACCTGAGTCATCAGGGAAGCCTGTTAGTATCCATAAATACAGTTTTTTTTTTTTTTTCTTTTTGAATTTTTTTTTTCCAGTGGGTTTTGTCATACACTGATATGAATCAGCCATGGATTTACATGTATTCCCAATCCCGATCCCCCCTCCCACCTCCCTCTCCACCCGATTCCTCTGGGTCTTCCCAGTGCACCAGGCCGGAGCACTTGTCTCATGCATCCCACCTGGGCTGGTGATCTGTTTCACCATAGATAGTATACATGCTGTTCTTTTGAAATATCCCACCCTCACATTCTCCCACAGAGTTCAAAAGTCTGTTCTGTATTTCTGTGTCTCTTTTTCTGTTTTGCATATAGGGTTATCGTTATCACCTTTCTAAATTCCATATATATGTGTTAGTATGCTGTAATGTTCTTTATCTTTCTGGCTTACTTCACTCTGTATAAGGGGCTCCAGCTTCATCCATCTCATTAGGACTGGTTCAAATGAATTCTTTTTAATGGCTGAGTAATATTCCATGGTGTATATGTACCACAGCTTCCTTATCCATTCATCTGCTGATGGGCATCTAGGTTGCTTCCATGTCCTGGCTATTATAAACAGTGCTGCTATGAACATTGGGGTGCATGTGTCTCTTTCAGATCTGGTTTCCTCAGTGTGTATGCCCAGAAGTGGGATTGCTGGGTCATATGGCAGTTCTATTTCCAGTTTTTTAAGAAATCTCCACACTGTTTTCCATAGCGGCTGTACTAGTTTGCATTCCCACCAACCATAAATACAGTTTTATTGAACCCCATCCATATCCGTTCATTCACATATGCTTCTAACTGTTCTGCACTAAAAGAGCAGTTAAACACCTGTAATAAGAAGCCATATGATCTGCAAAGCCTAAAATAGCTTTTATCTGCTCTTCAAAGGAAAAGCTGACTGATTCCTGACCATAACCCCTCCCATACCACCACCACCACTACCACTAACATCACTACCACCAACAGCACAAGATGATGTGGACACTACCGTCACCATCAATAGCAATGACACCCCACTCCCTACACAACTCTGTGGTTCAGAGGTATGGAGGCCACCTGTATGGTCAAAGAATTCCTCGAGAGGGCTGTGAATGAGGACACAGACTCAAGCAAGAATCTTCCTCCTCACCAGTGAGTGATAGAGACAGCAGTCTTGCAAGTAAATATTCTTGTTCCTTAGATCTTGCGAGTGACCTGTAGCTTGGGGCAACTTCAACTCAGAGAACCTGCAGCCACAAGCCTGCACTTGAATCCCAAGCCCTCACCCTTCGTGTGCCTTGAACACTCAGTTTGGAGTGTCCAGGGCTGGGAAATCCCACTCACCTCTGCTCCGATTCTTGGCAGGAGCAAATGAAAATCCCCTCTGGAAGAATGTGCTAAAGACAGATCTCAGAAAATGTTCACAGATCATGCTGTGGAACTCAAGTCTGGAATTAAGCACTTGAGGAAACAAGCCCTAGTCATTAGGGGTGGGTGGCTCAGCTGGTAAAGAATCCGCCTGCAGTGCAGGAGACCTGGGTTTGATCCCTGAGTTGGGAAGATCCCCTGGAGAAGGGGATGGCTACCCACTCCAGTATTCTTGCCTGGAGAATTCCATGGACTGTATAGTCCATGGCGTTGCAAAGTGTCAGACATGACTGAGTGACTTTCACTTTCACTTTTAGCAGAGGTGAGCAAACACTGCAGAACTGGGGCCACACATGTCAGATACAGGTACAGGATAAACATGCTTACTGTGTTTAGAAATGAAGGACTTAGAACTTTAAAAGTAAAAAAAATATTTGTGAAATTAAAATCTCAACAGATAGACCATCCCTTCTGACTTTAAAGTTGACAACATGCTCCAAGGGTTTCTCTTACTGCAAAACAAGACCCAGGATTAGGACACACCTGGAGACATGCTGGTTGTGGAGGAAAATCACCAAAGACCACTGCCTTTCCATGAAGAACTACTGGGAGGGGCAGAGTTGCACTGATGTAGGATGCCAACCATAATAGTGACAGTGAGTTACACAGCTTTGGTAGAGACATAAGATGGTGAAGTTGATACCCGACCCCTAATTCTCAGCTGAGGCTCGATGGAAGTGGCCTCAGTGTAAGGACTAGCATCACCAAGCATAGATTCCCAGGCCCCCAGCAGTTTCTTATCCAGTGGGACGTGGATATGCAGATCCATGGACCACACTTTGAGACTCACTGTTCTATAAATTCTGACATAGTGTCAAGTAAGTGATGACCCCTGGTTCCAGGCAGAAATAGAATCAAAGCTCTGGGATGGAAAGCTCTCCTAATTTAGGTATATAAGAGAGTTGGACTATAAGGAAGGTTGAGCGTCGAAGAATTGATGCTTTCGAACTGTGGTGCTGGAGAAGACTCTTGAGAGTCCCTTGGACAGCAAGGAGATTAAACCAGGCAATTCTCAAGGAAATCAACCCGAATATTCATTGGAAGGACTGGTGCTGAAGCTCAGGCTCGAATACTTTGACCACCT
The DNA here is from genome assembly GCF_910594005.1 of Cervus elaphus. Lineage (NCBI taxonomy): Eukaryota > Metazoa > Chordata > Mammalia > Artiodactyla > Cervidae > Cervus > Cervus elaphus. The sequence continues at coordinate 42,407,106 of NC_057837.1, read as the reverse complement.
GATGTGAAGAGCCAACGGACTGGAAAAGACCCTGATGCTGGGAAAGATTGAGGGCAAGAGGATAAGGGGGCAACAGAGGATGAGATGGTTGGATGGCATCACTGACTCAATGCACATGAGTTTGAGTAAACTCAGGGAGATGGTGAAGGATAGGGAGGCCTGGCCTGCTGCAGTCCATGGGGTTGCAAAGAGTCGGACAGGACTTAGTGACTAGACAACAACAACAAAGTATCAAACAGGGACTTCTCTGGTGGTCCAGTGGTTAAGAATCTGCCTTGCAGTGCAGGGGACACAAGTTTGATTCCTGGTCAGGGAACTAAGATTCCAGATTTCATGGGGCAACTAAGTCCTCACCTGGCACCAGAAGAACCTGCATGATGCAGCAAAAATCCTGCATGCCACAACTAAGACCTGACTCAGCCAGAAAATATAAATATTAAAAAAATAAGACCACACAATAAGCTGACAATTAAGGTTCCTCTCACACAAAGATTTCATGCTCCTGTGAGTGAGAATCAATAGAAAAAAATAGGTTTGGACAATCAAGAACTTCAGATATTAGATAGTAGGAATATAGAACAATTGTTAATAAAATATTTATGGAAATATTTATAGAAGTTAACAGAGTTAAATGATAGAAATAATTTGTGAAATATTTATGAAAGAAATAGAAATATTTAAAGATGAGCAAGTAACAAGAGACTATTAGAAATAAATAGAAAAAATAAAAAGTTTGAATTTTAAAAAGTGAAAACATTTCAGTTGTTAGAAAAACTCAACAGAATTAAAAATAGCAAAATAGACACAGCTGAAGAAAAAAAAAAAAAAAAACTAGAAGATACTTTTGAGGAAAATATCCAGACTGCACTATTAAAAGAAAAAGAGACAGAAAATATAAAAGGGTGGTTAAGAGTGTGGAGTACAGAATAAGAAGGTTCAACCCATTTCTAGTAAGAGTTCCAGAAAGAAAGGAGAGATAAACACAGGAATGCCTCACGGACATGCTGTAGTCAAGCTGATGAATGTAAACTTCAAGGAGACCTTATAAGTAATCAGAGGAAAAAGGCAGATAATTTACTCAGCAACAAACATCAGAATGACAATGTGTCAAGAGAAAGTAGCTGCCGACTTTATTTTTTTGTGGGTCTTTAAAAAAATTTTATTGGAGTAAGGTTACTTTACAGTGTTATCTTAGTTTCTACTGCATGGCAAAGTGAATTGTTTATCTGTGGACATAGATTCCCTCTTTTTTGGATTTTCATCCTGTTTAGATCACCACAGAGAGCTGAGTAGAGTCCCCAGTTCTGTACAGGAAGTTCTCATTGGTTATGTTACACACAGTATCAATAGTACATACAGGTCAACCCCAGCCTCCCAATCCACCCACCTCTGTCTCCCCCTTGGTGTCCACACCTGTGTTCTCCACATCTGTGTCTCTGTTTCTGCTTTGTAAACAAGATTGTCTACCCCAGTTTATTTTTCATATTCCACATATATGCATCAATGTACAGTATTTGCTTTTCTCTCTGACTTACTCCACTCTGTATGATGGTCTCTAGGTCCATCCATGTCTCGAGTTGCCAACTCTGAACACAGGAAAGTTGTCTTTCAAGAACAAAGTGAGATAAGGTAGATTAAGAAATGAAGAGACTTGAGCCAAAACCAGTTCTAAAGGAGGAAGAGAAACAATGCTGGTGGGCAGCTTAGGGGGCAAGAACTGGTGAACAGAGAAGCCAACACCTTGTTCATGAATCCAAACAAATAATGAGGCTATATGACCCCTGCCCCTAAACTGTGAGGTTCATTTAAAAAAGTTAAACAAAAAAAAAAAGTTAAACACTGGAAAACAATAGTATGTAAATCAGGAGGTGGGTGATACTAACATCTTTTCAATGTTCCAGAAATGTGCTAAATTATTCAGTTTTAGGCTTAGGTTAAATACGCCTGGGTAAATTTCAAGGATAACTACAAAATGAATAAAAATACTATACACATTTCAAATTAGGAGAGAGAAAAAGGGGGTAAGACTGAAAAAAAAATAGAGCAGGACAAAAATAAAAATAAAAATTGAGGTAACAAGTGAAAATAGATTAGCACTCGTAATAGACATTAATTAGTTGAAATTGCTAGTTAAAATTAATTTTCACTCTGGGTTTAAAACAGTATCCTGACATATGTTATTTATGAGACATACCTAAAGCATAAGGAAGTGGAAGCGCTGAAAACAGAAGGATGGAAAATATGTATATAAGAAAAATCCTAGGCAGAAAATAAACCTGGAACAGCTTAATGAATCTAAAACAAAGTAGAAGGGGCTTCCCTGGTGGTCCAGTGGCTAAGATTTCGCCTTCCAATGCAGAGGATACAGGTTTATCCCTAGTCAGGGAACCAAGATCTCACATGGCTCAAGGCCAAAAGACCAAAATATAAAACAGAAGCAATACTGTAGCAAATTCAATAAAGTCTTCAAAAATGGTCCACTGTCCAAAAAAATCTTTAAAAAGATAAATAAAACAAAGTAGACATCAAGGAGTAAAAAAGCTACCACCTAGTAACATAGATGCTACATAGTAAGGGGTTTAATCCAACCGGCTCAATGCTCGACTTACCGGCACACAATCAATTCATATCATGGTCTCAAAGCAAAACTGGTAGAATTACAGGGATAATGGAATATCTTCACCAGCAGAACAAGAAACTTCAAAACACTCTCTAAACCATGTTAAGAAATAAACAGACCAAAAATAAGAAAGATGTGGAATATTCAAAAAGCAACAGTAGCAATTTTAAGCAATGAGCACATATAAAATTCTGCATCCAACAATTATAGAATAGATTCTTCCAGGCACTTGTATGCTGTCTTCTTCTCTTTCTCCTAATCTTTCCTTCATTCTCTTTCTCCATTCATGTCCTCTCTCCCTTCCATAAGTGGATCAAGTACTAAGCCATGAAGCACCAACACATCTCACATCATTTTGTATCTTACAGACTGTGTTTCGGAACCACAGTACGGTTGATACAGAAGTCAATACGTTTAGGAAACTTCCCAGATGGCCTGGTGGTAAAGAATCCACCTGCTAATGCAGGAGACACAGGAGATGCGGGTTTGATCTCTAGGTCGGGAAGATTACCCTGGAGGAGGAAATGGCAACCCACTCAAGTATTCTTGCCTGGAAAATTCCATCGACAGAGGAGCCTGGTGGGCTACAGTCCATGGGGGTTGCAAAGAATTGGACAAGCATGCACGGTGGTCCAGTGGTTAGGACTCTGTGTTTTTACTGCTCAGGGCCCGGGTCAGGGAACTAAGATCCTGCAAGCCATGAAGTGCAGCCAAAAAAAAAAAAAAAAAAAAAAAGTCAACACATTTAGCAAAAGTCACTCTCAGTTAGAAGTGAAGAAAAAAACAAACACTTTCTTAATAACCATTGGACCAAAGAATGAAATTATTTAGAACTGAATCCTGTTGAAAAACCTACGTATTAAAGCAAACTACATACCAAAACCTAGGGGTGCAGGTGAAGATGTACTTAGACAAAACAGCTTTACATGCACATATGAGGACCATAAAGGTTAGAACATAAATGAACCAACATCCAAATTGGTAAATTAGCCAAAATAATAATAATGAAGGGAAAAGATACATGTGACAGGTAGTAATAAAGATAAGAGCAAAAACAGTGAAATGGAAAGCGGAGACTTGACACTGGGAACCAGCAAAGCCAGTCTGTTCTTTAGAAAAGAAGCCTCTGGTGGCCCGGATGACAGGCTATGATGGAGCCGGGCTTCTGACTCCGGGAGGAGGATTTGGCATGTTGATTGTCTTCTGTGTCTTGAAAACCTCATTAAAATACTACTGAAAGAATGAGAAAGATCTAGGCAGGGATAAACTGGGAAATTGAGATTACATATGCACACACTTATATAGAATAGATAACTAATATGGACCTGTTGCTATAGCACAGGGAACTCTAGTCCATACTCTCTAATGACCTACATGGGAACAGAATCTAAAAAAGGATATATGTGTATGTACAATGGATTAATTTTGCTATGCAGCAGAAACTAACACAACATTGTAAACTAACTATACTCCAATAAAAATTTAATTTAAAAAAGAAAGGCCTTACTAGAAGAGAAAATAGTAGCAAATACTGAAAGGATGAAAAGCCACAGCAAAATGTCCTTTTCTTTCCCAAGGAAGGAAAGTACTGGAAGGGACGAGGTGGCCCCAACCTGGAATCTGAGAGGAGGTGAGTGGCGGCCGGGGGGACAGGCACACAAGCTGACATCTGACTTTCCATTAAGACAGAACACGTTGAACAGTGGGGTCGTGCCTTCAAAGTTGGGAGACAAATTTTGAGTTATGCACCTCACAAGTGATCACTCAAGTGTGAGCAAAAATAACAAGGAAGCCAAACAACAACAGTAAATATTTTCAGCACTCAGAAAATTTATCTCACTCACACCCTCTCTAAATAAGTAGCTCACAAATTTAGTCCAGAAAAAAAAAAATGACAGTGGAAAACCAAAGAAGTGGGTAATCAGAGATAAAAGAAACAGTGAATATCCAGAAATGATAAAAAGAAATCCCTGTCTAGCAGCTGTCCTGCAGCATTCTGTCCAGTTTATAATGAACATCTGTGGGCTTCACAAAGGCAAGTTGTGCTCGTTGTGTTGTTTCCGTGAACAACAGGAAAGAGAACAAACACGACCCTGGAAGGCATCAGCGATGCTGGAAGAAGGCACAGGTTTCTTCCCTCAATGTTAAAAGAAGGTCATTCAGAAACTCCAGGAGAAATGCACAACCAGAAAAACTGCAAGAGTTCTGTGAGTCTAAATACAAAAATCCACTCCCCCTAAACTTCCCATTATTTGGGGCAGCTATGGAATATAAAAAGGCAAATCCTGTTTGACCTGGACACTAAGAATATTTCTTCTCCTAGTACTAAGGTCTGATACTGGCAACTAGTGTAGAGGAAATAGTATTTTATCATGACCACTTGGGTTTACAGCCAACGATGTTTAAAGAATTATGATGATAACTTTTATAATTCAACATTTGGAATCTACATAACTAAAAAACAGATTTTAAAGGTTACCAGTCCTGACAAAGTTGTCATCAGCATTATCACCATCATCATTTTGGCCAAGAAATGCTGGGCATTTCCTAAACACCAGGCACTGTGCTAAAGTATTTATAAGAATTATTCTGTTTAATTTTCAAAATAACCCCTTTGAAGTAGGTATTACCATTATCTTCATTCCACTGACAAGGGCCAAGAGGATGAGTACCTTGCTTCATGCCGTCACCTATGAGCAGAGCCAGAATCACATCCAGGAAGCCTGATTTCAGGGTCTGACTCACAGCCATTAAGCGAGACACATTCATTCTGGTGTAAAGTCAGGACACAGTTGAGCTCATGGGAAGGCACATGGTATGAGGGAGGAAGAGTGGGCAAGTGTGCTGCCCACAGCCTCCTCTTGCCTGGTAGGAAGATGGGAGATGGGGGTTTAATTCAGTCCCTTTATAGATACAATAGTGATGGATGGAAGGACTCAAAATTACACACCAGAAAGCTTGGGGGAAGGAGATGGGCAGTAATGTTAGTGATCTACATTCTAGCCTTAAGTAAGTGAAACTCTCCCCTTTCAAAACAAGAGGTTTACTGGACAGAATATAAAGCCAACAGAGTAAGAAAAACCCAGAAGCACCCAGCAGTCCAGGTGTGGTGCTGGCTGTCGAGAGGGACAGGGGGCCTCTGGAGAGCAGGTTGGGGATATGGCTGATATGTTAGGACTCAAGGTGAAAGATCTGAATTTTTCACCGCTATCTTTGTCTACTAGTTAATATCTTGCCGTGCCTTTGTTATCCGAGTCAAAACAACCACAAAGATAATTTCCAAGTCACTTATCTTGGAGGAATTGGAACCCTTGTACATGGGTGCTGGCAGTGTACAATGGTGCAGCCACTGTGGAAAACAGTTTGGTGGTTCCTCAAAAATTAAACCTAGAACTAGCAGATGATCCAGCAGTTCCACTTGGGGGATTTACCCAAAAGAACTGAGAGCAGGGTCTCTAGGAGGTATTTGTACACTGTGTTCATAACAGCATTATTCACAACAGGCACAAAGAGGAAGCAACCCACGCGCCCATCAATAGATGAAGGATCAGCAAAATGTTTTATGTTCATACAGCGGAATATTATTCAGCCTTCAAAAGGAAGGAGATTCTAGCAACACGGAGGAGACCTCAGAACATCATGCCCAGTGAAATAAGCCAGACACCAGAGGACAAACACCATATGATTCCACTTCTATGAGATACCTTGGTCAAACTCATTGAGACAGAAAGTAGGATGGTGGTTACCAAGGGCTAGGGGAGAAGGATGAGGAATGATTATTTAATAGATGTAAGTTCAATTTGGGATGATGAGAAAGTTCTGGAGATGGATGAGGTGATGATTGCACAACAATGTGAAAATACTTAACAGTACAAAGCTGCATATTTAAAAATGGTCAAAATGGTAAATCTTAAGTAATGTGCATTTTACCATATTAAAAAAAATGACTTTTGGGACTTCCCTGGTCATCCAGTGGTTAGGTCACCCAATAGTCCTTGTAGTATGGGGCACGTGGGTTCAATCCCCGGTCAGGGAACTAAGATCCCGTGAGCTGTGGAGCAGCTAAGCCTGTGCACCACAACTAGAGAGCCCCTATCCTGCAACTACTGAGCCTGGCTACTGCAGAGTCCACGAGCCACAACTACTGAAGCCCGTGGTCTCGCTCGCCTCCCACTGCTGAGCCTGAGGGCCATAACTAGAGAATCCGTGTGCTACAACGAAGATCCGATGCACCCAAATAAATAAATGAATATTTAAAAAAAAACTTTAAAAAATTGCTTTCTTCAAAACAGGAAGCAGTGACTTTGGCGTCCTAACCAATAAGATATGGTTTATTTAAAGTTATTTGAGTTTAAATTATCTCTTTTATCATTTTCTGGAAAGTACAAGAACCCTAGAACATGTTAATTCTGATTATGACCTCCCAATTTAGTACTATTATTGCATTTATTTTAAAATGTATATATAATACATACAAAATATTATTTTAAAAATATATAATTATATGAAGTACATATATTTTAAACCCTAAATTACTTTATTGTTATTTCATGAGGTCAATATTCACTTAAATTTGCCCACATACATAAAGACATGCTCAGGGAAGATCCCTGTCATAACTCAGCAGGTCTCAGTAGCCATTGATTGTAAAATGCATCCCTATTTCAGAATTTCAGAAAAACATTAAAGTGTGAAGACTGTGCATGGTAGAACTGGAGAAATAAAATATTAAAGAGAACCTCAGACTGCAACATCTTCCCAGAAAATCCTTTCACATTGGCCGGTTAATAAATGGGCTTCACCTGCAGGAATTACATCTTGTGCTTAGAGGGGTGGCAGGGGTGTGTTGGTGTGTGTGTGTGTGTGTGTGTGTGTGTGTGTAAGAGCATGCACGCAAGGGAGAGAGACAGACGGAGAAAGAACTCGACCGGGCACCCAGCAGACCAGAGTTTCACGAGGAATAAAATTACCAAAGGATCAAAGCAGCAGCATAGCAGCCCATCCGTATCCACAGAAAAGACACACACTGAAGTGGGCTGTGGATTGGCTGTTGCTAGGATTCATTTCATGGAAAAGGGTAAAAAGAAGGCTGCAACAATGACATGCTTCTTACCTTCCCAGGTTCTCAGAAATAAATCCAGAAGGAGAACACGGCCAGCTCCTCCTTCACATCGTAAACCAGCTACTAAAAGACACCTATAGGACAGCACACGATCTCAGGGACCCACGAAAACAGACGAGGTTTGCTTTTTCCTGTACGAGGTTTTCCTAAACCTCAGATTTGCTAAAGTACACTAAGAGCATGAAAACTAAAAGTGATATTCTCTCACATTTTCCTCATAAGGAAGGGCTTCTTCAACTCAGAAACACACTTTATTACAAAGATTCAGAAACGGAAGCGCCATCTCACGCTGTGTCCCTGGCCCGCCTTTTAGTTAATGGACACAGTAAACATTCATGCTGCCTCGGACTTCATGGGGGAAGCACTGACCAGCTCATCTGTAGCTGAAGTGCACCTACCAGAGGCTGCCTAAGAGACAGCAAGCCACTTTTCAGCCCAGCCTTCCCAGGCGATGTCTCAGGTTTTCCCCTGCCATGTATTTTCAGTCTCTCTGCCAGTCTGGCATCTTCACAGACCTGGCAAGCACAACTGGAGTTTGGGAACCGGCTGGGCCGGTCTGGACCAATGACAGAAGGTGAAGATCTTAGGAGGCTGGGGTGGGGACATCCTCATCACAGGTCACCTGCTGCGTCGTCAATCTCATTAGCTTTCAGCAGACCAGAACTGGCATTTCCCAGGGGAATTCTTCAAAGTTCGGTGGCTGGGACTATACGGAGTGAAGACGCAGAGCTCCCAGTGGGGTCACACACAGAACGCAGCAAAAACGAGAGGCAGGGACACAGGCAGGGCCGGGAACTTCAGAAGAGCCGGGCTTTCCTTCAGAACAAGGAGTTTCTCTTTATGGAAAACATTTCCCTGAAAGGCTAGCTAAATCCCAGGAAGCCCGAAAAGGAAAAACCAGCCCTGTTGGTGGTAACAATGTTTCCACTAGGACAGGGAGAAGTCCTACAAAAATTCTTGTTTCTGCATGAGAAATCCACTGCAGACACAACATTGAAACATATACATTATCATATGTAAAACACAGCGTGGGAGTTTGATGTATGATGCAGGGAACACTGAGCTGATGCTCTTCTGACAACCTGGAGGGATGGGGTGAGGAGGGAGGTGTGGGGGTTAGTTCAGAAAGGAAGGGACACAGTATGCCTATGGCTGACTCACGTTGATGTATGGCAAAAACCATCACAATATTGTAATTATCCTCCAATTAAATAAATTTTAAAAACATCGACAAATATACACTACCATGTGTAAGACGGATAGCTCGTGGGAAGCTGCTATATAGCACAGGGAGCCCGGCTCTGTGCTCTGTGATGACCTAGGGGGGTGGGATGGAGGGTGGAGTTGGGGGGGAGGTTCAGAGGGAGGTGATATATGTATACACACAGCTGATTCACTTCACTGTACAGCTGAAACTAACAAAACATTGCAATTATACTTAAATAAAAATATAATAATGTAATCTAAAAAACCCCCAAAACCTGCCTCAAGCTTTGCTTCCGAGTGATGCCCTCTCCCACCACCCAGCCCGGCTGCCTGGACACAGATTACAGTCTGGGTTTCTCTGCAAAGTCACATCCATCGCTGCCCCCTCCCCAGTTGCTCCTGAGAATCACTGAGCACCGACCCCAGTCCTCAGGAGCCTCCTCCTCTGAGCGCGCCCCCACCAGTCTATGCAGCCCCCTTGACTCGTGGCCGTGGCTGAATACGGCCAATTTCATTTGATCCCAGGCTGTGTTCCTTCTGGCCTTAGCTGGTGGACCCGGACATAGTGAGCCTCAAAGTTAGAAAAACAGGCACCACAAGAGGCTGGACCACAGACGCTAGCACGGGGACCAGGATAATATTCTGAGTGATAAATCAGAGGCTGAACCCAGGGCACTTGCCCCACCCCGTTTCTGCCTATTTCAGTCCTGGTGTCACCACATCACTGTTTTTCTTGGGAGAAATCTGCTTTGAGACAGACCATGCATGTGACGTGTGACCTCCTGTGACAGAGCCTCTGACCACGTTGCGTAGCAGCAGACGCTGCCAAAGGCAGAGCTAGCACACGAGAGAGCAAGGGGAACGTTCCAGGGCAGAGATGTTAAAGACAGACATGAGATACAGAACCAGACACCCGAGCTGGGGCTGCTGCCTCCCTGTGGAGAGGTCGGTCTTGGTAAGCAAGGCTTGGGTTGTAGTGGTCCCTCCAGGAGAAGTAGGAACGGACGCCCCACATAAAGATGGGACTCTCAAAGGATGACACGTCCAGTGCAAGTGCCGCCTAGAATCACTGTTCATTGGCACAGGGAAGGGGACAATGGGGGTGATCCTCTGGGCCTGCGACTGGGGCATGTTTTCTGCAGGAAATTCCATGTCATGTAGAACTGAGGTCTGAAATGTTAATATGCACGTGGTCAGGAAACCTCTCAAGTTGAGAGATTTACATTAAAAAAAACAACAACATGGTCTCAGGTCAGGGATCCCTGAGGCACCTGCCAGACACACCTTCCCATCAGGAAATCCTCAGCTAGAATTTTCAGAGTTCCACAGAGAAGGATCACAGTACAAACATTTACAATTTACCAAGAAACCACCCAACATGTACCTGTGTCTCTGGACAGAGCTGCCTTCCAAGAACTTTGGGACAGTAAGAAGTGATTCGGTAAATCTCTTTCAAGATGTTCAAGGCATGCAAGGAGGAAGCATTAATAAATCATGAAGGGGGAAGCACACTTTCAAAAGAGACGAGGCAAATTGGAATTTCCTAAAGTAAAAATATGCACTGAATTTAAAACAGGACAGATGAGTTAATGAGCAAATTGAATGTATCTGATGAGAGAATTAAAGACCAGGAACATGGCAGTACTGACACTGCCTGCAGTCAGCATATGGTGGAAAACGGGAGGCACAAGGAGAAGGCAGGAAGATGAAATGAGAATGTCCTTTAATCAACTGATAGAAATGCTGCAGGGAGAGATTGGGATTCCAGGAGGAGGGAATATTGAGAAAGGAAGAGGCAATGTCTAAAGAGATTTGAGATTTTCTCAGAACTAGTGATGGAGAAGGAAATGGCAACCCACTCCAGTGTTCCTGCCTGGAGAATCCCATGGATAAGAGGAGCCTGGCAGGGTACAGTCCATGGGGTCGCAAGGGTCGGACACGACTGAGTGACTTTCACTTTCACAGAACTAGTGAAAGAAGCATATAATGCAGGTGATTCCACACCTATACATCTTAGAGAAAAACTACACAGAAAGATGATCCTAACCAGAGGAAAATATATAGACTGTCCCCAAGAAAAAGGCAAACCAAGAGGAGATGTCTCAACAACAGTCATAGAAATGATAAAAAAAAAAAAAATCAACAAGATGTCAGAGAAAGTGAGAAAACACACTGGACCTAGAATTCAATACCTAAACTAGTCTTCACAAATGAAAACATACTGCATTTGGCCAAACACTGAGAACCAACAACAGACCCTTACTGAAAGGGCTACTGCAGCATGTCCTCCAGCCAAAGAAAACTGATCACAGAATCAAGAAATGAAATGTAAATGTAAGGAAGGGAGAAATGTGGTCAATCATTAATAAGCATTGACTCCAGAAGATGACTACAACCATGCGGCAGTAATGGCAGATTCTGAGAGGAATGAGAGGGACCAGAAATCCTGAACAATCACGCAAGATGGGAGGAGAATTCTAAGATCCTTACATCATTAAGGAGCAGGATGATGGTAGCACTAATGAATTAAGGAGTACATATAAAATTTTAAGAATCACATCTAGCAATGTGAATAAAAAGTATACCTTCTAAATAAGTTGAGGGGGGAAAAAAAGAATAAACCGTTCACAAGAATCCAGAGGCCCAGATTTACTTTAAAATGACAACAAATTGAAGTTGTGCGTGTCTGTGTGTGCACGTGCATGTACTTGCTAAATCCCTGAATCCCTCTGGGATTGAGTACAACATGCCTGCAGCCCAGTGGGTCATAAATTGAGTGACTGGTGTCTGTGCCAGGGGTTTCTGCAAAAATTACAGGGACCCGGTGACATCATACAGTAAACTGATATTCACTCCAGAGAGAGATTTACTCCTCAAGGCTGTGCTGTCCTTCATATATTTTATTTATGGTCTTTTTATGCTGTGTTACTTTCTTAAATCACAATGAATGCATTCTATTGTAGGACCTGGCGTCCTGGCAATTGTGTTTTTATTTCTTATTGGCCTGGTAGTAGTACTCTTTAGTTAATCTGTAGGTTCCTTATTTCTACCTCTACTTTCTTTTCCCTTCAATTCTCACAATCATTCCAGGGTGCAGGGAGGTGGGGTTGGGAGCTGGAAAAATCATGTCCTTTAAAAAAAAATTTATTGTTTTGAAGAACTGTATCTATTTAGCTTTCACTTTTTATTCTTGCTTTAGCATTTGTGTGCTCATTTATTTTTTGTTTTTATTTAAAATTTTAATCTTTAACTTTTGGTTTTCCTCTTAGTTTTGTGACCTGTATGTTTTATATTTGCTTGTTTTCACATCTATTTTCAATATTTTTTTAACTCATTGACTTTTTTTTCTTCTTGGAACTTTAAGTTATCTGATGGTTAAATATCATCCCTAATTCTAACTTTCCATTTCTCCACTGTTAATATTGAGTCACCTCTTAACCTCCTTCCCCCTTCCTTAGTCTGTTTTTTTTTTTTAATTTCCCCAAAAGGTAGATTTTATTTATTTATTATAAAAATATTTATTTATTTGGCTGTGCCGAGTCTTAGCTGTGGTATGTGGGATCTGGGATCTTCGATGTTCATTGAGGCACTTGAGTTCTTTAGTTGTGGCTTATGGGATCTGGTTTCCTGACCAGGGATTGAACCCAGGCCCCCTCAGAGTCTTAGCCACTGGACCACTAGGGAGGTCCCCGCAGTGTTTTATCCCTTTCTCTTCTTAGTGGGTTTTCTTTCCTTTGTTTCTGGCCTTTGTATTTCAGCCCACATTGTGCCTTCGGGAGACCCAGACTCTTCTCTCTAGTTATGCCTAAGCAGCCCCTTTAGGCCAGGGCTCTTATGAGGAACCACGGTTAGTTGACCGTCCTGCTTAGGGCTTCTTGGGTTTGTGGGAACAGCACTCCGGATAGAGCCTGGGGTCTTCTTTGCGAGGTCAGACCTGATGGAAGGGGAGTTCTTCAATCCAGTTAGTAACACCTGCGAGCACCCATGCATGGGCGGACGCTGTCCTTGGTGCTGAAGGCCACATGGGGGCCCAAGTGAGGAAGTCCCATCCTTATGAAGCCCACACTCTACCTGAGGGTGGGAGGCAGACTTGAGTGATGAGGCTGGGAGCCGTGGGCAGGGTGGAGTAGGGCAGGGGGCCTGGGAGCAGGGTGGGGAGGCACCCAGGTGTGTTTGAGAGATGCTGTGCATCGCAGCGTGATGTTGCTTCCAGGACAACTTTGCCTCTCATTGCAGGAGCAGAAATAGATGAGCCTCGCATGAGCCTGGGCTATTTTTACCACTTGGACACCGTGAGTCATGCTGCTCACAGTGTCTCCCTCCTTTGCACTGTGGCTGTGAGCTCCCGGTCACTCTGGACACCATGATAGGATGTGGGGGGTTGACCTCTGTCCTGGCTCTGTCTCATTTTTTCCCCTAATCTTTTCTCTTTACCCATTAGTATCACCTATGGATTAGCTGGATGGTTGGTTAACCAGTCTTGTTAACTGCCAAGCATCTTTGTCATGCCCAGGTGATTGATAACATGCATGACCCATCTGGGGGATTCCTGGTCATCAGCAGCAGGGAAGCCAGCCCCACTCCATGGTCCACAGGGAAGAGCAACTCAGGGGAGGGATGAGGGTGATTCGCTGACCAGGTTTGCTTCAAGGCCACAGAGCTTCTGAGACCCCGGCTACAAATCTGGGGCAAAGAATGGTTCACACATCCAGGATAACCTCAAAACTTGGAGCACAAGTGTGTCATGCTCAATGCCATGACTTCTGAATGAGCGTGGAGTGGATCTGTCAGAGTTAATATCCAGAGACAACCTTAACTAGTCAGAATGGAAAGCAAAATAAACACAGATACAGATAAAACTCTCTGAGGTGCTTTCCAGACACGCCGGAAGCAGGTGTCTGCTGACGCTTTGTAACATGGTTGCTGGCACGCTCTTCTTTCTTCTATGACCTTTGGTTTTTGTCACCTTGGATGGTTGAGGGCAGCCTGGCAGGCCTCATGCCTTCCTAACCAGAGGACAAATGGTCCTGCAGGTAGGGATGCAGTGTTGATCTGGAAACGCAAGCTATGTGTTCTTAAGGGATTCTGGCTGGGCCATCCATGGATTGATGCTTTCCCTTAAAAGTCACTAAAATGCCTGCAGAGGCCAGGGAATGGTTGTTTCACAGTCATGTTGGCTCTGCAGGAGAAGGCTCCTTTGTGGGGATCTGGAGAGGTTCTGTCTCCTCCAGATCCACTCTCATCTGTGCCTGGGAGATGATTCATCCTGAGAGGCTGTGAATCAGAGCAACAGCATCGTGCACAAGCAAGGTCACTTCCCAAGACTCACTGCCTCCCAGTGACAGACCAGCCCTGCCCTCACTGGCCCGGGACAGAGCTCACCTCCCGAGCAGCGGAGAAGCGTAATCTTGGCAGTACCACCATCTTAGTAGGGCTATAACTCCACATCCACAGTGATGCCCAAGTCTGCCAGGCAGGCAGGGACTGGCGTGTAAAGGGTTTATCAGGCAGGAGGTTCCAGAAATGTGGAGCAGGTAGAGGGGAGCAGGTAGAGGGCAAGAAGGTGTGCATTGTTAAACTGTTCCCGCTGCTGGCGGCTGGACCCCATGCCACCTGAGGGGCCTCTGGACGCTGACCCTCGTCCACCACTGGTCAAGGGTCACTTCCAGCCCTTGCTCCCTGGCCCTGTGAACCCGCAGTCTGAGGGCTTCTATTGCTGGACAGCTAGGAAGTGGCAGGTGTTTGCTCTAAGGAGCCTGGACTACCAGAGTGGAAGGTTCAAAGGCACCTGCACACGAGACTCCAGGATGAGACTTCGAGTGGTTGTCTTCTTTATCTCCATGGGTACAGCTGAAGTGTGGTGGGTGATAACAGGGGGATGAAGTGGGCAAGCTCCTCACAGCCTATCTGTCCTGGACATCCTGTGAGGCCCATGTGGCCTCAGAGCCTGTCTTCATCCTCTTCTCCATGCAGCTATTATGTCAGGAAGGCAGCTGGACACAGACACGGACCCAGCTGGGCTGTGCAAAGACTTGTTTGGGGCCTGGAACAAACATGAAGGCTGGATGACATCTTAGCTGTCACTGGGGCTGGTGCCAAGGGCGGTACAAAGTCAGCTGAACTGCCATCAAAGCACCAGAGGCAGGGCGGCCTACATGATTGACACGCATCCTCACACAGTTCTGGAGGCTGGAAGCCGAGATCAAGGGGCCAGCGTGGTGGGTTTCCAGCGAGGGTCTCTTCCTTGTCTGCCATGGTTTCTTTCTCCCCATGTCCTTTCCTGGGTGCCTGTACTACAGAGTGTGAGACCTGCCTCCTCTTCTTCTTTTAAGGCCACTAACCTCATCATGAGGGCTTCCCAGGTGGCATTACTGGTAAAGAACCTGCCTGCCAGTGCAGGAGACATAAAAGACCTGGGTTCGATCCCTGGGTCTGGAAGATTCCCCTGGAGGAGGGTAATGGTAATCTATTCCAGTATTCTTGCCTGGAGAATCCCATGGACAGAGGAGCCTGGCAGACTACAGTCCATACGGTTGCAGAGTTGGACCCTACTGAAGCAACTTAGTACGCACACACAATTCCATCGTGAGGGATCAAACCCATGTCTCCTGCGTCTCCTGCATTGCAGGTGGATTCTTTACCCGCTGACCCACCGGGGAAGACCTTATCCCTCCCGGATCATCTCTCCAAGGCCCCACCCACAAATACTATCACATCTGAAGTTGAGGCTTTGAACATGAATTTCGGGAGGGATACAAACACTCAGCCTGTACCACCATTAAGTAGGAATTTTCAAGAGTTTTAGTATATTATGTATAAAACTATATCCAAAGCAAAGCATAGATACTACTATTTAAAGTATAAAATGAATAACATACTTAAATATATGAAATACGCAAATACCCTCA
Source organism: Cervus elaphus (assembly GCF_910594005.1). Lineage (NCBI taxonomy): Eukaryota > Metazoa > Chordata > Mammalia > Artiodactyla > Cervidae > Cervus > Cervus elaphus. The sequence goes on along the minus strand of NC_057837.1, from coordinate 42,391,250 downwards.
GTACCTAGATCAGGAGACCTAGACATATTTCTTTTCCTAAAAGCCACTCCAAATTATTCCAGATGCTTGCTAGCTTGAGGAAATCTCGTTTTTTCCCCGTGTTTTTAGTGTTTGTATGGTAGAGTTGGTAAACCATCTGCTTCCGTTTTAATTTTCCCCACTAATTAAAAAACGCTCCCGTGGGCCTCCCTGGGGTCCTGAGCACAGGTTCCCACTGTGCGTGGCAGAGCCAGGGTGTGGCTTATTCTGCTTTGTGGGAAATGGATCTCCCCCAGCAGCAGCTTCCAAGCACAGATCCCACATCCTCTGTCCTGTGCTTCTCCCGGGGCAGCGCTGATGTTAGATAGACATGCTGATCTGTGTCAGCATCTTTAAAGCCATGCTTAACCGAGCGCCTCACGGAGCCAGACGGTGAAGCCCTGTGGGAAACACAATGCCCTGCGGGGCCTGGACACGAGTGCTGCCCTGGATTTTACATCCTGTAAAAATTCCACGCTTCTGAGAACACATGAGCCAGCAAGGAGGTAGTAAACAGAGGAAATTGTATTCGTGCTACTTGGAAGAGAGAAAACTCTTTAATCAGCCCATAAAAGCTGGATCAAGGGTTTAAAAAAAAAAAACCCTCAAAGGGATTTTTCAGGAGTGGGAGATAAAGAAAAAGAGAACCTTAGAAAAAGATAAAAATTATATCACTCAAAAGAAAAAAGTGAAAGAATATTTAAAAATATCTAAAGTACAAAAGCAGATATTTTTTTCTTCGACTCTGTTGGGGCTTTTAATTTAGTGCATGGGGGCAAGATGCCATATGTAGGAAAAAAGCCATAATTATTACTGCAGACTCAGTAAAGGAAGGGTACAGCTAGAATTTACTTGCTCGGTGCTGAGCACTCTCACGTTCATTACCCTGGGTGATCACCTTGCCGACCCCACTATTAATGGACCTGACTCTCACTTTATGGAGGAGGAAGCAGACGAGAGAGAAGCTGCCTCAAGCTGCTGGTCAGGAACAGAGGCAGAGCTTACACCCAGGTTTGTTGGAAGCCTACCCTCACGCCATCACACACAACGCCATGCTTTGAGAATCAAGCATAAAATACATTTAACAAAAGAAGCTGAAATGTGTACCCAAAACTATCGAGACACCATTAAAGCAATTACAGAAATAAGTAAAGACAGAGACTGTGTGTTCATGGACTGCAAACTGCATGGTCGGAAGGGCCCGCAGGTCAGCCAGCAGATTCCGGGCAACCCTGTCAGCATGAAGCCGGGTTTTGGGCGGAAAGTGACAGACTGACACGAAAATGCACACAGAAATGCAAGACATAGGGTTTCTCTCCTGCTGCTCCTGCAACGTAGGGCAAACTGATGGTTACCGAACACAAAACAGTAACAGTCCCACCTATCGGGCAGCTACTCTTAGTCTAGGGGTTCGCATACTCCCCCCAGGTGATCTTGTTCAATGCCCTCAAAAGTTTGGGGTTAAAATGGGAATCACTCCCATTTTATGTCTGAAGAAAGTAAAGGCCAAGTTTTAGGATTTGACCTTAGGTCTGAGTAAAACCCCACTGGTTTGTTATAAAGGAAAGTTCTTCACTGTGTTTATTCCAACCTAACCAACACTGTCAGAGGCTGGGATTGTCAATGAGGTGAGTCTCACCCAAGCTGCCTTCCGGTCCCAATCCAGGTGACACCCCAGCCTCCCTGCCATCAGCCTTTGTAAACCAGGTAACCAGGGGAATGGAATGACATGGGCTCAGATTATAAACTGGATTAAGCTCAAGACATAAGTGGGGTGAGGGCAACAAAGGATGAGTGCTTGTATCTCCCTAGAAGGCAGCGGTGGGGAGGGTACCCCCCAAAGGGTGGTCATGTAGCTGACCTCCAGCAAGGTGGGGCAGCAGGCAGGTGGGTGTGAAAGATGCTTCCTGCCCACGGAGGGCAGGCCTGTCACCTGAAGCGGCTTAGAGAGACCTGCTCTCCCTGGCCTCAGGTCATAGAGTTGAGCTGGCACATTCCATCTTAGTGGAACTTGGATACACGTGTTCTTTGCCAGGCAAGATCCGTGCCTTACCTTACTCAGGGTAAGTGTAATAAGTACAGTGTCAATGACCACAATCATAGCAGGTACGAGAGTGACTGTTCCAACAAATAGAAATTCTTTCTAACTGACTGATGCTATGTAATAAATGAGAACTGGCATTTCTGGGACCTTGAATTGAGCAGTGTAAACCGTTCCTAGCAGGGACACCTACACAGACATTCTGGGTGCTGGGAGGGACCTCACACCCACCCGTGGGAGAGAGGGCATATGGGGGTCCACCTTGGAGGGGGAGGAGGGCTCCCAAGTGCCTCCCACCCCAGGGGCGTCCTGAGAGCCAGAACCCTGAGGTGCCTCCTCAGGGTCCCCTCCCCTGCATGCAGGCGCTCCGCTGGGCAATCACTCCGGGCTTCTGCACAGCAGAGGGAACGGTGACCAGACGGGAGCCCTGGGTCCTCCCGGTGGCCGGTCCTGGCAGCCCCTGCCCTGCCTGCTCCCTCATCCCACCTTCAGGAGCCACTCACAAGTGGGCGACGTCACACCCTCCACCAACCACCCCTTACATCACTGTTCTGTGGTTTCAGGGTTCACCCAGCTCCCTGGCTTCTCAAGGGGTTCCCTCCCCTCTCCGCATTCTTCCCCCAGAGCATCAAGCCTCCACCATCGCCCCCAGCACTGAACTCCAGCCCAGGGACCCGAGGTCTCTCACTGTCTGATCACCTCACACCCCAAACCCACAGCGTGACCCTCTGATGCACCATCACAAACCACACTCACACGCACAATTCCCTCACCTTCTTGGAGAAGCCTCTGTTCCCCTCCAGCCTCCCTGGCCCCACACTCAGTAAATGAAGGGGGTGATTGAGCCCCCAGCCTGGGCCCCTGTGGCCTTAGATCTCGAAGGGCCGAGCCTGAGGAGTCTGCGGCTCCTGATTTCTGTTTCCTGAGCTGATCCTGGGTCTCCAGGATTCAGACTCTACAAGCCAGGTGAACTTTAGCTCCTTCCTTCATCTTTCCTTTCTTCCCTCTCCCCTGGGTAGGCTCAGCCAGTCCTCAGGCTCAGTACTCTCCACTGAGCCTGGTGGTGCTGGTGGGTGTCCACACTGGCAGGCACCATGTCCCCTCTGAGCTGGCAGCCAGCTGGGTACACCCCCTGGTACTTCATGGGATCAGTCCACTCTCCCCGCATTACTCCCCCACCTCCGCGCAGCACAGAACGCCCTCTGGGATTCAGATGAATTTTGGGCCCTGGACACTGGGTAGTGAGCAAACAGGATAGGAGCCTTGCCTCGAGGGCATCCAAGTCTCAGCCACGTGGTCCCAGACCTGAGCCATCCTCCACTTGCCTCTTCCTGCTGTGACACTGGCAGTCCAATCCCAACAGGGCATCCTTGGCCCTGCCCCACCCACCTGCTTCTCCTTCATGGTCAGAGTTGGACCACTCAGGAACCAGAGACTCTCTCTTCTGCTCCAACCACCCCTGAGGGTCTTGATGGACTCAGAACACAGCCTGGCTCCGGCCCCTCCGCCTGGAGATGCCACGTGATCCCACCTCTCCATCAGTGAGGCTAGCTCTGTGAGGTCTGCTCGGTCTCAGCTGCTGTGCCCACACCCTCAACACACGTCTGGTCTTGGCCAGATCCTTCTTGTCCTTAGGGTCTCAGCTCCAGAGTCATTTTCTTATAGATACCATCCATGGCCACCACATAGATACCATTCCAATGGACTGTTTGTGGTGCTGGAGAAGACTCTTGAGAGTCTCTTGGACTGCAAGGAGATCAAAGCAGTCTATCCTAAAGGCAATCAACCTTGAATACTCATTGGAAAAACTGATCCTGAAGCTGAAGCCCTAATACTTTGGCCATATGATGTGAAGAGCTGACTCACTGGAAAAGACCCTGATGCTGGCAAAGATTGAGGACAGGAGGAGAAGAGGGCAACAGAGGACAAGATGGTTGGATGGCATCACTGACTCAATGGACATGAGATTGAGCAAACTCTGGGAGATAGTGAAGGACAGGGAAGCCCGGCGTGCTGTAGTACATGGGGTCGCAAAGGGTCAGACATGACTTTGAGACTGAACAACAGTGGCCTGTCTACCTGTCATGTGAACCTGCAGACTTCTTCCACAGTCTACACTGCCTACCCATCCCCACGCCGCCCAGGAATGCATGTCCCAGTAACTGACGCCAGCCTCACTCTCTGGTCGCTCACACCAGAGCCTGGCTCATAAAAACACTCAGTAGTCCACAGGATGGAGAAGGGGTCTTTTTGGAAGCTTCCAGCCCACACTGCTCCAGGTGCCTGCTTCATGTCCATGATCACTCACACCCGAGAATTTGCTTGAATCTGCTTCTTCATGATTCACCACCAGACCAGCCACTGCTGGGCCTGAAGGAGGGCACTGGTCACATTCAGCCTGCTCTGACCTGGTCTGGTTGTGAGTGAGCAATTCGCCTCTGCTACCAGGCTCTGGCTTCACCCTGTCCACGATCCCAGACTCAGCAGCGACCAGGAAATAGCGCCAGCTCTGGGTCCTTGGTCTGAGGACCTGAGGAAGTCAGACCAATCACAGCTCCACATGGAGACTCTAGAGAAACGCCATCTGAACACCTCCAGAACTTATATTAATACAGGAGATGTGGCTCAGCTGGTAAAGAATCAGCCTGCAATGCAGGAGACCTGGGTTCGATCCCTGGGTTGGGAAGATCCCCTGGGGGAAGATCCCCTGGAGAAGGAACGGCTACCCACTCCAGAATTCTGGCCTGGAGAATTCCATGGACTGTACAGCCCATGGAGTTGCAAAGAGTCGGACACAACTGAGCGACTTTCATTTCACTTCAAGGATAGTTTGGAGTTGGAGGAAAATACAGCTAAAATAAATACACTAAAATCAGGAACCAATCTTCAAGAAGTGTGTACACATGTGGGCTTCTTGCTCCAAGGGGAACTCGACCTAGGAAGTGAGTTCATTTAACCTTTAACAAGGTTTACAGATAATTATGAATGTATAGACTCTCTGAGCAAGGAAGATTGTGTGGTCAGGTTTGCTGGTGTAATTAATTCTTCCAACAAAACCGATTTCATAGCAACTAGAAAGAGAATGATATTTACAAAATAGACAGGGTTTCCCTAACTTTTGTGAGGACTATGCTTCCATAGCCTCGTGTTACACAGGACTTCACCTGCCCTCTCCTGGCATGTGTGTGTGCTAAGTTGCTTTAGTCCTGTCCAACTTTTTGCGACCCTATGGACTATAGCCTGCCAGGCTCCTCTGTCCATGGGATTCTCCAGGCGAGAATGCTGGCGTGAGTTGCTGTGCCCTTCTCCAGGGGATCTTCCCGACCCAGGGATCGAACCCAGGTCTGTCTCCTGTATTGACAGGAGGATTCTTTACCACTAGTGCCACCTGGAAAGCCCTCTCCTGGCACTTGCTCTCAACAGCCACCCTCACCTGCATGGCAATCAGGCTCTGAGGAAGTCCAGGGCCATCCGGACTGGGCACCCCTTACCAGGCCTGGAAGGTGGTCAGGATCCCTTGGGATTCGCCTCCTCCCTGGCTTGGCCCACATGGACGTTTCAAGTTTACAGAGTGTCCGGAGTGGCTGCTGACTTGGCATCTGCCACGCCTTCCTCTGTGCCCACCTGGGCCCTGGCTGCCCAGGTTCCCAGCATGGCCTGGCCCCCCACGCAAACCCCACTCTTGGTCAAGGCCTCATACGAGGCAGTGCATGCCCCCTCAAACTGGCCCTGGCTTCAGGTGACATCACTGAGCGTTGCCTCATCTCAGCTCACGTAACAACCCTAGCCGGGGCAACTGGGGCCTCCTCTTCATGCATAGGAAGACCAAGGCACAGAGAGGTTGAATACCTTTGCAAGGGGCACGGGATAAGCCAGGGCTCAGCCCCAGGCAAACGGACTGCAGAGCCCCCAGCACAGTCCCTGCGCACCCCCGCCTCCCCATCACCACCCCTCCAGCTCAGCCTCTCTCCAGTTTCCAAACACCCCAAGCAAGCCCCATCCCAGGAGCTCACAGGCAAAGCATGACTGCTATTTTAGGTGCAATAACTCTCTATAAAAATCAAGAAGCTGCAAAGACAAGCCTTACATAAACTCCTCTGGGAACTGTACTCTTCCCTCCGCCCCAACCCCAAACCCATGCGAACACAGACCAGCCACCAGGAGGTCCAAGCGCAACAGAAGAGCCCCCCTTGCAGACTCTGCCTGCCACTGCTCATCATGGGGGGAGAACGCAGAGAATCCGTTTACCTAAAAACCTGGGCCCCAGATCCGCCCACATCCTTGCCTGACATGTGCTCTCAGGCTCCCACTGCCCCCCTCTCCCACCACCCCTCTGCTGTTGTTTGCAGGCATCCACCCCTGGGGGCCACGTTCAGATCTGCCAGCCGGACGAGCCAGGGGCTCTGGTGCCCTGGAGAGAGCGCTGCCTGATGAGGAATTGAGTAGCCCCGTGAGGCATCTCTGTGTCCCCAGAACTGTCCTCTGGCCCGCCCCCCGCCCAAACAGCTCTGTCCAGCAGTGATGTTTACATGGTGGAGTTTACTGTTCAGGATGTGACTGTGTGTGTTTCTGCAAGTGAATGTACCCATGTTTATGTTGGTACGTTATGTGTGTGTCTACACGTGTATGAATAGGTCAGTGTGTGCATATGCAAGTCTGTGTGTGTATAAAGGAACAGGGAAGGAATGTGACCTTTGTCTGCCAACCCTATTGTCTTCTAGGAGAAGCTGGACATCCAGTTCTAGGTCAGGGCACCAGCAGGAATCTCGGCCTCCACAGGCAGCTCAGACTTGCCAAGACCATGGACAGGGCTGAGTCATCGCCAGAGAAACAATGTCAACACAGGAGACTTTTTACATGTCACCCCCTTTTGTCCCAGAGCCAGCAGAGCCCTGGCGCAGTCCTGGCCAACCCGGAGCCGTGCTTCTAGCTGAGGATCCCGGCAGAGAGGGTGTCTCCATATTCAACTCTTGTTCTGCAGAACATCTCAGCTCATCGGTAAGGCATGAGGGGCCAGGATGCAGAGCCCTCAGCGAAGGCCAACCCGGGGGATGCCGCTCTCTAGGCTAGGCAGAGCCAGTGTGCCCACAGGGTGGGCTCCCTGCACCCACGTCCTCGGGTCACAGCACGGAGGACGCTGGTTCCCTCCTCAGCTGGTTCTGGAGCCCAGGGGACAGTCTGGAGTCTGGATGATTATCATCACCTCGCTCTAGTGCTCATCCATCTGGTCTACCTGTTCTCAAGCCACCCTGGGGCAGTGGAGCCACAATTAGGTCACTGACAGGGAGGTCAGTCCACACGGCAGTTTTGAGCACTTTGTGTGGGTGAAGAAGGAGTGATGTCTGCCCGGGATGCTAGGTCCAGTGCCCTGAGGAGGCAGCAGCTCACGTTGGGGCAGGTCCTCTGCAGGGGTGCAGGCTGTGTCACTTCCCACCTTTCCTCTCTGCAGGGTAGCGAGTGGCATGCTAAACTCCCATCTGACATTCGCTCAAGGGCTGCAGTATTGGGAGTTTCCTGGTAGTCCAGTGTTAGGACTCAGCTTTTTCACTGCCATGGCCTGGGTTCAATTCCTGGTCGGGGAACCAGGATCCTGCAAGTTGTGCAACTTGGCCAAAATTTAAAAAACAAAAAACAGGGCTGCAGTATTGAATGCAGTTCAAACACATATTTTTATGCAGATATATTTCCAGCCCATGTTTTTCTAGCCACAGGTGTCAGTCATTATTCGCTGTGTAACAAACACCCCAAAAGTTAGCAGGTTAAAATGCTAACTGTTCTATTTGCAGCTGTTCTATTTGCTCACAGTCCTCTGGGTGACCAGGTGGGCTAAGCTGGTCTCCTTGGTTTTTGGCTGGTCTCTCCTGGAGTCACTCAAGAGGCTGTGATCGCTGGGACTCCACTGGGACCGGCTTTCTTCTGATACTATATATAAAATTTACTAGTTCTTTGCAGAAGTCTTTAATGAAGCACAGATATTTTCATTAGATTGCTTTGGTCATATCCATCTTATCCACACTTATTTTTAAAAATCATATATAGTGGCTTAAAACAGTTGAAGAAACTACAAAAGGTTTATTTGGTCTCCATTCTAAACTGGATCATAAGAAGGCAGTTGATCAGCATAATGCAGAAGCTCAAGATGTTTTTGGCAAAAACTTGACTAGTCTGTTTAACGATATGGAAGAATGAATTAAGGATGGCAGCACGAAACAAAAGGCCATGCTAGAAGTTCACAAGACCTTGTTTGGTAAGTCCAAACATTACTTTTTCTTTCAATTGAAGGATAGCTGCTTTACAGAATTTTGTTGCCAAACATCAACATGAATGAGCCATAGGCAACTGGTGGCTCCTGGTGGCCGTGGGCTGGACCTCGAGCTGGCCAGGGCTCCTTCACCAGTCAGGCGAGGTCCAGAAGGGTGAGTGCAGAAGAAGCCAGGGCTTCTCAGAACTAGTACATCATTCTCCCACATGACAGTGTGGGTCAAATTCAGGCAGGCTGGCAGGCCCCACCCTAGAGTGGAGAAAGAGACTCCTCCTCTCAATGGGAGGGACAGGTGTCACTGTGCAAAGGAGGGGTGTGGGGAGAGGAGAGGAATTGGTAGCCCAGTGGTCTCCAACATTTTGGCTCCAGGGATCTGTTTTGTGGAAGACAGTTTTTCTATAAACCAGGAAAGGGGAATGGTTCAGGCAGTAAAGCAGGCAATGGGGAGCAACGTGGGGGGCGCGGGATGGGGAGGCATAGGGGAAGCTTTGCTTGCTTGCCAGCCCCTCACCTTCTGCTGGGCAGCCCAGTTCCTAACAGGCTGAGGACTGGGGGTGGGGACCCCTGCTGTAACCCATGTCTGCAAACAAGCTACTGTACCTCCCACGGGTCAAGATATTATGGAAGGAAGGAGACATGCATGATTCACTCATGTGCATTATGCACACATGAACACATACACACTGTGGGTGTCTACACATTTGCAGTTCTCTGTTTATTTAGCCCCACTGCCAGCCAAGGAGTGCTCTGGAGCCTTTGTGAGATATTCTGTCATGTTCTTAGCACTAACAGCACGGGTCTCTGGTTTGGAAATGGAGAAAGCGGAGCACAGACGTTAGAGACTGTAGGATGGTATGGACAGCCCCCCTGGGCTTGGGCCATAGCCATTCGACCTGCAATACTCATCCTGGTCAACCCAGAGGCACAGCAATTGCCAACTTTAGCATTTGGTTTAAAAAAAAATTACATAAGATAAATTTTAAATATATGTTACTTCTCAAGCCTAAATCCAGGCTGTGCAAGTTTGTTGTTGTTGTTGAGTTGTTCAGTTTTGTCTGATTCTTTTGCGACCCCATGGACTGTAGCCCACCAGGCTCCTCTGTCCATGGGGTTTTCCAGGCAAGACTACTAGAGTGGGTTATCATTTTCTTCTTTGACCCAAGGATCGAACCCACGTCTCCTACCTTGGCAGGCAGATTCTTTACCACGGAGCCACCGGGGAAGCCCCGTGTAAGTTTACATATGGTGAATAAGCCCACATGTAAGGGTCATCAGCACGCTGGCCTCTCCTGCTACGCAGCTGGGACCCTTCTTCAGCTCACACCAGGCACAGCGGATATGGTCCGCCTCTTCTGTGCCCCCACCCTCTCCCACCCGCTCAGCCCTTCATCTGCCTGCCCAAACTGTGACCTGGGACCAGCAGCAGCAGCAGCAGCAGAGGGCACTTGCTAGCAACACAGATCTCCAGCTCTGACCCAGACTTGCTGAGCCCGGCTCGGCTGTCTGCAAATCCCTGAGGGTTTTGTGTGCATTAGAGTTTGGCGAGTGTGGCTTTAACAGGTGTTTCCGGTAAGAAAAGCTGACTTAGCTACTCCTTTAACATTATTGAACTCAATTTGTATTCTGTCCATTATTAGTGGATAAAACAGTTTTCAGCATCCCCTGGTGAATCCACTGTGCCACCAACTCTCAGAACCACCTGGAACAGGGCCACTCAGAGGGAGGCAGCAGCATCAGCTCGGTGCCTGGTGGGGACGCGGCGTCCCGTGCCCCGATCTGCTGCCCCAGAGCCTGCATTTACCAGCCCCCAGGAGATGCGTGTGGTCACTGAGCTGAGCCAGCTCTGCTCAGCCTTGGTCCTGTCTGCTGGGCTCAAGCCCAGGGTTTGTCATCTCCCTTGTCTCCACCTGCCTGCCATCCCTCCCCTGCACACTACACGCAATTTGTCACCAGCAAACCACTGTGGTCCCTTGTGTTCACACATACAGTAAGTCTCCTACATATGAACCTTCAGATTGCTCCCTTTCAAAGAAGCAAATGTGTATTTGTACGTCCAATCACATACGTTACTTCACGTTGTCTGGTGTACATTGTCACGTGCGTGACAACCACCTCTAGAGGTGGTTGGGCTTTTGTGTGTTTTACTGTATGTTACTGTACAGAGTACAGTAATACGATATCTTTATTTCAAGTCCAGGATGTCTGAAAGCAAGCATGAAAGCATGATGTACTTTTCAAGGTACTGTACTATAAGATTTAACATGATTTAATGTTTTTTTATGTATTATTTGTGTGAAAAGCACCATAAACTATTACAGTACAGGACTGCACAGCTGATTGTGTTAGTTGGGTACTTAAGCTATGTTTGTTGAACTTATGAAGAAATTGGACTTACAAATGCACTCTTGGAATGGAGCTTGTTCACGTGTAGGGAACTTAGTGTACACGCGGTCTGGTCTTCCCATCCCACTGCATCCCATAATACCCCTTGGCATTCTTCTTGTTGACAGGTGGATGACAGTCACTGGCTGGGTGGAGAACCCACCACAGGATATCACCTTTGCCCACCTTCACCTGGAGGCTGGAAAAGTTAAACCCTCCTCCTTATCCCAGGCTTTCTTATAACCGAGAGAAGTCACACACACAGCTTCATGCCCAAGACAGCTGTGGGCAAATGTCTTCTGGAGGGGCTGTGTCCACCTCTCCCACCTCTTGCCTTGATCTCAGACGTGATGTCTGGAGCTGAAGCAGCCACCTGGGAACCAAGAAGTGGGAAAGACGTAGCCCTTACCCCACCAAGTTGCCAAGTCACAACCTCCCACCTCACTTATATCACATCAGAAAAATAACCCCTATAGTTCAGCTCCCATGCCCCTGGTTCTCTGTTATTGTTTCCGCTTCATTTCTAACCTATGAACTCACACAATTCTTTAAACAGGTCTTTTTATTTTGCACACAAATAAGGAAAAGGAGAAAATAAGACATGTAAAGGCAAAAGGTTGGATCCAAATCAGCGTTGCCACTGCCACTGATTTCTGCATAAATTTGGAGAAGCTGTTAGGCTTGTAAGGGACATGAAACTTCTGTTTTTCTCACCTGTTCCCTTTTATCTCTGGAGAATGATGGAATTGAACAAAATTCCCAAGACCAAGAATGCAATCACATAATAACGAATGCACCCACATAATGTGCAAAATTGGTGCTATTAACCTTTGCCCCAGTTTCTGACTATGGGCCTAAGATAGCATCACATTCTAGAAGATACTTTTGAGAAACAATGTGACTTGTGACTCACACATAATTGATGAGATGTGGCAGGAGTTACTCCTGAGGCTATATTAGAAGAGTCCACATCAATTATTTGCTAGTAATTAGAACCTTAGAGCTCCAATTAATATAGGTCTTTTTTTTATTGTGGTAAAAATATACAACATAAAATTTACTATCTGGACTACTTTCAAGTGTACGGTTCAGTAGTGCTAAGGGTATTCTCATTGTTGTCAAACAGATCTCTAGAATTACTCAAAAAATTTTTTTTTTCTTTTAGGATCGAACCTCCTCAGTTCCAAACCTCCCCAGTTCCCTACCTAAGTTCTCTCTCCACTTCATCCTTTATTTGCATTTTCACAGTAATTCCAGGAAGGAAGTGGGGAAGCATCTTCTTCATTTTACAGCTGTGAAGGCAGCAGTAGAGTCAGGTGGCCTCACCCGCACCCTCTGGGCTTCTGCGTCGTCTGGTACCCACCCCCACTCGTGCCCAGAGATGGGTTCTCCTGAGCACAAGAAGCAGCCAAGCAACCCTTGCCACAGTTGTGTCTTTGTTTTACTGAAGCATAATTGACATATAACATTATGTCACTTTCAAGTGAGCAGCATATGATCAACATTTGCATATATTGTGAAATGATCGCAATAGGTCTAACTGACATCCATCACAGGCATACTTGCCACGTTTCTCTTGTGATGAGAACTTTTAAGATCTACTCTCTTAGTAACTTGCAAATATACAATGCAGTACTGTTAACCACAGTCACCAGGCTGTACATTACATCCCATAACATTATTCTTATAACTGGAATTTGTAACTTTTGACCCCCTTCACCCATTTTCTCCACCCCTCCACCACTGCCTGCCTGTGGCAACCACCAGTCTGTACTGTATCTATGAGTTTGGAGTTTGTTCATTTTTGTTTCTGTTTTTTTTCAGATTCCATGTACAAGTGAGATCCTATGGTATTTATCTTTCTCTGTCTTATTTCACTTAGCATAGTGCCCTCAAGTTCCATCCAAGTTGCTGCAGGATTTCCTTCTTTTTATAGCTAAGTAATATTTCATTGTATATATGTGTGTATATATTTATAGCTATATATGTGTCTATAGCTATACATATATCACATCTTCTTTATCCATCTGTCAATTGCTCCCATATCTTGGCTATGGTAGATAATGCTGTAATGAATACAGAGGTGCATATATCTTTTTGAGCTACTGTGTTCATTTTCTCTGGATAAACCCAGAAGTGAAATTGCTGGATTGTATGGTAGTTCTATTTTTATGTTTTTAGGAATCTCCATTCTGTTTTCCATAGCAACTGTACCAATTTACATTTCCACCATCAGTGCACCAGTTCCCTTTTCTCCACATCTTCAACAACTGATTTGCTGTCTTTTTGATAAGAGCCATTCTGATAGGTGTGAGGTGATGCTTCATCAGTCAGTCAGTTCAGTCACTCAGTCGTGTCCGACTCTTTGTGACCCCATGGACTGCAGCAAGCCAGGCCTCTCTCTCCATCACCAACTCCCAGAGCTTACTCAAACTCATGTCCATAGAGTCGGTGATGCCATTCAACAATCTCATCCTCTGTTGTCCGATTCTCCTCCTGTCTTCAAACTTTCCCAGCATCAGGGTCTTTTCAAATGAGTCAGTTCTTCGAATCAGGTGGCCAAAGTATTGGAGTTTCAGCTTCAGCATCAGTCCTTCTGACGAATATTCAGGACTGATTTCCTTTAGGATGGACTGGTTGGATCTCCTTGCAGTCCAAGGGACCCTCAAGAGTCTCCTCCAACACCACAGTTCAAAAGCATCAATTCTTCAGCACTCAGCTTTCTTTATAGTCCAACTCTCACATCTATGCATGACTACTGGAAAAACCATAGCTTTGACTAGATGGACCTTTGTTGGCAAAGTAAGTCTCTGCTTTTTAATATGCTGTCTAGGTTGGTCATAATTTTCCTTCCAAGGAGCAAGCATCTTTTAATTTCATGGCCGCAGTCACCACCTGCTGTGATTTTGGAGCCCTCCAAAATAAAGTCAGCCATTGTTTCCACTGTTTTCCCATCTATTTGCCATGAAGTGATGGGACTGGATGCCATGATCTTAGTTTTCTGAATGTTGAGCTTTAAGTCAACTTTTTCACTCTCCTCTTTCACTTGCATCAAGAGGCTCTTTAGTTCTTCACTTTCTGCCATAAGGGTGGTGTTATCTGAGGTTATTGATATTTCTCCTGGCAATCTTGATTCCAGCTTGTGCTTCCTCCAGCCCAATGTTTTTCATGATGTACTCTGCATATAAGTTAAGTAAGCAGGGTGAAAAAATGCAGCCTTGACATACTCCTTTTCCTATTTGGAACCAGTCTGTTGTTCCATGTCCAGTTCTAGCTGTTGCTTCCTGACCTGCATACAGATTTCTCGAGAGGCAGGTCACGTGGTCTGGCATTCCCATCTCTTGAAGAATTTTCCACAGTTTGTTGTATTTCACACAGTCAAAGGCTTTTGCATAGTTAATAAAGCAAAAAAGGTTTTCTGGAACCCTCTTGCTTTTTCAGTGATCCAATGGACGTTGGCAATTTGATCTCCGGTTCCTCTGCCTTTTCTAAATCCAGCTTGAAGATCTGGAAGGTTCATGTACTCTTGAAGTCTGGCTTGGAGAATTTTGAGCATTACTTTACTTTACTAGCATGTGAGATGAGTACAATTGTGCAGCAGTCTGAGCACCCTTTGGCACTGCCTTTCTTTGGGAGTCCTGTGGCCACTGCTGAGTTTTCCAAATTTGCTGGCATACTGAGTGCAGCACTTTCACAGCATCATCTTTTAGCATTTGAAATATTTCAACTGGAATTCCACCACCTCCACTAGCTTTGTTTGTAGTGATGATTCTTAAGGCCCACTTGACTTCACATTCCAGGATGCCTGGCTCTAGGTGAGTGATCACACCATAGTGATTATCTGGGTTGTGAAGATCTTTTTTGTATAGTTCTATGTATTCTTGCCACCTCTTCTTAATATCTTCTGCTTCTGTTATGTCCCTACCATTTCTGTCCTTTATTGAGCCCATCTTTGCATGAAATGTTCACTTGGTATCTCTAATTTTCTTGAAGAGATCTCTAGTCTTTCCCATTCTATTGTTTTCCTCTATTCCTTTGCATTGATCACTGAGGAAGGCTTTCTTATCTCTCCTTGCTATTCTTTGGAACTCTGCATTCAAATGGGTATATCTTTCCTTTTCCCCTCTGCTTTTCACTTCTCTTCTTTTCACAGCTATTTGTAAGGCCTCCTCAGACAACCATTTTGCTTTTTTGCATTTCTTTTTCTTGGGGATAGTCTTGATCACTGCCTCCTGTACAATGTCACGAACCTCCATCCATAGTTCTTCAGGCACTCTGTCTATCAGATCTAATCCCTTGAATCTATTTGTCACTTCCACCATATAATTGTAAGGGATTTGATTTAGGTCATACCTGAATGATCTAGTGGTTTTCCCTACTTTCTTCAATTTAAGTCTGAATTTGGCAATAAAGAATTCATGATCTGAGTCACAGTCAGCTCCCAGTCTTGTTTTTGCTGACTGTATAGTGCTTCTCCATCTTTGGCTGCAAATAATATAATCAATCTGATCTCAGTATTCACCATCTGGTGATGTACATGTGTAAAGTCTTCTCTTGTGTTGTTGGAAAAGGGTGTTTGCTATGACCAGTGCATTATCTTGGCAAATCTCTATCAGCTTTTGCATTTCTTTGATGACTGGTGAGTAGAGCACCTTTTCAGGTACTTGCTTGTTTATAGGTCTTCTTTGGAAAAATCTTTACTCAGATTCTCTGCCCATTTTAAATAAGGTTATTATTATTATTTGCTATTGAATTGTAGAGTATTTATCTATTTCAGATACAGACCCATTATCGATACATAATTTGCAAATATTTTCCCCAATCAGTAGGTCAGTTGCCTTTTCATTGTCAATGAATGGTTTGCTTTGCTGTGCAGAAGTTTTTAACTTTGGTGGAGTCCCACTTGCTTATTTTTGCTTTTGTTGCCTCTGCTTTTAGTGTCAAATCCAAAAAAACCATCACTAAGAGTGACGTCATGGAGCTTAGCACCTACATTTTCTTCTAGGAGTTTTATGGTTTCAGGTTTTACATTCAAATCTTCAACCCATTCTGAGTTACTTTTTGTGTGTGGTGTAAAATAGTGGTCCAGTTTCATTTTTTGCATGTGACTATTTAGTTTTCCCAACACCATTTACTGAAAAGGCTGTCTTTTCCCCGTTGCATTTTCTTGTCTCCTCTGTCATACATTGATTGATCATATATATACACATGTGCTTATTTCTGGGCTCTCTCTTCTGTCCCATCAATCTATGTGTCTGTTTTTATGTCAATAAATACTGCTTTGATTACTATAGCTTTGTAGTATAGTTTGAAATTAAGATGTGTGATGTTTCCAGGACAGTTCAGCTGCTCAGAGTATGAGGAGGGTACGAACAGTGGGCTCCTGCCAGGCTCACCTGTCCTGGTCCAGGGGACCTGGTCGGGGAATCTAAGGAGGTCAAGGTAGGGAAGAAGAATTCAGAGGAAAGAGAGGAGTGGATCAGGACTGTGTTCCCAAGATGTCCTCTAAGGCTGACCTGAACTCCAGCAGAGTCGATGGCCCTCTGATCTGTGCCCCCGAGAAACAACTGAGCTCATCTTGGTTTCATTCTCCGAGAAAGGGACCAACTTGGTCTTAAGGAGAAAGGGAAGCAATAAGCAGAGTCCCATCTCACTGAAATGCATTGTTGAAACATCTGAAGCTCTGAATACAAATTCTAGGAAGACCAGCCTTTCTGGGCGGTGTCTAAGGACATTTCTAACTTCTGGGAAAAGCCTTGTGCCAGAGCAGAAAGCAGGTCTTGCCAGGTGACCTCCCGCCCTGTTTTAATGTCTTTAGACATTCTCCGCGCCATCTGGAGCCTGCAGCAATAGAGGACGCAGTTTCCCCTCTGACTGTCGTGTGTTGTACAGAGCACACCGGTTCTCCTGAATGTCTGTGGGCACACACCCCCTGACCACTCCACAGCTGGCTTTCCCCTCACTCCTGGTCACTGTTTGCTCACCCGCATGGACACTTTCCTCCCAGGCAACCACCACCCAGCACAGAAGGACAGATGACCCAGTGATGTTTGTCCCACTTGGCTTTTATCACAAAATGGAATTGTCTGTGTCTGTCAGTCCAAGATGACACAGGACGGGCAATTGTCCTGCGCTTTATACTAAGTGCAGCACCAAGAAACCTGAGTGTGGGGGTGGGCAAACGTGACCTTGAGACAAACAGCAAAGGAACAGACCCCTGAAGGGTTCATGCACTGGGCCCTACCTCTGGCAACTGGAGGGCCACAGAGCGGGCCGGGAACCCCCTGGGGTTCACCCCACCAAGTGCGAGACGGGCGATCTAGATAAAACCGCGTGATACACACACTTCCCATGGTCACCCTCTCTTCCTGGCCTGGGAGGGAGATACAACATGGGACAAACAGGAGAAGCTTCTGTGGGTGGGTTTCCCTGAAGAAGCCCCGAAGAAGCTGCTGTGCTGTGAAAGCTTCCGTCTGGCGCTTCAGACGCGCGCTGATGCTTCTCCTCCAAGCGCGTGAACTCAATTTACTTCACTCGGCAACTGGGCCATGGGGCCCCCTTGGTGCAACCAGTCCACCATAGCTCAGGTGGGCACAGCAGCTCCACCCGGGAAAAGACAGAGAGCAGGGCTGCCAACCGGGGAGGGAAGCCAAGGGCTGACTCCCTGCGGTGGTGGTTCCAGCTCCTCCCCCCAACAAGCCTTTGCCACCGGAAGTGGAGGAGGGGCCCTTCCGGCTGGCTCTTGGCCTCCCTGGGCCCCGCCTCCCTCCTCCCTCCCCCGGTAGCTCTTATTTCCACTGAAGGGCTGCCAGCTCCTCTGCGTCTTGGATCCACTGCAGCCAGGAGGGCAGGGCTGTGGGACTCACTGTGGATCAGGGTTCACAGTTCAGAAGGCCCCAGGGCACCCCGATCGCTGCTCTCCTCTCAAGCTCAGCCCCTCCTGGAGCAGCCCTATGTCAGGCCCACACTGCCTTCAGTCCCCACACGTGTCCACAGGCTCCCAGGCCCTCAATCTGAAGATGGAGAGACGTCCACAGGTCTGGCTGGGTTCATGTTCCCTGGAGGTCACACACTTTATCCTGGGGGCCAGCTGGACAAGCCAGGAGCACGGATCCTGAGGCTGGGGTGGCTATAAGAGTGGAGACCACTCTACAGATGGTGTTCCCATTCTACAGATGGAGCAGAGACCCATGAGCCTGGGGGAGGGAGATGTGCCCTGGGAAGGTCCTGGGGACAGATCAGTGGTGCCTCCCCGACAGCAGAGAGGGGATGACCACAGCTCCAGTGAAAAGACAGCTGTTTGCCCCCTTCCCCTCTTCCCCCAGCAACCCCCCCAAGGTGTTCCAAGGCCTGAATGGAACAGAAGAGCTGATGGCAGACGGACGGGGTGCACTCCCAGTGGGCAGCGTTCTCCAGTCCACAGTGTGATGGGGCTGCACTTCTAAACTGGACTAGGCGATGACTGTCTGAAAGCGACTGGACATCCAGGCAGGAGCCCAGGAGCCTGGGGCAGCTGGAGCGCTGTGTGGGTGGCTCTAGACTGGCCATAGCTCCGGAGCCCACCCTCACCAAGGTCACTGGGAAGCCCTTTGCTCACATATCTGGGAGGTTGGCTGCCACTGTCTTGCTGTCTGTCCACAGAGCTCCGGGCAGGACGAGTTCAGAGCCCCCCGAGCTGCACCCACCAAGGAGCTTCTAAGTCAAGGGCCAAAGAAGGGAACAGGAAGGGGGGACGGTGGTGTGTCCAAAGCATCCACTCTCCTGGTGGATGGAGCGTGGGGGCCGGGGATGTGAACACATGAAAACCTCTCTACTTTGGACCAGGATCAAACACCCGTGGGCAGTGGGCACAGCCAAGCGGTCACAGCTGCACTGGAGCCACTCACCCTGGGGGGTGGGTTTGTCCTACATACAAGCAGAGACAAAGAGAATCCAGGAAGGAACTCATGTCTACCACCCAAGAACCTGAAGTACGTGTTCTTCCCAGAAAGGGACTTGGAAAATCACCGCTGGAGTCCAGCGCATTATTTGGCCACAGCCCATTTTCCTCCATGGCTTCAGAACAGATTGTGATGGCTTCAAATAAACTCAGTGGCCCTGTTCACAGCTAAGGACCCTATACCCCGAACACTCAGATCAACAATCCTGCCAAGAACACTGGGGTCAAAGGGGGACGACAGGGTCTGGGACGCGGTCACATTGGTGGTCCTCGTGTTCTGAGCCGCTGGGCAGGTGTGTTGTGCTGAGTCCAGGGGACGTTAGGGCTGATGCCAGCAAGAGCCCTGAGATCTCATTCTGAGCAAAGGGGGCAAGGAAGAGGGTGCCCACGTGTTGGGTGGGACCTTCCATCCACAGCCGACAGACTATCAAGGGTGAAAGGCAGAGAATGGACTTAGAACAAAAGAGATGACGTCCCTTTAGTTAAAAGTGGCGTTTAACAGGAATCCCTTAGTGATGGCATTGGGGGTATGGCCCTGTGCCGAGAGCTGAGCCAGGCGTGCTGTGTCTCTGGGTTCAGTGTAGAAAAGAAAAGCTGTGGGCAGTGAGCGTGCTAATTCGTCCGCTTGGAGCCTGTGTTTTGCAGCTGCTTGCAGGGAGGACATGAGGGGAGAGGAAGAGAGTGGGGGAGAGAAGATGGGACGGGATTGTTTGCAGCCCAGGGGTCTTGGAAGGCCTTTCCAGGCTGGGCTGGGAGGGGTGGGCTTGCCCAATGCAGGATCTTCTCCACTGTCTGCGCACACACTGGGCACAGTCTGGAGCAGATGCCTGGCTCTTGAGTCTACCAATGACTGAGCCGTGGGCACGGGCCAGCCTCAGATGGTGTCTCAGACCCAAAGCACACTGTTGACCCACCTCAGCTCACCTTTCCTGCTGACCTGCAGGACACAACAGCCTCACCCCAACTGGCACTGAAATGTTCCTTGTAAAGGAAACCTGAGGGAAGGGGTCGGGGCTGAAATTTCAGATACTAAGATTGGCTACAGAAATGCAAAGACTTTACCTTTACTATTACATCTTTAAAAAATTTCTGCCCCACTCTTTTTTGGGGAACATTTATTTTGGCCATATCACTTGCCAAGTGGGATGTTAGTTTCCTAACCAGGGATTGAACCTGTGCTCCTGACACTGGGAGCACAGAATCTTAACCACTGGAGCACTAGGCAAGTCCCTGTGAATATTTTATTTAAAGGCAACCTGATTGGATGCATGAGACAAGTGCTCGGGGCTGGTGCACTGGGATGACCCAGAGGGATGTGATGGGGAGGGAGGTGGGAGGGGGGTTCAGGATGGGGAACACATGTAAATCCATGGCTGATTCATGTCAATGTATGGCAAAAACCACTACAATATTGTAAAGTAATTAGCCTCCAACTAATAAAAATAATTGGGGAAAAAAAAATAAAGGCAACCTGAGACATTGCCAACAAGAGAACGGGTAGCAATCTTTGGTGGCATGACTTGGACATCTGTGGGGCCCTTCTGATGCTAAAGGGAGCTTAAGTCCAGCCCTTAGCGCTGGGTTTCCCAACCCTGCATGCATGTATGCTAAGTCACTTCAGTCATGTCTGACTCTCAGACCCTAGACTGTAGCCCTCCAGGCTCCTCTGCCCATGGGATTCTCCAGGCAAGAACACTGGAGTGGGTTGCCATGGCCTCTTCCAGGGGATCTTCCCAATCCAGGGATCAAACCTGTATCTCTTACGTTTTTTGCATTGGCAGGTGGGGTCTTTATCACTAGCGTCACCTGGGAAGCCCTTCCCAGCCCTGACCTAGGACTTAATCACACTGGAATCCTCAAAAGCAAACGCTTTTATTTCAAACATTGCAGAGTTGAGAGCCCATGACACCAAGGTGAGAAGGCCAGAATCATGAGGGTCACATAAAAACCACATGTTGTACCAGGGCAGGAAGGTTAAGTTTATGTCATGTGTTTGTTTCTCTGCTTTCCTGAGCAGGGCTGAAGCCTCAATATATTTGAGGTAAGGTATTTTTCTCTTTCAGGAGTATCTTTGGTTTAAAACTGAGGAAATGGAATAAAACCTTTGTGGCTCTAATTGTCTGAAATGTTTGTTTGCTTTTTGGTTTAGTTTTGGGCACTGATGTCTCCCAACAAAAAAGATTAAGGAAGGAATAGAAGGCAGGTTTGAAAAGTAATTACTCAATCAGGCCAAATGTTTGAGAAGTAATATGTTTCAAAAATGTGAATTTAAGCTAAGCAGGCCCTTGATGAAAGACTCAGATTGCAATCAGTTAACACCCACGTTTTCTCCCTCAGAGTCACAGCCCCAAAATGTCACTGTAGCATTGTTAGGACCAATGTTTAAAAATGACTGTGATGAACACAAGATGCCCTTGGGAGCTAGAAACTCAGAATGTTTTACATTGAACACTGACTTGACCCCCAAGAGCAAAACTCCTACCTCTCTGGGATAATGTAACTTGAACTGGGTGGTAAGTTCTTTTTAAGCAAGCCAATGTGCAGAGTTGTCCCCTGGGCTGGTCTTTCAGAAGCAGCTTTTCTGTTTATTATTTTCTATGCACACATATTGTTTCCTGGTTGTGTTAGTCTTAGTTCTAACAGTTCTCTTGGGTCCCAAGGCTTATTTGTTTTTGTTTTCCTTTAGTATTTGATTTTACTTCATTTCATGCAATCTAACAGGTTATCTGTCATAACATCGTTGAAGATGACTTGGACTTTTGACCAAAACATTTGTAACTAAATCATCGTGTATGATAAGCAATGCTTTATGGTTGGTTGATGATCTGCTTTAAAATGTTTCATCTAGAGAACAAGCTTCACTTTTCTAAGGTAACTTTTCTAAGTTGATGTGAGTCTAAATGCATTTGTGTTAGAGGTATCCTTCATGAGCCTTTTCCATGTGCGTCCTCTGAACCCACACGCGGCAATGTTGACAGTGCTCAGGCAGTTCCTACTTGAGGACATGTCTGTGGATCGGTGGCCCCCTCCCCAACCTTATCCTAACTCCTGCCAACAAGAATTTGGAGGATGAGGGAGCAAGGATAGGCCAGGGCTCAAACTGTGTCCTGAGAACCATGGGGATGCAAACTTCACCCAGAGAGACAACCAAACACTCTAACCAAAGTTACTCCTAAACCAGAGTCATTCCCATTTAAAAATGGTGGCAACCATTAATATTTTGTTTTCAAGACCCAGGGAAGAACACAGAGGGAAAGAAACAGAATCTCAGGAAAGTTAAGGGAGCTCAGCTCATCCAATGGACAAGCAGCAGAGCCTGTTTCAGCACAGAAATTCCAGAAGGTGTCCTGGGGGAGACCCACACCTCCTCCAGCTTTTTCCCCCTCCTCCTTCCCCTTCCTCCTCCTCCCTCCTTCCTCTTCCCCTCCCACTTCCCCTTCCTCCTCCCTCCCAGCCCAAGTCCTCAGGCTGTCTGACCTGAACTGTAGTCCAGTGCCTGAAAGAGTTACAGCTGTTCCTGTTTAAAACATAAGCTCTCTGAAAAAAAATGTGAAATGTCCTAATATCTTGCACAGAGAATGTAGAAAAATCACATTTGTTTAAACCACTGGGTGCTACCTGCGTTATTCCAATTCTGGTGACATAAGCAGGAACTGGGTCAATGTTTGGAATATTTAATATTTGAATATCTTTCATGTTTTATTTTTATTATTTTTGACGTGTTGGCACAAGGCCTCCAGCATAGTGATGTTGGGTCAAAGCTGTGGCCCCAATGTCGACCCTGATTAGTGCCTTTTCCCCCCAAACAGCCTCATGTGACTTCCCACTGAAGGACCAGGCATTTCTGCTTCTCATTAGCTCAAGGCTGTGCTGATGCTTACAAACCAACACCCCATCCTTCAATCTTTGCACCTTTGCCTGCCCAGTCCGAGGATGTTGCTGTGACTACAGGTCGCAGTGCTTCAATCAGCCCATGTGGCTGTGAGGATCCCCATTGTGCGTGGGTCCTGAAAAGGCCAATGGGAGGCGCTGGGGGTCATGCTGGTTTTGTCTGCTAGGGGCAGAGGACATAAAGGTGCTGGCCTAGGGGCTGGTTATTCACATCACAGCAGGTTGGCTGAGGATCCTGTTCAAAAGCCCACCTTATCAAGGTGTCCGAAAGCCCGCCCAGTCCTCCAAGCGCATTATTGGCAATTTTTAGGAGCAGCTTTTCTCTAAAGCCAGCAGAGGCGTAGGGAGTGTGAAGGGCGTGCAGGTGTGGGGGCTCCCTCCCGCGGTCTCTGGAGGCTGGCCCCAGGTGACCCTCTCCAGTTCACAGACCCCACATTTGGAACCCATCCGAGCGAGCAGTTTCCAGATGTGGCCAGGTGACCAGCACATGCTCTCTAATTGAGAGATGAAACGTCAGCACTCTCATGAACCTCAGAATAGCACCGACTAGTGTCTCCCATAGAAAACTTACATAAGAAATAGCATTTTATTCTATTACAATAGTAATAACTCCTGAGAAAATATGCATTAGAGCTAATGAGGATCTCAGGCCAAGTCAGTGCAGCACTTCTAATGTGGGGGAAATTGCTTAATGATTCAAGTTTGTTTTTTTTTTAACGAAAACATATTCTTTTGCTTATCCCGTTTTACTGGGATCTGTTTACCCCTTGCACGGCCACTGGCACAAGCCAGATGGAATTGTTCTCCATGTCTCTTTTCTCAGCGTCTGAATTTTTCTCTTTCCTCCTTCAATTCCCCTCTTTGGGCCTCCAGGAGGTTAGCAGGTTTCTTTTCTACCCCAAAATGGACATGGGGACATCTTTGTTTCTATTTTAACATCACCTATTTCTCATAGAATCATTCGAAGAAGTTGTTTCTGCCTCTGGTTACGTGAAAATGAAATGAAACGTCATCGACTGGAGATTCATGGGGCCGCGTTGAGCAGTGAGGGGAGCTGCGAATGGATTTCCAAACCCTTTCTCAGACATGGCCTCCAACTCGCAGGAGAGTCATAAACAGGAGGGAAGGCAACAGGGTTGGAGGAGGGGCACTGCCCCTCTGTGAACCACTGATGTTCTCCATCATAAAAAACTTCAGACATAGATTTCCCCAGTGTTTTCTGTATTTGACAAGGTCTTCTTGATGACCACGATTCCATTTTCATGCAGTAGGTGGGGGCAGGGTGGGAGAGGGCAGCGGATGAGTAACAGACTAACCTCTGCTGGGCGCAGAGGGACCCCGGGGTGTTGGAGAGAGAGAGGGAGGGAGAGAGGTGAGGACTCGCCCTCAAACGGCTCACAGGCCAGCACCTGTGGTCTGATCTCCAGAAAGACATTCCACCCCACCGCCAGGCACACAGCATGCAATAATTCATCCCAAACCTGCTCCAGCCACTTCCTGTCCTAGCCAGAATGGACATCAGACCACCGCCGGGCAGGCTTTGCACTCTGGTTGCCCGGAGCATTTAGCGAGCCAAAGCCCCTCAGAAGACCACATCCCAGCACCAACTCTGACTGCCCAGCGATCTCTCCTCAGCAAGGAAAAGTTGGCCGGCTCCCGGTTTTGTTACCGGCGGCTCACCCCACGGGCTGCAGGTCTGCGCAGCGCAGCAGCCGCTCCCTTTGGGCTCTGACCAAACACACTGGCCAGTAGGAGGGGGGTCAACAAGATCCACAGACCCGGGGGCTCACCCCACCGCCTGAGACTGGTTCTAACTAAAGCACGGAGCCACCTACTCCCGGCCCCTAAATCGGCCAAACCCTCGGCCAGAGTCTGCCGCACCGAACCTGAACCCAGGACGCGGCCGAGAAGGCGCAGACAGGAGTCCGGCCAGGAGCCTGGCGGGCGCCAGCGCATCTGACGCCGCAGAAGGGCTGTGCGCACCTGAAGTCTGGGTGACAGGCGCCTAAGGCTCTGCGTGCACGGGGACCACCCCAGGGAACGAAGGCGACCAGAGGACCCCTTCCTCTAGTCCTTCAGAAAAGCCGAGCGACCCCACTGGCAGCCTTCCCAAAGCAGGAGTCGAAGCGCCCACTACACTGGAACCGCTGCAAACGCATCGCCATCAAAGCCCCTTTCCTAGGAAAAGTGCCCAGTTTTCCCTGTAACCCAATTCCCTCGCTCCTCACCTCCGAGAGCGCGCACGAAGAGACAGAAATCGCACCAAGGAAAATCGTGACCACAACTTGAACCCCCAAACGCATCCACTCTCTGCCCTCTCCGCGAGGTGGCTGGCGGTTCCCGGGGCTGCGGGCTGTAGCGGCCGCGAGGGGCTCCCGGAGTCCCGGTCTCCGTCCCGGGCCCCAGCGCGCTCTCACCCTCGCCTTCCTTTTTCCCTCCGCTTGGTGAAGCGAAGCCCGCTTCCCTTCCCGGTCCCAGATGAACCTCGGTCCCCACCTCTGCCGCGGCCTCGCTCACCAGCCCCCGTCTGTCTCCTATGAGTCACTCGAAGGGGTCTCCCGGACCCGTAGAGCCAGTGCCTGCCGCGCGCCTCCTCCGCCCGGGAAGCCCTGCTCCACCTCGCTCCCGGGTCTCGATCTCAGCAGCTCCCTCCGACTTTGCACAGCGGCCCCTCGGCGCCGCCGGGGCGCCTGGGGTGGCGAGGCGCCAGACTGCAGCCCGGACTGCCGGCGCCCGGCCCCTTCCTCCTCATCTTCCTCGCTTGCTCCGATTCTCCTGGGCGCCTGGCGACCCCGCGCCTCCCCGGTCCCGCCGCCCGGACCGCCCGGACTCACCCCGGCGCCGCGCCGCCGCCGGTCTGCGCGCTCCGAGGCGGAGCCAGGACTCCCTCCCGCGCTGGGGCCGCCTCCCCGCCTCCCCGCCGCCCGCCCGCCCGCGGCCCCCGCCCCGCTCCCGCCGACCCCTCCGCTGCCCGCGCGGCCGGGGCGGTCGGGACTTACCGAGGTGGGCAAGGTGACCCGCTAGTGTGCTCGGCGGCGGCCCGCGCGTCTCCGGAGACAGCGAGCGAGCGCGCGGGGCGCCGGGGATCCTGCGCCCGCCTCTGCTCCCCGCTCCCTCCCCCGCCGCCCGGCCCTCCCCTCCGTCCGCTCCGCGCCTCTCGGCCCTGCGCTCGCCGCCCGCGCCCCCGGCTGCCCCGCGCGTCCTGGAGCGCCGGGGCGCGGGGCAGCGGCGGCGGCCCGGGCGGCTTGAGCTAGCGGGCGGCGGCGGCGGCGGGGCGGAGCCCGGCCCTCGGTCCTTGCGAGAAGAGGATGCGGGGAGACTCCCGCAGCGCGCGCCCGGCGGGCGGGTGGGCGAGGGGCGTCCGGGGCGCGCCGCTTGGCTCGGCTGCAGAGCCTGGAGACACGCGTGCCTGAGGCGGCGGCCACGGGCGCGGGGGGCGGCAGGGAGGAAGAGGAGGAAGGAGGGAACGTCTCCGTGTGAAGGCTCCGCCAACTTTGCCCCGGGCGGCCGGGCCCCGTGGGGGATCGCTTCTGGCAGGTGGCCCGGGCCAGTGTCTGGGAATGTGGGTGACGGAGGCTGGGGGGGAAGGGGGAGGCCCCTGGAAACTAGTGGGGCCGATTTGCCTCCCGGCTGGGAGGAGCGATGGCTCCCCTCGGTCCTAAAGGCCTCCCCAGGCTCTGGTTCGTTCTTTCTGAGGTTCCTAAGGACCCCTTTACAGGCCTGATCTGCCCGAGTCCTGACCAGCCAGGCCCCCCCCCCCCCCCGCCCCCGCGAAACCCTGCGCGGGGCTGAGACTCGGGTCCAACCCAGCGTCTGCCTGGGCATTGGGGATTGAGGGGAAACTAGGGCGGGTGAAAAAGGAGATGGGGGTGGGTGGGCATAATCCTGATGAGGAGAGTGGGTAGTGGGGAGGGAGCGAGGGAGGGCACCTCCCAAGATAGTCTGCATTTCCAAGGTTGGGGGAGGCGGGGGAAGTGGTGTTTTCAGCTGGGATTTCACAGGGAAAGAAGAAGAAAGAAATACCAGAAAGAGTGATTTAGGGAAAGAATCTGTGAACCCACTTCTGTCCCAGGCACAGCGGTGCCAGGCGGGCAGGCACTGGCCTCGCGCTGGTGGTCATGGTCTGTTTCGTCCAGGAGACCCGCCATGGTGCACTGTCTGTCCCTGCCTGGTCACCAACCCTTTGCCCCCAAGAAGGCATCTCTTCCTCTGCCAGGAGCCTAGGGTGGAGTTTCTGGAGGGCTGGGATGGGAGGTTGGGCCAGAACATAGGTCTCTCCCCCCGCGTTCCCTTTGAGGGACTGGCTCCTGTTGGGTCCCTGGCAGCCCAGAGAGAAGGCTCCTAGTGGGTACGGGGGTGGGGCATGGGTCAGCAGACCCGGCTCCATCTGTGCTCTGTCTTTATCCACCCGAAAGCCACCCCCTCTCCATCTTTGCCGGGTGGCAAAGTGCAGCCAGGTTTCTTCCTCCAGGTCCCTGCAAGGGGTGTGGTCTGGAACTCTCTGGAAAGGGCAGGGTCCACTCCTCCTGATTAGAAGAACTGCTCGGATGGGAGGAAGATGCCATCTTACCCTAGTGAACTTGCCACTGACCCTGGATCTTTTCCTGACTAGAACATTCTGTCATCTGAACAGCTGGGTTGAGCAGATACTATTAGACTCATTGGAGGTGGACAAGCATGACTCCTGTTTATCGCCTGGGAGTTTTGCAGCCACCGAAGTACAGCTGACTCGGGTTCTCACCTCTCATTGCACTTGTACTTGTCCAGGCTTTGCCTTGGCTTTGGGGGCCTGTTTTGTTTTCTGCTCCAGAGAACACCAGCATGGGGGCGCAGCTGCACCTGCCCGTGCCTCTAGGGCACGACATGCCTTTTCTACTGGACTTTTCTGGATAGAGCAGGCAGGCACCTCGTGAGTGTGGTGTAACACGTGACCCCTGGCTGTGCTGACTGCCTGCGTGGTCCTCCCTCCAGAAGTGAGGGGTGCAGAGAGCAGGGAAGGGAGTCTCTTCTCAGTGGCCTCCCGTGTGGAGTTCTGTGGTCTGCCTGTGTGTCGTGTCCTTGTTACTTTGGAACATTCCAGGCTGGTGCTTTGGAACTCAGTCCCCAAGCTCTTCCAGGTGACGTGTGGAGAGTGGGTACGTGGGGTCAGTGTGGTGCATTTCCTAGCATTTTCCAAGGCTTCGTTTTCAGAACACACTTTACTCAGTTTAGCATTTAAACAGTCTGATGGTCTTCTATTGTGGGGTGAATACGGTGGGCCCCTTCAGTCACTATGTTTTATTTTCATAAGGCTCTTGGTCCCAGCGCATCCCAGGTCCTGAACAAATAGTGATTGACTGCACTAGATGGGGGTGGTGTAGGTAAAATTAGATGTCTCTGAGGAAAGAGGGTAATTTGAAGGAAAAGGGGAAAGTTCATGATGTGGTGAGTTATTATTATTGTTCACTTCTCCCACGCCACTCACATAGCTTCAAGGATTCCAGAAGTATATTCTTTTCTAGACCCCACCCCTACACGTGTACAGACATCTTTTACTGTCTGCATTTCCATTGGGTGTCAGCATTAACTGCATGAAAAACCTGCCAGGGCCAGGAATCTCAGATGACGAGACAGGTGTCTCCTGCTCCGGGCAGATGTGGCCGCTTGGGGAAGGCACCAGGGGCCAGGTGTGCACCTGGCTGGTCTGGAATGGTAGGCAGCTGCACCTACAGGGTAGCTTCTCTTGAGCCTGGATCCCGAGGTGTTGCTCAGAATGTCGTCATCTCTGTTAGTGCCATGATGAGTGTTGAGATAGGAAGACAAGAGGGACTGCCACGTAGGGAGCAGTGGGACACAGCAGAAGTCACCAGATCTCCTGGGTGTCAAATAACCTCAACAAGGCTTATCTCTTAGGAGAGATTACAGAACTTGCAGAGCTAAGAGAGGTCGGGGGGCCATTTCCTGTGCTGTGAACTGTCGCTCAGGCACCAGCCGGCAGTCAGACTCTGCACGACTTTCAGGAGAAGCTGTTAGTGCCCAGAGGCAGGCGGGAGGATGAAAGGATGCACGGACTGGAGGTCTACTGATAGGAGATACTCCTCAGCACGTCTTGAACTGAAAGCATCCAGACCCCGGGCAGAGCTTCCAAAGTGCCCTGCATGGTGCCTGCAACTCAGCAGGCTCCTTTTAAACCACCTTTAGATCAAACGTGTGACGTGCTCAGCCTTGTTATGTGCCGATTGTAATACTAAGGATAGAGCAATAGAGCAGGTATGCCCAATTTTAAGGCAGTGTCATTCATCTTGTTCCAGCCCTCCAATCTGTTATTACATAAATTGTCTTGATAGATGACATCCAGGAATTGAAAATGTCTTGTCCCAGGAGAATCTTGTGGACTCAGAAGGACAGAAGGATGACCAGTCAGGTGTTCAGTTGCTAAGTCATGTCTGATTCTTTGCAACTCCTTGGATTGCAGCACACTAGGCTCCCCTGTTCTCCACTATCTCCCAGAGTTTGCTCAAATTCGTGTCCATTGAGTCGGTGCTGCTATCTAACCATCTCATCCTCTGCCGTCCTCTTCTGCTTTTGCCTTCCATCTTTTCCTAGTACCATTGTGTTTTCCAGTGGGCTGGTTTTTCATATCAGGTGCCCAAAGTATTGTAGGAATGATAGGCAAGGCTCTAGGAAAAAGGTGAATTTGGTATCAGAAGTAAAGGGAGAGAGATTCTGAACCTAGACAAAATTTTGAGGCAACGTTAAAGTGGGAATTTAAAACAGAAAAAGATGCACCAGAACTCCAGAATATGGGAGTCGATGGAGTTCCTGGTGCTTACTCTGGTCCTCAGGCGGCCTGAGTGGGGTGTGAAATCCAGGTCCAACTTTCAGATCTGTGGTCTGGCCTCTGGATCCCTTGCATCACTTTTTAAAAATTGGGCTTAGCTTTATTGTGCTTCACAGATTTTTTTAAATTACAAATTGAAGGTTTGAGGGAACTCTGCATTGATCCATCTATCCACGCCATTTCCTTGTATCATTTGGAAATGAATCAAGGAGGGCAGGAAGCTAACACATTGTGACCCACCTCTGTGGTCCAGTGGATCAGTTACCCACTGCTGCAAACAAACCAGCCCAAACCTTGTGGTTGAAAACGGCAACCCTCCGTTTGCTCACATATCTGAGGGTGGCGGTGCCGGCTGAACTGCTGGGCGCCTCTGGCTCCCATGGTGTCGCCTGGTCTCCCATAGACATCCGTGATCTGCTGCCCGCCAGGCCTTCCTCATGTGTCTGGGGGTGGTGACTGCAGACTGGGGTGATGGGTCCAGGCTGGCGGTGCCCAGCACCTCGGGCCCAGTGCACACGGCCTTCCAAGCTCACGTTGTATAGTGAGGTCTCCCTGACCAAAGTCATCACATGGCCTAAGGTCGAGAGGTGAGAGATGGCCTCAAGCCTTTGATGGTGGGGCCTTGAGGTCCCACTGGAGATTGGATGCGTGGGATGGGAGGCGTCCAGGCCATTTTTTCAATCAGCTGCTGCTGAATCCTGATCTGAGCTTGGTGGGGGTGGCAGGACTGACTCCAGGAGAGGAAGAGGCTGAGTGATGGGCATGGTGGTCTCATGGCCAGGGAGTGAAGAGGGGGCTCAGGTCTGGTTTGTTTCTGGCTCTGTGAACAGCCAACCTTCACCCAGGGTGTGTCTCAGGGTGGGCTGACAGTTTACCATGGTGAGGGGCTCAGCGAACCTGGGAGTAAGTGTCTGCCACTGCTGCCGCCTGTCCTCAGGCAGGGAGCCTGGTTTCCTTGCATCTAATGATTGTGGTTGTTGTATCTGCTGCCTGGCCATGTACAGAGTGCGCCGACTGTCCCCTGGGCAGGGACGGTGGGTTATTGTTCTTAACGGCAGTTGGCAAGACTGCCAGGGCTGCTGGGGACTTTTCTCAAGGAAGTCGAGGGGAATGGCAAAATCTAGATTCTCAGCACAAAGCATGCTGCTGCTGGAAGGCCTTCAGATGCCACATGAGAGGGCGATTGATGTTTTCTTTCATCCAAGTGCCTCTTCGTTTCAGGGGACAGAGTCTGAGTGAGGCCGACACCTGTCAGATCCCCCAGGTCCCTCTGCCGGCCCCTGGCTCCATGGGCCTTGCTGCTCAGGACTCGCGCTAGCGTATGTCTCAGTCTCTCTTCCCAGGACAGCCTTCATTTCTCCTATCAGAGTGTGAGCCTGTGGGCTTCTGCTCCACTCAGCTCCAGACTTTAAAGCCAGAGCCTGGAGAGATGACCCTGTGAGTCTAGGACCACCGGACACACACGGGACTCATGGGGGGACATGAAGGGGCAGGCCTGGTGACACTGTCTGGCAGGGGTCGATTCTACACCTTTCCCAGGAAACAGCCCATATGCACCCGGCAGAGAGACTGACTGGGAAAGAGGTCAAATTCAAGGGCCTGCCTCTTCTCCAGGCAGATATCGTGGGCCCTTTCCACTAAGAGTCTCCCACCCTCACCCATTCTGTCTCCTGATTTTGACAGTTTAGTTCTTCTTCCTGGACTGTCACTTGACTTGAGCTCAGATCTGGCCTCACATTCTCCTGGATACGTGGTGTCAGGTGATGACCCAGCCCATCACATCTTCGTGGCCAGTGGGGCTGGTCCTCTGTGCTCCCCCTGACCTGCCTCAGCAGGTGCCTTCTTCATCTAGGGACTCATTTCCATGACCCAGTTAATGATCCATAACCCACATCTGTTACCATGACAGAGGACAGTATCAGCATAATCGGTATCTTTCAGAAAATGTATTCTGGCTGAAAGTTGGAAATAGGATTGGTTCCAGGATGGTTGGACAGAAAAATAATTAGGAAAAGCTGATCTTTATAAAACCTCACTATTGGGATGGACTGGGAGGCCAGAATTTACATCAATGTGTTCAGAAACACTAGCCTCAAAATGGGGCTTCATAAATCCACTTCGATCCATGCACCAAAGTGGACACTGCACCGTCTTCACTCAGATGAAAGAAGACTGTGTTTTCCTTGCAGAACAAAAGAACTGTATGTACTGATCTAACATAATGAGAAGCTGAGAGGTTGGGGTCTTCGAAAACATTGCTGGTAGAGAACTAAGCACTCAAATGCATCACTAATTATTAGCATGGTTTCTGGCATTTTCTAAAAGGCCTACAAACTCATTTTTGGCTCAAGAATATATATATACATATATATATATTTTGCTGCCTGTGCTTTTTTCCTGCAAAAAAAAAAAAAAAACAGCAAATTCTGTGGCAAAAATAATCACTTCTGTAATTTTGCAGGATGTGGAACTGGAGGGGAAAACCCACAAAGGTAAGCAATTTCATCTTTGTGATTCCCAGTTTAT
The DNA here is from genome assembly GCF_910594005.1 of Cervus elaphus. Taxonomy (NCBI): domain Eukaryota; kingdom Metazoa; phylum Chordata; class Mammalia; order Artiodactyla; family Cervidae; genus Cervus; species Cervus elaphus. The sequence goes on along the minus strand of NC_057837.1, from coordinate 42,359,371 downwards.
CACTCATTTTTCAAGAAAAGAATGTTCCTTTCTGGAACAAAGGAACTCATTCGGAAAAATGCTGGAACCTGCCCTCTGTGCCCAGCTCTGCTCCCCTGGGTGACTGTCATACGCATCAGCAGCTGATCATTCCTGGGGTGCCTTGGACGTGCTTTGCTGGATATCAGGGCATGTGGGGAGAGGAGGGTCTCCTCCCACAGCAGGGGCTGAGTGTGGCCACAATAACTCACTTTGGGGCTGGCAGCACAAGGAAAGAGTCCTCTCTGGACCAGGTGCCATGATGGGAGCCCCTAGTTCAGGATAGATCTCAAGTTCCCTTGGCTGCTTCTGTGCTCTGGGTTGGGTGTGCATCTCCACCCACCCCCGGCCTGCGCTGCGCCTGCCCACCGGCAGGCTCACTGCTGACATCCCCAGTTCCTGGACACAACCTTGGGGCTTTGTCCTCTCTTCAGGAAAGGAGTCCCCCTCCTCCGTGTCTGTTTCCCAGACTGCCTCCTGCCTGGAGCGCTATTCTGTTCTTTATCCATCGCACTTGCTCTGCTTGCAAGCCTGGAAGGCCTTTATGGGGAGGACCATATGCACGGGGTATTTGGCCTGTGTTTGTCCCCAGGGTCCCCGCTGTGGCTGCCCGGGCGCTGTCCATGGTAGCAGCGGAGAAGCGGAAGAGATCAGGGAGCACACAATTTCAACACTATGGGGAGTTCTTGCTGCAAAATTATGCATGTCCTAGAATTTATGTGTATTATAGGGCTTTTTCCTTCCCACACAAATGCATTTGATAATTAAAAACTTAAATTAGCCATAACAATAATTTTGAAACGTTCTGTGGAGATTTTTAATTGCTGTGGGCTTTTGGCAGTGGCTCCTGGGTCACATGGCTTCCACTGACTGGACACCACAATCTCACAGACAGACATCCCAGCACAGCCGGGGTGGCCAGAGGTGGGGGTGGCACCTGGCAGGGGAGGGAGGCTCCGTCTCCGCGGGACAGGCCGGCCCGTCCTTCCCGAATGAGCAGCGGCTTGTGCTGAGACAGTCTGTTCTAGTCCGTCTCCCTCCGGAATCTCCTCTCTGGTTATTTCTGCTCTGCTGCCTCTGGCTCCGGCTGCCCCAGGTCACCTCAGCTCAGCCCGCTTCCCTTCCGAGGGGCTCAAGCGGGGAGGAGTGGGAGGAGCCCGGGTGTGTCCATTGCCTCCAGCGTCCACGGTGATGGGGGCTGGCCCTCCCCTCCACACTGAGCGCCCGGGTAGTTCAGGTGCCAGGCCAGCAGTGCGTCCCTGCCTTTCCTCAGTTCCTGCCCAGCCCTGGGCTTCAGATTCATGAGCCCTCACCTTCCTATAAGTAGCCTGCTCACCAAACCAAGATGGTGACCTGAGAATTACCCGATGTCTTCCCGCCGTCATCGGGAGGAGGCCGAGATAACATCCCTGTCCCAGGGGCAGGTGGACCCTGGCAGAGGCAGTGGTCCAGCGGCTGTGGGCGCAGTGTCAGCTGGGCCGTGTCTCCTTCCCTCCCCTCTCCAGGCTCTGCATTGCTGTGAGGCGTGGATGAACCCCAGCCCTGGGCACATGGATGAGCAGATCTGCTGACCACTTCGGGAGAAGGTGCTGGGCTGCTCTGGGCACCAGGCTGGTCTCTGGGCTCCGGAGCTTCTCGTGGGCGCACTCAGGCCATCTCTTCTGCAGGCATCGTGACCTGCGTGCATAGGCATGGCTCCTGGGTTGTTGTGTGGGGCAAAGAGGAGGAACCTGGCTTTGAACCACAACCCTAGGCCCAGGGTGGCCCCTGATTCCTTTGTCTGTTCTCTTTCCTGGCAACTCACCCATCTACTTATCTCCCCTTTTCCTTGGTCTTTTGCCTCGAACCATGTTCTGGCTTCAGACTTCAGCTTCTCCCACTGCAGGTGTGGGGCTGGACCTCAACCATCCTGCTTGCAAACTAGGGGCTCAGCCCTCTTCCTGGGAGGGGGACAGGCCACCCTTGGAGCTCCCTGTGGCCTTCAGGATCCCAGCTGGGCCCCTAGGTCACATTTACCAAGTGGCAGGATTGACGCTTGCATCTGGGCCTCCTGACTCTGGGTTTTTTCCGGACCATGGCCTGCACCTTGACTCGCTGACCTTGGAGGACTGGGTCTGAGGGGGAAAGAGTCAGAACAGGGAGAGGAGGGAAGCGCCCTGGAGACTTGGCTCGTGGAGCAGAAGCGTGAGACTGGAGGTGAGGAGCAGGCGTGAAACCTGCTCATGCTCTGGATTCAGGAAGCGGCGATTCCATCCTTTCTTGGGCTCTGTGTCTGTAAAGTGGAGGTGCTAGTCTCCAGGTTGTGCCTCACCCCCGTCCCCACAGGGCGATAGAGGAATGACGGGCCTGAGACCCACACGGCCCTGAGGGGATCAAGGTGCCTCTCCAATGGCTGGAAGAAACAGAAGCAGTAGAGTGCATCGTCATGGTGCCTCGGGGGGACCCCTCACGCCACTGCGTTGATCGACATGACTTCCGCTTGAGCAGACAAGTGTTTAAATCCCTCTGAGGGGCAATGAGTGCTGCCCTCCACTGGGCCTAGGCCTGCGCGTCTCCTTTTGCGCCATCCTGGTAGACCCGCCAGTGTTTGCTCTGGGCTTTGATGGCATCTGTGTTCCTGCCACACACGGCAAGGCTCCGCATGACTGCTGCTGTTCCCAGTGGGAGGGGTCTAAGACAGGCACTGAAGACCCTCCAAAGGTTGAAAGCAGGAGGAGAAGGGGATGACAGAGGATGAGATGGTTGGGTGGCATCACCGACTCCATGGACATGAGGTTGAGCAAGCTCCGGGAGTTGGTGATGGACAGGGAAGCCTGGTGTGCTGCAGTCCATGGGGTGGCCAAGAGTCGGACACAACTGAGTGACTGAACTGAACTGAAGCTCCTCCACTGAGATGGCTGTAACAAGAACCCCCTGCACCACGTTCCTAAAGCCAGCGTGGGTACTGTCTTCAGAGGACTCAGGCCACAGGGACTTCTTGCCGTGCAAACTCAGAGAGCTGGACGTGCCTGAGGGCAACGTCCTCCCTGGAGGCTGGTGAGGATGGAACGAGGCGCAGTCTGGCTCCCATACTTCCACGTGGGGGAAGCCTGAGGTGCTGCCCTCCCTCCAGAGCCTTAGGGGTCCCAATGAGGTTCCCTGCTTCAGGATGCCCTCCCCCTCCTTGAGATCCTGCCCTGGCGGGCCTGCCTCCCTTCCCACCCCTTCTCCTGCTTCCTTCCTGACCCTCGACGGGACCTTGTGCTTATCAGTCACTTGCCCATGGGGCCTCATCTCAGGGCTGATTCAGGGAGACCCACTTGAGATGCTGGGTTTCAGGACTTGCTTATCTTCCCAATAGTCTCTCTGGCAAACCTTCTCCAAGTGACCTCTGGTGCTCTCCACTGGCTCCCAGGCTTGGATTTCTCACCTGAACTAGAGTTTCTAACTTCCTGAGGCTCTGTGGCCACGATCACAAAAGGAGGCTGCTATGAGGGGTAAGACATTGTGCTCAGGAGGAAGGTACCCAGTCAGAAGGCGGTGCCGGCACTTAGCGACTCTGTATATATGTGTGTGCACATCTGTATGCACAGATGTGTGTCTGTGAAAGAGAGAGAAAGACAAACCCTGGGAGAACACTTAATTTCTCCAAGCCTCGGCTCTCATCTGTAAAATGGGGGCACTAACGGTGTCTCTTCATCATTTAAACCTCCCGCTGGCATTCAACTCACTTTAACCCTCTGTCCTTCATACCTGTCCTGCTGAGGTCATACCCTTGAGGGTACCTATGTCTGGGAGGACCCCTCTCCTGCTGCCCAGGGCTTAGAGAAGGTGGTGGGATCCATCCTTGGGGGGACACTGTCTGATGTTCTGCAGAGGGTCACCGGGAGTGGGAGATGCCAGACAGTTCCCGGGCCTCCCATTGCCGGGGCTGTGGGCTGAGCGCAGGTATCCGGCAGTGGCTACAAAGGGAAGGAGGTGGATGGCCTCGCTCTGCGGGGATGAGAAGACAGTCATCTCTGGAGTTGATGGTAAAAACAAAAGTGAAGTCATTTACTCTTGCCTCAGGCTCTCGGTGGCGAGTGGTGCTTTATAATTAGCGGATTTTGCCAGGGAGGGAATGTCAGAAATTTATGGCACCAAGGCCTGCTCATTGGATGCCCGAATATAAGACAGAAAAGGACAGAACACTTAGGGAAATTAGAAGCCATTTAGAAAATGAATCCCCAGGGGATCTGTTGAATTTCGATTGGCTGGGACATAGGCTCTTTTCTACTATATTTTCCTGTCTCCTTTCTTAGCCCCTAGTCAGGCCATCCTCCTGAAAGGCTGGCTGAGTCCTCATCATCTTGAGTGACCTCCGGGCTGTGACTGGAGGTGGGTCTGAATCCACTGAACCCTCCCTCCTCTAGGCCAGCGGGCAGTGGGAGACACGGTCCCCTCACACATTTAGGGGTTCTGGGTGTCTCCTTAGGTGCTGCAGAGGATACAGACATGGTTCCATTCAGCCTCTGCCTGGTGAGGGCTCCTAATCGAGGAGGCTGAGGTTGGGGAGACAGGACCAAGAATGTGCAAAGCGAAGAGAGCTGCGCTCTGCAGAACATCTGAGCTCTGGTGTGATGGGCCCTGCCCGCCAGGGGGGTGGCCTCGGGCCCAGCCGGCTGTTCCAGGCCCATGTGGCGAGGCCGATGGTCTCCTCACAAGAATGTTAAACATTTGGTCTAAAAAACTTGAAAACTAGGTGTACTTGCACACATTGCTTTTCATTTTATTTCCATATAACCTTGTGATCAATGTAAATATTTTCATGATACAAAAGTTTTGTTTTGTTTTTTTCCCCAGAAAGAAGATTCTATTTTATGACCTCACAAATCTGCAGAGGAAGGGATGAAAATTAAGACGCTTGATTTGGTGCCCAGACTCAGTGAGGTGGTTAGTTAGCTGTGGTGGCTAGACTGAGAGAAAGCATTTATCAACATCTTCCTGGTCAGCCTTGGGGCTGTGACATCACAGCTGAGCATTCTGGTTGTGGCCCATGTGAGGCCCACAGGTGATGCTCACAGCCTCAGGTTCACCCCTGCTCCTACTCACCTTTGGCGAAGCACTATTCTGAACAGTTTGTGTGTCTTCTCCTAGCCCACGACCTTCTACTTGTTTAACAAAATCTACATACTTTTACAATTGCCTCTAATCAGGTTCCTGATTTTAATTTCTAATTCGATGCACCATCATCATGTCGCATTATTTTGAACAAATCATTTGATTCACTATTACATTCATATTCTTAGTATGTCTCACTTGTTGTAAAAATATTGGATTGATTCATTAAACTGTGCTTAATAGGTAGAATTCAATGGTAAATAATGCCATGGTTTAACATTAAAATAAAAATTAGTAGCTAATTTGGAGGGGCAGGATGCTTTCTGGTCTGCTTCCCTTGTGACGGTGGAGGCCACTAAGTTTCTCTCGTCTGATCCCCTTGCTTCCTTGGCTGAGATCTGAGTTCCCTGACCATGGATTGAACCTGTGCCCCCACCATTAGAAGCTCAGACAGAGTCTTAACCACTGGATCCCTGATCCCTTCTTTCTTTGTGGACGTATGGACTGTCATCTACCTCTTCCCAAATAGACTTTCTTTTTCATGGATTCAAGCTTGCCTTCTTTCTGATTAATACTGAGCACTGAAACCAACTGGATTTCCTGACCCCGTGTTACACCATACTGGAATCGAGCACAGAAACCACCAGATGAAACAACACAGGGTACCCGCTCCCGGGGTGTGGGGGGACCCTGGTCCTAGAAGGTGAGTCCCAACAGAGACTCTGCTCTCAGGACTCCTTTGAGATCTTCCCTGTGCTGTGTCCACCAAAGCCAAGGCTGCTTCATCAAATGTGCTGCCCAGTTCTAACACTTCCTCACTTTTCAACACTTGCCAAGAATCCCTGCACTTGGGCCCGGTTGCCAATGAGCAGTGTCTGCAGACTTTGCCCTCTGAGCATTGATGCTGGCCAGGAGGGTCCCCTTTCCCGCCGGGGGGGACTCTATCTTTGTTCTCAACAGTGGGTTCTGGGTGGGGGTGGGGTTGGAGCACCCATGCAGGGGGTGAGCAGAGCACCAGCTCTGTGGAAACCAGGGCATCTCCCGAGAGCCGCCGGGGCTCGCCCTATATAACAGCAATTATTCCCTCCTAGACCTGCCCTTGGAAAGTGGGTTAGGTGTTGGACTTTTTTCAAGATAAGTCTGAGTGAGGCTGGCAGAGGACCTGGGACAGCAGGCAGAGCAGAGGTGGCCACGAGGATGGAGGAGCGGGCGTGTCCAGGAGGGGTAGTGGGTGGGGGGAGACAGTGCTGGGAGTGGTGTGTGTGAGTGTGAAAGTGTGAGTGTGTGAGTGTGTGTGAGTGCGCAGGTGGTGGGGGGCGGGGATCAGCTGGGGTGGGGGGAGGATCTTTGTCCTTGTGCTGCCGACTTGGCTCTTGCTCTTACGTTCAGACCCAAACACACATTCTGGGCGTGCAAGGACAGACAGACATTTCTGATTCTTTGAACAAACTTGCAGGATTCCAAATGGCCTGGGAAAGCCAGGAGCTGGCCCCAAACTGAGAATAATAAATTCAGCAGGGTCTTCACTCCCCACCAGGCACCATAGTAGACAAGAGAAAGGGGGTGGTTGGACTTTCTTTACCTTACATCTTTGTAAGGCTTCCTGGCTGGCCTTGCAGGCTGTCCGATGACCCAGGTTCACATGGCTGGTTAGAAGACTCAGTCTCCTGGTTTCTGGACCATTTTGACCAATACCCCAGTTGAACTGTTGGATAGCATCTCAGTGTTTTATGGGTAAATGAAACCCAGAGAACATAGCTGAGTTGAGGCCTCATACTTCTCGCCCAGGAAGGGAACCGATTCAGACAGTCAGAGAGATTCGGTAACAGCATTGGTCCTCAGATCACTTTTAGGAAAAATAATTAACATCCACTCTAACCTTGTGAAATTAAGCTTCTAGATGATACAACTCATATGCATGCATCATTTCAAAGAATTCACATTTCAAACCAATTTAATACCCTAATCATCATTTGAGGGAGAGGTACCAGGTGGGAAGTTGTTATAATCACACACACATTTACATAAATTCCAGGGCATGAAAACATGGCAGGGAAATGAAGACCTGTGGTGGGTTCTGGAGCAAAAACCAGTCTCTGGGAAAGTCATGAGGCCAGAATTGTTTATATTACCTGGGAGGATGAGGGGCCCACCCTCCCTGAGGCGGGGACCACAGGCTGGAGGGCACAGGTGTCCTGCATGGAGGAAATGAGGCCGAGTGGCCCCGTGGGCACGCTGGCCTGCGCACACCTCAGGGTCAGCGGGTCACGTCACAGGAGGTGTGAACTGTGATGGCCAGGAGAGTGGCATGGGGCCAAGGACATGGATTTCTTGTCTGAAAACCGCACGTCTGGGCATTTATTCAGCCTCCAGTAGTTAAAAGGGAACTTGGAGGCTGGGGTTGGAAACAAAAGAAAATGTAGGTAAGCTTTCTGGTAGACTCCTGAAGAAATGTGGCCCCCCCCCAAAAAAAAATACATTTAGTATGTTATTCTTACAACCTGTATCTTTTTATTTTTTTGCTGTGGTTGAGTACACCCGCACATACCTTATGGCAATTAAATAATTTTTTTTGCTGCACCTCCTGGCATGTGCAATCTTGGTTCCTTGGCCAGGGATTGAACCCACCTCCCCCGCATTGGAAACATGGAGTTTTAATGATTGTACTTCCAGGGAAGTCCCCCTAAAAGATCTTTCACAGCTACTCCTTGGCGAAATTGGATGAGATCCTTGCATTTCCTGTGTCTCTGCCAATGTGACAGCACCAGCTTCTAGGGCTGCATGAAGGGTCCTCTGTCTCTTTCTTATGGTGGGGGGGCTGCAGAGGCCGGGGGGTCCCGTGCAGAGCCCCAGCTCTTAGGGGAGCGGACGGTGAAGGAGGAAGGGGAGGAGCAGGGTGCATTCTTTTAACAAACATTTTCTGTTTCTAATGTGAAAATCAGTGCATAGCCATTTATATTTTCTATATAAATGTGGAAAATTATGAGAAAGTAAAATTCAGGTAGAGCCACACTTAGCACCTTTACAATTTTTGCCTTTATATTTTTAAGTTAAATCAGACTTCTACTTGTAGTTTTGTTTTTCCCAGAACATCACATTATCACACCCTGAGAAGTGAGGCCGGGCAGGGGAGGGTTGTCCTGATAGATAGGGTGCACCGTGTGGGCTCTGGGGAAGGGGCGTGACTCGGGGTGCTCAGCCCGAGGGGGAGACGACAGAGGGCAGGACAGCAGGTCCACATGACCCGTCTCTGTGTCTCAGGGTCCCTTTCAAACTGGCCTGGTTCTTGTTCCCCGTGTGCTTTATTCTCAGGCTACATTGTGTTGTCTGATTGTAACTGTATTTCATCCATTGTGGCCCTACTTATTGGACAGTTATGTCACTTATGGTGCTTGATGCCTGTAAAACACTCTTTATAGGGACCTTCAGGCATGTCCCATGAGGAATCTCGTGAATATTTGGCCACTCCTGGAGCTCAGGGCTGACAGTGGCCAGCAGCTGATGAGCTGGACAGCCCCACTTACTGGAAGGAATCCACGCCTTGTTCAGTTCAGTTCAGTTCAGTCACTCAGTCATGTCTGACTCTTTGCGACCCCATGAATCGCAGCACGCCAGGCCTCCCTGTCCATCACCAACTCCTGCAGTTTACTCAAACTCATGTCCATCGAGCCGGTGATGCCATTCAGCCATCTCATCCTCTGTTGTCCCCTTCTCCTGCTGCCTCCAATCCCTCCCAGCATCAGGGTCTTTTCCAAAGAGTCAACTCTTTGCATCAGGTGGCCAAAGTATTGGAGTTTCAGCTTCAGCATCAGTCCTTCCAATGAACACTCAGGACTAATCTCCTTTAGGATAGACTGGTTGGATCTCCTTGCAGTCCAAGGGACTCCCAAGAGTCTTCTCCAGCACCACAGTTCGAAAGCATCAATTTTCGGCATGGTCAGCTTTCTTTATAGTCCAAATCTCACATCCATACATGACTACTGGAAAAATCATAGCATTGACTAAACGGACCTTTGTTGGCAAAGTAATGTCTCTGCTTTTTAATATGCTGTCTAGGTTGGTCATAACTTTCCTTCCAAGGAGTAAGCATCTTTTAATTTCACGGCTGCAGTCACCATCCACAGTGATCTTGGAGCCCAGAAAAATAAAGTCAGCCACTGTTTCCACTGTTTCCCCATCTATTTCCCATGAAGTGATGGGACCATGATGCCATGATCTTAGTTTTCTGAATGTTGAGTTTTAAGCCAACTTTTTCACTCTCCTCTTTCACTTTTATCAAGAGGCTCTTTAGTTCTTCTTCACTTTCTGACATAAGGGTGATGTCAGCTGATATCTGAAGTTATTGATATTTCTCCTGGCAATCTTGATTCCAGCTTGTGCTTCCTCTAGCCCAGCGTTTCTCATGATGTACTCTGCATATAAGTTCAATAAGCAGGGTGACAATATACAGCCTTGACATACTCCTTTCCCTATTTGGAACCAGTCTGTTGTTCCATGTCCAGTTCCAACTGTTGCTTCCTGACCTGCATACAGATTTCTCAAGAGGAATCTCAGAATTTTCCACAGTTTAATGTGATCCACACAGTCAAAGGCTTTGGCATAGTCAATAAAGCAGACATAGATGTTTTTCTGGAACTCTCTCGCTTTTTCGATGATCCAGCGGATGTTGGCAGTTTGATCTCTGGTTCTTCTGCTTTTTCTGAAACCAGCTTGAACATCTGGAAGTTCATGGTTCATGTGTTACTGATGCTTGGCTTGGAGAATTTTGAGAATTACTTTACTAGCGTGTGAGATGAGTGCAACTGTGGGGTAGTTTGAGCATTCTTTGGCGTTGCCTTTCTTTGGGATTAGAATGAAAACTGACCTTTTCCAGTCCTGTGTCATATATATTTAACCACAATAAAAGTGGGTGGCATAACCAGAGACACAGTTTGACTAGCAGTGGCGACAGGAGTGTGGGGACACAGCCCAAGGAGAGGGTTTCCATTCTAGACTTGGGGGAACAGGAATTTTCTGGGGGGGGCGGTGGCGGGGAAGAGAGATGCTGCTGGCTCACATGGGACTTGAAGGGGAAGAGCCAACTAGTGGGGGTTAGGGATGAGTGAGAACAAAGGCTGAAACTGAAGGAGAGAGAGAGGCTGGGGTGGGGCTGTGGGGACAGGGAGGGGTTCCAGGCTGGCAGAAGAGCCAATTGGAGGATGACTGCCTCCACCCTGACCTGGCTGAGGTTACTCAGCCCTGCAGGGTCCTGCCAGGAGCCCAGGTTTGCTGTCCTTGTTGCAGGTGCCTCCTTCCCAAAGTTGATGCCCCAAGATGCAAAAAGTCAACCTTCTACAAGTTCACCCTTATTCAGGGGTCAAATTCTACTCTGAAGTGATTAATTGCATGATTAAAAACATCTTTTTTAAAAAGGATTAAAAAAATCCTTCCAGATAGAGTAAAATAAAAAATAATCATTAAATGTAACAGAAAGTCACCTTTTGAGAGTCACAATCTGTGGAAATCCACATGGACTAGACCAAATAGCCATCGTCATTCAGAGGGCTTAGTCTCATTTTAAAGCAATTTTGTTGAATTCCACACTGGACTCTACTTCTTTGCCATTGCAACTGAAAACATTAACTTGACAATCTAGTGGGACCCCAGGGCTGTGGTCATCTTCCTTGCCATCTGAAGCTTGCTGAAGCATGAGATTTCCTTGCAGGGTGTAGTGGAAGGGTTGCGGAGTGAATGAAAGAGTGAATAAATGATAACTGTCATCACTGATAGTCACAGCAAAATGGGGGATTGGTTACACCCTGTCTCCGCATCACGCAGCAATACCTACAGTACAGATGTGTTGGAGGGAACACCTATTCCAAGTAAGCTGGCTTATACTGCAAAGAATCAACACTGACTATTACCAAACCTGTGACATTCAACCCCAAAGTGAGACACCTTAAAGATGTTACTGGGATGCTACTTAAAAGCCCACTTTGCATTTTGGGGAGAGAACATGGGTTTTGGAATAAGTAGAGAAAGCATTATATCTGAGCTGAATTGCCCACAAGTTGGTGGTCAGTTACTTTACATCTGACCTCCAGGGGTGAAGCACAGAGGACTATGGATGCAGGGTAAGCATCACCCTGGTGTGAGCTGAAGCCGCAGCAAACGAGAGAGATTATTTTTTGAACTGTAGGTAGATTCAGTAAAAACTGTGTGTGGCTCAGACTTGCTGACGTGGGTATAGGACGGAATTTTGCTTCAGCAGGTCCTGTGATACAGATGCACCTGGCAGAGCAGAGGCTTTGATTCTTGGGCAGAAATAGTTTCTTTTGGATCGAGGAATACACTAAGACTCTCTATAGTTTTTCTCTTAGTTTCGTCCCAAATGTGGTGGAGCTCACAATTTCTTTCTCCAGGAATTGGCTTCCCAAACTGTTTTTTCCTGTTTGTGAGCAACACTTACTAGTAAGTCCTGTCCTGCCTGCTTCCTGTCCCACTTGAGATGGCTAAAGAGAATCTGTGTTCCTGAGTTCTGCTCCATCACTTCACCAACAAATCATCACATACTGGTTATTCAAAACAGAGGAGAGTTTCGAGGATAAAAAATATACAGAAAAAATGGCTAACTGAATGCTCTAGGACAATGATTTTTCAAGGTGTGGTTTTATATCCCATCTCAGAAGACTGGACGCCTGGACTGAACAAAACAGGGGAGCCTTGTGTCCTCATGGAAGATGTCAGCCTCCCCTAAGCTTGTTCCAAATGGGTGGCCTCAACCCCAAAGAGATTTGGAATCAGTACCTTACGGTGTGTGAAACCAAACAATCTCTGTAGTAATTTTAGGCAACTTCTTATTATACTGGGTTGACCCAGAAGTTAGTTCATTTTTTCTGTAAGATGTTGCAGAGAAACCCAGACAAAATTTTGGGCCAACCCAATGTATCATGGAGAAATGCTTTTGTTCAAACACTAATAGCATTTTGCCAAGAGAACACACTGGTCATAGCAAACACCCTCTTCCAACAACGCAAGAGAAGACTCTACACATGGACATCACCAGATGGTCAACACCAAAATCAGATTGATTATAGTCTTTGCAGTCAAAGATGGAGAAGCTCTATATAGTCAGCAAAAACAGGACCAGGAACTGACTGTGGCTCAAATCATGAACTCCTTATCACCAAATTCAGACTTATATTGAAGAAAGTAGGGAAAACCACTAGACCATTCAGGTATGACCTAAATCAAACCCCTTACAAGTGAGAAATAGATTTAAGGGACTAAATCTGATGGACAGAGTGCCCGATGAACTATGGATGGAGGTTCATGACATTGTACAGGAGAAAGGGAGCAAGACCATCCCCCCAGAAAAGAAACTCAAAAAAGAAACATGGCTCTCTGAGGAGGTCTTACAAACAGCTGTGAAATGAAGAGAAGTGAAAAGCAAAGGAGAAAAGGAAGGATATATCCATCTGAATGCAGAGTTCCGAAGAATATCAAGGAGAGATAAGAAAGCCTTCCTCACTGATCAAGGCAAAGAAATAGAGGAAAACAATAGAATGGGAAAGACTAGAGATCTCTTCAAGAAAATTAGCGATACCAAGGGAAAATTTCACGCAAAGATGGGCTCAATAAAGGACAGAAATGGTATGGACATAACAGAAGCAGAAGACATTAAAAAGAGGTGGCAAGAATACACAGAAGAACTATACAAAAAAGATCTTCATGACCCAGATAATCACTATGGTGTGATCACTCACCTAGAGTCAGGCATCCTGGAATGTGAAGTCAAGTGGGCCTTAGGAAGCATCACTCAAATAAAGCTAGTGGAGGTGGTGGAATTCCGGTTGAGGTATTGAAGATGATGCTGTGAAAGCGCTGCACTCAGTATGCCAGCAAATTTGGAAAACTCAGCAGTGGCCACAGGACTAGAAAAGGTCAGTTTTCATTCCAACCCCAAAGAAAGGCAATGCCAAAGAATGCTCAAACTACTGCACAATTGTACTCATCTCACATGCTAGTAAAGTAATGCTCAAAATTATCCAAGCCAGGCTTCAAGAGTACATGAACCGTTACCTTCCAGATGTTCAAGCTGGATTTAGAAAAGGCAGAGGAACCAGAGATCAAATTGCCAATATCTGTTGGATCACTGAAAAAGCAAGAGGGTTCCAGAAAACCTTTTTTGCTTTATTAACTATGCAAAAGCCTTTGACTGTGTGAAATGCAACAAACTGTGGAAAATTCTTCAAGAGATGGGAATACCAGACCACGTGACCTGCCTCTCGAGAAATCTGTATGCAGGTCAGGAAGCAACAGCTAGAACTGGACATGGAACAACAGACTGGTTCCAAATAGGAAAAGGAGTATGTCAAGGCTGTATCTTTTCACCCTGCTTATTGAACTTACATGCAGAGTACATCATGAGAAACGCTGGGCTGGAGGAAGCACAAGCTGGAATCAAGATTGCCAGGAGAAATATCAATAACCTCAGATATGCAGATGACATCACCCTTATGTCAGAAAGTGAAGAAGAACTAAAGAGCCTCTTGATGAAAGTGAAAGAGGAGAGTGAAAAAGTTGGCTTAAAACTCAACATTCAGAAAACTGAGATCATGGCATCCATGATCATGGCATCTGGTCCCATCACTTCATGGGAAATAGATGGGGAAACAGTGGAAACAGTGGCTGACTTTATTTTGGGGGGCTCCAAAATCACTGTGGACGGTGACTGCAGCCATGGAATTAAAAGACACTTACTCCTTGGAAGGAAAGTTGTGACCAACCTAGATAGTGTATTAAAAAGCAGAGACATTACTTTGCCAACAAAGGTCCGTCTAGTCAAAGCTATGGTTTTTCCACTAGTCATGTATGGATGTGAGAGTTGGACTATAAAGAAAGCTGAGCACCGAAGAATTGATGCTTTTGAACTGTGGTGCTGGAGAAGACTCTTGAGAGTCCCCTGGACTACAGGGAGATCGAACCAGTCCATCCTACAGGAAATCAGTCCTGAATATTCATTGGAAGAACTGATTTTGAGGCTGAAACTCCACTACTTTGACCACCTGATGCGAAGAGCTGACTTATTTGAAAAGACCCTGATGCTGGGACAGATTGAAGACGGGAGGAGAAGCGGATGACAGAGGATGAGATGGTTGGATGGCATCACTGACTCAATGAACATGAGTTTGAGTAAACTCCGGGAGTTGGTGATGGACAGGGAGGCCTGGCGTGCTGCGGTCCATGCGATTGCAGAGTCAGACATGACTGAGGGGCTGAACTGAACTGAACTGAACATAGACATGTACCAGACATATATATATATATATATATATATATATATGATGCTCTTACAAAACACACAGCAAGGAGGTAAAAGTGATGATGGATCAACATCTAATAACAGTGGTTTGGGGGTCTGGAGGCTCTGTGACTGTTTTTTTGAAAAAACTGTTTTCTAAATTTGTGTGTTTCCCTAACCTGTGTAGAGGTCAGGTTACTCTCACATCACATCAATCTCCTCCGTGGATGTATGTTGGGGCACGGCTGTCATCCTTGTCTGTGTATCCACTTGGTCAGAAGGGAACTTGTGTGTGTGTGTGCGTACTCAGTCATGTCAAACTCTTTGCAACCCTATGGACTGTAGCCCACCAGGCTCCTCTGTCCATGGGAATCTCCAGGCAAGAACACTGGAGTAGGTAGCCATTCCCTCCTCCAGGGGATCTTCCCGACCCAGAGATCGAACCTGTGTCTCTTGTGTCTCCTGCACTGCAGGTGGATTCTTTACCACTGAGCTACTGGGGAACCCCAAAGGGAACTTGACATTCAGTATAATGAGGACTCTTCACTCATCGGGACTGCAAGATTGACATGATGCACCAGCTGCCTCGGGGAAGTGGGGCCCCAGACCTCAGGGTTTCCTTGTATGAGTCAACACCACTTCTGCAATACAGCTACTTCCCAGCTGTGAAATTCCCTCCAGCTCTGAAGACTGCACAAGCAGTCTGATACATCTTGCAGCAGGCCTTTGGCCAAAAGCAATAAAAACCTCACTTATGGATGAGACCGATGCTCAGTGGGAAGGGGAAACATTTGTCCACCTTGACCTGGAGGAGAAGCTGGGCTCAAGGAGGAGGGAACAGAGCGTGGTGGCTTCTGGCTGGGGCCCTGTCCCTGGGTGAGGAGTTCCATCATTCCAGGGGACTGAGGGGAAAAGAGGGGGAGGGACATGGAGCACACCCAAGAGCTCCCATTTTCTGAGTAAAGGACAGACCATCACAGTTGGTTCCATTTCTGAAAAACCACCTTCGAAAATACCCCTTTCCAATGACAGCATGTGGACAGTGTAGGGGAGTGGAAGCTAGGACCCACCAAGAGGAGATTTAGCAGCCTCATAACCCAGGATGTTATGGGTCCAGCTGCATAGTGTTGCCCAAGCATAGGCCAGCCTCCCAGCAGACATGGACAGACCTCTTCTCATTTGCTTACAGGGGCATCTGTACCTCCCTCAACCCAGATGGTCATCAAACTCAACTACCTTCCTGAATAGGCAAATACCTGTTTATTATTTTTTTATTTTTATTTTTTTTGCAAATACATGTTTAAATAGGTAAATCCTCATCTAAATAGGCAAGTCCCTGTCTCAACCCAGACTCCCATTTCCAGCACCCTTGGCAGCCAGCAGGGTTCAGGTGACTCAGTTCTGACCAACAAGAGGTGAGGTGAAGGGCTGCTACAGGATTTCTGGGGGAAATGGTGGGCCAGATGTTCTCTGCTGTGAACTCTTAGCTCTGCCCTCATAGCTCAAAACAGCCATAGACAACGCATAACAAGGGGGTTGGCTGTGTTCCAATAAAATATTTACAGAAACAGGTGGTAGGTGGGATTTGGCCCCCGGCTGACTCCAGAGATAGACTCCGGGGGAGAAAAGGCAACAGGCTTTTGTCGCATGTTCTGCACCATCGGGTGTTTCACATGTATTTACCCACTTTCATCATTTACACATTTCTGTAAAATGGACAGCAAGTTCAGAGAGTCACATACAGCATCCAGTGCTGCAAGCTTAACAAACAGTTCAAAGCCAAAGCTCGAAGCTTCACACTGCGTCTTCTGCTCATTTGGGAAAATTCCCGTTTACCATCCTTGGAAGTGACAGAATGCAGCAGATCCCTTCATGATTTCTTGTTAAAGGGACTCTGCTGTCTGTTCCTCCCACACACCTGCTGATGAATGGCTTTGCTTGAGGAGAAAAGGGTACCTGCAGGCAGGTGAGGGGACCCTGGGCCAGCACCTGCTGAAGCCCCTGCCATCTGCACTGAGTATGTTTAATGGCTGCAGTGGAGGCCCCCTCCCTCCATCCTTGCACGGCGGGTGGGCAGCCTGTTGAAGGAGGCCCGTGGCGCATGCACACCATGTAGGATCTACTGCTGGAGCATCATGTATTCAACCTTCGCTGCATCTGTGAACACTTGGCTTATTTCCAGTTTCCTCCTTCTTGGGATAAACCAAGCTGCAGTGACATCTCTCTTCTCCTGCAGGAACAGCCAGGATGCCGTCACTCTGCCAGATGCCGCGCGGACTCACACTGCCCAAAGGAGCTGACTTCTCCCTCTTTTCGGTGCGGAGAGGCTGGAGGTTGGGTTCTCAAGTTTTACTTTGAGTCCTTTTTATTTTTATTATCTTCTTTCTTTAATTGGAGTGTGATTGCTTTACGGTACTGTGTTAGTTTCTGTTATACAGCAACATGAATCAGCTGTAAAGTTTTCATATATCCCCTCCCACCACCTGCCCCATCCCATCCTTCTAGGCTGTCATGGCAGCTTCGCACAAGCTGTCTATTTCACACACAGTAGTGTGTACATGTCAGTGCTACTCTCTCAATTTGTCCCACCCTCTCCTTCCCCTGCTGTGTCCACAAGTCCTTTCTCTACGTCTGTGCCTCTATTCCTGCCTTATAAACAGGTTCATCAGCACCATTTTTCTAGATTCCATATGTATGCATTAATATGCTATATTTGTTTTTCTCCTTCCGACTTACTTCACTCTGTATGAGAGACTCTAGGTCCATCCACATCACCACAAATGACTCAATGTTGTTCCTTTTTATGGCTGAGTAATATTCCACTGTATATATGTATCACAAGGTCTTTATCCATTTATTTGTTGATGGACATCTAGGTTGCTTCCACATACTGGCTATTGTGAATAGTGCTGTAGTGAACATTGGGATGCATGTGTCTTTTTGAATTATGGTTTTCTTACTTTGAGTCCTTTAATTAGACTCAGGTGCTGTGTCCCAGGCAGAGAATCTCACAAGAAATGTTTCAATTGAATAAACTTCAAGTTTTATTTTATCCCACCCACAAAGTCCCTTTGAAAGCTCCCTGGACAAGGGAAAAGGACAAAAGCAAAGTATTTCCACTAGTGGCTGGAAGAACCCATCAGCCAATAGGGCAAGGGCAGGTGGGCAGCAAGAATCAAAGCAGGTCTCCCCTGGATGTGCTCTGAGGTCTGTCCAGGCAGGTGGCTTACACACTTTGCAGACATGGCAGAATTAAGCCTTGGGCATCTGACTTATCACCTCTGGGATTTTAGATCCTTCAGACTCAGCTCAGCAGCTCTGACCTTTGTGTGTATGTCTGTGCATGCCTGTGTGTGCACAGACATGTACGTGCATGTGCACATGTGTTTGTCTTGTATAATAGAAGGAAAAGGATTAGGGTTGACTCAACCATAGCATAAACTAGATAAAAATTGTTTTACTTTATTTCATTTTCATATCTTTTCATATATTTACACACCATGAAAGAAAAAAGAAAAATCTTCAATGTTCAATCAGTAACAGTTATCAATGTTTGAAAGTTTGGCCATTTGATGGCACTTTTGATTTTCTTTGTTAATTTCATTATTATTTCCTGGATTCCATTGTTTTCTATATACTTTCTAGCTATGTAAATTAATTATTTTGGGAATTACCTACTCTCATACTCTATAATTTTTTCCATCCAGTTACTATTATTTTTCTTTAATATTGTAGTACAGTATTTTTTTACTATAAAGATAAAAATTATACATTTTTTTTTACAATAAAGATGCTATTCCTATGCCAATTACATATGCTAGAAATCACTTTGTCAAGTATATATGCCAGGCTGCTCTTGCTCATTTTGTTTTGTCCCTGAGACCACTTAAAATTTTTTTCAAAGTCAAATTTATCCATCTTTTTATTATCTTGCTTCCTGTGTGGCTGAGAGGGCTTTCTCTCACCTCAAGGGTGTACACACATTCTACTGAAGCTGCTTTCATTCTCTTCCGGCCTCACTGTGCACATCTCACTGACATGTGTGTTTGTAACTCTCAAACCAGATGTTTTGTTGTGAAAAAGTGAAAGTGTTAGTCGCTCAGCTGTGTCTGACTCTTTGTGACCCTGTGGACTATAGCCCACCAGGTTCCTCTGTCCATGGGATTCTTCAGGCAAGAATACTGGAGTGGGTTGCCATTCCCTCCTCCAGGGGATCTTCCCAACCCAAAGATCGAACCTGGGTCTCCTGCATTGCAGGCAGATTCTCTACCATCTGAGCTACCAAGGAAGCTTTATGTTTGACCCAGTAATGAATCTAGAATTTATCTTTATATGTAGAATGATAGAAACAAAGTTGTATTAGTTTACTGTTGCTGCTGTAACAAGTTACCAAAGACTTTGTGGCTTACATCACCGGAATTACTGTGTCACAGCGCTGTAGACCAGAAGTCCCACAGGGCTCATTGGACCAAGATGAGGTCGTTGGGGAAACCCTTTCCTTTCTGGGGCCTCGGGGAGGACAGGCTGTCACCTTTTCAGCTCCTGGAGGGGCCACTGCTCCTCTATCTCAGGACCCTTCCTCCTTCGGTGTCTCTGTGGCTGACATCAGCCAGGACAGTTTCGCTTTCAAAGGCTCTCGGGTTTGGTTTGAGCCCCAGGGGTCTGGGGTCAGCTCTCCATTTCAAGGTCCATGAACTTAATAGAATCTTTGAAGTTCCTTCTGCCATGAAAGGTCATAAAGTATAGGGGGTAGCATGGGGGCTATGATTCTGCTTACCACAAACGGAATGGATTTGCCAAAATACAATGTACTGAAGGGTCCATCTTTTCCCCATTTTTGCACATCCTGTTTGTATCACATAGGGATCTCTTCCTGGAATATCTGTCTTCTCTGGCTCATCTGTTTGTCTAGACCTGTGTCAGCACCACCCAGATTTCACTACTCTGACTGCTGAGGTTGCTTTCACATCTGGTATGGCAGGTATCTCATTAATATTGATGTTTTAAAAATTCTTACTCTTCCTTTATATCCTCTTTTCCATATGAACTTTATAGACACCTTGCCAAGGTTCATTAAAAATCACCATAGGATTTTGATAGCAATTTGTAAGTTTACTGATGGGTTTAAAAGTATTTCCACTTTTATAGCACTGGGCATATCAGTGTGTTTCTTGTTCTCACATCCTTGTCCTTCCGTAAAGGGAGACCAAATCATGCGTGTATGGATTTTTTTAACCTGCTGTCTGTGCATTTCTTAATTGGCTTATTCCTGGGTATTTTATTATGTTTGCACCCTGAATGCCATCTCCTTTTCTCCTGACTGTTGCCAGTGGCAGCTTGGCTGGGTTTTGTGTGGAATTGTTACCAAGCTGCCTTCGGTGCCCTCATTAGTCCCCCCACTCGGTCTGTTGATTCTATCGGAGTTCTTAAGTGGACAAATATTTGGAATTAGAATTCAGAAGCACAAATTACGGTTGTTAATCATTTCCTTTTCATTGTACAATTTTGCCCTAAGGCTTTTTTGCAGTCAAGAAAAAAGGCAGAGTTAAATAATTTCTTTCAAAGAAGGTTCATTCATCCCACTCCCAATTTATTCATGAGAAAAACAGAATGAACGTGGGGAAGGGGAGGGGGGGTTGCTGGGGCCTCCCCATAGGGAGGGGAGTCTGGTGAGTGAGGGAGGGGACAGAGGGGACGCTCTTCTGTCTGCTCAGGGATCCCAATGCCCCTGCCTCTGCCTCTCGCCAGCCTCCTAGGCCAGTTGCTCAGGGCTGTCTCTCTGTGGGTTGTTAGGAGCTCAGGGCTCTTGAGGAGGGGTCCTGACCTTTCTTGGGTCTGGGCTGTCTCTACCTGTCTCGGAAGTGATTAGAAAAAGCACGGAGTGCATGGTTTTGCTTTAGATCTGAATAGAATATCAAGAACTCCCATGTCACGAGTTCCTTGGTGTTTTTACCCTGGTATCCCCCTATCTGCACCCGCCTCCACCCCCTGCATCTCAGTAGGATGTAAACTGCAGCTCTATTCAGGAGTCAGTGGGCAGAACTGTTACTTTGCTTACGGGAAATCTACATGGAGGGAAAGCCAGTGGAAGGGTCTTGGGAGGAAAGAGGACAGTTTCCCAGGTGGTGGCAGGATGTAGGATGGGGTGGAGTCTGAGATCTCAGTTAAACTGAGCTCTGTCTCTAGGGCCTTGGAAAATGTACAGTTTCACCTCGATATTCTTCTTTCTAGAAGCATACTTCCTGGTTGTGTTTGTGTGACTCTGTTCACTCTGTCCGTTCTGCTTTTCACACACACACGCGCATATGTACATGTATATAAACTATTAGCAATAGAGGTTTAACTTTTCCTGCGCGCTATTCTCTAAGTGTATCTTTTTTATAGCAGCCTGTTCTTGTTCTATGGATGCAATGCTTTTATTATTCTCACCACTGATCACCAATTAGAAGTATTTTTAGGCTGCATTTTTCCTACATTTAACATAGTTTCAGTGGGTTGATTGGATGAAGCTTGATTCCTCTCTTTGAGTGACAAAGTCTTATATTTCATAAATTATCTTCTGTATAATACACATTATGTTTACATATAAGTATATATAACTATATGATGTAAGCTATATATTCATATACATGTATAACATATTTATAACTATAAACATATATATTATACTTATCTACTTTAACCACTTTTACTAATTGAGTTTTTACTATTGGATCCTCATTTTTTATTTTTTATTTCTTTCCTAGGCAGTTTCCTTTGAGCTAATCACATTGTTAGTATATTATTTTTTTGTCTACTATAATTTTATTTTTTAATGGTTTTTCTAGAAATTTTACTATGCATTTTCATTTGCCACAGTCTACATATAATTAGCCTTGCATCATTTTATAGAAAATGTTCTAATATTACAGCAGAATAACTCCAGTTACACCATATAATTCATATTTTTATCACATTTTCCCTTTTAAATATGTTATAGCCCTTAGTATCATGTTATTCTATTTTCTTTAAACATTCAAGTATCTTTTGTTAGTTGAAATACAGTTGACACGTAATATTATGTTAGTCTCCAGGGCACTACAGTGATGTGACATTTGCATACCTAATGAAATGATCACCAAAATAATTTTACTAACCATCTGTCCCTATACAAAGTTATTATGATTTTCTTGACCGTATTCCTTAGGCAGTATATTACATCCCCACAGCTTTGTTTATTTTAAATTGGAAGTCTGCATCTCTTCTTCACCTATTCTGCACCCTCCCAACATTCAAGTATCTTTTAAGAAAGTTATAAGAAGAAAAAGTATATAATCTTCAAATTAATCCTTTAATATTTCCAATGCTTTCTTTCCTTCCTTTGGAGTCATTTATCCACTTGGTATTATTTCCCTTCAACCTGAAGAATTTCTTTGTGCTTAGTCACTCAGTCATGTCTGACTCTTTGTGACCCCATGGACTGCAGCCCCACCAGGCTCCTCTGTCCATGGGGATTCTCCAGGCAAGAATACTTGAGTGGGTTGCCATGCCCTCCTCCAGAGGATCTTCCCAACCCAGGGATCGAGCCCAGGTCTCCTGCATTGCAGGTGGATTCTTTATCATCTGAGTCACCAGGGAAATGAAGAATTCCTTTACTATTTAATATTGTGAAAGTCTGTTGGTTAACAACTTTTTTCAGATTTTTAATTATATGCATATGTTTTTATTTCACTCTCATATTTAAGGATTTTTTTGCTATATATATATATGTATATACATATAAAATGAAAGTGAAAGTCTCTCAGTTCTGTCTGACTCTTTGCGACCCAGTGAACTATACAGTCCATGAAATTTTCTAGGCCAGAATACTGGAGTAGGTAGTCTCTCACATTGCAGGTGGATTCTTTACCAGCTGAGCCACCAGGGAAGTCCAAGAATCCTGGAGTGGGTAGCTTATTCCTTCTCCAGCAAATTTTCCCAATCCAGGAAACGAACTAGGGTCTCCTGCATTGCAGATGGCTTCTTTGCCAACTGAGCTACCAGGGTATAGATTGATGCATTTTTTCAGCACCTTAAAGCTGCCATTGCATCGCCTTTTGATCTATGACTATGATAAAAAGTCATCATTAATCGCATCACTAGGGTCATAAATAATATATCTTTTTCCCTCTGGATGCTTTTAAGGTGTACCTAAGGTCTGATGGTTTTCCTTGCTTTCATTCTGATTGGGATTTGCTGAGGTTCATTCATCTGTAAATTGGGTTTGTTTTTTTTTTTTCCATCTTTAGGGAACTTTTTGGTCCTTATGGTTTCAAATATTTTTCTACCTCATTCTCACTATTCTCCTTCTGAAATTCCAATCACCCAAATGATATTATGCCAGAGGTCATTTGTATTCCGTTTATATTTTTTCAAACTTTTTTCTTCTCTATTCTTCAGATTACAAAACTTCTGCTAATCCTTGGTTGAGGTCAATGACCTTTATTTTTTGCAATCTATAACCTGCTTCCATAACCCAAGGGAATTTATAATTTATATACTGTAATGATCAGTTCTAGAATTTCCATTTGGTTTTCTTTTACATTTCCGTTTCTACTGAGATTCTCCGTTCCACCATTACAATTCAACTTTTCCTTTGAATGTTCCAGTGCTTTTATAAGCTTTACTTAAATGCTTTTATTGCTAATTTTTACATCTGTGTTAGCTTTCGAGGTGTTTTATATTGACTGCTTTCCCCCTTAGATTATAGTCATGATTTCCTGCTTTTTCACATATCTAATAATTTTCTATTGTATGCTAGGCCATTGTCTTCAGGTTTCTCAGCTCCTAGAGGGGAAGCCAAACCTCCCTTGGTGGGTAAGCACCGATCAGTACCTTCTGCAATGTCCCCACTGCTCATGGGCGGGTGCTCGCGCTCCTTGCTGTCTACAAGGAGCCCTTCCAAGGAAGAAGAATCAGAGTGAGATGTCAGGGTCAGAAAGGGCCCAGGTCTGCCTGCAACTCCCCCCTTTTCCAACTTCCTTCCTCACCCTCCATTTGGCATGAAGCTCCTGAAAGTGCCTTCCACTGGCTGTCCCTGGGGAGTGGTCCTGTTTCTCCATCGAGGGGGTCGGCTTTACTGGGCTAGTGAAGTGTGATCTGCCACCGCCATCCTGGAAGCCCAGGATGCTGGGGTCAGTGGTCCGGTTGCTGGCAGCATTATCCGGTGCCTTAAACTCCCAAAAGGGTCATCAGGACTGAGGACTGGGCACTCCCGCAGGGCTCCCTTGAGTGGGAGGAGATGGCAAAGGTTTTCCCAAGAGCATTGGAGCTGCAGCCTGGGGTTACCCAGTCACTGTCCCTGTGATCACTGTGACCAGGCATGGACTCCCCATCCAACTTCTGGAGTCACATTTGGAAGATTTGAGGACAATCTGTCATGTCAGGAGGATTGGGACAAAGTTTGCAGATGTGGCCTGGGAATTGAGGAGAAAGGGAAGAGACCCCTTTTCTGAGTCCTGGGACGAGTGCACTGTGAAGGAGCCCAAGGAAAAGCAAACAGTGATTCTGTTACCATTCACTTAAATGTAGAGCTTGGAATTCCATTGCTGTCACTTGCAAGGCCTAAAGCACAGGCTTCAGAGATTTGAGAGGAACTGTTCTGTTGGGTCTGATCTCCCTGGCGGGGGGCGGGGGGAGCACTGTGGGTGGTGGGCTGTGGGTGGGAGGCCTCGCATCATAGTACCAACAGCTGGGGGAACACTGAGAAGGTTCACAAGTTCCCACAATAGCAGAGTCAGTAAAGGGGCTGGTGGGAGTCCAGGGCCCTGTTGACCACATGCTCTCTGATTCTGTGGGACCATTTCCAGCCAATCCCCACGCTGCATGCTGCACACTGCACAGAGGAGGCAGGATATCTTTTTCAACCTAAAATTCAAGATTCCATTAAAAAAAAAAATATATATATATATATGAAATGGGGCTTCCCTGGTCGCTCAGCTGGTAAAGAATCTGCCTGCAATGCAGGAGACCTGGGTTCAACCCCTGGGTTGGGAAGATCCCCTGGAAAAGGGAATGGCAACCCACTCCAGTATTCTTGCCTGGAGAATCCCATGGACAGAGGAGCCTGGCAGGCTATAGTTCATGGGGTTGCAAAGAGTCGGACATGTCTGAGCGATTGAGCATAGCACAGCACAGCACGCATATATGTATGTATACCTTATGTATATGTATACACTTCACAATGAAAGGAGATCTTTCAGTAAAGTATCTTAGAATTGACTGAAGTTGGTTCCCTGGAAGCAGAACCTGAGCACGTGATTTATGGAGCACAGGCTCTTAGGAGAAGCCTGCAGCGGAGGAGGGAAGCAGGGGGAATTCTGGGCAAAGGGAACCCTCCTGCACTGTGGGTGGGAATGTAAATCGGTACAGCCACTATGGAGAACAGCATGCAGGTTCCTTAAAAACCTAGGAATAAAACTACCATATGATCCAGCAATCCTACTACTGGACATGGACCCAGAGAAAACCATAATTCTAAAAGATACATACCTCCTGGGTTCACTGCAGCATTATTCACAATGGCCAGGACATGGAAGCAACCTAAATGTTCATCAGCAGAGGAATGGATAAAGAAGATGTGAAACACAATGGAATATTACTCAGCAATTACAAAGTCTAAATAATGCCATTTGCAGCAACATGGATGGACCTAGAGATTGTCATACTGAGTGAAGTTAAGTCGGACAGAGAAAGACAAGTATCACATGATATTGCTTATATGTGGAATATTTTTAAAAAATGGCACAAATGAACTTATTTACAAAACAGAAGTAGAGGCACGAATGTAAAAAACAATCTTATGGTTATCAGGTGATAGGGAGATTGGGACTGACATGTATACACTACTATGTATAAAATAGATAATTAACAAGGATCTACTTACTGTATAACACAGGGAACTCCATTCAATAATCTGTAATGGCCTGTATGGGAAAAGAATCTTAAAAAGATGGATATGTGTGTCAGTATAACTGATTCACTTCGCTGTACTCCTGAAACTAATACGACATTGTAAATCAACTATACTCCAGTAAAAATTAAAAAAAAAAAAGAGAGAAGGAGAGAGAGGTGTGACCTCCACCTGATCCTGCAGAGCTCTGGGCTGTGAGTGGTTCCAAGGCAGCTCATCCACCCAGAAGGAAGGGACTGGGCCACTAACCCCAGATCACCAGTCGGGGGCTGGGGGCCCTTCTGGTGGGGGCTGGGGCAGCATCCCAGGGCCCCTCCAGGTTTGCTTGCGCCCAGAGCCGCCCCCCAGAGAGGCTCATGCAGCTAGGACCTGGCTGCCCAAGCTCAGTTAAAGGGCGCCAGCAGCATCTGCTACAGGCATCTAGTGACTGTTGGCTTGAGAATGGAAACAACAGTAATGAAAGATTTATTCACCCTCAGATGCTGAGATAAACCCAGGCCCTCAATTGACTGTATTAGCAAGAACAAGTGCAAATTCTTCTGAATGCGTTTTAATCTGTATTACCTGCTGAAGAACACAAACAATCTGTAAGTTACATGCAGGCAAATAAAAATAGCTCCACTGGGCATTTGCATCATATTTTAAAGTTATTGAAGTACTTTCATACCTCATTTATTACGAAAGCAACACACAGCGAGTCATCATTTTTTCCCTGAGAAATACGAACCCCGGAAGGCTGGGGGACAGAACTCAGACCTGAAAGACAGATGGGGAGTAATGCGCTGCTTCTTCCTCTCTGGCAGATTCCCCCATCATTCTTCCCTCACTTTTAAAGTGCTCCCCATTTCTTGGTCCTGGCAGGTTTAGTCATCTCTTATCTGAGCCTCTGTAGAGCCTCATTCTGAACTTCACTTGACCTTTGACCCCTGACCCTGTCCTGCCAAGGCACATGTTGATGCATTTTCCTAGGACTGAACAGATTAGCACCCACCAGAGACACAGTGGAAAAATCCAAGACTCCCCTCCCAGGCCCAGCTGGAATCTTTGCTAAGAGACTCTCAGACTCCTGTGCCCGGGGCTGCCAGGGTCCT
Source organism: Cervus elaphus (assembly GCF_910594005.1). Classification (NCBI taxonomy): domain Eukaryota; kingdom Metazoa; phylum Chordata; class Mammalia; order Artiodactyla; family Cervidae; genus Cervus; species Cervus elaphus. The sequence continues at coordinate 42,332,970 of NC_057837.1, read as the reverse complement.
CGGTAAATCCTGAGGGTTTGGTTTTCTCTGAAGGCTGGATGCTGCTTCGATTGGTCTCTCTTTCTGAAATGATCTCCAAATTCAGCTTGTGTGCTGTGCTTAGTCTGTCAGTCATGTCCAACTACTGCGACTCCATGGACTGTAGCACACCACACGCGCCTCCGTCCTTGGAATTCTCCAGGCAAGAATTCTGGAGTGGACTGCCATGCCCTTCTCCAGGGGATCTTCCCAACCCAGGGATCAAACCCAGGTCTCCTGAACTGCAGGCGGATTCTTTACCATCTGAGCCGCTAGGGAAGCCCATGGAGAGGGTAGCCTATCCCTTCTCCAGGGGATCTTCCCGACCTAGGAATTGAACCAGAGTCTCCTGCATTGCAGGTGGATTCTTTACCAGCTGAGCTACCAGTGAAGCCCAAATCCAGCTTCGGTTTTAAAAATCTTGGGTTGTGTGCTGTGCTTACTCTCTCAGTCATGCCCAACTTTTGCGACCCCATGGACTGTAGCACACCACACGCCTCTGTCCATGGGATTCTCCAGGCAAGAATACTGGAGTGGGTTGCCATGTTTTTGACTGCAAAAACCCTAGCGAACTTTTTGGTTAACCTAGACTGGGGTTCGATCCCTGGGTTGGGAATATCCGCTGGAGGAGGGCATGGCAACCCACTCCAGTGTTCTTGCCTGGGAAATCCCAGGGACAGAGGAGCCTGGTGGGCTACTGTCCATGGGGTAGCAAAGAGTCGGATACGACTTAGCGACTAAACCACGACCACCATACTATCATCACTCAGCTTTGTCAATCTTTCTGGAATCTTGCTTCCAGAAGGTTCCCAGTTAAGTCCTCACCCGTAACAGTGTCTCACCTGTGTTAGATTCTGGGGTCTTGTAATTCCGATAGTCATAGTGCGGTTCCCAGACCTGCCTGGATGGAGTGCCTGGGGGCTCATTGGGCGAGCAGACCCTCAGCTCCACCCCCACCTGCATCTAAACCGGAACCTGCGCTTTAACAGGAGCCCCTCCCCCCGTGAGTCACGTGCTCTCGGTCTAAAAGCACTGTCCTGTGTCAGAGCTCTTCCGTTCTATTAATGAACACGTTTGGGTGAGAACCACTTTCTTTCAGTGGTGTGGAAGGAGAACTTACAGAGCGGGTGGCCCCTGACCCCTCCTGCCTCCGGTGAGGCCCCGTGGGTTTTCAGAGGGAGGCTTTGGGTTCCAGGAGGAAGTGGTTTTCTTCTCCCGCAATCCCCAGAGAGCCTGCCCCGTCCAGGCCTCAGTCCACAGGTGGGACCCGGGGTTGATGGGGCGCGGCCTCCTCTCTGGAGCTGGTCATCAGCCTGACGGTGAGCAGGAGTGGACTTGACTCATCCTCCTGAGGCCAGCCAGCCCAGGAGGGGCTGGACGGCAGCTGAACAACAGGAGTGGGCTGCCCGGCCCTCCCCTTGATGCCCCGTGTGCAGGAGCCTCGTGGGCAGCCTGGTGCTGCGAAGAAGGCTGGAGTGGATGCTCCGGGCCTCATGTGATTCCTCAGCAGACGTGCCTTCCAGGCTGCCTTCCATCGAATCCTCACAACTGCTGGGTGAGGTAAGCCCTATCATCCCTCCATCTGCCAGTGAGGACCCTGTAGCGCCAGAGGGACAGGTTGTCTGCCCAGGGTAGTGCTGCTGGCTGGGGCTGGGCGAGCCTTTGCACTTAGGGCTGACCCGAGAGCCATCTTTTACGTGAGCTGTTTTAGGAGTTCAGTTCAGTTCAGTTCAGTCGCTCAGTCGTGTCCACTCTTTGCCACCCCATGAATCGCAGCACGCTAGGCCTCCCTGTCCATCACAAACTCCCAGAGTTTACTCAAACTCATGCCCATCGAGTCGGTGATGCCATCCAGCCATCTCATCCTCTGTCATCCCCTAGATACAGCCAAGGATCTGTCTGCTTAAACAGGCAGTTCAGGGCTGGTAGAACCCTCCATCCTTTGCTGTGTTGACACAGAGCTGGAGGAATTCCGGACCTGCACAGGCTGGAAACTGACAACAAAGGAGCCTTAAAATGCAGCCCCTGGAACTATGCCTGGGAATCAGTGGGGGCTGAGGGGGCGTCCTATGGGCTGGGAGTGGGTTGGCCTTGGGGGCAAGGACCTGAGCTCCACAGGTGTCCTGGCAGCTGGGCAGGAACTTGGCCAGGCCTGAGGGTCTCCAGCTACTCTTCTCCTTCATCACTGCCCACATTTTCCTTGCTCCCATCACTTCTGACTTCAGCGTCCCTGTCGGCCAGTCGAGCCTGAAGACATAGAGTCAGTGCAAAGGACCCGAGTGCCTCATGCACACTTTTATCCCCCAAAATAGATAGCTAACGTTTGGGTTTTAAAAATTAGAAAAGCAGCCAGGGAGAGCTGCCAAAAATCATGAGTAATCTGATTGTGAGACCAGTGGGAAAATCCCAGTCTGCACAGGCAGGGACTCGGATCGATTATTTTGGCATAAATATCACTTTTCAGTTCCGGAGAGCATGGCTCAGGGCAGAATTCTTCCTGTCCCTTGTCACCTGTAAACCCAGGAAGGGGCTGGCTTCCTGGCTCAGAGATGAAGGCTCACGTTCTCCTGGGTGTGATGTTTCATGCTGGTAATTGAGTGGACTCGGTGACTCAGGGGGTCCAGATGTCTTCTGAGTAAATACACACATGTTGCGTAAAGCTTGGGGACAGGTCCACCAGCTTGCAGTATTGGTTCCCACATATTTGGCTCATTCAGTGGGATGTGTGAGGCGGCTGCCAGATGGTTTCTGTGGCCCCAATGGCACTTTCTATGCCAGGCTGGGCACCTGAGCAGATGTGGATATGCAGGCGGGCGTCATCCAGGTTGTGCTCAGCTCAGGAGCTGGAGCCAAACTGTCCTGAGCCCACCTGTATCCTGAGTTCGCCTGTCGATGCTGCGGTTGGTTCCACATGTCCTGAACACCTCCCCTCGCGCCAGTGGGGGTCTGCCTCAGGGCTTCCTGCCGCTTTAGGGGAGCTGACCGAGCCGGCAGGGTGTCCAGGAAGGACCAAGGACTTAATGCCCCCAGGGACAACCCTCAGCCCATGAGGGCCAGGAGTCATTGGATGGATACCTGGCTCCCCTGTGTCCCGGAAAGGAAACCCCCAGGGTTTCACAGCCCTGGAGGATGCAGACTGAAGGTGATGAGACCGCACGATGTTGAAGAACACGCTTCTTCCACCTGCCCACACGAGGTGATGGAAAAAGAGTTGGAGGAGGTGCACTCTTGCTGACAGTGGGAGCTTGTAGGATTACCACAGTGATTTATTCCCAAACCCGCTGTGTGTCCCAGGTTGTTGACCCTGAGGTGTTGGCCTGCTTGTGCCAATTTTCCCTTAAGAACCTCCCTCCAGGAGCTGGCCTGATTGTCTCCTTCAGTCTTTGTTGCTCCATACCAGACACTGTTGGGGGCGGGGCTCAGAAATCCACCAGAATATGGCCTTTTGGGTGACTTCCCACATCATAAAGGGGACTGAGGAAAGAAAGGGTTATGCTTCTAAGGCCAAACAAAACAACAGAATCAATCAAATTCAGGCAAAGAAAAACACAAGACAAAAATCGAGGAATAAAACTGAAAGCAGAAGCTGGGATTTGGCAGAAACTGTGCTCTTTAAAATCACCATATTTCGAGAATTCCCTGGTGGTCCTGTTGTTAGGACTTGGTGCTTTCATTACTGGGACCTGGGTTCAATCCCCGGTCTGGGAACTAAGATCTTGCAAGTGGCTCAGCATGGCCAAAAGTAAATAAATAAAATCACCATAATTTATAAAGTTCCAAATAATTGTCTTGTCATGCCTGACTTCGCCTGTGTACAGGTGAAGACAAGGATGGACACGGGTGGCAGGGAGCTGCCTGATTTGTGAACTGCAACAAACATCACACCTTCTGGGTTTTCTAGGACAGTTGAAAGTGAAAGTGAAGTCGTTCAGTCATGTCCGACTCTTTGTGACCCCGTGGGATGTAGCCTACCAGTCTTTTCCATCCATGGGATTCTCCAGGCAAGAATACTGGAGTGGATTGCCATTTCCTTCTCCAGGGGATCTTCCCAACCCCGGGATCGAACCCAGGTCTCTGGCATTGCAGGCAGACGCTTTAACCTCTGAGTCACCAGGGAAGCCTTCGGACATTAGTCTATCTTTAAAAAATGATGATTAAATTCAGGATTAAGTATGATTTAATTAATATAATTTCACAAGTATTTTACTAATGCACATATTTAGTGTATTGTTGTTTAGTCACTCAGTTGTGTCAACTCTTTGTGACCCCATGGGCTGTAGCCCACCAGGCTCCTCTGTCCATGGGATTTCCAAGCAAGAATACTGGAGAGGGTTGTCATTTCCTTCTCCAGGGGATCTTTAGGACCCAGGGATCAAACCTGTCTCCTGCATTGGCAGACGGGGTCTTTACCACTGCGCCCCCTGGGAAGTTCTATTTAATGCATTACTAATATTAATATACAAATAACCCTATGAGTTACAAATGATCAAAGCATACATTCTTTTTCAACATTTGACTGATATGTATTATATATACAGCAAGTGCCCAGATCGTAAATGAAAAGCTTGATGAGTTTTCACAAGCAGGGCACAGCTGTTCGACCAGCAGCTGGATCAAGAGGCAGAACATCAGTAGCACCCAGGGGCCCCCTGCCCCCCACCAAAGCCCTTCTTCCTGGGAAGGCACCGCAGCCTGGACTGCACAGCACAGATTAACTTTTATATAAAAGGATGCATTTAGCATGTCCCCTGGAGTCTTTCCCTGTGTATGTGTGCTTGTTTAACTTTTGCTCAACATTAATTATTTTTTGGGTTAGAAATTATGTTACTGCCCCAACATCTTGCTGATTCTCACCCAGAGTGGTCTGACTTCTCCTCTCCATAACCTGCTGCTGAAGTCTTCTCTTGGTCAGCAGCAAAGTTGAGGGGGCCTGGGGAGAGTCTTGGGCTTGTAGTGAGAGAAGGACAAAGCCCCTACAGCTTCGGAGAAAGCTTGCTGTGCAGATGCCCTCTGGGCCTGCAATAGCAGAGACAGAGTCAGCCCAGGAGCATTTATCAAGCACCTCATGTAAACTTTGCTGGGTGTGGGGCCCCAGAACCACATGACCATCAAGACACGTAATTAGGGCTCTGTTAGGGGCCTGTTTGTCATAAGTCTCTAATAGCAATGCTAATAATACAAACAGCAAGAATAAAATAAATGATCAGATAGTCACCATGTCCTGCGCATAGACAGGACACTGTGCTAAGAGCTTGCCAGAGCTTACCTTATTCAGTTCTGATGAAAGCTCTGTGAGCCAAGAGTTCTTCTCCACAACGCAGCTATCAGGAGACCTAGGATGCTCTGACAAATAACCCCGCCCTCCGGGCACGCAATACTCGAATGCATTAGCAGGGAGACTTGTGGCACCGCCCTCTTCAATGCATGGTCCCCAAAGCTGTGGTCAATTGCAGAAATGGTCGTGATTCTTCCCTACTTGCCCATCAGCGGCAGGATACTACTTCCCCAGGCTTGAATCCAGGCTGGCCTCAGGACTTACTTTGGCCCCTGAATTTGGGGTGAATTGTTATGCAGTGAAAGCTGACTGATGCAGTTTTTGTGGGGAAGAAGGAAGAAGTGCTGAGATCTTAGAGGAAAATATATGGCCAGAGAGCAGCATGCACTGCTTCCCAGGAGCCAGTTCCCGCATCACGGCAAGAGGGCTGGGAGGGCAGCTTTGTCCTCAGTCTAGGTTTGTCCACCTTAGCCTTGCTGCTGTCACATCCATTTTATAGATGAATCAACTGAGGTGAGTCAAGCAACTTTGCAGGATCACACACAGAGAAGTGGCAGATTTAAGATTTGAATCATCAGATGACCCCAGGCCCCGAGCCTTTGTCATGGTGCATGTGCTCATTGCTGTGTGGAGAGAGACATTGCCTTGCAGCACTAACTTCTACAGATGTGATGAGGAGACATGATACGGACGTGTGGTGAAGCACAGGACTCCCGGTGCCCTTTCTCTACAGCGTAAGAGGAGACCTGAAGATGTCCCATGTGTTACCCAGTGTAGCTCACACAGATCCTTCACATGCATCCTTTTCTCTGATTTTTAACAATAATCCTATGAAGCTTTTCTCATCACTTGATGAGAAAACTGAGGCCCAGATAACCTGCCACCTAGTAAGGGTGGAGGTGGGCTTGAGACATAGGTCTTTCAAGTAAAAGTTGAGCTTTCTTCCCTGTAAAACTAAACTGTTAAGGAAACAGGAAACTGTCCAAAATGTTTTATGTGAAAAACACAGTGGTTGATAGACCCGCGTGAGGACCTCTGGGTCCACTGTCTGTGGACAGGGAGAGGATATTGTGAATCAGGTTTTTGTGTTGCTTTTTAGCCTGTAAATGTCATGCAAGTTGAGATAAGAGAAATTCCAGAGAAACAAGCTCAGAGAAGACTTTCTGGGCAAGAGGGTTTTGAAGTGTGCCTTATAGGAGGTGTCGGCTCAGCAGAGACAGGATCAAGCTGGAATTACAGGCAAAGGTTGCAGAAGGAGCATGAGGGGCAGAGGTGGGGGCTACAGGTCAAGTGCTGGGGCGGGAGTAGGGGGGCTGTTGAGAGGCCAGGAAGACTGGATTGCCCTTCTGACCACCGTGGACCCTGGCTCACCCACGAGTGGTGGGAGGCCTCACCACTGTCGCTGCATTTCGTTATCTCTGTGAGAATGGATGCAGTAAAAAGCAACCCAGTTCAACCCCCAGAGAGAGGCAATATTGAAAATTAGCAGGGAATTCCCTGGTGGTCTAGTGGTTAGGACTTTCAGTGCAGTGGGTTGGGTCCCTGGTCAGGGACATAACACCCTGCAAGCCACACAATGTAGCCAAAAAAAAGAAAAGAAAAAAGAAAGAAAGTAACCAAATCAGACCTGTAAGTGTGATAAATGGACAATCGATGTACTTAATAAATCTCCAGTTGCCTCTTGTTGAAACCTCAAACATGTCATAGAATGACTAAATGGTTTTTCACCACCGAAGCTTGGTTATAGAATTATGTTGGTGATGTATTTCCATGTGTCAATGAATGTATCTCACAAAGGAAAAGAAAGCAAATCCACCACAAAGAGAAAGAGGCACCAATACTAAGAAAGAGGCAGTAATCAAGAAATTTTGCAATAATCTGGAGAATTCTTACACACCCTGTGGCAAACTCATCTATCGGAGCAAGAGCCCCAGGAAGCAGTGGGTGGTTTATAAATGGTTGAAAGAAAAAAAATGATCATGCTTCCTATGAACGGTAACATCAATCTCAAGCTGTCCCTGAAAGTTTAATCTTCCACAAGTCAATTTATGATTGGGAATTTAATTACTTCTTGACACCCTTCCCAGGACATTTGGTTGAGGCTTATTGCCTTGAATTGATAGAGATTCCAGACATATTGGCCTGTTCTTTCTCATGGCACAGAGTTTTGAAATATTTTGCTACTCTGTCACCTTTCAGTTAATTAAGGTTAAATGATCCCATAGGAGATACACAGGAAGAGGACAGAAAAAAATGGAGGGGAATGTTCAAAATTAAACATTTCCAGAGCTGGACAAGGTAGGACTTAGACCAAAATGGCCCACCGAGTGCTGTGTGTGGGACATGAAATAAGATACAGTGGACAGGATTTTAGAAAACTAGGAATAGAGAGATACCCTAAGTGCTCTGTGTGGTGGTGGTGGTAAGAGACAAGTGGGGCTTTGATTACCATCAGAATCCCTCTCATCAACAAGAAAACAACAGGGAAATACACCCAAACAAGGTGGGGAAGAAAACAAGACCATGAACTTGAAATACTGTAACTCAGTGGAACTGGAGTAAGAACACTTACTCCAACAGAAGTGTTCATAAAATTTGCTCAAAATAAAAAAATTCAGAAAACTTATCACCACTTTAAAAGATCTCTTAAAAAAAAAAAGAGTCATTCTTTAAACTGATTATAGGCTGTACTCCAGAAAGAGTAAAACTAGACTCAACACCTTTTAAAGGGATGTAAGAAGTAAATAAGAAACAGAAGCCTCATTTTTTTTTTTTTTTGGTACAACTGAAGTTAATTTTTTTTTGTAAAAAATTAAGGAAAGGAAATAATAAATCTTTGATTAAAATCAACAGTAAAACATAGACAGAATTTTCTCAATTTGATAGAGCAAACCAATTAAAAACTTAACAATTGGCATGGTGTTTAATGGTGAGAGACTAGTAAGAATTTTCTCCTCTGAGCTACTTCTAATACTTATGACACCAAATGGGTGAGGTTTTCCCACATAGACCAACTCTCTAACTCTCTGGACATCAGTTAGACATCATACCATCCAATCCAATTCTGACAGCAGCTACTCAGGGTCTGTGCAGACCCCAAAGGGCCAGGGCTCACTTTCTGTTACAAGATGGCAGAGCCACTTTGGAAAACAGTTTGGCAGCTTCTTAAGAAGTCACATATTGATTTTACACATGACTTAGCCATTCTATAACTAGGCAACAATTCAAGAGAAATGAAAAGATATGTCCACACAAAGACACATTTGCAAATTTCTATAGCACTATTGCTTGTAACAAACAAAATAGAGATGGTCCAAATGCCCAGTAATTGGTGACCAGATAAAAATGTTGGCTATCCATACAGTGGAATGCTATTTGACTACAGAAAGGGATGAAATACTGACAAACATTCTAACACAGATAAACCTGGACATGAAAAGTATCGGACTTCAAAGACTGCATGTTGAATGACTCCGCTGTATGAAATGTCCAGAAGAGGTGGTGGTTGTCTGGTGCAGGGACCAGGGTGGAATGGATGGAAAATAGTCATGGGGGTTCTTTTCATGGAGATGGACATGTTCTAAGACTGGCTTGTGGTGAAGGTTGTACAGCTTTGTAAACTTATTAAAATCATTGATTTTCACAAAAGGTGAATTTTATGGTGTTTAAGTTTATACTTTCATAAATCTGTTAAAATAGAGACAAAATGCCATGTGAAAAAAGTATTAAAGCAGTACTTACAGTAGACAATAATATCCTTAAAATATAAATATCTAAAAGTGGGTGAGAGAGAAAGAATCAAGACAATGAAACCTGTGTGAAGAATGTCAATGGGAGAAACAGAGAAGAATAAACACCAAGAAGCTGAGAAACGGGTGGAAACAGCCTCAGGTTCACCGTCACCAGAAAATGACAGTAGCCCCGAAGTGTTAGGAGATGGGTAAAAATGAAAGATTAATAACGAGATCAAATGAGTCAAGCCTAAAGGAAATCAACCCTGAATTTTCATTGGGAGGACTGATGCTAGAAGCTGAAGCTCCAATACTCTGGCCACCTGTTGCAAAGAACTGACTCATTGGAAAAGACCCTGATGCTGGGAAAGATTGAAGTCAGGAGGAGAAGGGGATGATAGAGGATGAGATGGTTGGATCTCATCCTCAATGGACATGAATTTGAGCAAACTCTGGGAGATAATGAAGGACAGGGAAGCCTGGATGGCTGCGGTCCTTGGGGTCGCAAAGAGTCGGACACGACTGAGCAACTGAACAATGACAAGAACAAATGAGGGTTTATGTTGACAATTGGTTTTGAGAATTAAGTGCCTTTACCCACTGCCAGCAGGACTGAGCTTATGTACACACACACACACACACACACACACACACACACACACCAAACGATTTAAGAGGGAACATTTCAGAGGGAAACAGGCCCTGGAAGACAGATGGGAGGAAAATACTGCCCAGGTGGGTGTTCCAACCTTTCCCTGTAGCCCCACAGAGTGTGACCCCCAAGGATATGGGGCCCTCCCCACATACTCAGCTCTGGGCTGAAAATAAACCTGCTGGGATTGTGTTTGGAGTCCAAATATGCAGGCTGTCAGTACAATCATGTTTATACTTTTGTAACAGATATTAAACCAGGACTCTTCCTGCACCAGAGCTGACTGAGGGGCCAAGTCGATAGACAGGAATAGAAAGCTGCTAGTTAGCTGGCTCACTGAATTCTGATTATTAGAGGATCTGACACACAAGGAAAGCTACTCATGCAGAGAGTAAACCTCCCACCTTGCTCCCTGGGAAGGGAGTTTGTCTAAGTGCCCCAGGGCAAATGTGTCTGTTGTATTTATATTGTTCCACTTGTTACAGGAACTGCACATTTTCCCCTCTTCAGCACTGTGAAGTACTTTATTGCTAAAAACAATCTAGTAGAAAAAAAAATTAAAAGACAATATAATAAAATAGATTGCATTAATAAGAGTAGCAAAATTATAAAATGGTAGTCTTAAAGCTAGAAACCATGTGCAATTATTATACCTCTGGAGCTACTAAGCTTTTGGAGAATCTCCAAGAAGGCCTGAAAAAAAAAATAAGTTATTTATCATGGACTTGAATAGAAAGATTCAATTTTTTTCACAAGGTCATTTCTCCAAAGATTAGTTTATAGATTCACCACCATCCTATTAAAACCACAACAGTAATTATCATGACCTGGACAAGCCAATCCTAGAGTTCATATGGAAAAGATAGTGCATACGAATAGTTAGAATAGATTTCAAGTAATATATAATGAATGTGGACTTGACCTACTAAACTATATAATGATTGTGGCCTTGACCTAACAAATTATATGATTGTGGGTTTGACCTAATAACCATCATGAAAACCATATTGGACTATTTGGTTTCTGTTTGTTAGACTCTTTGTAACACTACTCATAAAAGCAAATTAAAGGTATATTAAATAATTAAATGTGAAAACAAATTAAACAAGTCTAACCCTATCTTCAAGCCAAAAATTAAGTAAATACAAAATAAGAGAACATATATATCATTGGAGGGGGGGAGGTAAAGAAAGCTTTCTTTAAAAGCGCACCTAACATAATTGTTAGAAAATAAATTTGGCAACATCAAAATTAATATTTTCTCCATATTTAAAATCAACATAAAATACCTCGAAAGGTGAGAGACTGGGAAAAAGCTCTTGTGGCATATATAACACAGTGTTCATGTCCAGAATGTAGAGTAAAATTCTAATTAGATTCCCATAAAAGTAAACAATTCAATAGAGAAAGATACTAACAGACAGTTCACGGTAAAGAAAATGGGAAACATGACTCTATTAAATGTCTCGTAGATTGATGTATGGGAGGAAAAGGCAATACTTTAAAAGAATGTGGTTGATCTTTGTATAACAATGTGGACACAAGTCCAAGACAAATATTAAATGAAAAAGACACAGTAAATGGAAAATACTAAGTTGGCTATGATACCAATTACCAACTCCCAGAACTCCCCAAATGAACAACCCCCTCCAATTTGTCAAAAGAGTCTGTGTAAATGCATAAAAAATCTGGAAAAACTCTCAACAAACTGACTACAATAATGGATTCCTAGTGCTTCCTTTTGTAATTTTACAAACTTGAAAACACTGCTGTTTCGAGCTCCCGAGTGTGACCAGAAATTGCCAGCGACCAGACACCTGCCCGTTTTTGTACCTGTTCCACACAGGACCACACTCGGTCCTCATCAGGAAAGTGATGGGAGAGGTTCCTGGGAAGAAGCATTTTTGGGGAGGCAGCTTCTGAGATGATCAGAGCAGCCAGGGCAGAACCCATGAGTGCTTCCCTCTCTTGTTAGGAGTGAGAAACCAAAGTGCTCTTTGTTCCCGTTTCCAGCCCATCCCAGCTGTTAAAAATACAAGGAGGGTCATAGGATGCTCACCTCACAGGCAACCAGGGGTGTTCCCAGCAGGAACTGGCTTGACATGCAGGGAACAGCTTCCCTGAACAGAGTTGTTCTTTCCACTATTCCTGGACCCACGTGGACAACACGATTTAACCCCCTGCCCTGACTCACAGCAAATAAAACACGTCCTCAAATATCAGGGATAAAGCCTTCACCAGGCTCCTGACCACACACATAAACAAAAGATAATCGTGCACTTTGGCCCAAATTGAATGAAGATATTTTTCCAGATTTCCCTGAGGCATTTACTTTATGAAGATGGAAAACTTGCTTTTTTATTTTTATCTTCCATCAACTAAAACAAAACAGTGGAAATAGCCCTGGGCTCAGGACACTGACTCACCTCCCTTTGTAAAGCCCTGCAGAATTCACCTGGCATGTCCACGTAACTCATCTTTGGTTCTGAACATATCCCCGAGAGGAGGAAAGCTTTAGAAGCAGAAGCTGCAACTGAGAAACCTGGGGAGATTTGCCCAGAGCCACAAGCCTTGGAAGCGCCAGTTTAGGAATGCGAACACTGGTCGGAGGGGTCATTCCCTTCCACGGCCCTCCTGTTGGGCCTGAACCCTGTCATTTACTTATTTCTCTTGGGGGACGGGCAGGAAGCAGAGGAGCCATCAGCCTGGCCACATCCACCCTGTGCCTTCCCAGGCCACATGCCCGAGGGGCTCCCAGATGGCATGAAGTTGAGGGGCTGAGACCTGGAAGGGCAGGGGCTGCCATGCGTTGTCCACCTCCCCTCTGCCACTACTCCAAACCCCTGAAATGATGCGGGCATCTGTGGCATCCAACCCATTCATTCAGGCACCAGGCTCTTTGCTTTCTCCAGCACCAAAGAAGTTTGTGCAGCGTCCTGCAAGGATCAGCACCCCAGGGAGCCTCCAACTAATGAGGGCTCAGGGTCAACAAAGAAAGGCCTCTCCCGCTCCCTGCTCCTCTTGCACAGGCCTGCAGTGGGGAGCTCTGCGTCCTTCTTAAGGGGTCCCAGGGGAGGCGAGCCCCACAGCCCATCACAGCGACTGCCCTTTGAAGCATCCTTAGTTTTGGCTTTTATCCTTTCTCTGTCTCACTCCTGCTGCCTGTGATCAGCTTCCAAATAAAGTATCTGCCTCCAAATCTGTCTCCAGCTCTGCTTTGGAAGAACTAAAATAATATGACGCATATGCTTTTTATCTTTTTCGTGTTTTGTTCTCCAAAGGCCCAGGGCAGAGTGGGTATTTGTTGAATGACTTAATTACAGCAACTCCCTTTTAATCATGTAATTCTAAGCAGTGGGTGAAGTAAAATGACTGCAACAGTAAAGCACATTAATGATAACGTCACCCATTTCCCCCGCTCGTGGGCTGGCTGCACAAAAGTAGGGGAGAGGGTCAGATCTTGACATTTGTGCTTTAATTTCTGTGGTTATATATCTAAGCCACATCCGTACCTGTGCCCACATGCTGTTCGTGAAAATCCGGTGCTCACGTTGATGCGTTTTCTTTTTCACAGTTGGGGAGGGGTGGGGGTTGACCTCCTGAGTCATCGTCATAAAGCCCATTGTCCTCCCAAGGTTAGGTCCCCAGAACTTCTTTCCCATCCCCAGGAGGCAGCCCAGGTGCCGTGACTGTGGGGTCCTGTCCAGGGTGCAGGGAAGCGTGTAGCTGAGGCCAGTTGTGACTCAGCTCCCTCCTTCCTCCCCTCTCCCTCTAGTGGTCCCTCCTCCTCTCCCTTCTCTCCTTCTCCCCTTCCCATAGCCTTCCCCTCATGTCTAAGGGCTCTGGTTTTCAGCCTTGAGATGCTAGCCGGACAAAGAAAAAAAGATCTTGAGTGATCGGGGCTTGGCCTTGGGGAAGAGTTCCCCCTGCATGGACTCCACTCACCCACCTCTGTGCCTGAGACCAGGATTGAAGTCTGGGGCCAGATGAGAGAGGGACACTCTGTCTCCAAATGCTGTTAGCCCTGCACGTCACGGCAGGTGTGACCTGGAGCTGCACTCAGGACTGAATGGGACCTCAGCGATGACTCTGCTTCCGGCCTCTCTCCCATCAGAGCTGGATGGTCTCCCACATGGGGGAGATAAATGGGAGGAGAGCTGGAAACCTCCTGATTTCCCCGGAGCCCCAGTGGGGACAGGCCTCAAATGAGGCAGGGGGTAGGTGGCCAGAAGGAGTCCTGTCCTCGCCAGGACTCTTTGGGCACTGGTGGAAGGGGAGGGTTCCTGGGATCTGGGAATGACTACCTCTGAGTTCACTAAATGCAGTGGAGGGTTTGATGCTTCCAGCTCTTTATCCCTGGCCTGGGATGCCAGGCACACTTGGGTTCCCATCACATCCACCAGGCTGGTGTCCAGCCTGTGACCTTCCAGGAAAGAAAGCTGGCCGTGGGCCACCACTAACAGCCCCTTGAGGGCTAAGTCCAATTGAGAGATGGCATTGATCAGAAAAGAGCATTAAAACCAGCCACCCAATCGATGACTAATGAGAAAGCAGGTGAGGGCAAAATTCCATCAGTGACGGCTCTGCTGTACATCCCTCAGGTCCCCTGCTCCCGTGGTCCCCATGGGGAGGGAGGAGGAAGCAGTGGTTCTTACCCATCCCGGCAGATGCCATGTGCTGCTGGGAAGAGCCAGGGTACCCTTCTGCTGAGGGGAGGTGCTGGGATGGGTAGAAATGCTCATTCTTTCCCTCAAAATACACACTAAAGTAGAAGGTAGAGGTAAGGTATCTGAGTGCCGATGTCCACTGGAAGCTCAGATCAGCTGCTTCAGCCACAAGCAAAGGCCGGAGGGCAAAGGAGGGTCCTTGGGCGATCCCCCATCAGCTGCCCTGTTCAAAGAATGTTGGTTGTCCAGGGTGAGAATCAGTCTTGATTCTGGCTTAAAGGGACAGTGAGATCCTTGTCATCCTTCAGCCAGGAGAAACACCTTTAAGAGCTGTGAAGAGATGGGCAGTCTGCCAGCCCCCACTTGCCCAGGCCCACCCTGGCTCTCCCTCACTCCCTGGGTCTTTCAGGGACTGCACTTTGCACAACACTTTGCCGGCTGGTCTGGGCAGTGAAGGTTCTGATGGGAGAGGGGAGGGCAGGAGGGAGGGAGGAGCTGGGGTTTCTCATCTCTCTCTGCTTTCTGTGGGACCCCCAAGGACTTCTCAACCTCTCTGGGTGCCCCCTCCAGCAGGTGGCAGCCACTGTGGTTCTGGCTTTGACTGGGGACCCTCAGCTGCATCCAGGAAGCATCACCACTGTTATGGGTCTCTGGGTCCCATGGCCCCTTGGGGGTCCTTATGTGGTCAGTCTCTGGGGCTCCACTTGGCTTCACAGCTCAACCACATTCCCGCAAATGCACCCCACCATGTAGTACCCATGGAGTCCTCTTTCTGTGGCTACCCTCCACCCTGCCCCATCAGGCAGTGAGGACACGTTTCTGCTTTCCACTGTGGAGCTGCTGGTCTCTCAAGAGTAAGGTACTCACCTGGGATTTTGAGATGAAAGCAAAATCCATTTCTTCCCTGCATGCAATGCATGAAGGTGATCTTACGATTTCAAGTGCCTTGCTTGAGTGGTGTCACTCTGGGTCTATTTCTTCAGTATCTGGAAGCCAATGCGTTAAGGCTGGATGATGCAGAATTTTTGTATTAAAGACAAGAATTCTTAAGAAGAGTGCATGACTTAATCACCAAGATTTTTTTAACTCTTTCCCAACATCAGAAAATTTCTTCCTTTGGTGAAGAAATCAACTGATGTATGAAACCATTGAAAGAGAAAATAAAGAGATGGTACCCCACACTGAAAATAATCAAAGAGTAGGTTAGAATCATCTGCTGCTCTTCCAAAGTGAAATGCTCCTGTGTCCAGCTTCAAAGGGGAAATGTTTTTTATCTTCTAGTCTAGTTGAGTCAAAGTAGACAATAAAGAATCTCCCCAAATTTCTGGTCCATATGTTTACTGAAAGATCTAGAAATGACTTCTAATTTAATTAAAGCAGGGAGTAACAATTTGGTGTGGGACTTGACCTTTGACTCAAATGATCCACCATTAAACTGGATATTTTTTGCCTTGGTCCAATAATGCAAGGAGTATTACCTTCTGTGTGCTATTTTAATTTTCTTTATTATAAGCTAATACCTTGCAGTTTACTTTTAATTCATATTATATCTTTAAGGCTTATTTATTTATGTCCCTGTGGAGGTACCTAGGGAAATGGAATACCTGGTAAGGGCTGGGACAGAGAAGAGAGAAATGCCAACCTCGGACAATGCTGTGGGCATGAGTGTCTCTTGGGGGGACAGTGAGGAGACTTTCTACACATTTTCTCTGTAAGAGAAGCAAGATTCTGCTCTGAAAGTCAGTGAGTAAAACCAGCACAATATGAATGATGTTGGAAAGAGTTAATCCGCATCTCTAGAGAGATGGTGAGACAGATTGGCTACATGTCAGTGCAAAATTTGACCTAAGATATTAACACAGATTTTTAAAAACATGTTAGTTGGTCAAGAAAGGGAAGGGCAGTCATCAGAAAATATATGAACATTGAATCAAGAATCACAGAAGTGAACATTGAAAGTATTCGTTTATGAATTGCCTGAGGCCTGGACACGGTCTCTGGCTAATGACTCAGCTTGAATGATCCAAATAACCCTTTCTTCTGATGTCACAGCCTCTGCATAGACATCATATCAGGATTCTATTTTCTCTTGTCTATAAAAAGGGAATATGCCAAGGATGTCAAGAGGAGCTATCTGGTCAACCTGAGGATTACGTTTTCCATTACAGTTTCCTCAATAGTATCCTTGTTTATACACTTGTATCTTGTGAGCCTTGCCAGTGTGGGTCTATCCTGATGGGCAGGTTTACATTTCAAGAGCTGATAGATCAGATTTCAGAGCCCGCAAAACCATTGAATGCCAGGCACAATGACATGCAATTTGACAAACTTTGGGCAGCCTGTGGGCTGGGGAAGGCAAATTGGCCCCAAATTCATTCAAATTGCAGGTCAAGATAGAGGTTCCTCACAGATACTCAAACCATGCCCTGGGACTATTATCCATACTTATCAATATATGATTCTCCCTGCTTCATCCCACAGGGAACATTCTCCATTCAGCATATGAACCGGACTATCACACACATTCTGTCTTGCCCCAGCCCCACCCGAGGACCACAAACAACATCTACAAGAAAACAACAAAGTAATCTTTCTTAAGAAGAATAAGCAAAAAGCTCTCACCCTGTAAATCACTTGGAAGCCTGGCAGGGCTGTGCACACCCTGACCAGAAACCAGAACACAAATCATTTTCTTGGAGGTGGCCCATTTCTATTATAGTTCCCCAGTGTCCCCTGCTGCCAGATAGAAATTTCTCTCCAGTCTTTGCAGTAGTACAGTCATTTCAGAGCCCAAGCCAGCACCCTGGTCAGCACCGAGCCCTTCAGTGTTGGGGGCCCCCTTCCCAGCCCAGGCTGCCAGGCTGCCAGGCTGCCAGGCTGCAGGAGCCTGGGTCTCATGCCTCCATCAGGAGGGAGTCTGTGGTCCTGCCCATGGTGATGGTGGAGGAGGCAGCTAGTGTGGGGAATGGTGAGGTCCATGGTGAAGAGGGGCCCCTTACTTTTAAGGAAAAGACACTTCTGTAGGTGTCTGAAAATGTTTTCCAAAGAAGGTGCCTGAGACTACAGTGTGAGTCTTTCTTTCCTCGGATGCTTTCTTGGCAAGACGTCCACTCAGAAGATTCAGATTGAGGGAAAGCGGACAAAAGGCCCAGTGAAGGCTGACGCTGGGGTGGCTGAAGCCAGTCTCCACACCTGAGTGAGGCCTCTGTTCCTTTTTTCCAAGAACAGGGACTGCTCGGCAGTTGCAGTTTCTGTTTTGGGGGGCTCAGGAGTCTCCTGAGGTGCTTGATCCAATGATCGTCTCCTCTCAAAGGCTCCCCTTTCCCTGCAGGCCCCTCTAGCACCCCTGGGATCTGGTTCTGTGCCTTGTGTGGTGTGTGTTGGAGGGGCTCTGAGCCTGAGAGAATTCCTGGCTTTTGTGTCCACAGCCCTGAGATCCTGGGGATTTCTCAGGGCTTATGAAGAGCACAGTGGGAAGTGTGATGCTTGAAGGAACTGGTATGAGGGAGGTTTTCCTGGACTCATGGGCAGGAGAGGGCCTGGGAGGAGGCAGTCAAGCAGGGCAGGAGTTTACTGACCTCAAGAAGGTGCATTCACGGGGGTGGAAGTCTCCTCTCCCCACTGTTGCGATGGTCCTGGGACCAGAAGTACTGAGCAGGTAGGTAATTGCTGCCCAAGAACCTCTCCCCAGTTGGACCCTTTGAGATAGGTGCAGCTCCAGACCCTAGAAACACAGTGCTTTCCTGTGGGAGGCATCCAGAAATGAAATGAGGTGTGTTTCCTGCCAAACCTGTGGGATGGGATCCACTGTCCAATTAACTGAAGGTTGCAGATAGATAGCCTCCTTACCTAAAGCTTCCAAAAGTTTGCATTTTTTAGGTCAAGAAATGCAACAACTCTTTCTGGCTCTTTTCTCTGACAGGGGTGTGGGAGGGATTGGGCCAAATGCAAAGGGGGCCTGGCTGGAGTGGATCCCAGGGCCCACAGCCAGACTGTGACTGAGAAGGGGTCCACCAGTAGAGCTAGGTGTAACCAGGGGCCAAGAGATGATGCCATATCAGAGCTTGCCCTGGAAAATTCAGGTGAAGAGGTTCCAATGGAAGGACCAGTAGTGGTGGGGAGGGGCTGCAGGTCAGACCAGGGGAGGCGAAGGCCCTGGAGCTCACAGCAGGGGTACTGTGGTCCCGAAGACCACGCAGACAAGAGGGTGAGGATTTCAGATGTCGGTGTGGAGAAAGGTCATCTGGAGACACCGTCATTGCAGGTGGCACAGTTGCGGCCAGAACAAGGTGCTGGAATTGGGGATGTTAGAAAAGAAGCACCCAGTTTCTTTCCACTTCTAACCTCCCATCCCTGCTGTTCACTCTTGGCCAGAAAGGCAGCTGTCTGGTGACAGTCGCCTAGTCCTCAGGGATAATCCTCTTTGAACAGAGAGCAGGCAGAAACCCTGGGAGGTGTCTGGGGAGGACAAGGAATGAGGGCAGTGCTGAGGAAGGCAAGTTTGTGATCCGAGGGTCAGGAATGGGAGCCCACTGGGGGAATCCAGCACTGCTCCTTGGAGCTGCAGAGTCTACAGCAAGGATGGGGCCACGGTCCTGGACAGGCTGTGGCTCTCACAGTCCCCACCCCCACCTCCCCAGCATTTCCAGGGACGCACATAGCTCCCCTACCAGCTGCATCCACAGCAGCTGCATTTAAATCTGCCGAACGAGCCACACACGTGACCCAGAGCCAAAGACTTGTCCTCAGCTGATGGCTGAGCTGGGGCTTGCCTCCTGCACCCCATAGCTCAGCTTCCATTTTTGAAACATAGGTTCCAAATTATTTTTTAATTGAGGTACATTTGACATATGAGTATATTAGTTTAAGGTGTTCAGCATCAGTGACTTGACGTGTGTATACATCCTGAAATGACCACCCTGAGAAGTCTAGTTAGCACTATCACCGCAGTTGCAATTTTTTTGCTTGGGCTGAAGACTTTTGAGATCTACTCTCTCAGTCCTGAGCCTTCACTTTAGTTAAGTGGGAAAGATGAGCTCAGGCTCCAGAAAGTCCTTCTAAATCCATTCGTGTCTCGACCCAAAGCTGCTCCAGCCAAATGAATTAGTGACCTCAAAGCAGTTCAGTCAAAAGCAAAAAAAGTCAACTCTGACCTTTGCTGCCCACAAACATCAAACTTTATTGAAAGAATAAACAGAAAGAGAGGATTTGCACAAGAGGGAAGGGCAGAATGAAGGGTGGTAAAGTCCTAAAACACGGGGCATCCTGCCTCAAACAGGGTCCCTCCTGGGCGGCCGAGGAGATGTGGCCACCAGCAGTACCCCTTCCACCTCGAAACCCACACCTGCTCCCTGGGATAGGGCTGCCCACCTGGCGGCCTGGAGCTTCTCCGGCTATGTGGGCATCTGAGGACGACAGAGGGTCAATATGAGCTGTGGGTCTGCAAAGGAGATGAACGGGGGGCCCCCACTCCCACCACTGCTCCTCCACCACATCACTCACCTGGAGAAGGGGTCTGTGGGCATCTTGGCAAAGAGTGGGCTCAGGACAGCCTCCCCCCAGGAACCCAGGGAGCTGGTCTAAGAGAGAAAGTGGGGACTTCCCTGGGGGGGGGGGGGCGTCCAGTGGCTGAGATTTCACAATCCCAATGTGGGGGCCCTGGGTTCCACCCCTGGTCAGGGAACTAGATCTCATACGCCACAATGAAGTCCTAACGCCGTCAAAATAAATTTTAAAAAAGGAGAGAGAAAAAGAAAGCGGATATAAGAACTGCAGCCGGGAAGATGTGTGTGTGAGTGTGAGTGTGTGTGAATGTGTGTGTGTGTCTTTCAGGGAGAGGTGAAATTTGAAGGGAACCAGCAGGAAAGCTGTGCTGGGTCAGATGAAGACAAGTGTTCCCATTAGGATGCCAGGAGCTGGTTGGCAGCGAGCCCAGTGTCTGCTGGAGGGAGATTTGAACAGGGTGTGCGCGGGCTCGTCTTCGCAGGGAGCAAGGGCCTGTCCGCTCCCCCGGCGGCAGCACCTCCCCTCAGGTCTGCTCTCGCCCACTAGCTCCCTTCCTGCCCCAGAAGGAACAAGGAAGGCTCTGCCCCGAACTTGGGTGGAAAGAGCGCTAGAAGATGGGTAGAGATGGTTACAATCAAAAAGATTCATTGTTTGATGTTTCCGTAGAAAGGATAGGGAGAAAGGATAGGGAGCATCGGCTCCTCAGGGAAGCTCCTCCAGCTGTAACTCACATGTGCTGTGCTGGCCTTCGTTGCTCATTTGTGTCCGGCTCTTTGCGACCCCGTGGACTGTAGCCCGCCAGGCTCCTCTGTCCATGGGATCCTCCAAGGGAGAATACTGGAATGGGTTGCCATACCCTCCTCCAGGGGATTTTGCCAACACAGGGATCTAACCCAGGTCTCCCACACTGCAGGCAGTTTCTTTACCATCAGAGCCACCAGGGAAGCCTAAAGTGAAAGTCGCTCAGTCGTGTCTGACTCTTTGCAACCCCATGAACTATACAGTCCATGGTATTCTCCAGGCCAGAATACTGGAGTTGGTAGCCGTTCCCTTCTCCAGGGGAGTCTTCTAAACCCAGGGATCTAACCCACGTCTCCCGCATTGCAAGTGGATTCTTTATCAGCTGAGCCACCAGAGAAGCCTGTGACTCACATAGGTTAAGTTTAAATTCATTTCTTAATGTTACAGTTTGTGGGTGGATATAATTTCTTACAGGACTCAAGCACTAGAGAGACTCTCCAGGAAATAATTAAGACAACTGAAAATTTTGAAAAGGTCATGCTCTAAAACAGACTCAGAATTAGAATCATGACATGGCATCAAATGATGCCACATCTGGGTTGTGACTTCTGCCTCATCTGTTCGTCTGTCAGCCTGAAGCAGCTGGTGGCACCCAGCTTGGAGCTCAGGGTGCTCATCTGTGGAGGAGCCCAGCTCAGGGGTAACTGGTCCACACAGGACTGAGTGTGGGTGACAGGAGGTCTTCAGATGCCCAGAAAGGTAGATGATAGATTGCGTTGCTACTGGGCCAGAAAGTGGCCAACTCAAACACACATGCACCACACACACACATTTGATATGTACCTTTGTCCAAATAATAGACTAAAAATTATTAAGATAAAGACAGGTTTTACCAAAATTAAAACCTTTTGCTCTACAAAATCAATTGCTAAAAGAATTAATAGACAAACTAAAGACTGGGAGAAAATATTTGAAGACCACGGCAAATGTCTCATATCAAGACTATACGATGCTCTTTCAAAACTCAACATTAATTTCTTTGGAAAATGGGTAAAAGATGCAAAGAGATATTTCACTGAAGATGTGAAGTAAGCATATGAAAAATTGTTCAGCACCACTAACTATTAGAGAGACAAATTAGGACCACGGTGAGCAATCACTACACACCCATCAGAACAACTAAAATATATAAAAAAAGAACAGCTGACAATACTAAATGCTGCTGCAGATGCAGAGAAACTGGGTCATTCATACATTGTTGATAGAAGTGTAAAATGGTGCAGACACTCTGGGAAATATCAATAGTTTGGCAGTTTCTTTAAAAAAAAAAACCCACCAAACTAAATATACACTTACCATGTAACCCATTAATGGCATTCCTGGGCATTTATTCCAGAGACATGAAAACTAGGTCAGCATAAAAACTTGTACACAATTGTTCATGGCAGTTTTGTTTGTAGTAGCTAAAAACTGAAAATACTAAAAATATCCCTAATTCAGTTCAGTTCAGTCTCTCAGTTGTGTCTGACTTTTTGCGACCCCATGAACCTCAGCTTGCCAGGCCTCCCTGTCCATCACCAACTCCCGGAGTCCACCCAAACCCATGTCCATTGAGTCAGTGATGCCATCCAACCATCTTATCCTCTGTCGTCCCCTTCTCTTCCTGCCCTCAATCTTTCCCAGCATCAGGGTCTTTTCAAATGAGTCAGCTCTTCACATCGAGTGACCAAAGTATTGGAGTTTCAGCTTCAGCCCAGCTTTAGGATGGACTGGTTGGATCTCCTTGCAGTCCAAGGGACTCTCAAGAGTCTTCTCCAACACCACAGTTCAAAAGCATCAATTCTTCTGCACTCAGCTTTCTTTATAGTCCAACTCTCACATCCATACATAACCACTGGAAAAACCATAGCCTTGACTAGGTGGACCTTTGTTGACAAAGTAATGTCTCTGCTTTTTAATATGCTGTCTAGGTTGGTCATAACTTTCCTTCCAAGGAGTAAGCATCTTTTAATTAAATGGCTGCAATCACCATCTGCAGTGACTTTGGGGCCCAGAAAAATAAAGTCAGCCGCTATTTATGCTATTTCCCCATCTATTTGCCATGAAGTGATGGGACTGGATGCCATGATCTTAGTTTTCTGAATGTTGAGCTTTAAGCCAACTTTTTCACTCTGCTCTTCCACTTTCATCAAGAGGCTTTTTGGTTCTTCTTCACTTTCTGTCATAAAGGTAGTTCCATCTGCATATCTGAGGTTATTGATATTTCTCCCGGCAATCTTGATTCCAGCTTGTGCTTCTTCCAGCCCAGCGTTTCTCATGATGTACTCTGCATATAAGTTAAATAAGTAGGGTGACAATATACAGCCTTGATGTACTCCTTTTCCTATTTGGAACCAGTCTGTTGTTCCATGTCCAGTTCTAACTGTTGCTTCCTGACCTGCATACAGGTTTCTCAAGAGGCAGGCCAGGTGGTCTGGTATTCCCATCTCTTGAAGAATTTTCCACAGTTTATTGTGATCCACACAGTCAAAGGCTTTGACATAGTCAATAAAGCAGAAATAGATGTTTTTCTGGAACTCTCTTGCTTTTTCAATGATCCAGCGGAAGTTAGCAATTTGATCTCTGGTTCCTCTGCCTTTTCTAATAGATGGTCGTTAAATAAATGATGGTACAGCCATACCATGGACTTCAATTCAACAATAAAACAGAATGAATGTGATACAGGAGCATCCTGAATCAATCTGCAGAGAGTTATGCTGAATAATAAGAGCCAGTCTTCCTCTTCTGATTTTGATTTTGTATTATAATTGTATCCGATGTAACCCTTGGGGATAGCTGGGTAAAGGGCACATGGGACCTCTTTGTACTAGCTTTGCAATTTCCCGCGAATCTATAATTCTTTCAAATAAAAGTGTTTTTTATAAAAGATAAAGACAGACAACTGAATAAAAAACATAGTAGCCTGGAAAAAGTACGTCTTTAAGGGGAATATTTTAGTGACCAATGAACGTATGGAAAGATAAACTGCCACTTTGCCCATCAAGGAAATACATAAATATTAAGCATTTCTCTCTATATATTACATTTCTCTATATATCACATTCCATTTATATTTGCATTTCCTTAATGACTAATATGGTGGTATTTCAGCCAGTTGTTGAAAAACATGTGAAGCAAATTGAATTCTGACACATTTCTAATGGGAGTTTTAATCTGTGAAACTACTTGGAAACGTGCTTAGGAGTGTCTACCAAGATATAACATACCCACAATCTACGACACAGAAATCCATTCCAGAGTCATGCCATATTTATACCGAAGATACCTATGAGAATATTTGTAGATGCACTTTTGTGATAGGAAGGTCGGTAGCAGAATGGGTAAGCACACTGACATCTCCCAGGATGTCTGCTCTGCTGGAATCAGTCTGGGGCCCAGGATACACTGCTTGGTGACACAGAGCCAGATGCCTTTCAGACGGTTCTTATTCAACACTCTCGTCCCTGCAGCCAGGAGCAGCTGCTACCTCGTGTTTGTCTCTTCGGATTATTCTCTGTGCTTTCCCTCCGAGTCAAACGTTTTCTTGGTTCACTAATCCTCTGGATGAGAATGGACAAGGAAAGCACTCCCCAGTCACCCTCTTCCTCCGCAGAGGCAATTAGTTTTCCCAGTTCCTTCACTGTAAACCAGTGTTTGTAAACTTCCTGTAAATGGAGTCCATTTGAAATTCGTTCTTTTGAATCTGGCTTCCCTGTGTCTGTGAAGTTGATCTCGTTGTCATGAAGAACAGTGGTGTATCCTTTTATGTGCTGGGCCAGCTTCCCACTGTGTGAGTAATACTTTTCATCCATTCTAATGTCGATGATGTGTGTGTGGATTTTCTCATTTTCTTGCTGTTATTAACAGGGCTTCTGTGAACATTCTTGTGCATGTCCTAAATGCCTGGAAAATAAAGCTGCTGTATCATGAGAGGCACATGTGGTCAGATTAATCAATGGTGTCTGACAGTTCTCCAAAACACTCACCAGCGCACACACACGGCAATGTATTTTTGAGTTGCTGTCTGCTTGCAAACACTAGTCTTACAGGACTCATTCTGCTCCGTTTCAGCCATTCTGTGGTGTGTCTAATGGCCCCTCTCCTCTATGTTCGTCTGCACCTCCTCGAGGACTAAGCCATCCAGCCCCCGTTCATGAGCCCCTGGCTCACCGCTCTTATCCAGAGCCTGTTCCGCCTTCCACCCACTTTCCTTCGGGTTGCCTCTCTTTTGTTGATTTATAGATATTAGTGGTCCACTCCTCTGTCCTTATTTTCCTGCTCTGTCATTTGCCTTTCACTTATCCAGTGGTGTTTTTTGATGAACAAACTGCTAAAGGAACAGTCTG
Source organism: Cervus elaphus (assembly GCF_910594005.1). Classification (NCBI taxonomy): domain Eukaryota; kingdom Metazoa; phylum Chordata; class Mammalia; order Artiodactyla; family Cervidae; genus Cervus; species Cervus elaphus. Next base: position 42,307,996 of record NC_057837.1, on the reverse strand, counting down.
ACGTGGCAGTCCCTTTCTTTATTGCTAGATGTGTTTTTGTTCATGTTCAAGAAATCCTTAAAATACTCTCCTACCTTATTTTCCGAAAGCTTTCTTTCAAGGTTACTTTTTAAGGAGAGGGAATGTATTTTCCTTTCTTTTTTTTTTCCTTTCTGTAGATGCATACACATATCTTGAAACACAGAAGGCAGAAGAACGGAAAGAAGTATCTGCTCTACATGCCCTGGACACCAGTGGTGAAGATCAGAGGCCAGTCGTAGCTACTGCATAAGCTGTGATTCAGGCACATTTGAAAAGCAAAGTGGAAATTTGTGAAGAAGTAGAGAGCTCTCAGTATTTTACAAAAAGAGCAGCGGAATAAGTTCCTTTAGAAATAGAAAAACCAGTCAGCATATCACCAAGATAATCTCCAGGCAACCAAAACCGTGTCAGCTTAAAGCTTGCCTGACTTTAGAAATGCTGAAGGCTTTACTTATTGAAATTGAACAGAATCCTGACAAGTGTGCCTCTATTTGTGGGAAAAACTGCTTTTCAAAACATACACACACACAAACACACACATACACGCACAGACACACATACACACATATACATACATTCACACATCACATACATACACATATACACTTATATACATACATACACTTACCTATTCATATACACATATATACACATACATACATCACATATATATACATATATACACATACATACATACACACATATATCACACATACATATATACACACATTCACATATCACATACACACACATATACACGGACAGACACACATACACTTACATATGCATATAGACATATATGCACAAACATATATACACACACGCACACACTTGGGCCTATTATCAAAGTTTCTAAGTTTCATCCTCGTTGTCCTCTTGCTTTGACCAACAAAGTCTCTGGGCATCAGTCTTAGGCCTGGCAGCAGCCATACTCACCCTCTGTGGGGAGCCCAAGCCCCATGCCTTCAGGACCTCTTGACTGGATGACTGAATGAGAGGATCTTTGGGGAAAGGACAGGGGAGGGGACAGGCAGGCATGGAGGTCTTCTCAGGCCTTCAGCCAACTGATTGCAGCCAAGTGAGCGGTCCCAGCTCCAGCCACAAGGAGCGAGTAGCACCTATTCCACTCCTGCCCAAAGTTGTGACCCACAGAATTGGGGGGAATACCACCTGGTGCCGTGTGGAGCCCCTGAGTTCTGTAGGGGATGGTGGCAAAGCCCCATTGCCAAGTCTAAGGGCAGAGCCGATGCCCCTCCTGCATCACACACATGTGCACTCTTTGCAGCTTGCTCTGGGTGCCAAGAATTCCCCCCGCCCCCACCAGCAGCAGGCTTGTCCTTCCCCGCAGTGTCCCTTGGGCCCTTAGCTAATTCACCTCCTGTCCTGTCTCAGCTCTGAGGGGGACGGGTCTCTGCCCTACAGGCCGTCGACCACTGTTTGCAGATTTTCTCTGCTGAGCGGGTCTGGCCCCTCACCAGAGTGTTTCCCGCCCCCGCCCCTGAAAGGAGGGCTGCAGGAGGGCAGAATAGAGCCTTGTCTCCTTACCGCGTCCCCTCAACAAGACCACACCCTACCAGCCCCCTCCAGGCCAGTGCAGGCTTATAGCAGGTGTGGACTAGACAGCTGTCCAGCTAAAACCTAAATGCTGCTTCAGTGGAGACACACAGGAGGGTGCCTTGCATATAGCTGTTGGTACATAAACATAGAGAACTTTAGAATTAAGCTTTTCCCTCAATTACCCGAAACAATCCCTCCTAACCTGCCTGGCTCTCTGTGAAGCTATGTTTATGCTTCTAGAATTTGCCTCCTCCTAACGGAGCAGTCCTGTGACTCGAGCAGGCACTGCACTCTTGGGGGCAAGGGGCTTTGGGGCGGCTGGTGGCTGGAGGACCATCGTCATGACCTTCGCTCTCGGTGGGACCTGAGGTTTCTGACAGTCACTGGCCTTGGTTTTTGTTGACATATTGACTTTCACATTTTCTTCTTGCTACCTTCAGTTCTGCTCTCTTTAGACTAAATCTGGTTGGTTGGTTGTGGGACGCCGTGGGGGGAGGTGGGAGGAGCGACTGGACTCCTCAGTGTCTGTTTTGTTGTCAGTAAGATGCAGGATGTGACAGTACCTGTGTTTTCAGGGTTAAATGAGCCAATGGGACGGGGTGCCCAGCACAGAATGGGACCCAACAATTGTTTTGCATCATGACCGATAGCACAAATAGACCAATAGTAGGTTCCGTATCTGTCTACACATTACATCTTAGCTTGTGGTGGCGAGGGTCCACCCACCGAGTTTTTATAATCGGGGGCAGGGGGGACCATACATATTGGAAATGTCAGCTCATTTTTTTCAGGAAGAAACAAAGACATTGTTCAAGAGGATTTAATCAAAATCAGGACCATTCAGAGCTCCCAACTCCCCCATCCCTAGGACTAAGTGATGTTCAGAGTTGCTCTTTTGTGGTAGGGGCTGCTGGCCCTGGGAGATGCTGTGATTGGTACCCACAGAGGCTGCAGGAATGGTGGTTGTTTATGTGGGAGAGGCAGTGATGTTCTGAGGACAGTGTAGGTTCCTGTCCACCTTGGAATTAAGACTGACGCCTGAGACATGAGTTACCACACCTGCCCCATGAGGACGTGTGGTTGGAGGGCATCCCAGGTCTTGAGTCACAAGAAAACGTCCTGTTCTGTTGAAGCCTCCCTGTTTTATCTCAAGCACTTTAGCTGGAAATATGCCAACAGACACTGCAGGCTGAACTTGACCCATATTTGAGCCGTGTGACCTAAGCCATGACCACTTTGCACAAGTCATAGCTACCAGGAAAATCAGACTGTTGGACCAGATTATGTTCAATGTTTTCCAAATAGCTGTTTAATTATTAGAATTAAATGTTTGCAAGTTGGTAACAAAGATTTGGAAATAAAGAACTGTAACTTCATCTCTTCTCCAAGAATAATTCATGAGGATTTTTTATAATAAGATATCCTCTTTCATTCCTGCAAAACAAATCATGAGACAAATGCTCCATTGACCTCATCATACTTGATCTAAACTCTGCTGCTTCTCTGAGGGGACTTTTGCAGATTAATGAGGTGATGTTCTTTAAAGAACACAAAGTCCCCTGCATTAAAGATGGGACCAAAATATAGATTTTTTCAAATCAATCTTGGAGGATACACTGTAAGGCCAGCAGTGCTGTCCAACACTGGACATCTAACACAAGCTACATATGTAACTTGAAATTTTCTAGCAGCTACACTAATAAAAGAGAAAAAAATGAAATTAATTCTAGTAATATTAACCCAGAAAGGGGCTTTCCTGGGGGCTCAGATGGTAAAGAATCTGTCTGCAATGCAGGATACCTGGATTTGATCTCTGGGTTTGGAAGCTCCCTTGGAGAAGGGAATGGCTACCCACTCCAGTATACTTACCTAGAGAATTCCCTGGACAGAGGAGTCTGGCAGGCTTCGGTCTATGGGGGCGCAAAGTGTCAGACACGGCTGAGCAAGTAACACTTTACTTCATGAACAAAAAATATCCCAACCCTTATTATTTTAATCTGTAACTGATGTTAAGGAACTATTGTGCATCTTTTTTTCATATTAAGTATTCAAGTCCAGTGTGCATCTACACAGCAGTCCCTCTAATTGTGAATTTTGCACATTTTGGGAGCTCAATAATCACAGGAGAAGAGTGAGGTGGGTCTCAGATTTTCTTCTCAGTTCTTGGAATGCTGTGCCCTCAGCTTCTCCAGGTCCTGCATCTCTGCTGCCCCTTCTGGAACATTCTGCCTCCCCTTTCCCCCATCTCCCAGCCCCCAGACAAGCCCTTGTTCTTCCCCCAAGTTCTAATCAAGTGTCAGCAGCCCTGGGAAGAGCTTCACACCCCAGCCTCCTCCAGACACAGGTAATTCTGCATTCTGTTCTGTTTGAGTGCTCAGCACATCTGTTGTTTTATACTGATTTTTCTTCAGGGTTTTCTCCCCTCAGTGTATATCCTGAAGGCTGGACTGTGTATTCTGTGAGTAGCAACACTGACATAGCCCAGGTGCTGAGTCAGTGGCTGCAGACTCGATTTTAAGCTCAGGTCTCAGGAAGTTCCCGGGGCCACCCTCTGCCCTCTTGCTCTCTGTCTGCAAGGGTGCAGCCCAAGTCCTCTGATGAGACAGAATTGTGCCAATAAATCCTACTGATTAGGGATAAAATATGAATACACGTCTGCTTTCTTATCTATTATCTTTTCTCACCTTAGGTACAATCTACTAATTGGAGTCCAATGACCAATTAAGTAGGAAGCAACCTGAATTTGTCTGAAACCAAATGAAGCTTTCAGAAAGTATGAGCAGATTCTGCCCAAAAGGAAGAAAAGGCAAGCAGGATGAGAAGAAGGCATGAGTGGCCAGTTACTGCTGTGGGTGGCAAGCACTGTGACGGTTGTGGGGCGGGTGGGGGGGTGGGCAGTACCAGCCAGAGAATGTGGCTGGTCCAGACTGTGTGAATGTGGACTGCAGCGCGCCGGGCTTCCCTGTCAATCACCATCTCTCGGAGATTGCTCAAATTCATGTCCATCAAGTTGGTGATGCCGTCTAACCATCTCATCCTCTGTCACCCCCTTCTCCTCCTGTCTTCGATCTTTCCAAGCATCAGAGTCTCTTCCGTCCAATGAGTCAGCTCTCCACATCAGGTGGCCAAAGCATTGGAGCTTCAGCTTCAGCATCAGTCCTGCCAATTAATATTCAGGGTTGATTTCCCATGGGAGAACCCCATGGACAGTAGGAAAAGAGAGTTCAGTGAGGTGAATATTTTTTCTGTCTTTGCAAGGCCCCTATAACTGAGTCCACAGTCCAAGTGGCATGTTTTGGGGATGTTGTTAAAGTAGACACACGTTAGGATCCATAGCTACACCCCCAAGACAGCAGTGAAGACTTTTACACTCACTTGCATCCTCCATCCCCCTAGATATATGCGTCAATACATGGCTGTCTTGCAAAGGCAGCACTCACTGTGGACACTGGAGGAGGGGACAGCTCGGACCATCCTCCCTTGATTGGAGTTCTCATTCCCCATTCTTGCGGCTTCAGCCCAGGTCGGCTTTGACTGCAGGGAAACACGTTTAGGCCTGCTCGGTCAGAGTTGCCTCATGGGAGATTCTCCCTGGCTGTTCCTCTATTTGTGCTGCTGTTCATTTGCTAAGTCATATCCAACTGTTTGCGACCCCATGAACGGCAGTACGCCAGCCTTCCCTGTCCTTCAACTATCTCCCGGAGTTTGCTCAAACTCACGTCCACCAGCACTGGTGAAAGGTGGTGTGTTAGCAGGTAAAGATGTAAAGAACTTGAACTTCCAGAGGACAGCGCGGCCCTGAGATGGGACAAAAGAAAGCAGCTGTGTCCGTGACTCTCCCCAAAAGGTAGATACACCTTGTTGTGGGCAGAAATGATGCCCGAGACTTCTGGACCAAAATGTTCAGGGGCTGCTGGGCAGCCTTCCGCTCTCCTCTGTCCAGTGACCTGGACGCCACCCATCTCCATGGAGGGAGCTTGGATCCTTGAGGCATAGGATGGAGGACAGTCTTACCTGCCTGCTTCAGATTTTGAGTGAAGGAGGAAAAAACTGTGGCCTTACTAAGCCTCTGCAGGCAGTGCAAGCCTTGCTGCCTCCTGTGGTGAGAGTTAGGGCACCCTAGCTGAGGAAATGGCAGTGTCCTAAGAAATATGGGGTAATTAAAGCCGTAAGAGATGTCATCCTTGCCGCCAGGAAATTCACTCTGTGACCTACAGCACTGACCTCCATCTCCGGTTCCTGGATCAGCAGTATCAGCATCACCTAGATAGCATTAATGTAGATTCATACCCTGGGGGTGGAAGGTGGGGCCATCACGAGTGCTTCCACCAACCTTTCTGGAGACCCTGATGCTGGCCAGTTTGGGAACCATTTATCTAAAAGATGCTGTAGGTAAGCACAGCAGAGGGTTTTCCAGGACCTGTATCTGTAATACACACCTTGGGACACAGAGGACATTCTGACTGAGTTCTCTGGCCCTTTTGAGGATGCATTTGTCTCTATCTTCCAACACCTTTGAATGAAGAACATCAGTCATTGCCTCCTGTCTCTCTAAAGGGCCTCCTCAGCTGATCCTGGGGCAAACTCTAGACCAAAGGGGACAAGCCAAGTCCCCCTCCTTAGGGCACATACAGAAGATATTCACCAACTCCAGGGCCGTTCCTGGGTTCTCACGACCCTCTCTTTGGTTTCGATTAATTTGCTAGAGCTTCTTGCAGGGCTCAGGAAGCCAGTTTATTCCCTAGGTCTACCAGCTTATTACAAAGATTTTAAAAGGTACGAAGCAATAGTCAGATAAAGAGATACATAGGATGAGGTCCCTTCTTTCTCCATGGGATTTGGGGCCCAGCATGGTGGCATGTGGGAGCATTCTGGTTCCGCAACCTGGAACCTCCCCAAACCCCATCATTTTGGGTTGATACAGAGGCTTCTTTACAGATCCATGATGGATTAAAACATTGGCCACTGGTGATTGGATTCAACCTCTGGCTCCTCTCCCTTCCCTGGAAATAAGGGGGTGAGACGAAAGGCCTAACCCTCTGTTATTCAGTGTTGGTTCTCAGGGCGGCCAGCTCCCACCCTTAGGTGGGATTCAGACGTCACCTTGTTGACATAACAAAAGACACCTTTAAGGCTCTCAATGCTTAGGAAATTCCAAGGGTTTGTAGAAACCAGAGGATGAAGACCAAATATATATCTTATTACAAATAAAAATATCCCAGTCATATTTTAGAAGGAGAGATATTCACTCCTGGGGCTTTCCCGGTGGCTCAGTGGTAAAGAATCTGCCTGCAACGCAGGAGTCGCGAGAGATACAGGTTCGATCCCTGGGTTGGGAAGATCCCCTGGAGGAGGGCATGGCAATCCACTCCAGTATTCTTGTCTGGAGAATCCCATGGACAGAGGAGCCTGGTGGCCTACAGTCCATGGGGTCACAAAGAGTCATACATGACTGAAGTGACGTAATATGCATGCACATGTATTCATTCCTGGGGGGCTTATGATTTGTTCCCATACGTTGAGTGTTTGGAGTCAAAGTTCAGAAATGACACAGAAGAGCACATGGGAAAATGCAAATGTTGTATCTCTATCCAGCAAATCTCTAACCTCCTGGATGCAGTTACAAGGGGAGGGTCACTAGGCAAGTGAAACCCCTCCAGACACAAAGGGTCCGTGGAGCCTAATATATCTTTTTAAAACTTTATTTATTTATTTATTGTTGGCTGCACTGGGTCTTTGCTGCTATGTGTGGGCTTTCTCTAGTTGTAGTAAATGGGGGCTACTTTAGTTGCAGCAAGCCTGGGCTTCTCATTGCTGTGGCTTCCCTTATTATGGAGCTCTAGGTTCACGGGCTCTAGGTTCACAGACCTCAGTAGTTGTGGCTCACATGCTTAGTTGCCCCATGGCATTTGGAATCTTCCTGGACCAGGGATTGAACCTACGTCTCTGCCATTGGCAGGCAGATTTCTAACCATTGGATCATTGGGGAAGTCCCTAATATATCTTTTGAGCTTTGATTTTTTTCCCCTTGAGATGTTTGTTTCTCATAAAGCACAATAGTACTAACGACTTGTATGTTGAAGAAATAACTGCATCTTCAAAAATCAAAGCAAACCTGAAAATGCCTAAGGTCTTGTTTGTAGAAAGGGACACTAGGGCAGGATGCACAGACTTGTTCCAACCGCCTGTCGCTGACTAAACAATTATGAGAGCTCAGTGTCTAGCTTGGGTCTTTGCCTTTAAGAAAGAACTTGGTGTGGGGAAGAGGTGGGCAGCGGAGAGAGGATTAAGAGAGGAACGGACCAAGTGATTAAAGGGAGAGTCTGGCAATTACAGGGAGAGGTTAATGGAGCTGAGGCCACTTCTCCAGCAGAACGTGTCCGGGAGGTGGATTAGTGAAGGTCGTTGAGTGTCTGAGAGGTTGTGGTAAGGACACTTCACAGCCATTTGCTTTCTCCCCGGAGGTACAAACAGTGAGACATGAACTGGTGTTGTAACAGCAGCAACAGAAATGTTCCATTAGAAAGATAAGAAAGAACTTCTATATGGTGAAAGAGTTAGAATCATTCTACAGACTCCAAAGAGCAGACTCCAGACTTTGGAGGGAGAATGACCTGTCCTGGACCCTGGGGCTGATGGCGTCCTGCTCCTGACAGGTCCCTAAAGCCACCTGGTGCAGAGCAGACCCTGATGTGGGTCACTCCCAACCGGTTGGCCTCTTGACTGGAGGGCCACACTCTCCTGAGTCTTCATCAATGATCTCTGGGTGCAGAGACATCACCCTGACTGATACACTCAGAGCAGGGACTGATTTTCCGCAGAGGTTTCATGTCTATGGGCTCTGCTGGTTACCTAGCTCATGATGGACCACTGGCCCTTCCTGGTCCTCATCTCCCACCCCCCACTTGCCTTGCTGGCCACACTTCCTAACAAGTCACATCCACATAAACCCTCATCTCAGCATCTGCCTCAGGGAAATCTGACTTAAGACCAAGTATGCATTAATTTTGGCTGTGAAACAAATGACCTTACTCTTAGTGGCTCAGAACAGCTGCTGTTTATTGAACTTAACAATTCTGCAGCTTGGTGGTTTGTGCTGGGCTCAGCTGGAAGGTTTTTCCTGGTCTGCGAGACTGTAAAATGGGCCAAGATATTTTGTATCTCTTCCCATTAATGGGTGGAATCTATTTTCCTACCCTTTGAGTCTGGGTTCTTCTTGTACTTTGGACAACAGGATGTGACAGTTTTAAGCCCAGGTCTAAGCATCTTTGCAGCACCTACTCTTTGCCCTTAGGCTGTTCCTACCCTGCGAATGTGCTGAGTCAGCCTACTGGAGGATGAGAGACCCCAGGGAGAAAGGCCAGGGTCGTCCCTGCCATCCCTGCCAGGTCATCCTGCGTTATGAGCCCCTGCCACCCAACCCGCTGACCACAGATACATACACTGGCCTCACTGAGGGCCACTGAGCCCAGAACCCCTCAGCAGACCACATCGCCAACCTGTAGAATAGCCAGTTAAATAGATGGACATTGAGCCACAACATTTGGGGTGGTTTCTTATGCAGCAAATCTGACCAATACAGATGGACACTTTTAACTCTTAACTCTCTGGAGGCTGGAGCCTAGGTTATTGAATCTCTTGTAGTGCTCTCCAACTTTTCCAACCCACCATAGGTTACTTGCTTTTCCCTTTCTGACACTGGAAATCTGCAAGTGATGGAGAAGATAAAGTCATCTTGATCAGAGAAGCAGCTCAGACCAGGGGGTTAGGGAGCCCACTGGGTACCAAATACTGCTCCTTTGTTGGAGTCACAGAACTACCTTCTGCCCGTGCGAGTGCGTATGCTTTCACATGTTCCTTCAACATGCAGTTAGAGAGCCTGCGTGTGGGCTCCAAGGACAGCTTTAGTCTAAAACAGTGTGCCTGACATTTTTCTTAATATTTTCCTCCGACTCAGGCTTTCCTTTCAGTATTTTGGAAAAGTTCTCTCCAGAAAACTCCACAGACTTTAAATTATTTGCAGAGAGTGTAATTTAAAAATTTCTGAACCTCCTTGAAGTCTATCCATGAACTCTGTAAATCCTCAGGTTAATAACGTATGCCCTGGAAGATCTGATATAGTTACACAAGAGAAAGCCTGGCCCTTAGAATGGTTTTCCACAAGTGTAGCATTTTTACCAGTTTTCCAAAGGCCTTGACTGTGAGTTGAGGGGGTCTCCCAGCCTGTCAGAGGAAGACAGGGAAGGAGGGATGGAGCTGACAGGAAGGCAGGTCCTTACTCAGGGGTTAGAATGAGGCAGGAGGGGAAGGACCAGCCTATCTCAGCGGGAATCTTGGGCTGACCCAGCCCTGGCCATCCTAGGACTTGCCCTGAGGATACTGGCGGTGGAAATGTGTTAAGGTTTGAGCCAATAAATCAAGAGAAAGGGATGCGAGGAAAGGTGTTGTGCTTGGGAAGGACCTGATGAGGAGGAGAAGGCCTGAGTGAGACCTTGTAATTTCTCACTCGTCAAATTCAACTTACGAGTCTCAGTGGAGCGTCCTGCCAGAGGCTCTGGAAACCTCTCCTGGTCCTGAAGCCCAGGGCGCCTCTTGATGTCTTGCTTAGAGCTCACGTTCCTGGCTTTTGATGGCTTTAGATCCTGTTGAGGAGAAAAAAACCTACCTGACACGAGAAAAGGTTTGCAGAGCCATCTCACAGGGAATCATGCAGACCTGGGAGTGGGAGGTCTGTCCTGGCAGCTCTCGGGGCTCAGGAGGCTCGTCTCCACATCTGAAAATGGAGATGTCGTCTTTGCTCTTCCTCAGCCCGGCTGTCTGAGCATCTCTGTCTGTGACCCCGCTGAGGACCCTCTGGGGAGGGGAACGCCATACCTCCCTAGAACCATCCAGAGACATCAATTAGCTGTCAAGGCAAGTCATTAAAATGTACTACGATGACTCTTGGGCTTGGTAATCATAGTAATTAAGTGCGCACACTGTGTCGGGTACTAATTAAGTGACTTCAATTTTATGGGTTTGACTCCTAATGATCCGTCCTTTTACTGATCAAGATGTGTTAAGCTCAGAAGGAACTGGGGATTCCTACATTCTTGGCAGGAAGCGTGTGAGGCCACACACCGTCTGGGGAGGAAACTTCTTCCATTTAGTGGAAGAGCAAAGGAAAGTTTTCTTGAATTTATTCCTAGATGACATCATGCTGGGCGAGAGGTGACTACACCGAGGCCAGTCCGATTTCTGGAATCTGATGGTTGGAGGAGGCATTGGAATCTGTGCTTTTGTTTTTCTGAAAGTTTATAGAAGAGGGGTTTCACATTTTTCTGCCTTTTCAAACACCAATAATTCCAGAGAACCCCAGAGATGCCTGGTTGGCAGGGGAAGTGGGACCAGAAACAAATGTCCGAGAAGCTAAAATCAGAACGTGCTCCCTTGGCCCCTGGCCCCAACCCATCACCACACTATGTTGGCTCCAGATGACCAAGGGTTTCATGTTCACCCACCAGCCTTCACCCGAGGCGTCCTGCTGAAGGCATGCAAAGGAATGACATCATATCTAATGTGAAGTTAACTATAATTGACTATATCCTGAAGGAAAAAGAGAAACATGTATTCTTTTGTGCTTTTCACATTTTAAATACTCCTGGATTCCATTATAGGATCCAGAAAAAGGGGCTCACAGATAAAATACAGAGAGATGCAGACATTTATATTGTCTTTTCAGTGTTCTGGTGAATTATGAGTTTTATGGGGTATTCCCTGGCAGTTCAGTGGTTCAGATTCAACACTTCCAATGCAAGGGATGTGAATTTGACCCCTGGTTGGGGAACTAGGATTCTACCTGCTGCGTGGTATAGCCAAAAAAATAAAATTGAAATTTGTTGTTATGATTGATATTATTTTTAAAAAAATTAAAAAAGAAGAGTTTTATGGGATTTGGGGTAATTTTGATTATATGTAAGTTTTGTTTTATATACACAGACCTGAGAACTTTGCCCTACAAATCCATGAATCCTGGCTTCCTTCTCTGTCTCTCTCATTGTCTCTGTCTCCAGAATCTCATAACTGACTTCATCGTAACCCCTCTTGTAAAAGAGAGGACTACCATCCTGTGAGATACACATGTGGAAGCAAAAGTCATTGTCACTCTATATTTCTCACTGCCCCACTTCCTCCTGGGGGCTGTGTCCCCTCCCCACCATCCTCAATGATGGCTTGAGCAGGATGCTTATCTTTGACCTTGATTATTGCACTTTCTCCAAACTGAGCTCCCTGCTTCTTTAGTGGATACATTGGAACACTTACACACTGCTGGTGGAAACGTAAAATGGTGGAATTTTTTGGGAAACAGTCTGACCAGTCTTCAAAAGGTTAAACAGAATTACCATATAACTCATCAGTTCCACTTTCAGGTATATACCCAAGAGAAATGAAAATGTGTATCTACGCAAAATCTTGTAATAGGAATGTTCAGAGCAACACTCTTCATAACCAAACAGTGAAAAGTCTCCAATATTCATCAACAGATGAATGGATATATGCAGTGTGGTGCATCCATCCAATGGAATATTATTCAACAAGAAAAAGAAGCCCTGATACATGAACTTTAAAAGCATTATGCTAAATGAAATAAGCCAGTCAGAAACGACAACAAATTGCATGATTTCATGTGTATGAAATGTGTAGAATAAGCTAATCTATAGATATAGGAAGAAGAGCAGTGTTCCCAAGGGCTTTGGGAGTGACACTCGTGGGTATGGGCTTTCTTGCTGGGGTGATGAAAATGCTCAAAACTTAATTCAGGTGGTGGCTACACAACCCTGTGAATATAACTTAAAACATATTGAATCTTATACTTTAAATGGGTGAAATGCATGGGATGTAGATTATATTTCAATAAAACCATTGAGAGAAGAGATGGGATCATAACATGAAAACCATAGCTTTATAGTTTTAGATTTCATATACAGTTGCTCTATTAAGAAACCCAACTATAACAGCTTTTCATGGCTATAGAGAGTGTCGGTCATCATCAAAGCTACTTATCAGACACAGAGGGGTCCTAGAATAAGCTTCTGAGCCATCCTGGGGCATCTGCTTTCATTTCTCAGTGAGAGCATCTGAATCTGAAAGAAAGAAAAAAATGTGGTCACTTCCATTTATCATGATAATTTATCCCATCTGACTGTGGCCACCGTATTTGCAGTCAGCACCATGGAGTCTAGCAATTATGTATCGCTCGGTTGTTGCAGGCACTGCCATTTATTCCCCCAAACGAGGCTGATTGATGGATGCTGGGAGACACAGCAGCACTCGGCAGGTTAGTGAACTCAATTAGAATCCCCAGACATCCTCCCTGTCAACCACCATCAGCCCAGGTGAGATTAGCTCACCCACAGAACACGATTTTAACCAACCTGCCCAATTAAGAGTCTCTGTGCAGGGCCCAAATTGGCATTTCAGGTCTGAAAACGGGCTTGGCACTCATTTCATACAGATCTCTTATTTTTGTGGGTACAGAACTGAGCATGACGGACATGTGGAGACTTCATCACTGATGCTAGAAAGCCGGCCAGCACTAGAGCCCACCCAGAACCCCCATCTTGGCCTTCAAATACACATCCCAACCTCACAACGCTGCTGGGACCTTGGATGACCTTGGGCCTCAGGAAGCCTCTGGTTCAGCCCTTTTGGGGCTGACCCAGGTCTCTGACTTTACCCAGGGTGCTGGGAGCTAAGTAAATCCCACCCCAGCAACGTCTTTCTTCTCATACCCTTGAAATACAACATTGTCTCACTACAGACTCATTTTGAGACCTAAACTCATCTTAGGTTCTCGGAAAAAAAAAATTAAACTGTTTTAGTTTAAAATGATATGGTTATTAGCATTTCTGTGTATATGAAAAAGTTATTTTTGCCAAATATACATAAGGACATTTCCAAAGAGACAAGATTTTCCCCCATTGCTCATGGACCAATAACCTTCATAGGGTAGGGAGGAGTCACTTTTGCTGGGGTAGGTAGGGGTCCGGGTTTCTCCCTTGACGCTCACTCCGGCTATCCTGGATTGGGCTGCACTGTGCTAAGTTTGGGTGGGGAGTCATCATAAATCACGGGCATTTCGCCCTGTGGAAACCCCTCCCCTCGAATGCAATAGTCCCCTGAGTTCGCAGGTCTCCTGAGTCACAAAAAGCTCTGGGCACGCTCTGCCCAGGCTGCTTTCCCACAGTGGATGGCAGCAGCAGAGGAGTCCGTCTAAGAGCCGAGGGACCCCTTGTGTTTATGCCATGGCAGCACAGAGGTTCTTAGGCTACTTGTCAGCTCAGTCGCTCAGGGATGGATGTGTGTCAGCGCTGCTGCCCAAGCCAAGAGAAAGCTTGATTCCGTTTTGTAAAGAGCATCGGTGAGTCTTGTCCAAGGTGGCGCCATCCATGTTTCCATGGCAACCATTATCTGTTGGAAAGGAGCCGAGAGCCCTGATTATCGTGTCATGGACCAAGTCGTCTAGACACACTGGGCAAAGGGAGGCAGCGTGGAGGAAATCTGATGCCCAGTTCATGTGACCAAGTCAACCTATGTCCTGTTTCAGGAAAAGGAACTCTGTGGCTGGGAGAGGGGTTTGTTTCCTTGGATTTCAGGGCCTGGCTGCGTTTCGGAGCTGTTGCTGGTTTGTCTATGGTTGCAGAAGACACAGCAGCCTCTCTTGCTGGTCTGGGACAAACATCTGCCAGGCATGAGACTGGTGCTCTGTCAGAGTGTGTGGGAAGGGCCTCTCTGAAGACCTTTCACACCAGCCCTCTGGCCACCCAGCAGGCAGGAAGGGGGGCAGTGTGGACAGTCAGCAAATGAGCATCCTCCCGAGCTGGAGGGGGGAAGGGGCACCTTCCTATCATGATGCTTCTCCACGTGCCCACCATTGCTGTCCTCCATGAGACCCCGGGGCATGCCTAGCAGCTCGTACAAAGGGGCCTTCAGACCTGGCTCAGGGCAGTAATGAGGGGTCTGAGGTTAGGATGAGTGTGAGAGTGAATGCTTTCTGCTAGTGGCTTTCATGGGGAACTCCAAGTCTTGGTGACCATACTGCTGTTACCTAGTCTGTGAGATGGCAGCTTGGCCTGGACTGCACCGGCATTTCAGGCACTGGACTGACCCTTTTGGTGGTAACGACTCAGTTTTAGAGTCAGGAGCCAAGCCCCATCCTTGTCACTGCCAAGTGGACACTGACCCTGTAGCAAGGTGATCTTCATACCTCGTCTTCCTGGGAGTTCTTTTTCTTATGTTTGTTTTATTTATTCACTTGGCTGGGCTGGGTCTTAGTTGTGGCACTGGAGATCTCTGACCTTCATTAAAGCCCTTAGGACTTTTAGTTACAGCATTTGGACTCTTAGTTGCTGCATGTGGGATCTAATTCTCTGACCAGGGATTGAACCTGGGCCCCCTTCAGGGGCAGCTTGGAGTCTTAGCCAATGGGACCACCAGGGAAGTTCCTTCCTGGGAACTCTTGAAGCCGCCTGCAGGAATCAATCAAGGAGAAGAGCCTATTGGCAGGACAACAAGATCTTACTGGGATCTAGAGCCATGACGTCCCATCTTGTGTCTGGGGGGAGGGATGCATGCATTTCTCTCAGTGTGTTGCATTTTTTCTTGGCCAGTATTATTGCTGGTCCCCAATAATTTACTGAGGATGATTTACTGAGGATGTTGACCTCCCAAGAGCTCAGTGGTGGCTGTTACCCAGTGACACAAGAGCGAGAAGGACCAACCGCTCCCATGCCATAGCTGCATTGACCCTTCCATTCCCAGCAACCCGGTACTGTGCCCAGGTAAACAGCATTGTGCTGGAGACCAAGGAGGTCATTTCAGCCTGGACATAATGGGTTTGGGCCTTTGTGGAACAATGAGGCAATTGTCATTTCCGGAAAGTATCCCCATGGAGATGTCGGGGAAGAGGAAACTTTCTTGGCCTTTCTAGGTTCTTCTAGATGGTCTAATAATTAGGGGCATGAGATAGATTAGCAGGAGAAAATCAGACTAAAGTTTAATAATGTGCATATGTTGGAGAGACCCAGGGAAACTGAGCCATTGGATAGCCTATCCTTTCTCCAGGGGATCTTTCCAACACAGAAATCGAACCAGGGGGTATCTTGCGCTGCAGCTGAATTCTTTACCAGCCTGAGCTACCAGGCAAGCAAATGACTGAAGTCCTCCTTTAAATGTCATCTTCAGCAAAAGAGAAAGGAAGATGTTGAGGATAGAGGTTTGGGACTTCAAAGGGGAGGAAGGCAATTTACGTGGAGGTGGGAAAGCAAAGGTTTGGTAAACAGGTGTTTGCTGGACCAGCAGAGACAATGGGGCACAGAGAGGACTTTTAACAGACTCACCATGCTGGGTTCCTCCCTGTCTGCATGACTGCTTCGTACTGTAGAGGTCCACGGTGATGCTTCTTTCTTGTAACCAGCCCTCCATCCACATTCTTTAGGCAGTTAGGAGAATGATAGAGGTTCTTTCTGCATTTTCTGGGCTTTGATAGTTTTCAGCTCTGAATACCCCACATGCTGAAGAGACATTTTGGGGTGGCAAATTTTGCTTCTCTATAGAAATTATTGATGAATACACAGGCATGGCAAGCCTTGACTACAAACTTCTTGGCTGTTGATCTTTTATAAAGTACTGCATAGTGTCACACTCACTGCATTTGGGAAATGTAGGCTTAGAAATGTTTAGATAAGTATTTCCAGGATGAAAAGGGATGGATTCATATCAAAGTCTTGGTGTGTTTATGGGTTTTCTTTCTGCATATTTAACATGAAAGGGGATGGGGTGAGGCTGCTCTTGGCCCTAAAAGCACACTTGCTGGTTGGCGGTGAAGAGGGTTATGGTTTGTGCCTCCCACACCTACAGGAGCTGCATCTCTGTCGCCAGGGGAGGGGCCTGCCTGATGCCTGGCCCTGTCACCCTGCCCCGCCCTCCTGGAGGCAGGGATGTTTCAGTTTGGGGCACAGGATCAGGACCTTGTCTTGCCGATGCTGATAGATTTTGTAATCTATTTTTAAAAGACTCAATACAGTGAGCTTAAAAGAAGTCCAAGAAACTGCATAATTACCATTTTCTATTCACTGTTCAGACTCCTGATATTTTTTTCCTGAGGTCGATTTAGAATTTTGTCAATTTTCGGTGATAAACGTTGTTGGTGATGGCCGAAATGAGTCATAGTTTACGTGAGTGCAGCTGATTCAATCAAAAAGGCAATTTTCAAAATGACAATATGGAGAAGTCGAGGGGAAGCGTTCATCCTCACAAAGATCAAGAGAAGAATGTTTATTGAAGGTGCCACACCATCACAAACTGTCAGTTGTATTCTTCTTTAACCATTTGCAACCCTAGCCATAGAGATTACTCAAAAGAGAAGTTAGGTGACTGGATGGACTCACAGAAAAGCACTGACAGTCTCATAGGCCTGGGCGGTATGAGAATGAGGGCTGCCAAAGAAGATGGTGAGAAACAAATCAAGGAACAACTGGACACCAGGCCTGGGAATCCGCTGGAGGGAGGCAACAGGTCCACGGTGTCAATCAGGAGGCTCTCTGTGCTCTGGTGATGCCTGAGACCACTCTGACTCTGACCCCTCATGACTGGTCCAGTGCAGGCACTGACGA
This sequence comes from Cervus elaphus, assembly GCF_910594005.1. Taxonomy (NCBI): domain Eukaryota; kingdom Metazoa; phylum Chordata; class Mammalia; order Artiodactyla; family Cervidae; genus Cervus; species Cervus elaphus. Next base: position 42,290,765 of record NC_057837.1, on the reverse strand, counting down.
TGCTTGGTGCTTGGGGTGGTTGTGGCCCCATTGACTCCAAATCCTCTTCCAAAAAACCATCAATCCAGGTGAAGATATGACCTGTCTACTCAAATGTGATCCCTAGTTACTTTCTCAGTTACACCAGCCTTTTCTGGATTTGTAAACATGGTAAGTGTTTATTCAATAAATCCCTGCAGTCACACACACAGTCAAGTCATGCTGTGATTGTCCATAGTTATAGGCGGGGCCAGGAAAGCAAAAAACCCTATGCGTACTAGGAACATGCATTTCAGCTCCTGGGATGTGGGCTCCCATCTCAGGTCCATATTCTAAGTTCCCAGTCAGATGCTGATGGTTTTGAGCTTACATTTCTTGTACTTGGTTCTGTGTACCCTCTGATGAAGGTATAGATTTATTACAGAGTAGAACCAAGAAGCCACAGCAGGGTGGAGAAAGTAGGAAGAATGTATTATTTCTGGAAACCCCTATTTATAATACAATCTTCTTTGCATGTAAACAACATTCATCAGGAAGTTGACAAGTATGGATACATGTGTGGGTCCGTCTATGAACACAGATATGTGTCTGACTTGAGACAGAGAGTGAAGTTGATCCTTGACTAGTCAGTACAGTTTGTATTTGTATTTTCATTGCCCTGAAGAAAAAGAACAGCTATTCCCCACCTCAAAAAACAAAAACAAACAAACAAACAAAAAAACAGTCGCGGGGACTATTTTCAAGATTTACAGTGAAGTGTCATGCCTCAAGTGAGATTCCAGGAACGTGTCAGTCCCTGTTTTATGGCCGAAACTCACCGTTAATATTTGTTTTGTCTTTCATGTGATTACACCAGAAACATGCACTGGTCAAGTACATCTCCTCCAACTCTTTTAGAAAAGAACAAACTGTTAATTGATGTTTTTATACTCTAATGCCTTTAATTAATAAACCCTCTATTGCCAAAGTTATGAATCCCATTTTCTAAGGTAACTATAGTACTGGTTTTAGAATTAAAATATTTCCCAAGATTCTGATTTTTCATCTTAAATCAGAGGTCCTTCAAGTCCCCATTCTTTCTTTTTTCCCTAGCGTTAGCCATTTGGCAGATGACTTTGCCTATTTTGAAAAACATACGCTATGTCTTCAGTATACTATATCTATAGAATATAAAATATTGATGCATAAATATAGTAATTATATTAAATTACTTTGGGATGAGATCATTGAATAGATTTAATATCTTGTAAGGACTATAAACACTGGGCTACTAAATTTGAGTCCCAAAATGTAGTGAAGATTAGATAAAATACTGTATATAGGAGCATGTGATAGTTGCTCCATCGATGTCCACTCCATTAATGAATTCATATCAACAAAGATGTAAATTTAGTGGACTTCCTTGGTGGTGCAGTGGATGGGAGTCTGCCTGCCAATGAAGAAGACATGGGTTTGAGCTCTGGTCTAGGAGGATTCCACATGCTGTGGAGCAACGAAGCCCATGCACCACAACTATTGAGCCCAAGACTAGAGCCTGTGCTTTGAAACAAGAGAAGCCACCACAATGAGAAGCCTGTGCCCTGCAACGGAGAGTAGCCCCAGCTTGCCGCAACTACAGAAAGCCTGTGCAAAGCAACTAAGACCCAGCACAACAGAAATAAAATAAATAAATTTTTTTAAGATATAAATTTATCAATTCTATAGCAAATGTCTTGGCCATCCTAGATTGTTAAATGACTCCCCAGAGCCCCTTTACTCGCAGCCAGCAGATATGAAGCCAGACTTTCTCCCTTCACACCAGGGTTCATCCTTTCATACCTCTCCCAATCCATCCTTCTATGCATGGTGACACCCCGCCCCCCAATAAATAGCCATGGTTTTCCTCTGGGGACCAAGGAAGTCATCAGCCAGAGCATCCTGTGCTTTCACATGCAGGCTTGGATTCCTGTTAAATTTCTTAGTTTGTATTAGCTTTTGTGTCCTGTTACTCTGTTGACACACAAATGACTTAGAAGCATGCTGACTTGATGCAGTGAACTCATCCAGGACCCGCAGTTCTCTGAAGAGGGCACTTGTCCATCAGGCGGTCACATTGCTGCAAGTGGTTGAGTTCTTCTTGGGAAAGTGAAAGTGGACACCTGCAAATCTACTCACAACTTGTCCTCAGAAGCCACCCTGGAACAGTTTTCTCCTGTGTTAATGTCAACTTCTCTTCCTGATCACTCAGAAGGCGATGTGTCCCAGGAACTCAGAGTTCGGGTTCCGAGAATCACCCTTTCATGCCTGCTCCCTGTGGACATTTGAAGGCAGTTATTTTTTGGAAAGGGGAGCCCCAAACTGGGCCTGATTCCCAGGGGCAGGGAGGAAAAGGGGTACACCGCTGATTATGAGCACTACTGTTTACAAAACCCCTGGGAATGCTGACTTCATTGATGATTCTCCAACCAGAGACACTTCAACTTCAGGAGCAGGACAATAGGATGGACAGTAGTCATGGACAGGACAATCGTCAGACAATGGGACTGTGAATCCCACACTTTGTAAACCCAAGTGGTAAGTATCTCCTATTGGAGTGACCCCCCTCCTGGGCATTTTCTCTAAGAACACAAAGCCAATAGGATGCCTGACTTCTTTCTTCTTTTCTGGGCTGCACAGAATGTAGGATCTTAGTTCCCTGACCAGGGATTGAACCCATGCCCACTGCCTTGGAAGCATGGAGTCTTAACCACCGAACCACCAGGGAAGTCCCCAGGTGAATGGGAAATGCTTGACCTAATAATGTCTTTATGAATGTGGCGTGGGTATGGGATCTCAAGGATCTTCTTGGAAATCTTTGAATTTAAATGATGTAATTTACTTTTTTCAAATGAATCAGTGAAATTAATATACCTTTAAGTGCTGGTCAAAACAAGCCCTACATGATAACTATGGAGAAGAGAAGAAAGACAAGCATGGTCATGTGGGGACAGCCGATGAGGCAGGTGACGAGCCCATTCTCTGTGCACGATGGTCTCAAAAAGAGATCCGGCCATTCCTCTGTCCCCTGAGTGCTGCTGTGCACTGGCTTCTTCTGTCTGCGGTCTGAGAACAGCATGGTCATCCCCCTGCACACCCCTCCCTAACATGTGACATCCACAGGTATTGCCTGTGGATGGTACCTGTGGCCATACACACTGGTACTTCTTGGTGGGTTAATTGTCATTTCTGATGCCTTACAGGCTAGCACACCCCAAAGTGCAGCAAGCACAGCACCTGCTGTGGCTGACATGGGGGGGATAGACTCTTGCATTTTAAGTGAAACAGACCTGTCTCCTTGTAATCAGATGGGAATATGACTTTTTCGTGGATTCGCACAGTTACAGAAATACAACTTGTGTGTGTGTTGTTATTCATTTTCATATCTTTTCCTCTAACCCAAATCCATCAAGACATGCTTTCCCCTGCTGGCTGACAGCTCTTTCCTGAGGGCGCACATCTTCCGGGATGGTCATGGTGTTGGAGTGCCCTGCCCCGCAGGCTCCTTCCCACATGCTGCGTGTATTTCCAGATGTGTTGGGGCCTCTCTTAGATGGAGTCAGAAGACGTAGCTTGGGCGTGTGGTTAGGTGATCCATCAGGTCTACAGACCGAGCTTCGCAGGGCTTGCCCATCTCTGTGTCAGCCTAGAACAGACAGCGCTCTGCTCAGCATCTGTCAAACCCAGAGTGGCTTCCAGCACATAGAGGCACCAAGCCCCACTCATTCAGTCCTTCAAAGGACACGCGTGTGTGCACTGCATGTGCTGGCTTAGTCCACCTGTACATTCTTTGATCCTGGTCTCTACATTTGGAAAAGAGGCGGCATTGAGAGTCCAAGTTGGACCCCAGGGGCACTTGGACTTCTTATCTTGCTCATTTCTTCCAGGAAGCAATGGCCCTCCTGAGGTTCGCCAGCTGTGAAGGTCATGCAGGTGGAGACGTGAGCACAGGCAGAGGTGTGAGGGAGGTTTGCAAAGAGAAATGCCTGATCCTGGGAGATAAAGGAAGGCTACCAGTGAGACCTGCCAGCTTTAGTTCTGAGAGTGATGACGGCACCTCGCTGTGTTGAGAGTGTAGTCCTCACTAAGCAGCATCCTGAAACATCCTAAACCTTAAACACACAAGCCTGGATATTGTCACTTCCTTTTCAACTTTCAAACAAATGAGGAAGCAGAAGTTCAGGGCCAGCTTCTGCCTGTCTGATGAGGGCTGCACTGCAGATGCAGAGATCTCCTGCTTTCGAAGCTAAGCTCTGCCACCACATTCTCTCTTCTGGACATATTTAACTTTTTTTTTTTCATATTTAACTTTCTAATTATATCTCTTCATGGCACTAATGGTTTGTGTTATCTTTTTCCCATAGAATTATAAGACCCCTGAGTTTAAGATAACTCTGATTGATGAGATTTGGTCCACACAACACAGGGTACACTGAATTTTATGTTGTGTTTTGTTGAGTGACTGATGGGTAAACGGCTAGAGCTGATGGATGGGTGGATGGATGGATGGGTGGATGGGTGGGTGGATGGATGGATGGGTAGATGGGTAGATGATGGATGGATGGGTGAATGGGTGGATGGATGAATGGATGGATGGGTGAATGGATAGATGATAGAATTATGGATGAATATATGGGTGGATGACTGGTGAACCAATTCTGATCAGTGCCAAATGGATAAGTTAACAGATGAGGTCTCAGCCTTTAGTAGCCTCTTAACATCTGTTAGAGGAACACTGAAATCCCTTGGAATCTTGTGGACTGAGAGAGGAAGGAAATGACCAACGTCTCCTAAAATTTTTCTAGATCCAATATTTTTTCTTTAGGGTAAATGCTACTTGTTCTGTAGTTATTCTGTAAACCGTAGGCAACACTTAAAAGACAACTACTGGTCAGCATTTACTGGACAGTAAAACCCCAAACCTAACAAGATGATTGGCTTTGTACACTGAGTGTATCAAATTGTCCCTATGAGGTAAATTTAAAAAGCAAATACTGCAAGCAATATGGAAAGTACTCCAAAAAATGTATGCTTTTTTTTTCTCAGATACTTTGGAAAAGGAACAAGACATGACTATGGAACAATAGGATAAGACTTCATCTTCTCTCACTGATCCAGAAAGGATTCAGTTCCAATCCAAACTGATATCAACTCTCCCTGGTTCTGTGAAACAGTCTTGCCAGGCAGTGAACTAGCAGCTTTTCTTTTGTGGTCACATAGAGTATGTCCTTGGTCTGTTGATAGACCTTGCTGAGCATACAGAGGACCTGCTTAATCAACGAGGGAGGTCAAACATGAGCATATTGCAATAAAGCTTTTTTACCCTTTGAAGACTTGACTAAAAAAATATCCTGAAGATAAGACAGGACAGTGAGGCTGTACAGGTCGAAAGATTTCTCAATATAGTGCCTAAATCACTGGTTCCCAGCGTGTGGTCTCAAGATCAGCAGTGTCAGCGTCACTGGGGAACCTGTTCGGAATGAAGAAATTCAGGCTTCCCAGCAGACCTGTGGAGTCAGAGGGTTGGGTGGGGGTGGGGCCCTGACACCTGTGTGTCCCCACGTCTTCCAGGGAATATTCTCTTGAGCCCAAAGCTGCTGCTCTAAACCAGCTGAAGGTGGATTATGTGAAGCCCTGGTGTCAACTGAACAGGGTCCCATCCAAGGATCCACAACACAGTCAGTCTCATCCTCTTCTCTTTTCTTTGGCAGGAATGAAGCAAAAGAGAGAACAGGTGACTCACTGCAAAAGGGGTTTGCTCGTGAATGGCCTTGTGGAGGCAGTGGGCAGGGGGTCTCATGAGTGCCCCATTTATTGATCTCTGCATTCACCAAATCTCAGCTGAGCCCGTACTGTGTGCCAAAACAGTGCAAGGAGTTGGGATGCAATAGGACGTGGAATCGGGTATGCTCCCTGCCTTCAGGGGTCTTGTGCTCCAGCAAACAGGACAGAGGTTAGACAGGTGAGGATCCCAAAGTATGAAGCTGTCATGGAGACATGTTACTGGGAGCTATGGGGCCGAAGAATAGAACCCCATCTTCTACCGAAGGTGGTGACCTCACTACTCCAGTTCCAGAGGAGAGGGGCTGAATTGGGGCTGCAAAGAAACAGCAGGATGGAGGGGAAGGGTTTCAGGTAATGGGGACAGTGCATGCAGAGACTGTGAGGCCCATAAAAGTGTAGGGACTACAGGGGGTGAAAAACAGTCAGTGGAGCCAGAACTTAGCAAGAAAAGGGCCCGGTGAAGGATATGAGGCCATGAGGAGAAGGTCTCTGGGAACCACAAAGTATTTGCCTTTCCTTGGGATGACTTGGAGAGGTGATGGCTACACTGAGTCTTGGAAGGAAAATGAGCAGATTTTGTTTTGGGAAAACAGCTCTGGATGCAGGTGGAGAAGGGGATTAGGAGTGGAGCTGAGGGCTGGGAAGTTACTTGGGAGAATATTGAGGTGATCCAGTCAGAGTGAAAAAGAGCAGGACCCTCTGGTCCTTACGCACCACCCCACCCCCCCCAATGTCCTCTGCCTGCTTTTCATTTGTGGAAAAACTTTAGCCAAAGAATAAGTTTAATCAGAGAAGTGAGAAAACGCAGAAGCAAAGAAAAGTAGTCAAACAGGACCGAACAATAAGAGTTTAGTCTGTACGCAAAGTCAAGGACATTTATTTCTTTCTCGAGTGTTATACATAACACTCTAAGCCATATCCTGTGAGCTGTCTCAAACATACTGAAAACCCCATCAGGTGGAGAAGTTAACTACATGATGGCCAGGCTGTGGACATGGACATACGCTGCTGCAATTCCAAGAACTGGCCGTAAGGAAATGGGAACAAACCAACTCTGGAACTGAAGACTAACTGTTCTTAAAACAATCAAGATGCTGCTGCTCAGACCACGGATGGCCAATAGCAAGAGGACCATCAAAGCTGACTGTGCTGTTTCTACACGGAGCCCCCTCCCTCTGTCTATTAAAGCTCTTGTCCCCCGATGGTCAGGGACTGGGGGAAGTCGGCCTGTGGATAGGGGTCCAAAGCCACAGTCCACCAGACAGTCCATTGAAAGTGTTTGGCAAGATCCCTGGTTCTGCTGCCTGTGCCTCTGACCAGGGTGCGGCTGTCTCCTGGCGTGTAAGGTGTGGATCGAAGAACACACATGGGCACTTGGGCATCTAGACGTGATGGGGGTCTTGGCCCTGCCTCATCTTTCAGTGCTGTAACCCTAGAACTTGCCATTGTCTCTTTGTGTTGCTGCTGTTCTGGGTACTGTTTGAGCAGGCAGCCTCAGTTACATCCCAGGTAAACTGAACAGCGTTAATTACCCACATGTCTCTGCACCTGTTGGCAGGAGAAACTCCCAGAGTGATTTTGTGCCTTAAAAGACACCTGCTCAGAAAGTGTACTGCCTAATGAAGAAGGTTTGGATATGAACACTGCAAACAGAATCATCCCTGGCTGTCTTGTTTTCCCTTTTTTCCCCAAGTCGAAAGACAAACAATAGCAGTTTTCATAAATATTCTTCTAAACGAATTGATATTTAAGATTACTTTCAGAAATGCATAATTACTTTTGTAAATGCATAATCTCTTTGAATGTCAACCAATTAATGCACATTTCATCTTAGCTGAAAGACATTTAAAGAGGCGAATAAAGTCAAGTATGCAGGAGAGATGATATTCACCACTGGAACCCACGTAGCTGAGAAAAAAATGAGAAAATTAACCTCCTTCTTTCTACCTCCCCACCCCAGGCAGAGAATGACGAGGAAACCAATCTGTGTAGTTCAGTGTAGAGAGCAGTTCTCAGCTGAGTGGTGGGCAGGAAGGAACATACCTCGAAATAGAAATTATAGTTAAAGCCACGAGGATGCTGACAAGTCATAATGAGTAAAATGGTAAGATATGGTCAGGTCTCAGTCTTTTTAAGACCTACTTTAGCTACTCCATGTTTCCAACAATTTTCAATTTTCAGATTAATTGTCAGCCTTGAAAAATTAAGGTAACAGAGCCATTCAGCCCTTTATTCATTTGATGGTATTAGCTCAGCGTCTACTGTGTTGGTCCCCGTCCTTGGGCTGAGTCATGAGAGTAACAAAACACCATCTCTGTTTTCTAGGAGCTTCCAAGCCTGTGCAATCTTTCTCAGAAGAGTATTCTTAGAGACATAAAACAAAATAAACAAGATTAAAACATAAAATGGATTATGGTAGTAGAGATACGGTTACTAAACTATTATAAAAGCTGCAATGTAGTAATAGATGCAATTTTAAGTTAATGTATTAAATGACAATTGTGGTGAGACATGAAAATATCTGTGGTTTTTATGGGTGACAAAGACAAAGGTACTGCTAATAGTTCAGGGTTGTTTCTTTTCCTTTGGCCAAATTTCTTTTAAGGTTTATTTGTTTATTATTTTTGGCCATGATGCTGGCATGCAGGATCTTAGTTTCCCTACCAAGGATGGAACCCACTGGTGCCCCCTGCAAGGGAAGTGTGGAGTCCTAACCCCTGAACCACCAGGGAATTCCTGAGCCAACATTTAAGAGGAAATTCTCCTTTTCAGTTATGTAAGTGAAAGTAAAGTTACATTTTTCTCTTGCAAACTCAGGGAATCTCAGAATTCTTCTCCTGGGCTCCCTCTGGGGCCTCTGAGGGATCTGATTCTTCAGCAGCAACAGCAGTGGGAGGTGGAGAATGCCATTGGCCTCTCAGGGGGAAGCTGACCTAAGTGTTTCTGCAAGGTCAGTCCAGGTGCTCCCTGTCTGACCCCAGAGGGAAAACCAGACAAAGGAAAGATGAGCGAGGCTCCCAACTCGGGGAAGACTCCTGGGCTGTGGGGGCAGTGTGTGGATGTTTCTAACCCCATCTACCTTCTATGGTGTGCTGAGACTTCTCAGCTCAACTTTTATCCAAACAATGATACATTCTTCACAGAGTAAAGTCACAAGCCAAGCATTTAAGGGACAAACCCCTCCACCCTGGGGACACATTCTTCAGGACAAAGCTCCCTCCCCATCTGCACGTGTTTGATCTCAGGTGCCTTCATCTCCTCTACACCAGGAGGAGCACAGAGGGATCTGAATCTCACGGCCATCATTTTAGAGGAGAAAAATAGATTTCGACTCGCATCAGGATATGAACGCACCTCCTAGAGTTATTGTTAGGAAGCTGAATAATGTTGAGCTAAGTAAAGAAACTAAGGCAAGACGTTGGGACTGTTTTGGGAATGAAGTGGAAGATTTCAGCATTATGCAAAGCTTCCCAATCCTCTGCGGGGATAAATCCCATCACTATAAGACTGACTATGCCCCAAACAGGGTGCCTGCTCCTTCCTGCACACCAGCTGCCCCTGCATTTCTTCTTGTATCTGTTCACAGGGTCTCTTTTCCTCCAGTTGGTTGAGTAGAAAACCATGGAGTTATCCTTGATTCTTTGTATTCATAGCTGACATTCAATCCATCAGCAAGGGGTGTTGGCTCTACCTTCAAAGCACACCCCAAATCTAATGCTTTCTCTACCCTCCCCAGCTGCTTCCCTCCAACTGCCAGCTCCTACCCGCCCTCTCGCCTGCAGGCTTGCCTGCCCAGCACCCACCCTGCTCTTCCTACTTCCCGTGATTGTTGCTTTCCCTGCTCCCAGAGCTCTGAAAAACCCCCCTCCAGGCATGACTCCTCCCTCTTCTCTGGACACTCAGGAGCCACGAGACCCTGGGTCTCAGCAGCTAGAGCCACCCACCCTCCTGAAGCGCACCCACAACAAGGACCACTCACGACACATCCAAGAGCCCAGCAGCCAATCGGTCCCAATGTCCTCTTCCTCTGCCCAGTTTCCATGCCTTCCCTCCTCATGCCCCACTGAGGCCTCTCTTGGTAAGAAGCTGGTTGTGGATCCTCCACCGGCTGACCTCTGCTCAGAGACCTTTACCTCCCTGCGATAACCCTCCTATTTGGAGCTCTTCCTGCAAGGAAGCAAAGAAACTGCCCAAACTCTCCAATGATTACTTAAAGTCAGTTGCCTCCCAACTGATAGTAAAAGATTAATGGGAATCTGGGAGGAGTTTTGTGATAAAGCTTGTCAGACTTCTGAGTGTGTGCCCTCATGTCCTGAATCCTGAATCTTTACACGTCTCTTCTCTACTAGAATTTTCTCATCAATGTAGACACTTACCAAAGTCTTTCACATTAAAAACAAACCACAAACCTTCTTTTCCACTATACAATGCAAGGAGATTAAACCAGTCAACCCTAAAGGAAATTAGTCCTGAATATTCATTGGAAGGACTGATGCTGAAGCTGAAGCTCCAATACTTAGGCCACCTGATGTGAAGAGCGGACTCATTGGAAAAGACCCTGATGCTGGGAAAGATTGAGGACAGGAGGAGAAGGGGACAACAGAGGATAAGATGTTTGGATGACATCACCAACTCAATGGACATGAGTTTGAGCAAGCTCCGGGAGATGGTGAAGAACAGGGAAGCCTGATGTGCTGTGGACCGTGGGGTGGCAAAGAGTCGGTCACGACTGAGCGACTGAGCGACTGAACAACAATAATACTCAAAACTGTCACTGTATTTCTCCTGTTGGTTTAGCCTGCTGCCCGATCTTTTTCCATCTCTTCTTTACATGAACATATCCTTGGATATTTGATGCAGTGGACAATCAGGACTGCTCTCACTGACCCGTTTATTTCTCAGCCCAGAGGAAAAAAAAAATTTTTTTTCAGATTTTTCCCAGGAAAATCTTCCATTTCACTGAGGCATCTGTCCTAAGAGAGCTCACTAGTAAACCCAGAGGGCTTCTCCTGCCCCCTGCTTCCCAGGCTTGCTGCTGTGTTAGGTCCCTCAAGCACCTTTCTGTCTGTGGTATCTCCATCTGGACCTACCTGAAGAATTTCATATGGATTTTCTCACTTAACCTGGTGAGAACCCTGTGTGGCAGATACTAATACTCTCCAGAGACAGATGAGGAAGCCAGGACACGGAGCAGATGAGCAGCCTGCCCGAGGAAGTGCCAGGCCAGAGGAAGGACCCCTCCAGCCTGGTCCAGCCCCTCTGTCTTACTCTGAACCTTAGCCTGCTCTCAGGGGAGGTTTATCCTGAGTGTGGAGTAGAAGGCAGCCCACCCGTGACGTCAGGGTGTTGGTTTTATTTCTCAAGTTATCGGACTCAAGGGGCAGCTGAATGTGCTATTTGACACTATTCTTGAGCTCCCACCACAGCTTTTTCCTTTTCTATGACTTTCTCCCAGACCCTGGCCGTCCCGCAGCCCTTGGAGCCTAGACCACATCATCCCTCAGCAGCGGTTTCTCAGGGACCTCAGATGGTTGCACCTGACTTTCCTGCCATCAGATTCAAGCCCTGGGAACCCTGAGTGTATCTCCTATGGTGCCCAGGGCAGTATGGGACCACTGGCTGGCATGTCACATGTGCACGCTGACTAACGGCCTGACTGGTGGATAATCTGTAACTTTAGTCTATTTTCACCAGCTTCCAAAAACAGTCAGCCTGGAGGAAAACCCATATGCAGCCCTGTAGCTGCTGACTTCATTTGTTGGCATCTTCCCAGAATGGTGCTCTGTGCTCTGCCAGCTTTGGGGGTCACTGGGGTTGTTTGAGTTATTTGTTTTACTTTCAAATCACTCCACAGCATGCAGGGACCATTTTCCCCTCTGAAAATCATTTGTTTGCAGTCACACCTGCCCAGATAGATTAACCCCACCCTGCCACCGCCAGCACCTCTATTACACTGACTCTCAGGTGCGTGAAAGAGCTTTGTCTCCATGCTCTATTTTTCCAATAAGAGAAAGTTAATTTGTGCCAAATGTCTTTTCATAACCAATAAAGCCTGCAGGGCTGAGAGAAGCAGATAAGCCCCGCTTCCCTGCAGTGAGGCCCACTAATTAAGACCGTAGAATCCCTCTTTGGTAATTTACATCCGGAGCCCACCTTGCCTCCTAGTATCTCCTGTTTGCACACAGGGGAACGCCACGGAGATGCATGGGCCCACCTGAAACAAAGGTGGGAGCTGTGTGGTTGAGGAAGTTGGCTTTTATTAATGCCTCATTATAGTTACCCTTGCCTTCTGCATGTGCACTCCTCCCCCAACAAGACATTTGGAAGATTGATTGGATGTCAGACAGCAGCAGGGAGAAAGGAGAGGGACTGAGGGGTATTGCACTGTAGCTTCCTCGCCTTCCGAGTCTAGCGCAGCAGCTGAGCATGCAGGAAGGACCAGGCAGGGGTCCAGTGACCTCTGCCCAAGGCTGGCATCCAGCCACTTACAGGTGGGGGAGCTTAAGCTCCACAGGGGCTCATTTCCATCCACGGGGTTATTGTGAGGATTAAACCAAATGACATTGGAGAATCGTGCTGCGATTTCCCAAGCCAGGTGTTATTGTCTGTCCTTTTTGACAAGGTCTAGGGCTTCCTAGTGGCTCAGATGGTGAAGAATCTGCCTGCAGTGCAGGAGACCCAGGTTCGATCCCTGGGTCGGGAAGATCCCCTGGAGAAAGAATGGCACTCCTGTATTCAGGCCTGGAGAATTCCAGGGACTAAGAGTCAGACACTACTGAGCGACTAACACTTTCACTTTCTTTCTTTTGTGAGCGAGCACTTTTCTGTGTTACAGCTGGTGTTCTTCCCCAACTCTCTGTGCTCCTCAGCCTGGGGACAGATGGTCTCCAGAAACGGGACTGTCATGGGGGACCCACCTGAGAAGCCTGAGTTATTTATGCCTGAGTTTTTTCCCAGCCTGCTGGGCTTAGGAATATAGACGGGATTCTCAGATGGGCATCAGGGGCACAGGCCCCCAGTTGGTAGGACTATTGTATAATTGCCATCCAGGTCAGGACACTTTCACTGTGAGAGATGCTACTGCTAGCAAGGCTGGGACAATGGGGTGAGGTGGGATGCTGGGCCACACTAAGGCCCAGACAGAAGAGGAGGAGATGTTGTGGCTTGTCGTCCCTAATTCAGAAGTCACCATGTGAGCCTGGGCAGGGGCTTAATAGCTCACTCATCCCCTCCCTCGCCCTGGGTTGTAGTCTCTTCAACGGGGGACACTTGTGAAAACCCCAGAGGAATGAAATGGTGGTGGGAACGTTTCGGCGGAGGTGGGGGTGGGAGGGATGCTGAGAGGACTTGGACATCGTTGCAGAGAGAGTGGTCAGCATCCTTCTTCCCCTCCCTGGGCTGCACCCTGTCACATATCTGAGGCTGCACAAGCTCTCTCAGTGGTGGCAGCGGAGATGGTGGTTCTTTTGTGTTTCACGTGCAGCACACTTGTGACCACACCCCAGGCCTTCGGAGCAGATAAGCAGGGATGGGGGGCCCCACCCAGCGGGTGGTTTCTCCAAAGGCTGAGTCTCCATCTGCACCGCACCTCCTCTCCCGTCTTCTCTAAGTGGCTTCTCCTGCTTTCCTTTCTGGGTTAAATGAAACCAGCGGGGAGCAGACAGAGGTCAAAGGGCTGCTTAGCCTCAACTGCTAGGAGAGCGACCTGTAGAAGATACAGGTCTGGGAGCTGAATCTCTGCCTCTGAGAATGAAAGCTCAATGAATTGCCGTTTCCTCCATTCTCCTTGTCAGGTATGACATATCTATAGTGTGTCAAGAAGGACCTGACTGTCCCTCGTGGGTGTCTTATTTGTGTTGTTGTGGGTTTTATCTACTCAGTTCCCGTTTCCAGTCTCGGGCACAAAGTCATGTGCCTTCAGGCCCAGTCCCTGGGTTTGGAGAGCAAGGCCAAGGGGCGGTGCCAATGATGCCAGAATGCCCACGTCCCGTGGAGTCGTGACGTGGATGCTCTGTGGGGACCATGACGCTGCCTCCCAGGAGACCAGGGGCAGCAGGACCAGAGAAGGTTGCTGAGGGGCTTCTGAGAAGAGGCACCAATTCATCCAACTGGCTACTCTCAGTCTTGGCGGCATGGTGGGGCTCACAGTCTTCCCCCCCCCGCATAGGACCCTACTTGTACACCCAAAATAAGTGCATTAATTCATTAAAACCTGTAGGAAAAAGACTTCTGGAAGATTATAGTGTGACTTCTCATGTACAGTGTCATTAAACTACCAACAAAAAATCTGAGACAACCAACTCTAAAGCCAATAAATTAAAGCCAAAGGAAACTGACTAAAGAGGAAGAAGGTGCCTGTGATGAGAGGAAAGTTTTTAGTACAAAAGACAAATCAAAATGGGAAGACCCTGGCTTAAAAATGTAGGGAGATGAAAAGGACGAAACAAATCTGAAAGCTTTTTCATATATGCTTCAGTGCGTGGATGGAGGTGTTTTCAGAAGGAGATTAAAGATAAAAAAAGAGACGGAAAGAAATGTGGTGCAACTGTGAAAGCCAGAGGATGTTTAAGAGAAAAAGAATGTGAAAGAACATAAAAGACACAGGAAATGATGACAGCAATGTAAAAAATTACTTTGGAAAAGTGCTGCAGTGTAGCACTGAGGAAAGCAGTTTTCTAAACAGGTTGGAGTTCTAAGGGTAAAGTCTACAGTCGCATATTTTGGTGTGGTCCATTCTAATTTGGAAACGACAAATGACACAAGAATGAATAAAATAGCTCTAAAATGGAAACTGCAGCTGTATTATTTGTTGCGTTCTTTAACGCTTATTTAGGCACTGGTTGCATCAAAAAACCTTGACGTCTATTGAATGAAGACAGAACCAAAACAAAGAAGGAGTGCCTTAATATTAACTGGGGTTTATTTATATTAGATCATTCATATTAAAATGTTTTGTAAAATATAATACACAACAATTCCCCCAAATAGGGCAGGATGACCCCTGTTGACTGCTCTGCCCTCATGATTGTTCTTTGACTTGTGATGTATTTGTTGCCCTTTTAGACAGGGGTCCCCAAACCTCTGAGATCTAATGCCTGAGGTGGAACTGATGTAATAATAATAGATCTCAGATAATAATAATAATAATAATCTCAGATCTGATGATCTGAGGTGGAACTGATGTAATAATAATAGAAATAAAGTGCACAATAAATGTAATGTGTTTGAATCATCCTGAAACTCATACCCTCCCCTGGCCCCTGGAAAACTGTCTTCCATGAAACTGGACCCAGATGCCAAACAGATTGGGGACCCTGCTGCTTTAAGGGAACAGACAAAGCAATGGAGGACTTCCCTCCTGGTTCAGTGGTTAATACTCTGTGTCCACTGCAGGGGGCCTGGGTTTGATCCCTAGTTGGAGAAGTTCCACATGCCTCACAGTGTGGCCAAAAAGGAAGTGGGGGTGGGGGGGAAACAATGGAAACAAGTTGCCCCAAAGAACTCTGAATTCCTAAAGATCAAGTTGAACTTCCCAAGATCTGTCTAATCGCTGTGTGAATCAATAGGAAGACAATCTCAAATAGGACCCTAAGCCATTTCCTCTCTTTAGTCAATGTGATTTGTAACATGGCGACACACTTGCATTTTGGAGTTTTTAATGACATTTTACTAAAAGCCTTAAATGTCAGAAGAGAAAGTGAGCCCAGGTATTTTTTAAAGCATCCATCCCCATTAAGGATTAAAGCTGCAGGTCCTGAGACCCTGATGGTCCCGGATAACAAGAGGGAAGACTTTGCAGAGGAAATTCTCTCGACTGTAGAGAAGATCAAGGAATCCTACAGATGGTGGAAACAGTATTCCCTCTGGGAAGAAGACCACAAGAAGTGGGTTCTGAGGAGCAGAAGGATGGATCTGGAAACCCTGGGAGAGGAGGAAGCAGACATAGAAGAGAGAGAGGAATGGGGGAGGAATTACTTTCTGTGGAGTCAATTTCATTCCGAAGGCCTCCTTTCTCTGCCCTAAGGCTCCTCTTGGGACAGTGCCCATAGACAGGGCTTCCTGCCTTAAGAAACTTAAACAAAGAGGTGTGGGAGCAGAGAAGTGTTTTAGGAATGAATGTATCTAGAGGGGAAGAAGAAAGCCTAGGGTAAGAAAACATTTGGAGGGAAATCAAAGAAGGTAATCATGGGGAAAGGGTAGGTTTCGATCCAGGCAGGCGACTCTGGTGCTCAGAGCCGATGAGATCCCAAGTGGTGACTGGAGGGAGGACTTCCCTCCCCCAAACCTCAGGTCCTGTCTGAAAAGTGGGCACCATTGATCAAGAATTGACTTGTACTTCTTTGGTGGTCCTGTGCCTAGGACTGTGCTCCCGGTGCAGGGGGCTCAGATTCCATCCCTGGTCAGGGAACTAGATCCCAGATGCCACAGCTAAAGATCCTGTGTGCCATAACTAAAACTCAGCACAGCCAAATAAATAAAATCATATTAAAAAGAAGAGTTGGCAACTGCAAGGGTGGCAAGCATGATGGTGAGTCTGCTCGTTGGGAGAGAGGTTGGTAAAGCTTCAGCGATCATGTCATACATAGCGAAGGGGCCTGAGCAGATGGGGTTTTTGCAGTCTGTCCGCATTCTCATGGTGTTTCAATCAGGGTAAGACCCTCTGGCTAAGCCTGGGCTTGTCTGCTCCCAATTTAACTTCCTGGAAAACGAGAAAGGAAGGCCTGGCTGTGGACCTGGGACTGGGAGCCTTGGGGCAGGCTGCACTGTAAGTGTCACACATACCACGGGAAGCACCTTACTTGTGCAAACTTGTCCCTCAATGTGGGATGTGATGAGTGGTGGGGTCGGGGAAGAGGCCTGGCCTCCCCAGGTCCAGGACTTTCAAATATCGGATCCTCTGGGGGTAAGTCCAGAGTAGTTATTAGCCATAGGACCCACTGTCCATTGGCACAATGCGTCCCAAGACTTTAAGGAATTTTCAGCATCTGTAGATCTCTAAGTGTCTGGAAATACAGGGCAGAGGATGCAGACTGTAACTGAAAAAGCACCGGGGAAAAGTGAATCAGAGAAAGGCTCTTAAGATCATAGGGGTGGTTGGTGGGACCATCCAGATCTAGAGCTGTGTCTCCAGAGACACACACACTTCTGAAGACAAATCGAACCCCTTGGCTCCTCTTCTTAAGGCAAGAATGAACCAAGAATATCCATGAGCTTTCCTTGTATTTTTATTGTTCTGAAAATACTAGTCATTAATATCAGACAAGAAAAAACATCTAACACATGGAATGGAAAAGGCAGACCTATAGACTTGAAAATACCAAAAAGAATTAACTAACAATATTTAGAAAATGTTGTTTTTCAGGTTTAGCTGAAAACCTTCCAGAAAGCAAAATAGGGTAGCTTGGGCACTTTGCTGGTTGTTCAGTGGTTAAGACTCTGCTTCCACTGCAGGGGGCAGGGGTTTGATCCCTGGTTGGGGAGCTAAGATCCCACAGGCTGCATGGCATGGCCAAAAAAAAGTAAATAAATAAAAGCAAAATTAAAAAATAAGGTAGCTAGTGGCATGTCAAGTTTATACAACCTCTCAAAAGGCTAATTTGAAGATGTCTGTTCAAATTTAAAATGAACCACACCCTGTCCCAGACATTTTCAGTCTGGAAATGAAACCTGCAGAAAAAGTTACTCAAGTCCAAGGATTCAAGGACTTTGTAAGGATTTTGTAGGTGGAAGCCTGGACCCAAGTGAACATTTATTAATAGAGGACCAGCTAAATAATTATGGTTTGTTCTTACAAACATGTCATGAATCTTTTAGAGAAATAATTGCCTATTTTTGACACTATGGCATTAGCTCCAAAATGTAGTTTAAAGTCTAAGAAACTACAGAATACAGAGAATACATTTTCATTTGTGTAGAAGAAGAAACGTATTTGTGTAGATTATTCCTCCATAGATAAGCCAGCAAAGCAAAATGAAATAAAAAGAAAAGCAAGCCTGCCAGGATTCCTGTTTGAGAAGGAGACTGGACCCCATGACTCCATCAGAGGCTGACCACCTCCCATTGGATGCACATGGGCTCTAGCTGACATTTGAAAAATCCATGTACATGAACAGGCTTCCCCTGCTATCTGAAAGTGGAACGTTTCTAGGAAACCTTTCATAGAGAAAATGGCCTAGAGTGAAGCAGCAGTTACCTTAGGACCCATCTTGCTGACAGATGCACAAAACGCATGGAGATCAGGCCCAGGTGCTCACAGACACGGCTCACGGCTCTGATGGCTGAAGCTGAGACGATGATTGTGGTACCAGGGAAGGAGCTGGCGGGGTCGCTCTCACTCCTGGGGTGTTCTGCCCCTGTAACCGCAGCTGCTTCCTGTTAGCGAAAACAGACACTACGATGGCTCTTTCGTAAAAGTGGTATAAAGTTAATTTTCCCTGTATGTCATTTTAAAAATTGAAATAAAACTACTTTTAAAGAGCAAACATTATGTATCAGATCATAACTTCGCATAGAAACAGATTCTAAAATTTGAAATTCGGGCCAGGGGACTGTCAGTGATTCCACTGAGAAGGAAAAGCTCAGGAAAAATTCCCTGGTGGTCCAGTGGTTAAGACTTTGTACTTGCAATGCAGGGGGTGCAGGCTCGATCCCTGTCAGGGAACTAAGATCCCACATGCCAAGCAGTGAGACTAAATAAATAAACAAATTCTCACTATGGTCCTATAAAATAGATAGATTAAAAAATACAATAAAACTTTTTTTAAAAAAGTAAAAGAAAAACTCAGCCTGGCCCCTGGGTAGCAGACCTTGATTTAGACTGTTAACAGCTTCTCATAGAGAACAGGGGGATCCCCAAGCCCCCAGCCACCTCCTCCTCCCCTCTGGCAGAGGTGGGGGCTCAGATGGAAGAGCTGTTGGGTCAGGTGAGGGTGGAGAGCCATGCTCAGGTTGAGCAGGTGTGCCCAGGGGTGGGCAGGTGCTCAGGTGAGTGGTCTTGGAGACGCAAGCTAAGAGGCAGGAAGGGGGCCTGGACACTGGACAGTGAGCCATTGTTCCACGAGGGGAAGAAAAGACTTTAGACAGAGTCCTAGGTGAGATGAAAGGAGGTAGGTGACTGTGGAAACAGATGAAAGAAAAAAAAAATGACTTGAAGTGGGATATGCAAGGTCATGCAGGGTCACTCCGGGGCTTGGCTGCTCCTCAAGAGTGCTGCTGCAGGCTTGGGAGCTTTGGCTGAATTCTGAGATCCGCCAAGGGGAGTGCAGAAATAACACGTGGAGTGATTCAAAGTTAGTCTTGCTCACAAGCCCATGTTATTCCAAAGGTCCTGACAAGTTAGGCATTCAGGTTGCTCTATAGTTGTCTTGTAGAATTGAAAATTCCAGACTTCAAGTACACACAATCACTCAACTGTGTGTGAGAGAATGGCTGTGATTAAACAGCCACACCTTTGACAATAATAATTAAACATTGGTATCCAATGATTTACTTTCTCTGAGACCATCATTATAATTAACAGCAGAATTTTATCCCTGAGTCTGCCAAATTCATAAATATTTCAGGATAAACTCTGCTAATTGGGATTAAAAAAAGTCTTCACAGTGTCACGATACACCGTAAAGCACTGTTTTATGTACCAGCAGGTCTCAGACTTAGGAGGGTTCGTGGAAGTGGATGCGCTTGCCTCCAGAGTTGGCAATATGAACAGCAAAAGGCTTCCTGGGCACTGTTTTACCTGTAGTTGCAGCCTGCGCTTCCTGGGGTGGATGAGCCCGCAGCAAGGCAGTGGAGAAGGAGCGCCGTCTTTTTCTTTGCAGCCCCGTGTGGCTGCGTGGGTTCCTGCCCTCTCAGCCAGATTTCCCAAGGCTCCACTGCAGCTGAAGCAGGACTAGTTTATCTCTCTCCATCTAGACTGCCACTGGTGCTGCACCTTCCTGAGTATAATTAAGACAATATTTAGGCAAATTATCTTCTGCAGGCCTGACTGGCTTGTGGGTCCCCTGTGAGGACGCTGTTATAGCAGCTTAGGGGTCACAGGCCCACAGGCAGCCCAGAAAACTCACCCTCTGCTTTGGTGCCAGATTTCTGTGTCTGGGCCTTTCTTATGCACATGTGGGTTGTTTAACCTCCAAAGGGTACGCCTCCCACTGCCCGAAGCCCTCCCCGTTCACACCCCGCTCTCAGGAAGATCAGAGGCCAGCGGAGGGGCTCGTACCCATTGTCTCTCTCTCCCTAACCCTCTCGGGACGGGGGTCTGGTAGCCACCATCCACTTCCTTCAGGGCCCAGAGCTACAGGGCTGTGGAAGAGGAACTCCGTCCTGCAGGCACACCAACAAAGATGTGTGGGAAGCTCTGGCCTTGGCCTTTATATCCAGGGACTTCGCGTTCTCTGAACAGCTTCTCAATGGACAAGAGCTGCCCTTGGCCAGACATTCCTTCTGGGCCTGGATTCCTCACGCATCCTGGCTGCCCAGTGGGGATCAACAAATGGGCCGCTGGAGCACAAGAGCTGCCTCCAGCCTCGGAACAGCCTTGGAAGCCATGGAAATAGTTTCTTCTTGGAAAAGCTTTTCTCTCTCTCTCCCCCCAACCTTTCTCTCTTTCTCAAGATGTGAGGTCCACTGTTTAACGCTTCCCTCCATTCTGTCCATTTTTTCTTGCTTGGAAAGGGATTTAAGTGCTTTTGCTCTAGGCCAGGTATGGCTATAGGTTTTCCCACAAGCATGTCTTCATTTATTTCTCACTGTAACCAGGGCAGAAAATATTCTGAGCCATGTTACATGATGGGCAAATGAGGTGTGTTATGTTCCTGGCCAGGCATCAGTCTTTTTTCAAAAATAAAAAATTTACTGGCTGTACTGTGTCCTAGTTGCAGCACGCTGATCTTCAGTCTTTACTGCATCATGTTGGATCTCTAGCTGCAGCATGTGAATGCTTTTGATTGTGGCCTGTGGGATCAAGTTCCCTGACCAGGGATAGAACCTGGGCCCCCTGCACTGGGAGCTGGGAGTCTTAGCCACTGGACCTCCATAGAAGTCCCTGGCCAAGCATCACTTTTGTTACCTGGTCTTGCGGCCTCTTCAGGACTTCAGAGGAGGGTCTAAGGGACGAGACATTCCTGGCTCTTCAGGAGGACTGGATCAGAGCTGGAGGTCAAGTGAGACCCCCGAGAACCACAGAGGAGGAACCGCCAGTAACCAGAAACCTGATTTCTCTGACAGACCGTCCACTTCTTCTCAACAACTGGCTGGACTTGTCTGGGAAGTCTGGTGTGTTGTGGCCACCTTGTTCTGGCCACAGAAATAGAGGCAGAACAGAAGAGTGTGCCATCAGAGAGGCAAGAAGTGATGATTCACGCATACTGGGGTCATTGCTTGTGGTGACAGTGCGCTTTGGATGACTAGGGGCTTCCAGGGGTGGGATTGCTCTCCCCAGGGTAGGGGGGTGATGGGTTCAACTTAAGGTCTTTTGGGGACACGTTAACAGCCAGTGTCACCACACAGGGCCACGGGATCAGAAAGCCCACTCATCCTCACCCAGTTGTGAAGTTCCTGAGCAGAAAGCAGGGCGCCAAGTTCGTAGTCAAGGACCACTTGTATGCAAGATCCAGAGAGCTACTGAAGCATCACGGTGATCGCCAAGCACACTGGAACTCAGGAACTTGAAATAGGAGTTCCATGGCTGTCAGCCTCTGGGTCCACAGGCAGCTCTGCTGGTCTGGGCTAGGTTGCTGGCTAGACCCAGCTGGGCCCCTTAGCTATGTGGGTCTGGGCTGCCTCTGGTCATCTGTGTCTGTTATCCCCTACCTGGCCAGGCCTGGCTGGTTCTCATGGCAGAGCTGGGGTCCCAGGGGAATTGTGCAGGGGGACTGCATTGCTTCTGGCACATTCTGGCAGCCAGAGATGATGACAGGAGAGCTGAAATGGCAGGGATGGGGAGATGGGAGGAGCTTCAGAGGGCAGGGCAGGGGACAGGTGGATGGCTGCAGCCACTGTGCCATCTATTGGCCAGGGAGCTTCCTGGGAGGATTTATGGGGAAATTGCAGGAATGCAAGTGTGTCTTGCAGAAACTGGAAACTCTAGGCTTCTTGCCCCTTTTTGCTGTTCCAGAGGCACCACTCGGTCTCAATTTCTGCCAAGTTCACATCTCTTTTGCCACTCTTCCTCGATAAGAGCCAACATTTCCACCTCCCACGAGGATAGCCATCACCATCTCTAGTTTGCCCTGTGTCAACTTTGGCTCTGAAAAGACATGACTGCACGGCCTCATTGAATCTGACTGTCTCAACCTCCCTACATTATATACAGGCTTATATATATGTGTGTGTGTGTGTGTGTGTGTGTATCTCCTAGGATGTATACATAAGAACTATGTATATGAAATATAATGTGTATACTGATTAATAATGAACTTGGCTCCCATGATTATGGAGACTGACCTGCAGTTGGGGAGCTGAAAACTGAGCTGATTTCCAGTGAAGAAGCCTCGTCGAGGTGTCCAGGTGGATTCACCAGGGCCCCTTGGCCAGACATGAGCTGGGCTCCTGAGGACTCAGAAGGGAGATTTTGTTGAAAACTTGGAGGCTAATATGTTCTGACTCAACTAAACCCTTGAGCTCACGGCTGTCAGCAAGCTTTTACAGTTCTGTAAAATCCATTCTTCGCTGATCTAATGGTCTCGTATTTATGGTGATTTATTTCCATTGGAACTGGAGACCAGCAGACAGTTCAGGGCTGCTCCAGACTGTGAGTCCATGCAGATGATAAGAAGAGTCAGTAAAGGTGCCCAGAGAACTTGTGTCCATGGCGCCAAGGAGACAGCCTCTGTCTGTAGCCCGTGGGCTCCCCGTCCTGGGATGGGGTGGAGCGTGTTTATCCAGGGGGAGTGGGAATTCCTGAGGCCATAAAATCTAGGATGTTCCTGGATTTCTTCACTTCCTTCTTTGTCTACTCCTTTGGGTCTATGGTCTCTGGCCCTCTGGCCTCCCCTGTGATGCCTCTAGTCCTAGTCCTCCGTTTCTCCCACTCTCCTGCCGGTCCTGACGGGTTGGGCAGCTTGGCTTCACGACTGTGTCACCACCGCTGATAAACTTACCGCAGCTCCTGGGCTACTTTTGGAGAAAAGACTAGAATTCAGAGTGTCCTCGAGATCCATGATAGCTCGGCCTCTGATACCCTTTCTGGTTTCAGAGTTTGTTGCTGTTTTGCACCAAGGGTCTGCAGTTCCCCGTTTCCCTGTCTTGTATTTATTTTAGACAAGTCAGAGAAAAAGGGCAGGATTGTGTTCAGATAATCTGAGACTCAGAAGTTACCTGTCCTCCTTCTCTGTTAATGACAAAATCAGCACGCGTGCAGTCTCTGCTACTGTTGTAGTTCAGCTGCTAAGTCGTGTCCAACTCTTCTGTGACCCCATGGACTGTAGCCCTCCAGGCTCCTCTGTTCATGGGATTCTTGGGCAAGAAGACTGGAGTGGGTAGATGTTCCCTTCTGCAAGGGATCTTCCTGACCCAGGGATCGAACCTGCGCCTCCTGCATTGCTGGAGGATTCTTTAACCACTGAGCCACCAGGGAAGCCTGCAGCCTCTGTTGATGCCCTGGATTTTTGGAATGAAAGTTGCTCACATAATGTAGCATGCTTATAATGCACCAGGAATAAATACCAATCTCCCTCGTTGTATTTAGTGCTACCTATCTGCGGACTGTTCCACTGCCCCACCATCATTTAATAGCCAGGCCTGTGTGAGAAAAGCAGCCACGAGCCCCACTAGGCAGAGAAAACAGGGCCTGACCACATTCCCCCTGCTCTTGAGTCCAGGACGCAACCGCCTGCCCCTTCCAGTCCTGTCTCCTCCTCCATGAGTGGGATGTCAGTGGTCCCAGCCCTGGAAACCCAGTGATGGCCATTAGCGGAGGTGCTGCTCCCAGTTCTGTCCCACTAGAAGCAAACTGACCAGAACCCATGGCCAGTCTCCATGACAAGGGTCTCAGGTCCCCTCTGAGAAGCTGGCCTGGTCCTTGTGGCGTGTCTCATTCTAAAGTTCACATTTCCCATGTCATTTTTTGAGCCCCTCCAAGTTATTGCCACAAGGGAAGAAAGTGGAGCAGAGGTGACGTTAGAATAAGGCTCATCTTTAGGACAGAAGGGATAATCCACTAGGCCTTATGATGGCCAAGTCGGGCAGTGAACAGGTTGACTAAGCCAATTTCTGGCTTTGTCCATGAGAATTCTTCTGCTGCTTCTGAATGTATAAAATCCTCAGAAATCCATTACCTGTGTTTTTTCTTAATCCACAGAAATCAGTGGCCAACACACATGCTGTGGATGCTTCCCTGGTGGCGCTCACAATGCAGGAAACCTGGATTCCATCCCTGGATTGGGAAGATCCCCTGGAGAAGGGATAGGCTACCCACTCCAGTATTCTTGGGCTTCCCAGATGGCTCAGACAGTAAAGAATCTGCCTGCATTGCAGGAGACCTGGGTTCGATCCCTGGGTTGGGAAGACCCCCTGGAGGAAGGAATGGCAACCCATTCCAGTATTCTTGCCTGGAGAATCCCATGGACAGAGGAGCTGGGTGGGCTACAGTCCACGGGGTTGCAAAGAGTTGGACACAACTGAATGACTAAGCACACACTGGGTGCTCAGGTTTCCTGGAAAAGACAGAAATGCAGGTTCTCTGAAGCTTGTTTCTAATTTAAATCAACCCCGCAGCAGTGAGTTTTGCAAAGTTCATAAATGAAGCCACCCCTGCTCTGCAGCTCCCTTGCTACTGGTGGCCACCTGGAGGCTGGGCCACCAACACCCACTCTCACGTTCTGAGAGTTCTGTGCTCCTAAATGTGCTCTGAACTATTCCTGAAAAGCAGGACATCACATTTCTGGGTCCTGTGATGCTTAGGAAGTGATGTGAGCATTGTTTCCCCACAGAAGATGGCATCTCCCAGGACAAAGGCGGCATCCATGCATACAGCCTGGCCAGGGGGAATTGGCTTCTCTGCCTAGTTAGATTCCGAGGAAAGAAGACAGTAGAGGATGCTAACACCTGGACACTGAAATGTCTCCATTAACTGCCCAAATCAACCCTCGTCCGAGAGCCCATGGGCTCCCCTTCGCCTACAGCAATGCTCTTAAGACAGGAGGGCTGGATCTCCAAGTTGTGGCTGGCTGGCAAGTCCAACTCACACACTTTCTTTTTCTCTGTCTCTGGAAACAGGAATCCCAGACCCCGACTTCCATCTGATACAAGCCTTCTGACCAAACTGACCACCAGCACCAAGAAACAGCAGCGGGCAAACGATTGGGCTAACAGCTCACAGACGTTGCAATTCCTCTATTTCATCTCCTATCCAGAGGGGTTGATTTTCAGATGAGTCCTATGTGGGGCTGACACTTTGCAGGAGTGGTGATGGGGGTCTTGCCTTAGGACTGGATCTAAGGAGAGTCGAGGGCAGGTTGTCTGTGCTCCCCCCTGACCTCCCACCTCCGGCCACACTGCCCACCTCTTGCCCTTGGTGCTGTGGGGACCGTCCTGTCACCCAGGCTGCCTGAATCCCAACCTGACCAGACCCCACTTCTGTAAAACCAGTTTTTCTCCATGGTTGCTTAGCTTCCTCCTAAGGCGTCCACTCAGCTGCTGATGGAGCCATCCTGCCGGCTCTCCCTGGATGATGGATCACAGTTTGCTGCCCCTGACCCCATGCGGGTGAGCTGGGGCCCAGTGCTGCTGTTTTGAAAGGGCAGGAGCCAGAGGCGGTGCCCTCGATGCAGAGCGGAGGCTCTGGGAGAACCTGACGTCCCTGGACCTGACAGTCAATGCATCATTTCTCCTGGAGGAAATGAATTGATCCTGTCACCAGCAAACTAAATGCAATCAGGCTCTTGACTGGAATCATAAATTGTGTTTAAGTCACAGTTAGCCAGGTACTGAGGCTGGAGAGCATGAGGGAGACTCATGGGCCCGTGATTCCCCATTTCCTAGGATTCTAAGAGGTTTTAAATTACTTTAGAAAATACTCTGATAGATATACATCTGACTGCCAAAACAGTGTGTCAGAGAGAGAGAAAGAGAAATTGGTCCAAACATCCCCTTTGGGATCATGTTTAGTTAAAGCAGAAAGACTTACAGAACTTCTGAAAACCCTGGGGCACCAAGACTAACATTCTTTTGCTTTTTGTTTCTTTGTTTGTGGGTGGTCAGTTATTCGGTGGAGAAAGATTCAATTATGGTGAACTATTAAACCAACAAGTAGCAGAAAGTTCTCCACGCCCTGCTGTGAGAGATCTGACCTTGTCCCTTCCACCTTACCCTACGCACTTGACCACATGCATCCCTTGCCTTCTGTCTGCACATGTGAGAAAGCAATCAGGGCAGCTCCCGGGTCACCCCTCAGCTAGGGGCTGCTGGGACTTGTGTCCATTTATGGGTCTAGAAGCAAAGAAGGGTGATGGGAAAGAGGCTGGGATGGGGCAAGCATCCTGGGGGAATCAACAGGGTCTTATAAAGCATCTGCCTCACAAGGGGCTGATATCCTCAGGTGGAGATGAAGACTCTGCTTCTGCTGGGTGTGGAGGGGTTGCTTCTATTGGAATTTAGGGGCTCAGGATCCCCAACTTCATCTTCAGGCTATGATCTTCCCACGCACCCCCATTCTGATTCTCAGGATACCATTCCTTCCCAATCAGTGTCCCCCAGTTGAATGGTAGATACTTTGTGGGACTAGAAACTTCACTTGTGTTGTGGGTCCACCTCTCCCAAGATGAGGTTTCTGGGTTTGCCTTTCCTCCACCTCAGCCCATCAGCTAATGGAGACAGGTGTCGTCTGGGCAGCACTGAAGCTCACTGATACGGTGCTTGGTAAGGGAATTTCAGATTCTGGAGCCCATTTCATTGCTCCCCATCTTGTCCAGTGACATTAGGGGCAACCAGCTGATCTCACTGCCTTGTTAGTTTGCCAAAAATGTTCAACAGTATCATACACAGTCATTCAGACCCTTCCTTGCTTCTTGTAAGCATTTGATTAGGAGTAGCCACTGATGACACTCGTGTGTCTCTGTTGCCATATCACACCATGGAGTAGCAGCGATCTCTCCACTGCTGGACACTGAGGCATTTGG
This sequence comes from Cervus elaphus, assembly GCF_910594005.1. NCBI lineage: Eukaryota > Metazoa > Chordata > Mammalia > Artiodactyla > Cervidae > Cervus > Cervus elaphus. The sequence continues at coordinate 42,263,874 of NC_057837.1, read as the reverse complement.
GACACCAGGCAGTGTGCAAGCACTAGGCTTGTTGTTCTTGCTTAGTTGCTAAGTCATGTCTGACTCTTTCCTGAGCCTGTGGACTGTAGCCCACCAGGCTCCACTCTCCGTGGGATTTCCCAGGCAAGAATACTGGAGAGGGTGTCATTTCCTTCTCCAGGGGATCTTCCTGACTCAGGAATTGAACCCAAGTCTTCTGCACTGGTAGGTGGATTCTTCACCACTGAGCCACCAGGGAAGGCCTACACTAGGATACGGCCACTTAAAACAGAGAAATCACCCACAAATTCACAAGATAAAAAAGCCACAACACTAATCAAACACAAACAAGACACGTGTTTCCAGCATGAGGGCTGGAATGAGAAAGTCTTACTTGACCTCAGCTGGGAACACATACGTCAGGCCACACAATTGTTTTTTTGCCTCCCCATGCATGTCTGTGAATCACTACACTACTGATCTTGCAGTTACAAATACATGTTAGCAAGTAGGTGAACTTGCAATTATAGAATCTGTGACTAATAAGGATTGACTGCATCCAAGACAAGTTTAGTATCCAGAATATATAAAGAACTCCTACAACTTAATGATAAAAGTAAATGTAACCAACCAAAGCAGGCAAAGCATCTATTACACATAGACTCTTCTCTCAAGAAGATACACAAATGGCCAAGGAGCCTCTGGAAAGATGCTCCTCTTTGTTGTCCCTTAGAGGAATACAAATCAGAACAATGAGCTGTTACTTTGTACATGCTAGGAATACTAAATTAGAAAGATGAACATTAGAATGTGTTGGCAAGACTGTGAAGGAGGGAGATTCGCTCTTGTTCTTCATGGGGATGTGGGTAGTGTGGCTGTGGCGGGAATTAGCCAGACAGATCCTGAACTGTTTAGCACAGAGCTGTTGTAGGACCAGCAATTCCACTCCCTGTCAGATGCCCAAGGGAAATGCAAATAGATGTGTACACACACGCACATGCTCACAGCAGCTTTACCCACAGGAACCAAAAAGGTAGAATCAGACCAAATGATCTTCAACAGGTGAATGGATAAATACATGTGGTCTATCCATACATGGGAATGTTATTTTACATAAAAAGGAATAGTATTGATACATTCTTCTATATGAATGAACTTTGAAAACACTGTGGTAAGAAAAAGAAGCCAGTTCCCAAACATATTGTGTGAATTCTTTCTAGAACAGGCAGATCTAGAGAGATATAAAGTAAGTTAGGATTGCCTGGAACTGCAAGGGTGAGGAGGAAGCAGGGAATGACTCTGAAACATGACTGACTTTCTCTTTGGAGTGATGGTAATGTCCACAAGCTGATTGTTGTTGTGGCTGAAAGAGTCTAAGAATATTCTAAAACTTACTGAAGGGTACATTTGTGTTGGTGAATTGTATGGGGTGTCAGTTATATCTCAATAAAGCTGTTAAAAGTAAAAGTTAAACATACATGTATCTTGTGACACAGCACTTCTTCTAGATATTCTCCGAGATAAAATAAAATTATATTTATAATAAAGCTTGTATTAAGAATGTTGATAGCACCTTGGCTGATAATCATCAAAAACTGGAAAGCAGGCAAATGTCCACCAAAATTGTAGTAAGTTCATACACTGTAATTCAAGTTATCAATAAAACAGAGTGAAGTAGTGATACACACAATGACAAAGATGAATTTCAGTACCCTTATGTTGAGCCACAGAAGCTTGGCCCAAACAGGTACGTGTAACTCCATCTAAACAGAATTCCGACACAGAGAAGCTGATCCAGAATTACAGAGAGGGGCTGCCTGGGGCTGGGTGCTGGGGAACGAGCTGCAATTGTACACATGAGAATTTTCTGAAGTAATGTCAGTATCTTTTAAATAGTAAACAAAAATAACCAAGAATATCATATTAAAATCATATGTGTGTTCCACCTGATATTAAGACATGTTATAAAGATATAATGATTTGCACAATAAGACATAGAAATTAATGGAATGAATAACCCAGAAACAGAATCTAGTGTTTATTAAAAAAAATTTTTTTTTGGCCATACTGCATGGCATGCAGGATCCTGTTTCCTCAGCCAGGGATAGAACTCATGTCCCCCACCATGGAAGTGCAGAGTCTTAGCCACTGGATCACCAGGGAAGTCCCAGGATCTAGCATTTATATGTGATAAAGAGAGCATTTCAATAAGTCACACTGCTCAGCAACCATCTTTAGGACAACTGCTTTACTTCGGAAACTATTGTAACTGTCCTTGCGAGTCACCAGAAGAAATTCCATATGACATCAGTGTATCTTTGAGGATGTTGATTAGATCATTATTTGTGTCAGAAAATATAGCAACCACCTCAGTGCTCAAAAATACGAAATTGTAGCAGAGATATCAACGGATAGAAGTTTGTGTTCTGCGGGACCTCAGGAGAGTGTTTCTAAGTTGTGGCTAAGACATATGGCTTTTATCAGCATCACTAGGACGGTAATTTTGGAAGGTGTCTGAGATGTGAACTGGCCAATGGCATCATTTTACAGAGGAGGACACGGAGGCTCGAAGATGCTAAGTCACGGGCCCTAGTTTACAGCAAATTAAAAACACATTCAGAACCAGGTTAAAAATGTTAAATTCCATTCTCATATGTTTTAGAATAATCACATTAAAAAGGAGGTGTTAGCTGTATAAAAAAATTTGCCATGACCTTCTTTTAAATATGTGTTCCTCTAGAACGTTTAAAAGAGTATTTGTTTGTAAACTAATTGAGGGGGAACTTAGCAAGAACATAGAGACCTCGGTACATACATTCTTTTTACAGGATTACACATACTTTCAGCAGTATGGCAGCATTTTCCTTTCTAGCTTTTCTAATAAAATCACCAAGAAACCTGCTGAAACAAGTAATTATATAGCATTTTTGACTTTACTACAAACTAATGGTCTTGTAAGAACATTCCACCATTGTCTTGTAACATTCCACCATTGTCTCCAGCATAAGTGAGGAACCTGGTTATTTTGTAAATAAAGTCGAAAGCCTGCAAATAAGCTGACTTCTGTTTGAATCCTTCTCAGAGACCTTGCGGTGCCCCTCTGAGTCTCAAGGTCTTTGCTGGACTGAGGCCGGGTTGGGTGCAGTGTCCTTGATCCACATCCCAGCAGGATGGCAAAGCTGTCCTTCTGCCAGGCTCCTCCCTCTCTGGTGGGTGCTGTGCCACCCCTGTGCTGCCCTCTCTCTGCCGAGAGTCTGGTGGGGGCCTCTCTGGACTCTGGACCACTTACTTGCACACCAGAGACCCTGCCTTCGGGCTCCTCGCGGGCCGAACAGACAAAGCACAGGGGAATTTTTAGGGCAGTAAAACGATCAATATTTCGCTTGATACAGCTATGGTAGCTACACCACCCCGTGCATTTGTCAAAACCCAAAGAGTGAAACAATGTATGAAAATTAAAAAATAAAATGTTTAGGTGGTTGGGAGATTTCTAGGATGGAATGCAGATATGACAAAAAATCTAAGCATGACAAATGTATGAAGGGAGTGGTGAGAACAGACGCTAAGTCCCATTGGAAGTGAGTGATTTCTAGGAGTACAGGTAAAGGGACTACTCCCTTGGGAGCATGGTGGGCATTCTGATGGTACCTTGCATGTGCCTGGAACTGAGCGATTAGCTGAACAGACCCTGGGTGGTGGGAGCCAGTTCTCCCTGTTGGAGGCGAGCTTACAGGGAAGCCAGAGGGGGAGATAAGAGTGGTCCACGGGGTGATCAGTTCAGAGGTAGACATCAGAGTGAACTCTCGATTAACTTAATACACACACAGGTGGTCATACATATAGTATCCCTAGATATATGTACATGTATGGTTAGTACATGGGCTTCCCAGTAGCTCAGATGGTAAAGAATCTGCCTGTAATGCATAAGACCCAGGTTCGATCCATGCGTTGGGAAGATTCCCTGGAGAAGAGGATGGCTACCCACTCCAGTATTCTTGCCTGGAGAATTCCATGGACAGAAGGGCCTGGAATGCTACAGCCCATGGGGTTGCACGGTCAGACATGACAAGCAACTTAGCACACAGCACAACACATGGTTAGTGCACATACATGTTCTCTGCTCTGACAGAGCCAAGGTCATCCACCGTCTCAGAAGCCAGGGAGGAGCCATGATCCGCAAGTGTATAAATGTTCTGATTCTGTCCTGAAAGTGAAAGTGTTAGTGGCTCTGTTATGTTTGACTTTTTGTGACCCCATGGACTGCAGCCTACTAGGCTCCTGAGTCCATGGGATTCTCCAGGCAAGAATATTGGAGTGGATTGCATTCCCTTCTCTAGGCAATCTTTCTGACCCAGGGATCATACCCAGGACTCCAGCGTTGCAGGCAGATTCTGGTGGTCCATCTAAGTCACCAGGGAAGACCTGATTCTGTCCTGAAGGCCATCTTTAGAAAGGGGGCAGAGGAGACGGTGGGTCCACAGAGGAATCTTGATGGGGTGGAGGACCTGCCACCCCAGGCATGTCTGACTCTGTGGTGGTTTTTCTCCCGCTGGTTTGCTGTTCCTGAAAATAGAAGTGGGTTGTGGAGGGCAGATGGTGAGGCAGGTGTTTTGTGTCCATTGTGATGCAAATGATTCCTTTTCAGAGCAATGCAAATGTTTTTCCTCGGTGGAAATGGAATTGATTTCCGGCCTGAATAAAGGATGATCCAAACATTCTACTTTTTTTCAAACTTTACATTTTAGTGTCTGAATTATGACCCAGTTTTGCATTTTTGAGTGAATTCATCTTAGCATCCTGCTTGTCTATTACATTTCGTTCTTCAGATACTGTTTTCTTTTTTTTTTTGGGAACCTGTTTTTGTATCTTATATCATTAACTAATGAATCAAAATTATTAAGGCATGTTTACATTAGTGTTAAAGTCATGACTTTACCTTTTTGAATGCTAGTCTTTAAGAGTTTCTACTCCTCACCAGCTAGAACCCAGATATTGCAAAGCTTAAGTTTTACCAAGTGAAAGTTGCTCAGTCATGTTCAACTCTTTGTGACCCTATGGACTATAGCTTGCCAGGCTCCTCTGTCCATGGAATTCTCCTGGCAAGAAAACTGGAGTGGGTGGCCATTTCCTTCTCCAGGGTGTCAGGCGAGTATATGCTCCTCGGTTCTTTGTCTCGTCACAACAAAAATTTGGAGTGACAGACATTAAAGCCCCCTTGGCGGGTCACAGCTCTCGGAGGACAGACCGTGTATGGCTCTTAAATAAATCAGTGTTACAGCTCTATTTTATTTAGATAATAGCAGGAAAATCCATCTTCGAGGGCATGTCGACCCAAAGACGCAAAGAGAGGAGCCCCCCATTGCGCGGGGGGGAGAGAGAGATAGAGAGACACAGAGAGACAGAGAGAGAGAAAGAGCCTATGCACGTGTGGGAGAGAGAGAGAACCCTTTGGCTCCTCTTTATGTTTTTTTTCTTCCCCCTCCGCCTGTCCTATGCAAATTGGGCTTAGGCAGGAGCGCTGCTCTACCTGAGGTCCTCACTCTGGTCCTCGGTCCTTGCTTTGACTTTCCTCTGCTCTATTTTCGTGGGCTTTTCCCTTCCTGTCTTTTAGCCACCGCCATTTTGGACTCCTTTCCCTTATTCTAACTACCTAACAAGGGCATCTTCCCAACCCAGGGATCAAACCCATGTCTCCGCATTGCAGGTGGATTCTTTACCATCTGAGCCACCAGGGAAGCCCAAGAATACTGGAGTGGGTAGGCTAACCCTTCTCCAGGGGATCTTCCCGACCCAAGAATTGAAGTGGGGTCTCCTGCATTGCAGGTGGATTCTTTACCAGCTGAGCTACCAGGGAGGTTTTGTCAAGGCTATTCACAAATGTTCCACTGGATTTGCTCAGAAAATGTTGGCAGGGTTCATTACTGTGCCTATTTTGCAGATGTTGGAAATGAGGCTCAGATGTCTTGAGCTTCCAGGATTTGGACAAGCCTGCAGTCCTGCCTCTGGAGAGTGTGATCCCAGATCAACAGGGAACTCTCAGCCCCAGCAGAGCCCTGCTGGGTCAGAACCTGGGGCTGGGAGGGAGGGTAATGGTCCTGGTGATGCTGGTGCGCACACGCGGGACTGAAAACCACTGTCCTGGGCAGCACGGGGAAATACCCGGGGTTCTTTAAGAAAAGTGCTAATATCTGGGCCCTCTGCTAGGCACTGATTTACTTGATCGGGAGCATGGCCTGTGCATCTGGATTTTTAAGCTCCCTGAGTTCTAAAGTGTAGCCAAGGTTACAAACTGCAGCCCTTTGTTGTTTAGTTGCTCAGTCATGTCCGACTGTTTCGTGACTCAATGGACTGTAGCCTGCCAGGCTCCTTTGTCCATGGAGTGTCCCAGGCAAGAATAATGGAATGGGTTGCCATTTCCTTCTCCAGGGGATCTTCCAGGCCTAGGGATTGAACCCATGTCTTCTGCATTGACAGGTGGATTCTTTACCACTGAGCCACCAGGGAAGTCCTTTAGTGTTGAAACCCCAACTCAGAAATAGGTCTATAATTCTGAAGCAGTTCCAGCCCACTGTCTACAAAGCTAGATGGAAACTAGACAGATATCTAGTTAAAGAGGACAGTTTCAAATGCATCCCACGGAGAGATGTGATTTTCTTCTGCACTGATCATAAGGACCCTGACCATCGAAGAATAGGGAGTGCCCCTCTCACTGAAGATAAGTAAATAGAGTGCTCCTAGGTTGGAGAAAATAAATAAAATGAACATCATTTGAATTGGCCCCCTATGGTTCAGTTACTTCTCAATATAGCACAAATTCATTTTAATTTAATGGATTTGTTACAAATTTCCTGAAAAGTTTTTTGAGAAGGAGTTTGTGAATTAGCAGCTGAGCATCCAACTGGGGAAGTCATTATGTAGCAAGCTCCAAGCTGAGAGCATCAAACAATAACCACCGATTTATAACTTCCAAAGTCATATTCTTAAATATGGAATTGTGGAAAGGAACATTTGCCAACAGCACTACCGCAGTGTAAATGTTTAGTTTCTAAGATGACAAACGCAGTGCCTCCTTCTCAGGGGCCATCTGCACTGGCCTTCAAGGTACTTGGTCACCGAGTTCAGTCCAGTCAGTAAGTTCTGGTCCAGGCAGTGGACTCTGGTCCAGGTCTCTCCTCTTCCATGTGCATGATGCGTGGTTTCAAGGTTCCTGTAGGTATGTTTTATTTACTCAATTGGTGATGGAATCTAAGATGTACATGCTTGCTAAGACTCTTTGGTTGTGGCTGACTCTGTGCGACCCCGTGGACTATAGCCTGACAGGCTCCTCTATCCATGGGATTCTCCAGGCAAGAATACTGGAGTGGGTTGCTGTGCCCTTCCTCCAGGGAATTTTCCCAACTCAGGGATCAAACCCAGATCTCTCATGTCTCCTACACTGACAGGCAGGTTCTTAACCACTAGTACCACAGGGGAAGCCCAATGTCTAGGACATAGATGTGCTAAGCTGATTGATGGAGAAGTAAGGATGTGTAGGACTATCTCATGTTTGAGACATGAGGAATCTCATGTTTTGGGAAGAATTAACATAGTCATTGACCATCACCTCATTTATCAGAGTGATTTTCTAAAGAGATTCTAAGCCAAAGGACTTTGTAACAATCCCCAAAATGCAATCTTGGGATTTGCTCAAGACTCCAAATTTTCATTACTTGCTACATAATATTTTAAGAATTTGTGGTTCAAGATATAAGATTTTTTCACATTCAAATTGATTATTAGGATATCCAAGAGATTGTAACTAGGAGCTAAGAGATTTTATTCTGTTGAGGAAAAAGCTCCTCATTCTCAAGAACTGTATCATCCATCGTGCTTGCTGTGCTGTCCACCTCAAAATAAGTTCTCTTTTTTATGACAAATCATATCTTCATACCATCAGATTTAAGTACATCTGTGGAATTCACTAATCTGTGCATATCCTTAATTACTGATAAGATCTTAGGTTCCCTGCTAACAGGGCAGGGCAAGGACAATCCTTCATACAATCCTGGATACAGAGCAGGTACTTCACCTCATATATGGCGGCTCTGATGAGGGTGTCTATGTGGATTCACCAAATCTCATCACATGTGCCCTCACTGCTGAGACAACTGACCTTCAAAACCCACCTCTACTATAAATTAGCCAGGTATCTTGGAAAAATCCCATGGCTTATGACTCAGTTTTCCCACCTGTGAAATGGGGATAATAATTGGACCCACCCACCAATTTGTTTTGGGAAGATTAAGTTCTTGCACGTGGAAAATCCTTAGGACCAAGATGAAGGCATGTGAGAGTCAGTACTGTTACCTAATGTCAGTGGCAGGGTGGCCATTTTTATGGGAGAGCAGGGGAAAGACCCAGCTGGGAAATGGGCTGGGTGTCAGAAGCTGGGAGCGGGGAGGGCAGGGAGGAAGATGGGATGCTGGTCTCCATTTAGGTTCTTCACAAACACATGTCAAACATGAGAACAATCAAATGCATCAGTGAAATAATTGGTTAAATGTAATTAAGTAGGATGAGAACACCAAATGAAAACATACCCATGTCAGTAGATCAGCATCTTAGCAGTGAATGGTTGTGATGCATAGTCACATGAGGATCCTTTGGGGAGAGGCCGTTAAAGGGAGTATTTACAAAACTATAGGCTCAGAAGCTTCAGGCTGTCAGTCCTTCCTCCCATGAGAGTCCCGCCCACTGAGATCAGTCCAGGGATGTGCTGTCCACCCTCTCACGTGTCGAGGGCTCTCCTGTCTGCTTCACTTTCCTCCACTTGATAGTTGGATAATTCAGGAAGGAAGCCCAAAGTGGGCCTTGAGTTTTCTAATGACAGATCTTTTTTCACTGGCCCGACATCCTAGTAAACTCTTGTAGTTTATTTCTATCAAGGACCAATTGAGCCCATAATGCATGCATCTGCTCATTTTGCTACTACATTCAACTTGCATTTTAAGTGCTTATTACGTTTCTAGGACTGAGGAAGAAACAAAAGAAATGAGACTTTATCCTTATCCTCGAGAATTTGCCATCTAACTGAAAAGGCATGAAACAAAAGCTACTTACGGAAGCAAAGCTTTGTGCTTCAGTGGAAAGAGGGTTGAGCTGGGGGCAGAAGCCCTCATTGTTTGCCCTGTTGAGTTCCTGGGTGCCCTGGGTGAGGGCAGTGATCAGGAAAAAGATGAGGGAGGATGGGTGAGAGGCCTTGAGGGGCTGTCAGCAGCTTCAAGGAGAAGGAAATGGCAACCCACTCCAGTGTTCTTGCCTGGAGAATCCCAGAGACAGAGGAGCCTGGTGGGCTGCCGTCTGTGGGGTCGCACAGAGTTGGACACGACTGAAGCGACTTAGCAGCAGCAGCAGCTTCAAGGAAAAACAGAAGGGCACAGTGGAGGGCTGTGAATTCTGAGTCCCATCAGATATTTTTGGTGAGGGCTGAATGAGGGATGGTTGTAGATTACAGTGGGTGGTTCCTGCTCAGACCAGAAAAACCTGCATTTCTCTGGGGCTACTTGTTGCTCACCTCGTGTGAGAGCTGGTAGCTGCTCAGGTCACGACAGGTGGAGCGGTGACAGGCAGAAAGACAGGTCCTCCATGTATTAAAAGTGTTGTGGGCTGCGTCTGGTGTTTTATCTCTGCCTCCTTTTCTGGTCTGACAGTCATTTGTTTTCCAGCCTCAACCCTTTCTGGAATAGTTATTTCTTCTAATTATAGACCATTAATATAATTAAGCCAGGATGTTCTAACTGTGCCAAGGGCAGCAAATGAACCCCTGTTTCACCCCTTAGTCACTTGGGACACACGTCTATTAGTGCATTTATCATATTAAGATAAAACCCTCTTATTATAGTCTGTTTCCCGCTGACTCAGAAGTCCTTTATTAGCAGGAGCTAGATTTAATGCAAATATCTATCTTTCTGTATCATTTCTTTGTGAACACAGACCTCAGCAGTTGGTGTTAAGTACACTAATGTCTCAGTGCTTACCTTGTATTGGTTCACTAGTGCAGCCCAGACATGGCTGACATTTGCCAGCTCGGGACAAATTATCCCCCTGGCTGGAAACCTGTCCTGGGTTATTTTGGTGTAAATAGAATAAATATGCATCTCATCAATGGAAAAATCATAGCAAAGCCAGTGATGCTGTTTATGAATTAATACAACACACATACACTCTTCCGTTTAGAAAGGGGAGAGGGACAGACATGAAAAGGCATAGAAATATAACAGGAAGAAAAAACCAAAATGCTAACCGTAGCTGTCACTTGGCTCAAGAATTATAAACAGATCTCCTGTCCATGGCTGCTCAGTAATATCCAACATTTCTAACAATTAAAATGCCATAGAGATTAGTGAAATATCCCCTCAAAAGACATTAAAAAAATTTAAAATGCTTAAATAAACAAGAAGAAAGTGAGAAAACTTGTTGCAAAGGCAACATTTCCTTTAGGAAAGATATATATCAGTACTGTGAACACTGTTGTCCACTGCCCAACAGTAATTAACTATATGGTCCCACCAGAGGTACACACAGTATATTAAATTTTTACATGAGTCATTAAAGATTTAGTTGTAGAGTCTCAATCTTGACAGACTCATCTCATACCAAAGTATTAAATTTTACTTTTCAGTTTAAATTATTCTCTCTTCTCTTCTTTTCCAATTTAAGTCACATGTTGGCAACAAAACGAGTGAAATGTAATCATTTGAATGAATAAAGCATGAACTCCAGAGAGTACAGCCCTCACGCTGTGTGTGTAATGAAATCTATTTCTCTTTGATAATCTCAATTAAAAGAAGTTAAGAACTGAAAGTGTGACTTTAACTATTTCTTGATGTATCTGTTTTTTTCCCCAGGCAGGCACAGTAAGCAGCAGCTTCTATGAGGGGTTCCCAGGGATGTCCTTGGCATCAGGCCCCTGGCATGAATGCGTAGGGATATTTCAGGGAAGAGGATCTGCTACTAATCTAAGAAAGGAAGGGTGGAAGCCCTTGGTTCATGTTAGCCATTGTTGCACAACAAATAAGCCCAAAGCATAGAGACAAGGCAATTGTTCTGATTTGCTCATGATGAGTGGGTTGGGACTGCTGGCTGGGTTCAGCTGGGTGATTCTTCAGTGCTGTATGGTGTTGACCAGAGTTACTTGATGGTGCTCAGCTGGCAGCTGGTCTGGCCCAGAGGGTCAAGGTGACTTTCCAGCCTCTGGTACTTTGGTGCCGATGGCTAGGAGGCTGGGCTTAGCCATCCCTCTCCCTCCTTAAGTCATATCCAGATATCTCCAGGTGTGATCTCTGCAGGGGTAGGGTTGGGCTTCTTGCAAGAGCTTGGGGCTCCAAGAGCAAGTGTTCAAGGCATCGGGAAACAGAAGCTCCCGATTTTGTAAAATCTGGCCTCAGAACCTGATGCAGGGTCACACCTGCATCATCTCTTAACCAAGAGTCCACAGACTCCAGTTCAGAGAGGGACACTTGCTCCGCCTCTCCACTGATGGGGTGGTCAAAGCATGTGTGGGTGTCTTTAATCCTGCATGTTCTCCTGTAGCAATATTTCCTCTATAACAGGGACCAACTCTTACTGTCTCCCAGCTGACACATCAAAAATCTTGGTCCCTTTCAGGGAGTGGTCAGGTTGAGTTAGTCTGCTTTTGCATGGGATTCATAGATAACAAGAAGTGTTAGAGTCAAGGCTTTATATTTGCTCCTGTTTGTTCCAGGGAGACACTTTAAAATCCTTAATTAAAATAATGGTCAGATACTACATATCTAAGTCTATGATACAGATATATTGCCTAGCTCTATATTTAAATATAAGCAAAACTGAATGACCGTACTCTTATTTGAGATAATTCATCACATGTTCTGTAGAAAAGTTCTGTTTATCTTGAGAGAGAACAATGACCAGCTGGGTTATCTCAATGTCTATCTAATATAAACTAGGTGGAGTCTTTTTTTTATGTCCTAAGTATTGTCCTATTTTGGAAGACCTACTGTTGAATAAGTCTTTTGAAATTGTTGCCTTCATGGAGCTTGCATTCTAATGAGAGACAGATAATAGGTAGATAAATATATAGACATGTCATTTCAGGTACAGTAAAGTTCAGTGAAAAAAATAACAAGGTAAATGGGCAGAAAATGATTGTAGAGGCAATAGGGGGCATTTCTGTGTGGACAGTGAAGGGGGGGTCTCCTGGGATTTGACACTGGAACAGATACACCAACAAAGAGGGAGTTCATGATACGGCAGTGCTAAAAAAGAACATTTCCTTTGATTTGGAAACAAGAAGCACAAAGTTCTTGAGTTAGAAATAAACTTCCACTGAACAGCACAGAGTGGTTGAAACAGCATCAGAAAATTAGTCAACTCCTAGTTACTAAACGCCACCTAATAAATCATCCCAAAACTCAGTGGCTTGAAACAACAATGATCATTTATTATGTCTCATGAATTCTGCTGGTCAAGAGTGCAGATGTGGCCTGGCTAGATAGTTCTGGCCTAACCCTAATCAACATGACACACCTTGAGCCCAAGGAGAAAATCAACAATTTTCTGAGCAACTTGATACTGACTTGCCTACACAATCAGTCCATCCATAGTCTACATAGCAATAAAGTCTAGCATTCAGATTATGGAAGAGGATTCCAAGTTGGGAGACCTGCTGCTACAGTCAGGAAAAATCAGACGAAGAGACTTCTCTATGAGTAACAAGAAGCTTGTTTTCAGTATTTACCCAAAATGGGTAACTGCTGAACAAACAAGATTCCGCTTTCCCATCTCCCAGTTTGAAATCCTAGAAGCTCAGGCACACGCATGTGCACACACACACACACACACATGAATAGGAATCATGTTCACTAGTGTTTGATACATGATAATTTTTGAGTTTCAAATCATTACCATAAAGTTGTTTATAAGACTCAGGAAGCTGGGCCAATCCCGAATATTCTTTTATCTTCAACTTTTTAATGGAGCTCAGAAGGCCCTCTCCCCTGGGTTCCCTACCTCTTAGTTGTACGTTGGTTACAGTCATCATTTAATGTATTGCTATTCTTGACCTAAGTTTATAATGGACATGGTCCCCCACCCACATCTGTTGATGCACGCAGCTCACATTCCCTGAGCACTTCCTGTGTGCCGGGCACTATGGATCTTGTCCAGTAGAGGAAGAAGGATGTGCCTTGAGGTGGGAAAGACCACAGCCCAGGAATGATGACTGGATGCAGGAGAGGGTTTGCATCTTTGAATCATTGTGGTCAGGCCTGACCTGAGTGGAGAGTCCAGAGAGGCCTGAATGTCCTGAAGTTGCCTACAATCAACAACCGGACGTTGAGGGGAGGAACATCATAGGTGACTCTCTGGGGGCCTGTCTCCTTCCGATGGGAGTTTCCTCTTCTCTCTGACTCTCTGCTAAAAGCACAGAGGGTTGGTCAGATGCAGAAGGTGCATGTGCTCCAGGCACTGGATTGCAGGAGACCATGTCCCCAAGTCCAATCCATGCTGATTTACAGCTGCAGCCCGTGGCAGGAAGGCTTCCGCAGAAGACTCACTCCGGCTTATCAGGCTCTGTATTAATTGCAGGAGAGCAGATTCTGCCTTATCTAGGTCCATCACTCTTATCTCTGAGCTCTTCACCAGCGTCCAGGCCCCATGAAGCCTGCACTTTCAGAGGCTGCAACGTCCATAAAGGTTTATCTACTGAACAAGAACTCAATCTCAGGGAAGCCAAATCCTGTCCCTGTTTCCTTCAGAATAGCACTAACATTATGGGTCTTCCCAGGTGGTGCTAGTGGTAAAGAACCCTCCTGCCAATGCAGGAGATGCAAGAGACATGGGTTCCATCCCTGGGTCGGGAATATCCCCTGGAGAAGAAAATAGCAACCTACTCCAGTATTCTTGCCTGGGAAATCCCATGAACAGAGGAAACTGGTGGGCTACAGTCCACAGGGCCATAAAGAGTTGGACGAGACTGAGCACACAACATTTTAGAATGGATAACCACTGAAACCAAACTTTCAGTTACTCATGAAATTGGATTTTCTTAGGGTTCCTTGAAATATCCAAGCTGTGTGATGGCTGATGCTAGGCTGGGCTCTGGCCCGAGACTCCCTGGCATAAACAATGCTGGCCAAACACCCTTCCCTGCCTGCCCAGATCCTCAGGTGATCTGAAGACAGGTTCAGAGTTTACCAGAGAAGTAACAAAGACCAGTGAATGCTCCTTCAAGGGAGTGTTTTCTCAAGTTCTCTGTGTTGCCTTAGCCCTCAGCACTAAGGTGCTAAGTACACCCAACAGACATCTACCCTTTATACCCTTGCTTCTCCAATGGAGTGACTGCATTCCAGAGTACAAGCCTGGAATATCCAGGGTCACCTCTCCCGCTGCAGGCAGAGTGTGGGGTACAGCATCTCTTCAGCAGCCACATCTCCCATCTCAAGTGGCCGTTACCGTCTGGAAACACTGATCGCTTTTGATCGATGCTAATTTAAGTGCCTTGAGACAGATGGTGGAGGTAAAGCCCGGGATATGGAGCAACTTCTTGGTCTCTGTTCTCATTGCAGCCCATCTCTGCAGAAAACAGTCTGTGAACATCAGGCAGCAAGGGCTGTGGAGGGTTGTAGCAGAACCATCCACAGCCTGCCCTCTTCCCTGGAAGAAGGAGCAGCATCTTTAGATTTTTTTTTGGCATCTGAGATCTTTGAGGAAGGCTGCCTCCATCAGTCCGCCTCAGCAAGTTATCTCCCATGAAAGAATATAGATGATGTTTATGGCTGAAGCATACCGGGATCTTCAAAGATGATTTTGTAAAAATGCAGGACTATCATGCTACTTGAGTTGGTGAAAAATGAAACTGTGAATTACTGATGGCCATAGATTCTCTGTCAACTTCTCCCATTAAGAGGTGGAGTTCACCACCCAGTTGGTGACCGATGCTTCAGTGAATTGCGTGACTCTCTGATGCCAGACAAGTTGTCCTGGGAGGCTGATGGCAAGGTCGTGAGCAGCCTGGCAGCTCGTGGGTCTGCTGGTATGCTGAGTCTCCGTGGAAGAAGTCCACCCCCTCTATTGGAGAGTGGAAGAGGCCACGGGATGACCCCGAGGGGGTCAGCTGAGCTGAGCACCAAGGCACCAGGCACATGAACTAGCCGTCTTGGGTCTTTAGACCAACCAGTCTACCAGCTGGACATCTGAGCACCCTAGCCACTTCACTGGGAGCAGAAGAACCTCGGTTGAGCCCAGCCTAAATGCCTACCCTCAAACTTGTGAGACACAATAAAATATTTGTTTTGAGCCATAAGTTGCTGAACAGAGCTTGGTGCTGATTTGTCTAGGTTGATGTCTTAGCTCAGAGTCTTAGCTCAGCCAAACGCCTGGGGTTTATGACTGGAACCTAGAGATAATGCACAAGCCTGTTGCTAATTCTACAGGCTAAAGCTTTGGGGTTTGAAAGTCATCTGCTTGCTGTTCAAGAGGAGTGAGCAGATGAGAGCTTCCTAATTTCTGTGTCTAGCAGTGACCTTCTACTCCAGTTGGGCACTTTTGCTCAAGATAAGAATGCCCTTACAGACTGAATACATTCCATATCAGCACTGCAGGAATACAAGTGAAGCCCCACTGGTTGTCACTTTTCTTTTGCTTTAATATTTATTTATTTGGCTGCACTGGGTCTTAGTTGTGGCATGTGGGATCTAGTTTCCTGACCAGGGATCGAAACGGTCATTGGGAATGCTCTGCATTGGGAGCATGGATTCTCGGCCACCAGGCCACCAGGGAAGCCCCCCACATTGGCTTTTGTATATGTTGACATTGTTTTTATCTCTGAAGGAGAAATAAAGCAAGAACAACTTTGATGATTTAGTTTCACTTTGATATTTCTCTTGGAGTCAGGTAATTGTTCATTTGAGCCATTGCAATGACTGTTCCCTTGAACTTCTACAACAAGCCACTCTTCAAGGTGAGAGGAGCTTTGTGGTCCAAGAGTATCTCCAACTATCTTACAATCTCACTAGTAACAATATATTTCAGTCTAGGAGGAGGTTTTCTTTCTTTTTAAATTTATGTAAATTTTATGGAAATAGAATCTGTAGATTTGGGATTTATTTATACTTAAAACTCTTCAAATGGAAGATTTTTCACTAGAAGTAAATTTCTTTGGACCCTCAAAAGATCTCTGCTGGGTCAGAGCAAGTTCTTAGTATAGCTAAATGCCCCAGCTCCCATCTTTCACACAGAGGCTTCACAGGTTGGCGGAGAAATATGAGGTCTCATCTCTGTGCTGGAGGGAAGCCCAGCACTTCCTTTTAAACTTTTAATTTTATATTGGAGTATAGTTGATTAACAACGCTGTGTTAGCTTCAGGTGTTCAGCGAAGTGATTCTGTTATATGTATACAGGCATCTATTCTTTTTCAATTTCTTTTCCCATTTAGGTTGTTATGTAACATTGAGCAGAGTTCAACCCAGCACTCTCTAAAAAGATAGCAAATCATTTTCTCAGCAGGTTTAAATTTTATGAAGTGTTCGAAGTCCATAAAATTTATGGCTGTTAGTTGTCTAGGAGAATCTTGAAAGACTTTATCCTCTGTCCTTTCTGAAAACCATGGTCCAATAACACAGATTTGTGTCAGTGGCTTCAAGTCCAATATCCCAGAAGGGACCATGAGACCCTCACCAGATGGCTGGCACTGACAAAAGAAACCGAGTTTGCAAATAGTACAAAGAGAGGCCTTTGACTCACAAGTTTTTTGCAAACTAATTTCATGTCTTCAAGTGAAAAACCTCAGAACTATTAAAATGCAAGTCTCAGAAAGTAAAACTACATGTACTCTAAACAAAAACATAGGAAAGCCTTGTCTGATTCAGTGAAAAATCAAATTTTTAAGATATTTTTGAAATTAACATTTTTAGAAAGAGCAAAATACTCATTAGAAACTAACACAGAAGTCAATGGCAGGGCCTCTTCTTCCAAAGAGATGGAGCAGAGGAGTTTGGCCCTGTTTGTCTCAATCAGCATGACTATCATCCTGACGTTATACAGGAAACGAACAAGAGAAGATGCACAAAGGTGGAGAGAAGACAGACTGAGAGTCCGGGCCCTGGGGAATGACATGCCATAGATTTTTCTGGGTTTCTTTCTGCTTTGTATACTATCCGGACTTGGAGTTGAAGAAGTTAGAAACCCAGAAATATCAATCAGTGCAGATGAGAAAAACTCCAACAAAAGCCTACCCACTGTCCTGTGACAGATAAAGGATAAAAAACTAAAAATGTGGTAAACACGTACAGTGGCATATCACTGATCCTTAAGGGAAAGAAGCTCTAACTCTTCCAGCAACGTGGATGAATCTGTAGGGCATTATGCTGACTGACATAATCCAAATGTGCTAAAGTGAAGGCTTTAGCTGCTCAGTCGTGTCTGACTCTTTGCCACCCCATGGAGCCCGCCAGACTCCTCTGTCCATGGGATTCTCCAGGCAAAAATACTGGAGTGGGTTGCCATTCCATTCTCTAGGGTATCTTCCCCACCCAGGGATTGAACTTGGGCCTTCTGCATTACAGACAGACCCCTCACCATCTAAGCCAGCAGAGAAGCCCCATAAATCAGGTACAAAGAGACAAAACTGTGTGGTTCTACTTTATGTGAGGTACCTGGAGTGATCAAACCCATGGAGAAAGGAAGTCGGGGGTTGGGGAGGGATAGGGATGAGAATTGTTGATCAATGGATACAGAATTTCAGTTTTGCAAGGTGAAAAATTTCTGGAGATTGGTTGCACAGCCATGTGACCATGTGAATATTCTTAACATCACTGAACTGAACACACAGGGGAGGAAAGTGAAGCCTGGCAGCTTGATTTGGGAAGGGGAGGGGTTGGAGACCTCAGAGGCGCAGGTTCATAGCAGGGGATGAGGGCTGACCTCTGACTTCTGTCCCAGCTTTCTGCAGACAGAGGCTCCTTCCTTCTGGTGTACCTGGATGTGGCCCGTTTTGTTTTTTTCTTCACATACGAGAAGGGAAGGAAGCCGCCTGGTGGGGTGTCCTGCAATCGGAAGGGAAGAGTGACCAGGCCGGGAAGAATGGGCGTCTGGGCGACCATCCCATGCAGAGCAAAGCTGCAGGCTGCCTGTGGCTTTGCCTTCCAGGAGAACACCTCCTTAGGGCCCCCAGCCCTGGAGCAAGGGTCAGAGGAGAGAGGCACAGTCCCCAGAGGACCCAGGACCCAAGGCGAGGACAGTGGGTTCCAGGCAGGCGTAATTGGTGGTGATGGGGCAGTCCAGGGGTGACCGGTGTGGGAGCAGGGCAGTCCCGGGCAGGTTCCGAATGCAGTTGCAAAGATTCCACAGACGGACTTGGCATTTCTGCTCAGGCACAAATAGCTTATGATTCCTGCAGCCAGAAACCACAGCCCAGAGTTTCCTACTGAAGTAGCATCGTCTTGTAAATGTGGCTGTGGAGGTTGGGTGGTACGGAATCTGTCATCCCATCAATGAGTTAAGTGATACATGTTTGCAGGCACCATCGCCTGCAGTGGTCCCAGAAGACAGACAGACTCCTGCCTCCTGCGGCCCCTCCCTTCTAACCCCTTCCTCTTCTTCCATTTGAGTCTTGCCACCTGGCCCAAGAATAAGCGGCCCTGGGCTCTGCTGATTCTAAGTGGCTCTGAGCTCTTGGAGAAACACTCAGGACCACACTTAGCTTCCTGGTGATCTTCAAAACCAAGACCCCCAAATCCATGCGATCAGTACTTCTGTGAGGAAATACCCAATATGTGTGCCCTTACCTCTATATAAATCATGGCCACGAACTTCTGTACCTGGCACACTTTGTACAGGGGCACTACTTATAGTGCACCTAACAATAGAATATTTAAAAGGTTGAGATAAAAATATCAACAGAGGTTCTATTACTTTTGTGCACCCCAGAGGGTCCCCTTGAGACCCTATTCCAAGCACCCAGCCGGCTGGGTCTCTGGCCTCTGTACCATCAGTGGGGGTGGGGTTCTGGGGGAGGCTTCTGGTGCCAGAAATAGCTGCAGGTGTAGGGGGAATGTTATCTGTGAAGCCTGAACTTCCTTCCTTCCTTTCTTCTTCTCTTTTCTTTTTTTGGTTCATTTCTTTGGTTTGTTTTTCACTCTGGCAAGTTCTGAAATAAAACAATACCAGGCCAGGGAAATATCCTAAGGATATGTCAACATGAAAAATGTTCTCCTCTCAAGCTTTTATGTTTCAGCAAAATAAGCTCTCTTATTCTGAAACCTCCCTCCTTTTTCCACCTCCAGCTTCCTGCCCGAGTGCCTGAGTCTAGCTTCTCATCCGTGGCATCTCCTGTAGGAGATTTATCAACTGTCCCCCAGGTCTGCTTTGGGCAGAGATGAATGACCGACCGTGTTCCTTCCCTGAACCCTAAGAAAGCTCCCTGACCGCTGATCATCCCATCCCTCCGTCCTCTCTCCCCAGCAGACAGGAGATGAGGCAGGAGAGCCCAGTGTCTTGTTTCCTTCCACCCTGACATCTGCTTCTCCATTTTTAAGATTCGAGTGTTCTACTGAAGCCGTGAGTATTGACCTTGTGAAGCAAGCTTGTGCACTGTTGAACCTTCCTGACTTTGCAAATAATAACATATTTTCATATAGTAATTTTCCTGAAGTTCAAGGAGAATGAGAACATTAGATACCAAAATACTCACATGGACTGCATGGCCTTCAGGCTTCTGATTGGACAGAATGAATCCTGAGTCCAGACCCAAACTGGGGATGCTGCCGGGGGTCCCAATGGAGCAGCATCCAGCCTGTCTCTGAGCACAGCTTTATGCAAACTTGTGGTCGTCCATTAAGGACACATGTTTCTCACTGAAAATACTTCTGTTTTCTGTCTTCATTTTGTCTTGTATTTATTTGTGAAATGTTGAAAAACAAAAGTTAAAAGGCCATTGTAATCCCTGCCTCCCCTCGGTGGGAAGCACATTCAGGAGCCTGCACCCTCTCCGGGGTCCACTTCCTTGGCTGGCAGCCTCTGATATCGGGAAGAGAGAGTGAAATCCTAACCGGCCCATCAGGAAGGGAAGGCCCTCTGTATCCCCACAGCAGGGCCACCATGAGCCAAGGACAAGGTGGGGACATTCGGGGGACGGGCTCAGGGCAACTTGAGCAACAGGTGTCCTGGTGGCCGAAGCCTTGGCTGGCTGGTGACCGAGCGTGCTCACTTTGCTCTTGGAAGCAGAATCTCTGTACAATCACCATGTTATACTGCCTTTTCTAGGTGAAAACCCTCCACGGAAACATCAGTGATGAGAAGGGCAGAGGGATTCGACCCACCTGAGACCAACTTGACAGGCAGCTACTGTTCGGTAAGTGGGGGCAGGTTTCTATCCCAGGGCGGTTCCCACCTGTCACTGCCTCGGGCCAGGGGGCAGAGAGGCTGTGTTCTGGTGGCCGCCGTCCCCAGGACACTGCAGGGCTTAGGTGGGACACGTCACCCGACCTCGCCAGGAGTGTGCCCACAGCGCCCAAGACAGAACCGAGTCCCAGGAAACAGAGCAGCAATCGGCACAAAAGCTTCATGGAGTCTAAGGTTAGAAACAGAAAGGATCAGGAAACAACAGATTTTTCTTCAAATGAGAAAACAAAGCCACAGGGGGGATGAAGTACTGTCCTCAAGGTCACACCCCCAGTTAAGCACAAAATTGAAAGATAGACCTACATTCCTGACCGAATCCCTCCTTTTTCCATCCTGGTGTGAGATGCTGGACACAGAGATAATCCCGGAGGGAGAGGGGAAGGGCTTCAGCATCAAAGGATTTGTGAGTCTCCTCTGCCTGCTGCCAATAGCCGAGCAGCCCACCCCACGTTGCCCTCCCCTCCCCTCCCCTCCCCTCCCTGGGATGTAATCACAGGATCTGGACACCAGCAGCATCTAATTTTATTCTGATTATTTTATAGATGAGAAAACCCTGCAGGTCCAAGGAGAGCTTGGGGGCAGCTGACTGGGAAAAGCCCTGGGACAGCGAGAACGGCCACTTCATCCCAGTTACTTTGAAGAGGTCCTAACACCCCCAGACTACTGGACAAGGCTCAAAGATGCTGCCCGTGAGGTGTCCCTAATGTGGACCCAATGCAGAAACACTCCATTAGGAAAATGAAGCCTGGTCTGCCTGGCTGGCTGCAGAAACCATGTTTACCAGGGAGAACGTGTTAAATGGAGTTCCAACCTTGTGTTAGGATGTGATTCTGTTTCCTGAGGGAGCAAGTAATCTGAAGATGAGTAACAGCTGCAAGAAACCCAAAGAGGTGTGTGTGTGGTGGGGGATCCGGGAGTCTGCGGTGTCTCTGTGGGAGGTGGGCTGTCTTTCTCCCTTCCTGAATCCTGACAGGAGTGACCCTGGGGTCCTGGGTGGATTTAAGGGAGAATGTGATACGCCACCTCTGTCTGACTCTTCTCTCCCAAAGATCATACCAACCTGCAGGCCCTTTGGAGCCCTCACTGTAAACCTCCTCTCATTTTTCCAGAAAACAACAACAACAACAACAAACAAACTTGTCTCCAAGAATGAGCACTTCTTAACTCAGCTTGAACTCTGCATGAGTAACAGATTTTGGGGGGCGGTCCTGTATTACTGTCTATGACAGTAAGTTTCTGTTGGGTGCCTATTCCTTGCCAGGTACGTTGTTTTGAAGGGTCACCTGTGTTCTGACCGCAGGTCTCTGCACGGGATCGGATCTCCCTCTTACCTGTGCCAGGAGATTGGCTGAGGCTGGGAGAGGCCATGTGGCCACGGGGACCCAGGCAGGTTGAGGCTAAAACCACTGGCAATGCAGAAAGAGTGGGGCAGACCCAAGATCAAATCCTGATTCCTCAGGGTCAACCCTCCTTGACACAAGGCTCTCGGGAATGTGTCAGAACCTGCTCTGAGCTCCAAACTCACACCTGAGAACCTGGGTCTCAACGACCCAGTTCTGGGGTCCCTGGTTTTGATTGTCTATCAGAATCAGCTGTGGAGACTCAGCCCTGAAAACTCCAGGTCCCCTGACAGGAGCAGCAGGAGAGATGCGGGCAGAGACCCAGCACGGGTGAGCTGGCGGGACAGCCAAGGCCGAGGCTGGCCACATCACTGGTCTTTGGGGCTGGGGGCTGACCCCAGACTCTCCTGCGGGGCTGCGGAGGGGGTGGGGGGTGGCAGAAGTCTGCCCTTCAGACAAGTTTCAGGTGACGGCGATGCCGCTAATCAGGGACCATGCTGTACTGTGAGGAACATGTGCAAAGGGCAACTCAGGTGCTAGCTTGGGGTCCCGGGGATACAGGCCCATCCTGGGAAGTGGGGCGTTCTCTCCTTGTACAGACTGATACATGCTGCTTGCTCGGGATGGACACAATCCAACCAGAGTCCCATGTTTTACTCCATGTTAAAGAGAGAATGTCAAGCCTGCAGTTCAGAAGCTTCATGAATATTTCAGACTGTAGAATATTTCTGCTCAAAAGGACAGTTGTTTTGAGTTACTTCATTTAACAGATAAGTCACTAGTGGCTTTGAGAAATAAAGGGACCAGAGGAAAAGCAGGTAGCAGGTTAGCTCTGACCCAGGTCAGACTGGAGTCTAGCCCTCCTGGTTTCCAGTTCTCTGGGGGGTCTGAGACCTTCCTGGATGGAACTTCATTACGGGCAGCACCTGGACATGCCAGCAGGCCGTGCCAAAGGCTCTGCTGGCCCGGGGGCTGTTGACATCCTTGGGGACCTCAGAAGAGGGGACGTGTGGGCCCCTGTGGACCGCGAGAGCGATTCTAGGAGTCAGGGGCTCGGGTGCCCACCTGTGTTTGTGGATAGTCTCTTGCTTCACAGGGTCCTGGGGGCGGAGGATGCAGTCGGATGTCTGTGACACTGTCAGTCTAGAATCCACCTAACTCCCCCCAGCTGCCACCACAGCCCAGGCGTCCCTGAGCTGGTCTCTCTGTCTCCACTCTGATCATCTCCACCAATGTTTAAATTACTCCGACCTGAGTTGTCTCGTCTGGGCTGTCTGGCCAATTTGTGGGTGATTATTCTGCTGCTAATCCACCTGCTCTGCAGACAGAAAACCGCTAGTTTGATTAAAAGGCGAGAGACAGACACAGACCTAAACCTGGGGGAAGAGGTTGCAGGCATGACTAGAACACCCCCGAGGTGATGCAGGCCCAGGACAGGACATGGGGCGACTGAGGACGTCAGTCTGCCCTTGCCCTGAAAGAGCTCCTTGGAGAGACCACGAGCAGACACCCACCCAGCTCACACCCACCCTTCCTAGATGACCTCTTCTCAGCCCCCTGGGTGGGTGGCTACGCCCTAGAGCCTGCACTCCTGGAGACAGGGAAGCTTTGGAGGTGCATCCTCAGGGTCGTGTCACTCAGGCCTTCACTGGCCCAGTGCCTCTCTGAGCCTCAGTTTCCCCACCTGTGCAAGGAGGCTGGTGACCTGCTGACCTGCAGGCTCTGCCCCTGTCAAGCATCTCCTGAGAGTGAAGAGGGCCCTGGGGCAGGGGAGGGGGTGGCGTCAGACGGGATCAGAAGGCAGCCTCAGTCCCCTCACTGTCCTCTGGAAAGAGGGCCAGGACTGCCATTGATTTATAGCCATGAAGACCTGAGCGCCGTCCTTTGCCCCCGCCCCCCCCATCACCTCTGCAGAGCTGGGCCATCGCTGTTTTGGGAACCAGGGCTCTGAAGCAGGCAGGTTTAGTCCTGCACCCAGGATGGCCTCACCTGTCCGCTGCACAGGTGGGCAAGCGGAGAGTGAGGTCCGTTGGCCCCTGGGCTCTGAAAGGATCTCTGTTCCGGTGGGCTCCTCGGCAGAGTGCGGTGAGGAAGTAATGCCCACCACAGAGAGGCACTGGGAGGAAGCTTGTGGGCATCTCCCACAAGTGCCCCCTGCAGACAGTACCCCCAAGACAGCCTGGGTCCCTGGCTTCGTGAGCTCTGCCAGCAGGTCTGTGGTGAGGAGCAGGGGAGGGGGCTTCTGTTGGAACACCTGTGAATCACTCTTGGGGGCCTTTTCCTCCCTCACACCTGTTAAATCAGCTGGTCGGGCCCCGTGAAAAAACCCTGGTGAAGAATTGTGTTATATCTGTTGTACCGTATGATACTGAGACATCAGTTTGGGGACACTTGACCACTCTAGAACACTGAGAAACCCTGCCCATAAACATAGGTCTCTCTACTTACTTAAGACTTCTGTAACAGCTTTCAGTAAAGCATCAGATATTTTCAGGTTAAGGTCTCACATTTTAAACATTGATTTTTAAGTCCTTTATATCTGTACAATTCACCACAAAATCTTTCGATGACTTTTTTTTAGCAGCTGTTTGAGTAAAAAATACACGGTCTGCATCTTAAACAAGAGCACTAGGTTCTGTTATTATTTCTCATAATTTGTCTGTAGGATCTTTTGTTTTCCATGTGAACAATGGTAACATCTGAATCACGGCCATTCCCTTCTTCTCAGGCCCTCTGTACCTGGAGAGTCCTGCTATGGATTGCTCACGAGTGCAGGTGATGGCCATCCTGTTTTGGTCTTACTTTTTTTTTCTTGTTCCTATTTTTAAACAGAATGCTTCTGATGTTTCATTCCTAGGCAGGATTTTTTTTTTTCATACCTTTCTGACAGACATCTTTTATCAGACTATGAAATTTTTACTGATTTCTAGTTTGCTAAGAGTTTTTACCATGGGTTTTTTTAATCAAATTTATCAAACAATCTTTTTCTGCTCTCTTTGAGCTAACTATATTGGCATTTTCTTTTAATTATTACAGTGGTGAATTATATTTTAGTGTTATAATGTTTAACCAATATTGCATTCTGTAGTAATTTCAGCATATTCCTGAGTATTGTCTGTTTCATATAATGAGGCATTTTTAAAATATTGAAATATTTTATTTTAAAGGAATCTCTTAAGCATTAATGGCAAACTGCTTTCACATTTCATAGTTTCTTAGTGACTACAGATAATAAAATAATAGAATCAAGTTCTATTGAAGCTTATAGAAATAAATTGTGCTGGTGTTTAGTCAAGTTGAAAATTATAGGTTGTGTTATTTCTCAATTACACTAAGTACTCTTTAAAATTTCCTGTTTGTTATGAAAATATGATTTGGAATACCTTTAGTGTATTTGATTTTTTAATAATGCAGTATTTTGTTTAAATATTTTGCATCTAGGATGCTGATGGAGATTGTTCTGATTTTCCTTTCCTATATCCGGTTTTGGCATTAATGTTTGGCCAGCTCAGGGAAGGGGTCTCCTTCTCAGGTAGGTTTTGTGAAAGGCAGAGACTGTCTGCTCCTGGTGAAGCATCCATGCATCCAGGGCATGTGGCTCGTGTAGTCTACACCCTGATGTCCTGGGTTCAAATCCTGACTCCGCTCTCTGTGATGCCAGGCAGGTCTCAAAACCTCCCTTGGAGCCAGTTAACTCCCCGGCAGGTTTGAACAGCACACGCCCTGCAAGGGGGTCATTGCAACAGTGAAAATTTAATTCATATAAGTCCCTGAGAGTAAAGCCTGGCACGTGACAGACACTCATCAGCAAGTCCAAAAAGCACTGCCCGGGAGCTGGGTGCAGACCCATCTCTGGGTGAGTTTCTAATGCTCCCTCTGCGTGTTTAATGACAAGGGGTCGGACTTGGTCCAATGCCCTTTCTTCTCCAGTCAAGTCTGATCACTCATGGTAATCTAAGAACATGTCAATTTTTCTGTTACTGAAAGTATTCATTCTCTGCTACATCTGTAATTATACATGACTTTTCTTTCTGCATCTTGTTTATATAGTTTCTCTGCATCAATTTTTCAACCTTATTGGTCTTGTCAGCCACAAGCCTTTGAATATGTTGATTTTCCCTATTTCATTAATTGCTACCCTTTTATCTATTACTCCTTTCTATCATTTTCTTTGGGCTTGCTTTCTGGATTCTTTTCTAGCATCTCAAGTTCTGGGATTTCCATTTTCAGCATTTCTTCTTTTCTGATACAGTCCCATGAAACATATACCACCCCTTTCTGTCATAGGATGGGGATTTTATTTACATATTTGAGTTGTATCCATTCTTGAGTTTCCATTTTCCCTTGTTCTTTGTCTTGTGAGTCCCTTATACATTTTTTAAATGCTTATTTCTGGTTGTGCTGGAAGCTGTCGGCCCTGGTGTTATCATTGATTTATACCCGAATCCTGTCTCATTGGCTAACAGACGAGGCTAGATCCTGCTCCTGCCTGTGGGGCTGGGATGGCAGGATCCCAAGTCAAAAAGCATGAATCCTCTTCCCACCCCTCGGCCTGTCGCAGGTTTTCAGGGGTGCCATGCTCTCTGGGGTTTGTCACCTTGGACAGCGCAGAGCCTGGGGATGACAGAATACAAATCTCTGCTGTCAGCTCCCCGGCACCCACTTTAGGAAGCTAAGTCATCAGACCCCAGGGTGTTAGCAATGCCAGAGGGAGCCCCATACCTGCCTTTAGGGAGAAGACGTTCCTGTTACTCCAATCCTGTGCTATGTTAGAGGAGAACGGCGGAGGGGCTTCATGCATGTAGAGCAGACAGGAGCAGGATCCAGGCTGTTTGGGCTCCTCTTCCAAGCACACCAAATTTCAGTGCAAGAGAGAAGCACTACAGAGTCAGACTCTTGAGATTGCACAGGCTGCCACCCCCTCCTAGTTCTTAGAAGCTACCCTTGGGGCCGTGCAGGTCTGGGAGATGTGGGTGAGGATGGAAGGCTATGCCCCCCTGCCCCGAGACAGTGGGCTTCCTCCCCCTCCACCCACTGTGCTTTCACATGTGACACGTGCCCGGGCAACTCAATCTCTGCACCTGGAAATTGACATCATTGTGCCACTGTCATCAGAATCCAAAGGATGAAACAACACCATCCGCTTTGACAAGTTCCCCACCATGACATCAGCCTGAACTTTTCATCTTGAAATGTGTACCATCTTGCAAGAAACCATGGTAGAGGGAGAGGATGAAACTTTACTCCAGAGCTGGGCCGCTGTGTGGGTTAGGATTCCCTGCTGTGTTGATAGGATGGGCTGGCCTTGGGCAAGGTTGGATAAGATACTATTTCTGGTCTGAAATGACATCATCATGGAGGCACTTTTGGCCTCCAGTTCTCATGAAGAAAATAACATTTTCTCTGAGAGGTTATTTTTCCCCTTGGGTGAATCTGTATATTGTGATGTCATTTCATTATGGCCCAAAGGATGTTCATTTCAGCCAGAGTTTCCTTCCTATACATCCTTAGAAGATACATTAAAGAGGAGATAGTTTTATCTCCTGTGTTTAAGTAGCAGATTTCAGAGAGGATCTTATGATCATTCAATGAGTATTTTCTGAGATCATTTCTCTGGTGATGCAAACAACACATTCTGTCCAAATTCTGCCATTTGAAAAAACATGTCAACACAGAATAACGATCTCTGTGGCTCATCTCTAAAAAACACAGTTCAGTGGGCATCATTTCTATTGACTTTGGGGAAAAAATTCTCCCCGTCTTTGGGTTGAAAAACAGAGAAATGCTAATGCAAGTTTCCTGTCAGAAACAGGATCTTCTAGGGACTGAGCAGAAATGAACTTGGCAATGATCAATATTTCAACTCAGAAGGAGGCTGGGTTTGATTCAGTCTCTGGAGAATTATTTGATCATTGCTGGCATCTAGCCGAGAAGCCCTAATCCCATTAGCAAAGTGCTTTCTTCCCCAAGAGGAACTGGAGGCAGAGCTGATGTGCAAACAGGGACCTCGGATCCGATGAGGCCAGCGTGTGAGCAGCCCCCGTCCCCCGGAACTGAGCAGAGCCTGGCAGGCGACAGCTCAGGTCTTGGCGTGTTTGCTTCCTGAATAATAAGACTGTCAAGTACATTTTAGGGAAGTTCTGAAGGGAGATTGATGCTTTTGAACTGTGGTGCTGGAGAAAACTCTTGAGAGTCCCTTGGGCTGCAAAGAGATCAAACCAGTCAATCTTAAAGGAAATCAACCTTGAATATTCATGGGAAGGACTGTCGCTGAAGCTGAGGCTCCAATACTTTGGCCACCTGATGGAAAGAGCTGACTCATTGGAAAAGACCCTGATGCTGGGAAAGATTGAAGGTGGGGGGAAAAGGGGACAACAGAGGATGAGATGGTTGGATGGCATCATTTGTCTCAAGGATGTGAAAGTGAGCAAACTCTGGCAGTTAGTGGAGGACAGAGGAGCCTGGTATGCTACAGTCCATGGGGTCACAAAGAGTGGTACATAACTTACTGGGACTGAACAACAAAAGGGAGATTGGGATTGACTCATATATACTACTGTGTATAAAATAGATAGCCAGTGGGAAGCTACTATATAGCACAGGGAGCTCAGCTCAGTGCTCTGTGATGACCTAGAAGGGTGGGATGGAGTTGGAGTCCAAGAAGGAGAGGATATATGTATACATACAGCTGACTCACTTCATTGTATAGCAGAGACTAACACAGCATTGAGAAGCAACTATACCCCAATAAACTAAAAAATAAAATAAAATAAAAAGCAAACTTCATTGAGGCAAAATGTACACACTATAAAATGCATCTATTTTAAGTACAGCGTTTGCTGGGTTTTGACAAATGTATGTACCATGTAATCACCCTTATGGTCAATCTTCCAACATGTCCATCACTCCAATTCCTCTCCTGCTGTTTGTGATCAATACCTCCCCAAGCCCAGACCTGGGCTGTCACAATAGTTTAGATTTGCCTTTCCTGGAGTTCCTTACAAATGGAATCATGCAGTGTACTTGCTTTTGTGTCTGGGTTTATTTCCCTCAGCATCATGTTTTGGGGTTCCATCCTTATTGTTCACGTCTCAGCAGTTACCCTTTTTCTATTGACAATAAATACTTGGTTTTCCCCCAGTTCTTAGCTCTCACAAATAAAGTTGCTGTGAACATTAGCAGACAACTTTCTGTGTGGGCCTGTGTTCGCACTCTGGTGGTAAGCATATATGTCACTTTATAAGAATCCTTTAAACTGTTTTCCGAAATGTCTGAGTTCCAGTTCTTCCAAATTCTAGCCAACAGTTGGCATTTTTGGTCTTTTTAAAACATTTTAGCCATTCTGGTGTGTGTGTGTGGTGGTGTCCTGTTGTGCTTACAATTTGTGTTTCCCTAGTGACTAATGAACATTTCTTCATGTGTGTATCAGTCATTTGCATTATCTTTTTCATGGTGTCAGTTTAAATCTCAGTTTTCACAGACTGTTACTAAAACTCAAAGAATTAAGATCCCCACAGAGAATGAATCAGATAGCCAGTGGCATCATCATATGAGTCATATAGACTATGATATAAAGTATATTCTTAACCTCTTACGTGTATTATTCATAGACCATGTGGCTGAAGCTCTGCCTGTCATCAATGCCTCTGTTATCAACCCTGCTGGGTGGCCAGTTCCCCAGATAAAGCGGTGAGCTCACCATTAGATCTGCCCTGTTGATTCTGGCAAACCCAAGGCCGGTCAAGGGTCCGTTGTCTCAGTGATCCTGTGGATGAGCTGACTGTGGTCCAGGTGGGCTGTGACAGGCGAACAGGAGCTGAAACTGTCCCCCAGGCCAGTGCGTGGGTCCAGGGCCCCCCTGCAGACTGCTTTGTAGGACCACAGGTCATGATACCAGGTTGGACCCCTGGCAGAGGGACAGCGCTGGTGGCGAGGAGCAACACTTCTGCTGCCTCCGTGTTAGGGAAATGAGGCGTCCTGACCCCTTGTCAGGCCTTGGGTTTGCTGAGTTTTTAAGTGGTCCTGGATTCCCATGATGAACCCACTGCCTGCTTGTAGACACAAACAGCTGACTCTCCAAGTTCCTATTTCTACCAGCCTCTGGGCACCACATTAATGGTGCCATGGACAATGAAGAAGCAGTCTTGGAATCCTACAGCCTTTCTGTGAGACATCCTAGTCTTCTGCCTCTGATCCCAGTCCAGCCAGAGGGGACCAGCTCACAGACAGAACCTCCTGGTCCAGCATAAGGACAACATTGATGTCTCAGAGGAAGTCAGACTGACTCCACACAGGAGAAACACAAACACTTCACAACCAGGAAGACTCCTGACACGACAGCCACCAAAAGCACATGATGCTGGGCTACAAGCCACAGGCTTCCTGGCCCTGCTGAAATCCAGAAGGGTTTTTTTTTTTTTTAATGCCTGGTGTGTTAAGACACACTTGTTATCTGCCTGTCACTCCTGATTTTACAGACTGGATGAACTCGTAGAGATGGGCACACGGTGGTCAGGGGGATAGGACATGGGCAGTGGTCTGGGAGCCTCCCTCCCACAGCCTGGGTCTCCCCAAGCAGGTGTCACAGCCTGGCTCTACCTAGCCTTGGTGATTCCAGCTCTGAACCTCCCTTCATGACTCTCCCCTCTGCCAGCACTTGCCCCGGGACTGTTTCAGGGACAGACTCTGAGTCTAGCTCAGTCTCCCCTGATGGGCAGGAGTGGTGGGTACTCAGGCCCGAGTCCCTCTGACCAGGTGGAGGGAGCCTTCTGTGCGGACCCATTGCTTTAGTCCAGTTCTGTTACCATCACTGCAGCTCTGAATGCTGGGGTCTGAGACCCTCAGGTCCGATCTGGTCCTGCTCTCCATCAGTGAAGACTCCCCACTTTGGTCCAGCTTATGCTGTGGCAGAAACTGTCTAATCCAGGCCTCCCGTTACAATGTGATGGTGCCTCTCCGGTCAAGAGCCTCTTCCTCCTGGATCTGGGTGTTCCCTGTACCAAAATGCTCCCTGGACTCAGGTGATCCCTGGACCCTGCTCTGATGAACAAGCCTGGTAGGTGATGCTGTGTAACACTCCAGAGCCCAGATGTCCTCAGCTCCTGCCTTTGGCTCCCTCCAGCCCTGGGCCTGCTGGTTGTGAAAGAGGCCTCGGTGGCCTCCTAGAGAGCCAAAGGTCACTTTGAGGACACGGAGCTGCACAAGCCAATGGCTCACAGCGTCTGCTGGTCCTTATGGACACCTAGCCCTAGGGAGGCCCCCAGAGACTGCAGCGCACATGTGAGCCCAGGGGACCAGCAGAAGACTCCCAGTGGCCAGCCCTCAGATTTTGAGAAGCAGATAATTGTGCGCTACAGACACTGTGTATCGAGGGTTGTTAACTATCTTTTGACAAGTGTTTTCCTTCATCCCTCTGGGTTTCTGACCCACTTAGAAATGATCCATGCTGGGAGTCCAGCCCCATGGTCCCTGAGGCATTGCCAGGAGGTCCTTTGGGACATTGCTTGTCATCAGTAGGTGAAATGGGGACTCGGGCTGAGGCAGCACTGTACCCTCGTTTACGACAAACTAAGTCAAGACTCCGGCTTCCCACATGTGCTGAGGAGCAGACGACCGCTTGAACCCATCTGAGATGGAGAATCTGGAATTTTTGGCTAAAAGCAGAAGAGGAATTCAGTTCTTATTTTATTTGTTATTAACTGGGAAAATTCGTCTCAAAAATTCCACGCACAGAGACACTTTAACATAGAAACGTCCATCTGTCTGTATCTACCCGCTTCCTTTCCCTACGTCACACTCTGATTCCTGCTCTGTTCTTATCCCAGAGAAAGTCCTAATGGGACAGGAATTTTCACTACTGAAATCATAAAGACATTCCTCTCAGGGAATCTGTTTGTTCATTCATTTTAACACATGCATTTTCAGTGCACTTATAATCTAAGTAGAGTGGTAGTGTCTATACAAAGTTTTGAATCAGATCTGCTCCTGGTTGGGGCTTCCCAGGTGGTTCAGAGGGTAAAGAATCTGCCTGCAATGTGGGAGACCGGGTTTGATCCTTGGATCGGAAAGATCCCCTGGAGAAGGGAATGGCAACCCACTTCAGTATTCTCGCCTGGAGAGTTCCATGGACAGAGGAGCCTGGTGGGCTATAGTCCATGGGATCGCGAAGAGTCAGACATGACTGAGTGACTAAACAACAACTGCTCCTGGTTGTCAAGAACTCATCAGTCTACTTGGAGAAACAGGTCATTAAACAGCCTGAGAACTGCTGTGATAAGGGTATTTATGCCACAAAAGGTGCAATGGAAATGCTTAGCAGAGGCAAGAAAATGTCCTGCAGGGAGGTCAGGCAAGGGTTTCCTAAGGAATTATGGGTAAATGCAGCCATTGACTCCCAGGAGAGTATCTCGGGGTAAAAGCACTGTAGGTAAAAGACAGGAAAAGGGACTTTCCGGTGGTCCAGTGGCTAAGACTCCATGCTCCCAATGCAGGGGGGCTGGGTTCCATCCTGGATCAGGGAACTAGATCCCACATGCCACAACTAAAGATCATGCGTGCTGCGACTAAGACCTGACCCAGCCAAATAAACAATTTAAACAATTAATGTTTAAAACAAAAACAAAAACAAAAAACAGGAAAGAACAAAGAAGGGGAAGCGAGAGAAAAAGGAATCAAATGAGAGAGGTTAGAAGTGGCTCTACATCCAGAATCTAGGGGTTCAGGTGCTCCTCGGCCAGAGTGGAGTCAGGGGTTGGAGGGGGTCAAGCAGAAACTATCTCTGATGCTCCGATAGCAAGTTTACGACATGTTCTAAAGGCAGTTAAAGCGCCCAAAAGCCTGATCCACCAAGTGGCCACGTCTAACGCTCATATCAGGAGGCTGACTCAGCACAGTGCATGTGACTGCAGGCCAGGTGGGCTGATGGACAGCTGAGACCCAGCAAAGGCCTTGAACTCTCACGTGACCATGGGGGCGGGCAGAAGGAACCCAGCCTGAGATGTGCTGGAGCTAGACTGCCTGACACCTGGTGACTGGAAGGAGGATTCAAGGTGCTCAGCCCTACCAGCCTGGCGTGGCTACAGCCAAAGTGTCCCAGTCTGAGACGTCCACCTTCAGAGACCCTGGGGACGGCCCACCTGGCCATGTGCTCATCTTGTGACAGCCATATGGTGGCCTTGCTTCCTTTACTGGAGTCACGTCTTAAGGTCTCTGACCACACAGACAAGTCTTTCAAACACAGCTGATGGTGGGTTCAGAGATTCAGGAACTGTTCTCCTATCTTTGTTAATTCAGGCATTTCCCCAGTGTGTTGTCACAACATGCATCAGAGGTCATGAGATTTGTGAATTAGATAACGGGATTTGCTCAGACTTGACTGGGACTGGCTGTAACCTGATTAGGATCTGGGACCAAAGCTGAATGAGAGCAACGTAAGGTGCTTCCTGGGCTTCTGTTCACCCTTGAGATGCCCTTGTTATTCTTTGTTGTTATCCCTCCAGTGTTGCTGGTGACACATCTCACAAACGCCAAGGTGACGAAAGACTCTGATAGCTGTGGAACATGTGAATTTAAGGACAAAGGAGGAGGCTTTTAGGTTTGCTTGCTTCGGGAGTAGATAAACCAATTTCTAAATTTCAATTTGCAATAGCTAAGCACACAGGTATAAAGCACTTTATTGTCAAAATTCCTTCAGGAATGCATCTTTCTAACCTTAGAACTTAAGTCTCTAGTGCTATTTTCCCTTTGAAATATTTTTTTTGTTAGAGATAATCTTTTGTTAATATAAGGACACTCAATGATACAATGATGCCATGGTTACTTGGTCCTCCCAATGGCCTCTACAATGAGGCTGGATCAGCAAAGTTGATTTTCTTCCAAGCCTGGCACATGTGTGATGACAAAGCGGAACCACAGACCACTGGTTTCTTCAGCAAGCGCCCCCTCGCCCAGCACCTCCTCCTTGCAGTCTCTGATTTCCCACAGGCCTTCGCTGAGCACTAGTGAGACATTGCTCACACAAGTTTCCCACGTGATTGTGTCCATGTTTCATGGCCTGCCAGAGTTTTAACTCATGTCAGGTGGATTAGCAATGACACAACCTTTTGCTTACAAAGTTCATGTTAATTTTGCTTAATTGACAAATCTATGATTTAACAGTTCACAGTGGCATTCCACAGAAAACTCAGCAATAAAGGGAACCAACGAGTGATGCATTTGAATGAAGCTCAAGGAAATTATGTTGAGTGGGCAAAAGCTAATATCAGAAGAACATATACTGCATGATTCCATTTATGTTGTTGCTGCTGTTTAGTAGCTAAGTAGTGTCCAACTCTTTTGTGATCCTATGGACTGTAGCCTACCAGGCTCCTCTGTCCAAGGGATTCTCCAGTCAAGAATACTGGAGTGGGTTGCCAAGCCCTTCTCCAGGGAATCTTCCTGACCCAGGGATTGAACCCAGGTCTCCTGCACTGCAACTGGATTCTTTACCATCTGAGCCACCAGGGAAGCCCTGGGGATAGGTGGCCGTGATTACCAAAATTATAACCTGAGCTGACAAAGATAGCAAGGAGTTGAGAACAACACTGACCTGGTTACTCTACGCATAGTTTTCTTTTTTCCATCCTTTTTCTGTCATAAAAGTTCTACTTTCGTCTGTGAACTCCCCAGAGCTTATGTTTACCTTATGAACCCCACTGCACTACACCTAAGAATAAACCTAAAACTCTTCCCTTGTATTCCCCAGACCCCCTGACTCAGCAGCCCTGGGATGTGCGTCTTCATTTCTGCCCAACATCCCTGTAGCCAGGATGGAAACATCCACAGTTTTTGCTAATCTGCATTTGAATCCTTTGGGAAGGACCTTGGAGGCCCCAGGAAAGTGTGTTGATGTATGTCAAGGAGGTAAATTATTCAACAAATCATTGAACAAAACACTGTCATAAAAATGAATCAAAGAAGTTATTGGTGATGTGCATTTTAAAATCCATTTTTTCCCCCTCAATAATTTCATTTCTTAAAAGGAGATCCCAAGAGTCAATCAAACCCAGGGGCTGGGGAGGAGGCGGTCAGAGTAAAGAACCAGTAGTAGCAGCCAGACCACTGGCAACGACAGAGTCCAGTTCAGGAATGGAGTTAAATGAGGGGCGTGAAGGAGGAGATTATGTAGAAGAGGAAACGGAGAGTCGGCCGGGCAAAGAAAGCTTTTCCTGCTGATTTTTCATGGCACTGGTAGGCAGTGGTGGTTCCCACTGGGAACATTAAAGGTGGTCCTGTGATGGGAGGCACCAGCCAGGTAGTCTGCTGTCTACCTTTGATTTTCTTAAAACACTTCTACTCTGCAAATGGGCTTCCCTGCTAGCTCAATTGGTAAAGAATCCGTCTGTAATGCAGGAGATCCTGGTTCTATCCCTGGGTCGGGAAGATCACCTGCAGAAGGGATAGGCTACCCACTCCAGTATTCTGGCCTGGAGAATTCCATGGACTGTATAGTCTATGGAGTCACAAAGAGTCGGACATGACTGAGCAGCTTTCACGTTCACTCTGCAAATACCCTTGCCTTTTTATTCCTTATAATCTGTGAGATACAGTCTCAGAAATATTTTCTACGTTATTGAACAGCATGAATTCTACTTGGCTCTTACTGGAGGATGAAAACACGCCCAGCACACCTTTAAGGAGGTAATGGGCGTAAGGTCCTCAGATGCTCACAGTGAAAGGATACTCTCCCTCTTGGGGGAAAGCTGGGCATAGAGCTCGTTTGCGACTTACTGCCTGTCACCCTGATATCCTCAAGGCCCCTCTGGCCTCTTGCATAATTCCCAAGGGGTAGAGACCCAGGAAGGGAGCTGCCTTTGTGGCTGGAGTAGGTATTTCCCCATCCCCACACACTGGTTCCCTCAGGCTGCTGCTCCCACCCCATCAATCTAACACCCCCTCAGGCTCAGCCCCAGCTGGCTGGGAGCAGACTTCTCAGAATCTTCATTATAGTCCTGGTGGAATCACTTTTATCTCAATTACCTGGGCTTCTTCAGGTCCTTAGGGACCTGCATGCACTTTGAGGATTCTTGCTATGAGTGATCAGTTCCCTTCCTGGTGGGTGACACTTTCTGATAGGTGCAAATTGATAGGGGTACATTCCGTCAATCCTGACCTCACTTTAACCCCATGCCACATTTTCAATCTGAACTGGAGATTCTTGTTAAATGACAGCTCATTTAAAAAACTGATTTATGGGACTTCCTTGGTGGTTCAGTGGTTGGGACTTCGCTTTCCAATGAAGGAGTGGTTTCAATCCCTGGTCTCAGAGATAGGATCCCACATGCCTCAAGGCCAAAAGGCCAGAGTATGAATGGCAGAAACAGTACTGTAACAAATTCAATGAAAACTTTAAAAATGATCCACATAAAAAAAAATCTTAAAAAAAAAACGATGATTTAAGAATTAAAACAGGGGCTGGGAAGGGTGGAGGGAGGCAAAGCAGGAAGAAATTCAATGGAAATGAGTGGGACAGCTGACTTTTCAGAGGTAGTAACTGGCTGTATCCCCGTCTAAGAGGGGATTTGGGGTTGCTTGTTTTCTTAACCAAAAGCACAAAATTTCATGCAACACACTCAGACAGTGTCTTTCGATGAGTCACTAGGCTCGACTTCTCAGCTTGATGCAGCAACAGTGAAGCAACAAGCCAACCGATTATCAGTTCTAAATCGGGAAGAACATTTGAGCAGTCATCGGCTGTCATGGCCTGTCTTGAAGACACACTTATTTCAACAGGATCAATGGAAAGAGGAGGGCATTTCAGTTACTGCCTTGTGGAATGTCCGGGCTGAAAGTGAACTCAGTCATCGTTTTTCTATCCTGTTTGAAAACTATCCTCACTAACAGTTTAAAGGATGAAGAATCCTCATCAAGTTACAAGGCCTTGAAATAACTTGCCACAAAATGGGCAATCATTTCAAAGCCAAAATGTAGGTAAGTACCAGTTGACAGAGGAAGCAGAATTGGGGCTGGTGTCCCTTTGGGGTTTCCTGGCAGCCAAAGCAGGGGTGATGCTCCATGTCTAAAACAGAGTGCAGACTGGCCCTTCCCAGGGGCAGAGGAAGGAGTCTTCTCACTGAGTCTTTGAGCCTTTGCTTGCTGCCCATCTTCTTTGGAGGGTGGAGGATGACTCAGTGGGGTCTGGTTTTGGAGGCCCGAGTCTGAGTCTGGGTTCTCCTTGGAAACAACTGATGGCAGAGCACAGAAGCACAGCTCAGGGAGGGAAATTTGGCAAGAGAGAGCCTAATGGCCCAACCCAGTTCACATTGAGGCTTAGAATCTTTGGAGAAACAGATGAACTGGATAGCTTTTAAATTGTCCTCCCCAAATGGCCTTTCAGTCAGGCTCTGTTTGTGTACCATCAACCAATAATTTGAAGTTAACCTCTTGGGAAAAGAAGGACTTGCTCTGAGAACTGGGATCTGATTCATAGGTTTTGGAAACAGAAGACAAGGGGGGAAGCCTCAGTTCCTTCATGAGAGGGGCTGCTCTAGGTGGAGTATTTTTAATATTTATTTTATTTATTTACTTATTTAGCTGTGCTGGGTCTTAGTTGCAGCATGCTGGGTCTCTGATCTTCGTTGCAGTATGTGGATCTTTAGTTGTGGCATGTGGAAACTAGTTCCCTGACCAGGGATTGAACCCGGTCTCCCTGCATTGGAAACACAGAATCCTAGCCACTGGACCACCTGGGATTGTTCCTAGGTGGAGATTTTAAGTGACCTCAGAATGGCAGGGTTTTAATGACCACAGAAAAGAGACTGTTTCCTTAAAAAGTTGTTCTCTGCTTTATTCAGCTGCACACAGCATCATCAATTAAACTCCATGCAGCGGGAATGTGATTCTTATGGCCTAGAAAATTTTCAAGGTATGTATTTCCACATGCCGGACAGGGAAGAAAAATCTGTACAGTGCTGCTCCCGAATGTCTAATTTTGAGAGATGTCATTTCCTGCCAGAATGAATTCATGGCCGAATACGTACCTACAACCAAATCAGCTTGCATTTTGGAGTCAGTGGACAAGGACCAGTTGGATTTGGGAGGAAAGTTATGCTTCTAGTTTGGAATCTCTGGATCTGGCCTCTTTTGCGTCATGTGTTGGATGGCAGACTCTCTTACTGATAACAAGCCCAGGTTTCTGACGTGCAAACCCAAATGATCTTTGGGAGGGTCATCCACAGAATATTCCAGATCTTTAAGATATTCGTGATAAAAGAAGGAGGGGTCCCAACCCCCTCTGTTTGTGTCAGCGTGTGAAGGGACCCATCGTAGCAGACAGTCAGGCTGCCCCGAATTCTGAGTCAGTCTTTGTAGAAGCAGCAATAACCAGTAACCTCTAATTGTTCAGTTTAACCCAGACTCAGAATCAAAGGGCACAAGAGGGTCAAGTAAAGCTACAAAAAAATGTGTCCTCAGTAGTAACAGATTTTACAGGAAGGTGTTGGGGAACCCAACACCCACCAAACTTGGCAGGTCTCTGCTGGGTCTCATACCCGAGACCAGCCAACTGGGCAGAATTGAACTGGGAGGACTTTCTATGGGATGAGCACCACTGACTGTAGAAGTGGAATCAGCCCCTTCAGGAAAGGGGAAAGCTCAGGAATTTGGGGGTTGACACCCCAAGGTTAGGAGAGGTGCTAAGATTATAATGATGAAGGTTAAACAAGTGTGATTTGGGATGAGGTCAAGACCAGCTGAGAATGCAGGGTTGTCACAACAGTGACTGGTAATGTTCTAATTCAGACTGGCCCCTCGGCATAAGGAATCTCCCTGGAGACCAGAGGGAGAGGAGACCCATCATGGATGATCCCTGCAGGAAACATATTCCAGACACAGGTAAGCTAGACCCGAAGCAGCCAGGAACTTAGAGTGTAGCACA
The DNA here is from genome assembly GCF_910594005.1 of Cervus elaphus. Classification (NCBI taxonomy): domain Eukaryota; kingdom Metazoa; phylum Chordata; class Mammalia; order Artiodactyla; family Cervidae; genus Cervus; species Cervus elaphus. The sequence continues at coordinate 42,225,225 of NC_057837.1, read as the reverse complement.
GGGGATGTTGGGCTGGCCGGAGCTTGGTGAGAAGGGTAGAGGAAGGAGAGGCAGGCAGATCCTGGACCTCGGAGACCAGCAAGGGATGAGCATCTCCTCTAAGGACAGTGGGAACCTGCAGAGGATTTCAAGTGGGAAAACAATTGTTTGCACATTTTTAAAAGAGAGTCTTGCTGCTGGTGAAGAATGAATAAGGAGGGGGCTGGGTCTTCAGAGTGTGTTTGGTTTGAGCGTGTTTTTTTTTTTTTTTTTTTTCTCAAACAAATTACGTAGGAATTGCTCCCAGGTCCCAGAATGACAGGTCCTTAGATTTTTATAAAATTCAAGGCTGCTTTATTTAGATGAAGATGGGAGAAGTATCCCAGGGGTCACTTAGGGATAAGAATATATCGGAGTCATTGTACCAGATTTTCCTCCCAAAGACCTCCTTCCTTTGGATCAGCAGGCTCCTTTCTGGGGTTCAGCTGGATGCTGAGGGCTGAGCCATGTTCACTGGAGAGGGGAGGGAGATTGGTGGTCAGAGTAGAGAAGTGACCACCAAACCCACTGGGACTGGGGGTGGAGAGGGAGCAGGGCTGAAGGTCAAATACTAGAAAAACTTGCTATCACACAGCATGGATGGGTCCCTGCCAGCCCATGGCCTGAGTTCTTACTCCCAGCTGAACCCATAGGGAACCCGGAATGCCTGCAGAGCTCCAGGCCAGAGCATAAATGGAGAACCTCAGTCCACATGCTAAAACATTTAAAAGTCATAAATCCAAATATCAAACTGCTCAAAAATAGGCTCCATTTCACCTCTATCCTCATCAGACACATCACAGTCTCTGGGATAAAGAAAATCCCCAAGATGGCCCTCAAACACCCAAATCCCCCCAAGGAAAATGCAGATGTTCTTATTTGGAGAACTGTGTTTATGAATAGGACATGTTTGTGTATAACAAACGATCGAAGGCAGTTCCTCCAGCTCATCCTATCACATATTGATTGTATCCATGGTTTGGCTTCTCTTAAAGAGTTCTCAGTCAGGAAAGTAAACTATTAATACTTTTCCACAGTTGTGATCTTTCCACTATTTCTGCTTCTTTCCAACAAAACCACTATTAAACTGTGATCATCAAGGCCCTTACCCCTCAACCCAGAAGATGGAGGTACTTTGTGCTACGGTTGGGATGTACCCACAAGGCACCCCACTCTCTTCCTCACAGGACTTACCTCACAAGCAGTTATGACACAGCATGAAGCCATTCCTTGCCAGCCTCATGATTTGCAAGGAAATACTCGGCAGCGGGATGTATTTCTTGAACAAACACTAATATAGAACATTCTCTAGTCAAGCTGCTCTAATCATTTAATAAGGATTAAGTTATTTGTGGTCTTCCCGTGTCTCAGCTGGTAAAGAATCTGCCTGCAATGTGGGAGACTTGGGTTTGATCCCTGGGTTGGGAAGATCCCCTGGAGAAGGGAAAGGATACCCACTCCAGTATTCTAGTCCAGTAATCCATGGACTATAGAGTCCATGGAATTTGTTACTTCCAACCACCTTCTGAGACTCAGAGAGACTAGTTAATTCACCCAAAGTCAAGGCTGCTGGAGAGAGTGACCCTGAGTCTGTACCTTTTAACATCATATCCTGTGTCACCAATGTTCGATGTCATCGACGCTCTGGGTCATAAATACTCTGATGGTAATGGATGCACCAGGTGGCTTTTCTATCCAAGAGGAGGGGGAAACACCACAAGAGGGACAGTAAAGGGGAAAGGTCACCCAGAGCTAAGACCAGGGCAGTGTGCTCCCCCCAAGTCTGCTGTGAAGAGTGGATGAGGTGACACTTATGGATCCCCTTAAAGAAGGGGCTGGAAGCTAGAAGTTCAAAACTTGACCTATTTTCTAAAAAACCGTGCCAGTCATGAACCTCATTTTCCTTTTCTGTAAAATTGCATTAAATTCTTTGTGAAGTCCTCCCATTCAAAAGCTTCGACTCTCATGATTAACCTAATCTTTGCTTCCTAAGAATTCTTTCCGTTTATCTTTATCCTCGCCTTTGTGCTGTCCTATAAAAAATGAATTGCAGGGACGTTTCAGGAATATTAATTTCTCTTTGATAATTCAGAAGGCACTTCAGAGCTTCACCATCCTCAGGGTTATCATTTAAACATCCATTACCTTTGCTTGGTTGCTAAGCAGAAGACTTCATTAATAGAAACCTCTGCTTAATAGATGCCAGACAACATTGGGTCTCCTATAATTGGATGGGCCACAGTTAGCAGCTTCTGAAACTCTGTGCCTCTTGTGTTGATTTATCCAATACCTTGTGGTCAGGGTCTGGGAAGGCCAGGAAGGAGTGCCAGGTAGCTGGACAGGGAGGATCAAGTCACTGGTTTTGCGAGGGGAGGCAATGTTGCACCCTGCCCCTGGAGGAGGGCATGGCAACCCACTCCAGGATTCTTGTCTGAAGAATCCCTTGGACAGAGGAGCCTGATGGGCTGAAGTCCATGGGGGTCCCACAGAGTCAGAAGCGACTAAGCATTTGCACACACAGGCTGCACCCGGAGAAGCCTTGCTCATCCCTAGACGCGGCGTGTGGGCAATGTCCAAGGTCTTCCCAGCCTCACCCATGGGTCAGGAGAGCACACAGCAGTGCATGGTGTCCCCCAGGGTGAGCTCTGTCTTTTGGTGTGGGCAACGAAGTTTTGCGAGTGCAAATGTGCACATTTGGAAGTCGAGGGAGGCAGGGTCAACAGGATGAAGAAATGTGTGTGCTTCACCTACAAATCAAGTCGAGCAGGTCCCTTGGCTGAGGGAAGGTCGTCTCTATAGCGGGTGCTTCGGGCCGAGTGTCAGGAGCTCTGGGTGCGTGCAATGGAGCCAAAGCTGGAAAAGGACGCTAGTTGTCAAGCACCCTGATGCACACGACTGGCCAGGATTCAAGCACCGTGCAGCCCAGGTCCTAATGCCAGTACAGAGGAAGCTAGACACTGATGCTCTGGGTGGAGAGACGAAACAGCGAGGGAAACAGGTGATCTTAGACATGGGAGTGGTGTTACTCCTTGTCCTGCTTAATGGGAATACCTTAACTTACCAAGAGTTGGAATATTCTCAGACCTGAAGTCTCTGGGGAAAATTACCAAGTATGTACTGCAATCCCACTGCAATCCCTTTCAATTGAGAGGAAGAAGCATCAGGCAGGAGTCCTTCCCCGAGCCCTGGAAAGACATACCTCTCTGCCTGAGAGCCTGTTGAAAGCCCTGCCTAGCAGCCCCTCACCTGTCTGAGCACGGCCTGATGGGCCCTCGGGCTGACAATGTTCATGGCCTAGAAGACTCTGAGTGCTTTTTCCTCCTCCAACCCGAAGAAAGGCCTTGCTGAGGTTCATTGTTTTCATTTCATGTGACTTATTAATCAAGTCTTCCTCCCTGTTATGCAGGCATTTCATAGATAACGATAATATATTCTCTAGAGCAGGAATCACAGAAAGAAGCCATCAATATTTCTGCAGGCATCTCTTCTCTCTGAGGAGCCGGGTCCCCTGCTCCTGGGGGTCCATGTTTGCAGATCCATCACCTGCCCGTTTGGTCAGCCGTAGTGATGCACCAGCTTCACATGTGTACCTGGAGCTCCACTGGTCCTAGAGGTGGGGACTTAGCAAAGATGGAAAAGAATATTAAGAAAAAAAGAATGTGTGTATATATGTGTGTGAGTGTGTGTGTATGTGTGTATAACTGAATCACTCTGCTGTACAGTAGAAATTAGCACAACATTGTAAATCGACTACACTTCAATTAAAAACATACTGATTAAAAAAGAAAGAAGCAGATTCATGGGTATGTGTGTTACCAATGGGACACTGCACTGGATGGACCCGCATGGCCTGGTTCTTCAGGGCATGAGAAGCCCAATGAGAAGGAGATGGAAAAAAAGACAAACAGATCACAATTCAGTGTTCCCCCACCCCAGCCAAGGAGGGGACCTCAGCAAACAGACACAACTTACATCCAGGGAAAAACTCAATGGAAAGTGCAGAACAACGCCAGGGGCTGCAGAAGAAGTAGCATTTGGAGTGGACAGCTCAGTTCAACTGCAAGAAGGGAGGGGTTTGAATGCCTTGCTGGGCTTGCAGGACCCCCAGATGTCGATCTGTGAAGGCTGGGACCTGCTGCCGGGAGTGCCGGTGGCCGATGGCCTTCGGGCTGCCCTTCAGGGAGGGCCCAGCCAGCCTGGGGTCACAGCTGGTGCTGAGGGCCTGGCTGCTCAGGCTTGACCCCACATGACCCTGAAGGACTGATGGCCTTTCTGGGTCCGGGGCCCCCATAGGGTCATCCTGTGTCACCAGTGCACTTCTGCCCTGCCCAGCTGGTCTCTCTTCTGGCTTTTCCATAGTGGCCATCCCTCAGGGTCCATCTCAGAGTCTGTCCACCTGCAAACCCCATCTGCAGCAAAGGTAGTGGGGAGGGGTTGGGGTAGAACGCTTGGTCTCACCCATCAGATCCGTTACTGGCATAACCTGGGGTGGCTTTCGTGATGGTGTGACCTGCTGCAAACACACGTCTCTCTCTTCGTTCCAGCATAGCTGTTGCCCGGTTTGCAGAGTGCTGTTCTGGGATCCACTCTTCTCCCCCAAGGGCAGCCCCCATAATGAGCCCACTATACTCTGCCACTTCTCTCTACTTGGATTCTTCCCTGTTTTCTCCACCCAGCGTCCTGAGAGCCAGCGTGGTTTCCCAAATCTGTAGCCCTCACGGCTGACTTGGTTGCAGCTAACACTTTCATGAGCCAGTTTCCTCCTACTGTTCAGACCATTAACAATGAGGCTGCCCCGGAGACACTGGTGAGGAAAACCCATGTGATGCAGAGGCTCGACAGGTGTCGTCTCCATGGGGCCTGAGGATTCCGTGCAACTTCGAATCCCACTCTTGCTGGCTGATTCCAAACTTTTCTCAGAATTTTAATAACCTGTTATCTGGTTGATTGAATTACACCTGCCATCAGGCTCAAAATATTTCTCTGGACAAATGTAACTTAAAAAAAAATCATAGAGGAAATTAAATTAATATTCACCCCAAATGTTAACGACACTCTCTTAGAGAAATGAGCATGGCCTCTGTTTCCTGACCCAGGATTGAAAATCATTGGTGAAGACCTCATTTAAAAGAGAATATGTTATGTTCTTTATCTTTCTGGCTTACTTCACTCTGTATAAGGGGCTCCAGTTTCATCCATCTCATTAGGACTGGTTCAAATGAATTCTTTTTAACAGCTAAGTAATATTCCATGGTGTATATGTACCACAGCTTCCTTATAAGATAAAGAACATTACAGCATACTAACACATATATATGGAATTTAGAAAGATGGTAACGATAACCCTATATGCAAAACAGAAAAAGAGACACAGAAATACAGAACAGACTTTTGAACTCTGTGGGAGAATGTGAGGGTGGGATATTTCAAAAGAACAGCATGTATACTATCTATGGTGAAATAGATCACCAGCCCAGGTGGGATGCATGAGACAAGTGCTCGGGCCTGGTGCACTGGGAAGACCCAGAGGAATCGGGTGGAGAGGGAGGTGGGAGGGGGGATCGGGATGGGGAATACGTGTAAATCTATGGCTGACTCATATCAATGTATGACAAAACCCACTGAAATGTTGTGAAGTAATTAGCCTCCAACTAATAAAAATAAATAAATAAATAAATAAAAGAGAATATGTTGCATCTGTGGGCTTTAGCCTCCTTGCCTCCCCCTCCTCTGACAACGGCTCACACCCACAACCTCACACAAACCATGCAGCTGTGTCCCCGCATCCCTGGTCTACCTATGAAACAGAATCAGAACCACAGATGTGGAGGACAGGCTGGTGGCTGTCGAGGGGGAGGGGATGAGGGCTGGGGTGGGAGGTTGGAGTTAGCACATGTAGGCTTTGGATATCCATCCACATGGAATGGATAAGCAGCAAGGTACTACTCCATGGCACAGAGAATGATGTTCAATATCCTTTAATAAATCAAAATGGAAAAAATATGTGTCTATCTATCTATCTATATATACACATATACATCCTGTTCTTAGTCACTAAGCTGTGTCCAACTCTTTGAGACCCCATGGACTGTACCCCGCCAGGCTCCTCTGTCCGTGGGATTTTCCAGGCAAGAATACTAGAGTGGGTTGCCATGCCCTCCTCTAGGGGATCTTCCCAACCCAGGGATCAAACCCAGGTCTCCCACATCATGGGCGGGTTCTTTACCATCTGAGCCACCAGGGAAGCCTATATATATATATACCACATACAAAGCTAATGGCAGAAAGTGAAGAGGAACTAAAGAACCTTTTGATGAGGATGAAGGAGGAGAGTGAAACAGCTTAAAACTAAATATTAGAAAAACTAAGATCATGGCATCCAGCCCCATCACTTCATGACAAATAGATGGGGAAACAATAGAAATGGTGACTGATTTCCTCTTTTTGGGCTCTAAAATCACTGTGGATGGTGACAGCCACTATGAAATTAGAAGATGAGTTATTCTTGGCAGGAAAGCTCTAACAAACATAGATAGTGTGTTAAAAAGCAGAGATATCACTTTGCCAACAAAGGTCCAAAAAGTCACAGCTATAGGAGATCCAACCAATCCATCCTAAAGGAAATCAGTGCTGAATATTCATTGGAAGGACTGATGCTGAAGCTGAAACTCCAATACTTTGGCCACCTAATTTGAAGAACTGACTCCTTTGAAAAGACCCTGATGCTGGGAAAGATTGAAGGCAGGAGGAGAAGGGGACGACAGAGGATGAGATGGTTGGATGGCATCACTGACTCGATGGACATGAGTTTGAGTAAACTCTGGAAGTTGGTGATGGACAGGGAAGCCTGGCTTGCTGCAGTCCATGGGGTCGCAAAGAGTCAGACACGACTGAACAACTGAGCTGAACTGAACTGACAGTCTTTCCAGTAGTCACATACGGTTGTGAGAGCTGGACCATAAAGAAGGCTGAGTGCCGAAGAATTGATGCTTTTGAACTGTGGTGCTGGAGAAGACTCTTGAGAGTCCCTAGGACAACAATGAGGTCAAACCAGTCAGTCTAAAAGGAAATCAATCCTCAATTCTCATTGGAAGAACTGATGCTGAAGCTGAAGCTCCAATACTTTGGCCACCTGATGCGAACAGCCAATTCACTGGAAAATACCCTGATGCTGGGAAAGACTGAAGGCAGATGGAGAAGAGGGTGACAGAGGATGAGATGGATGGATGGCATCACCGATGCAATGGGCATGAACTTGGGCAAACTCTAGGAGATGGTGTAGGACAGAGAAGCCTGGCATGCTGCAGTCTATGGGGTCGCAAAGAGTCAGACACGATTGAAAGACTGAACAACAGCAACAAATATACATATAGAACAGCATCACTTTACTGTAGAGCAGTAATTAGCACAACACTGTAAATCAACTATACTTCAGTAAAAAATAGCATGTAGAAAAAATAAAATGACCTAAGAAAGATACTTATTGTCTCTTCTCATATATATGTAAAGTGTGTTATATATATATGTATGTATACATATATATACATATATATTCTAAGTATTTGATGCTCCTATTCAATGACATGGCTGAGTGTATTCCTACTGGGGAGAATAGACAAGAGAGTCTCCTTTAAGTTCTTGAGAAATTTTATATTGTCATAAAGAGTGATATTAATCAGCCACTCATTTTTCTTTCTTATGTTGTCAAACAGAATGACCTCAGATCAATTGTACTAAAACTAAAATCAATGATTTTGAAACATGACCCTCAAAATTTACTTTATAATCAATAATGACATAGAAAGGCAACTTCTTGAGTTACTTTGAATACATTTTACAACTGATCCATCCCGGCATTTCACCAGAAAGCTACATGGTTCAAAACAAGACCACCTGGAGGATTTTAAAACATTGAGAATTTTTGTTGGCTGGTGTAAGGGACTGGAATGCCTGCTTTGAAACATTTCCCAATCCTAACCATTTCAGGCCTGCTCTGTGTTTATGAGTTAACTTCTCATTTGTTCACATGGTGAATTTGTGAGATTAAAATATTTGCAACATTGTGTAGAGGGGTTTCCCCTCTTCTGTGCAGAGCTGAGAGAACCGAGGCTCGGAAGAGTTTCAGTTGGGCTGTTCATTTTCCAAAAGAAAAACACAGACCCAGCACGATGGGTTTCACCTTAAAGACCACAGAGCTCTTCCTGCAGCCCAGAGGCCCGCCTCCTGTTCCACCAGGTAGAGAGGCCAGGACCTGACAGGTGATGACTGGTGATGATGCCAGGTAAGATGCTGGTGAAGCAATGCAGAGGTCATGTCCTTGGGAGAGAGGTGAGAAACATCACCTCATTCTGAAGGTGAGAGATGTCTCTATCTGCCAGCCCCCAATTGCTGGACTGAGTAGATCCATGGCAGAGGAGAATTCACAGTGCTGTTTTAACACTGAATTCATTTTCCCTATGCTAAGTGATGAGTGGCCCTGCCCAGCACAAAGATCCCTAAAGCCAGTCTCCTCTCTTCCATCTGTCAGAGGTGCAATGGATGAAGACTTTCCCCTTTGTCCTTGAATCTGTGTTTCTGGGCCCAGACCTAAGCCACGGACTTCCAAGCCAGAGCAATCAAATGTCCTGTTGCAGTCCTTCTTACTCTACGCACACTGCCTCCAATGGGAAAATACCATTCTTGGCATTTGCTAAAACCAAAGGTTATAGAGTGCACATTCTTTTGCAATCCAACCCCCAAAGGAGGCTCAAAACAGAAAGACAAAGTTAGGAATGCATATATCCAACCCCTGACACATGTCCTGTTGTGTTCAGTACCAAGGCCAGCACCCCTCCTGCATTGCCTTGGCAACAAGACAATGGCCAAGCCCTCTAGAAGCAAGAGTAAGTCAGGACTAGCCCCTGTACCTTGGCTGGGTCCAGACATGGGGGCAGCAGCCTCCTGGGTCTCGCATGGGAAAGTGAAAATCGCTCAGTCGTGTCCGACTCTTTGCAACCCCATGGACTATACAGTCCATGGAATTCTTCTGGCCAGAATACTGGAGTGAGTAGCCTTTCCCTTCTCCAGGGCATCTTCCCAACCCAGGGATCAAACCCACATCCTCTGCATTGCAGATGGATTTTTTACCAGCTGAGCCACAAGGCCTTGCACAGGCTTGGCCAAAAACACAGACCTTGCACATCATGGTAAGCAAACTTCTCTTTATTGGGGGGATTGGAAATACCATGAAAGAAGTCAGGAAGATCTTGAGAATTTCCCAAAGAAACTCAGTTGAGTTTAAAGAACTTTAATACATAAGAGTTTACAGTGGAGCTTGCCTGAAAACTTTCCCATATTCTCTTTTCTCAAGAAATAGGACATGATTTTCTCTAGGTCACATTCCTGAGAGGGACGAGGTGGCAGTTCCATTGCTGAAATTCTGCTTTGTCACTAGCTGTTTCCTCTGGTTGAAATTTCTCCTTCTGCCAAAAGATTCTGGCCAAAGAACTGACTTTATAACTTCCTGTTTGAATAATGCTCACTGGTAAGAGTTGTTTAAGTAATTCATGAATCACACTGCGCTTCCCTGGTGGCCCAGACAGTAAAGAATCCGCCTGCAATGCGGGAAACTTGGGTTCGATCCCCAGATCTTCTGGAGAAGGGCATGACAACTCACTCCTGTATTCTTGCCTGGAGAATCCCATGGACAGAGGAGCCTGGTGGACTATAGTGCATGGGGTCGCAAAGAATCGGACACGACTGAAGCGACTGAGCATGAATCACACTGACTTTCTAAATAATTAAAACATTTCAACCTCAGGAAGAATTTGATTCAGATCAAGGATTCATAAACATGAAACAAACCCACTAGGAATACACAGAATAATCAGGCTTCACGGACCTGCATCAAATATGATTATAGCGGTGCCCACGCGAGGGAGAATAGATCTCAATGTACCAGATACCAAATTGTGCCAAAAGCACGTGTTTAGATTAGTAGAATTTAGCAAACTAGGATTATCCTCATTGGATTTTACAAGGGGCACCAGGTGCTTGCTTGAGCAACCTCAGAACCGTGTCTCTGCAGATGGCTCAAGGAGACAAAACATGGGCCAGGGAGAGAGGAAGGTGGCCAGTCACAGCAGCTTCTGCTCATGTGGAAATTGTCTAATCTGTCTTCCTTTATTAGAAGCACACTATCATCACCATAATCTAATATTGCTCTTTCAGGGGAGAGGGAAATATAGAATGTAAATGCACAATAGTCCTTGCAAGAAAAAAGGCATATGAGTGAAAACTCACAAATCCTGCCTCAACCGACAGGGAGAGGGACAGAGGGACAGACAGAGAGAGACAGAGAGAGAGAGAGAGACAAGAGAGGGGGGCTGAGAGATTCCCTCTTTGTGAGACCTGGACACTCTTGTCTACCCTGGTGGATACTCCAGTTCTCATGAAATTCTTGCATGTCCTTCCACATCCCAGGTCATTTCTCGTCACTGAATGGCATGCAGCTTTTTCCATCAAGCTGACCCCCCGGATGCCCGCAGGAACTAGTAAAGCTGTTGTGCTCCATCTCTTCTGGTGTTAGGTTCATCCCTAACACCACAGGGCACTATCCTGTTGGGAGCTGCTGCCCCAGGCTGGGGCTACAAGTAGTTGCTGATAGAATGGGATGTGAGTGCAGGCTGTGAGCTAGGAGGCACTGATGGACCAGGCAAGGGGCCAGGATGAGATGTATCCACACTGAGTGGGGGGCCCTGGGAGACAGTGCGGGCTTCCATGCCACCCCAGCTGAAGGTCAGGAGAAGCATCTTTATCCACTAAGCCATGGACTGATGGCTGCTCCCAGGGACACTGGCTCCTTGCCATCCTGGCCTGCCCCTACTGGGGCCAGGAGTCCTGCACCTGCCCTGAAGTGAACAGTAGCAGGGTATGAACAGCAAAGGCCAGAGGCTGATGAGTGCAACAGGGAATCCATCAATAGATGTCCACAGTAAGCATTTCTATGATGCATAGAACAACATTTTGGAAGCCTAGCTGGAGTCCACAGAACATCCATCAGCCTGGACAGAGTCTATGGAAATACTGCCCTATTGGCTGCATTTTCATCCTGCTAATATCTATTTTCAGTAGGACACCATCCACTACCAACCAGGTATAGGGTCAGGGAAGGAAAACACCAGAAACACTTGGGCTGACATAGGTGATGGAGACAAACAGCTCTAGCATGGGGACCTGACTCAACTCCTCGCCAGCCATGACTTTGGGCAAGTCAAAGCCCTCATGTTCTTATCTAAGCGTCACACATTTTACAGGGTTAATTTGATGATTAATCAAGGTACCGCATGTAACTAGCACTGCTAATGTTACATCCCATTAGACATCAGTGCATTTGCTCCAGGGTATCCATGGAAACAGAGAGGAGGGGACCAGACTGTGCAAAGACATGATTGTCCACAGGGACATTTTCTCCATCCCTGAAGTCCCTGACGGATGTTACAGAGCCACTGAGACTCTGTCCAGAACTGAGGGGTGTGCAGGAAGGCAGGACCCCAGGACAAGGTGACATCAGGGGACATCCGAGGTGACACCTGAGTGTCATTGTCCTAAGTGGAGAGGCAGATATTCAGGGGGGTTTCAAGAAAGATTTACAGAAGATGAGAGGGGTTTGGGTTGAAATCTCAGAATGTGCCTTTGCTCAAAACTCTCTCTTCAACACCTTAGAGTCAACAAAGAGTGAGTATGGTGGGTGGGACACAGCTGTTTGTGTGTCCATGTGCGTCCATCTGTGACAGCTCAGGGAGCAGGAGTGGCCCTGGGTGAACGACCCTGGAAAAAACGCTTGATGTCGTCACTAAGTGGCTACATGTGGCAGGAGGTTCCTTTCAAGGAAAAGTGTCAACCAGCCTGTCACTTTCCAATCACAGTGATGATGTAAATAGCAATGGGGCCGTGATGGGGGTGGCGGGGCCACAGGGTGGGGGAGGCGGGAGGAAGCAACAGGACCGGAGAACCTGCTTTTCAGTGGAGCTGAAACAGGCAGAATTCAGTCAATCCAGATTCCTTGAGATTATAGTACATAGGGCCCCAGCCAGGGTAGCCCTAGATGAGGATCCAGGGCCCCAGAGAGTACAGCCCCAAGCCTGCAGAGCCCCAAGTGACTGCCAAACACCAGCAATCACAGGTTCCTCCACGAAGCGCTCACCTGCTGGCCCTGTCTCACTGGGATCCTTGCCTTCAGATGTTGGGGCATTTCCTTCTCAATCTGCTCAGTGTTTATTTACAGTGCTTCAGAGAAAAAAGCTATCTTGTGTAAATGTTTAAATTGCTTGGGAATGTGTTCCAAAATGAAACCTAAAATCCTTAAGCTAAGTTAGAAATAGGGGGCAAACAAAGCACTGATTTCAGTGGGGAAACAGTCTGAAAAAGTGACATGAGGAATCCATTTGGGTCTGTGTTTGTTGGTCTGTGAGGAATGTGCAGCCAGGGGCCAGGATGGAGACCTGGTGTTTGTGCTATTCTCCTGACAGGAGGGGAGTACCTCCTGGGAACCAGGGTGTGGGGGGCAGGGGGCAGGGATCAGGGAGCAGGGGATGGGGGATGGGGGGTGGGGGACAGGAGGCAAGGGACAGGGGACAGGGGAGAGGGTGAAAGGGATGGGGGCAGGGTGGAGTCATGGGAGAGACAGCCCCAAACAGCCTGTGAAACGCACAGCTCACAATGGGGCTGCTGATGGTGAGGTCGGGGGGGCAGCAGGACTAGGCAGCTGCTGTGATTCTGATGGAAGCCGTTCCCTTCTCCAGGGGATCTTCCCAACTCAGGGATCGAACCCGGGTCTCCCACATTGCAGGCATATTCTTTACCAGCTGAGCCACCAGGGAAGCCCAATATTTTACAAGGTTCTTGGTTTTCCCAGAACTTCAGAGACAGTGCTTCTAGGGGTCTAGTGTTCAAACCATGGGATCTGCACCACTGGGGTTTTGTCCTGAAGTATAATTGTGAAGAAAAAGCTCTTGGCATAATTACTCAGCAGAACTGAAGATCATGGATGTTGACAGGTGGAAGTTGACAGGTGGAAGCTGTGGGCCCCAGGAGGAAACTGCTTTACTTTTCTCTAACTTCCACCTCCGAGCACACTTGGTCAGATTCCCTTCTTATTCCTGGACTAAAATTAAGAGAAATTTTCCATGATTTTCCTGTTACTTTCAGTTACTGCCTCAGACTCATTTTTAGGTATAAGAAAGTTCATGTGTGTGTGTGTGCGCGCCCTAAGTCGCTTCAGGCGTGTCTGACTGTGCAACCCCATGGACTGTATGTAGCCCACCAGGCTCCTCTGTCCATGGGATTCTCCAGGCAAGAATACTGGAGTGGGTTGCCATGCCCTCCTGCAGGGGATCTTCCCTACCCACGGATCAAACCTGGGTCTCCTGCATTGGCAGGCAGGTACTTTAGCACTAGCGCCACCTTGGAAGCCTGCAAGAAGGTTCATCCCAAACTAACACACCTGCAGTCTCTCATCCAAACACGGGTCCTCTCCCTAGCTCAAGATGGGAGGGGGCACGCCCAGCCCACCCCGTCCCCAGAGGGCTTGTGGGCCTTCCGTCCCCCACAGCACCTGCCTGCCCATCCCACCAGCTCCCGGCACTGATGGGCTTCTGTCGCTAAAAGGAACAGCTCGATGGTCACCTGGCTGTCAGCATGTGCTCCAGGAAGATTCAACATACTCCACCCACCCCTTCCAGGTGGAGCCAGTTTTCAGATGATGAGTCATAAAGAAGCTACTTCGTTTTTAAAGATTTATTTTATATTGGAGTGTAGTTGACTAACAGCGTTGTGTTTCAGGCGAACAGCAAAGTGATTCGGTTATATGTGTTCATGTACCTGTTCTTTTTCAAATTCTTTTCCCACTTAGATTATTACAGAAGACTGAGCAAAGTTCCCTGTGCTATCCAGTAGGTCCTTGTTGGTTGTCTGTTTTAAATATAGCTGTATGTATATATCAATTCCAAGCTCCCAATCTATCCCTCCCCTTCGGTAACCATAAGATTGTTCTCTGAGCTTGTGAATCCATTTCCGGTTTGTAAATAAGTCTCTTGAAGAGCACTCATCATACAGAGAGGCACTGTGAGATGACTATTTGAAAAACTGCTTTGCCACATAATTTTGTTGTTAAGAATGGTAGAAGTATGTTACCTCAATGTCACTCTTACATACACATTATTCAGATTAAAGTAAAAAAAACTTCCAAATGAAAGACTTCATGTGTTATGAAGTTATTCATTAAAATCAATATGAAGGAGGGTAACTTACATGAAAATAAACACCTTTACATAATAGGTAGGAAGGATCAAAAGTGAATTTTAAGATTTAGAGTATGTTTTACACATTGCTTATAAGATATTTTTGTCTGCTCTGACAGCCTTTGAAACTAAATATAAAAATAAATCAATATAAGATATATTCTCAAATTGCTTTATTACAGACGGTTAAACTTTTCTTTCAAAATTTCTAAAGGATACTTGATTCTACTGCTCTCATTAAAATATTATCACCATTACTAAAAGATGTTGTACTACTGGTAAATAAATTAAGTGTTTAAAGTGTTCTTCCTGTCATAGTCATCACCTATTCCGGCGTGTTTTAAACATAGATAAAATGTTAACATTAGAAAGTGTACCTATACACATATGTACGTGATGTATAAATACATATTTAGACACATACACATATTTATTACTGTTATCTGTAGGGTTATCTGATCAGACAAGTTGAGAGACCCTAGAATTCTCAAAATGAAAGTCAGACTTGCACACCCGTCAGATCCAGACACTAAAGCATCTGCCGAAAATGCGGGAGACCCAGGTTTGATCCCTGGGTCGGGAAGATCCTCTGGAGAAGGAAACGGCAACCCACTCCAGTACTCTTGCCTGGAAAACCCCATGGACAGAGGAGCCTGGTAGGCTACAGTCCATGGGGTCGCAAAGAGTCGGACACGACTGAGCGACTTCATCTCACTCACTTTGGAGTCAGGACGCCTGCCGTGTGAGTCTGCACCTGGTCCAGACTGGCGGACGGTCTCAGGCACAGCAGGGCCTCCAGGCTCCAGACCTCCGCATCCTCCACCAGCTCCTGCATCCCAGGTTTCATGGTAAAGAGACAGGACGCTGAGATTAAGACTGTTCTTTAGGGGGTTGCTTAGATAAAATGAAGCAAAACAGGTGATCCTGTGCTTTGAATAAAAGCGGGGATTCTACCCCTGCAGGTAATCGTCTGCTCGCCTCCTGTCTGAAGTCAGGTTCCCCCAGAGAAAACACTGGTCAGTGATTGGTTAGTGTCAGACACGATGCATTAAGGAAGAGTCCCTGAGGATCGAGAGGGTTGGGGGGAAGCACTATGAAGGCAGGATGCTTGCAATTCTGGGTGGAGTCTCAGGCTCAGCCTGACCCCGCAGGGAGCACTGAGCAAGGATCCTCTCCCTGGGAAAGGGGCTGGGCTGTCATATTTCTGCACAGCCAGGGAACCCCACTGTGACACGGGGAGTGAAATTCAGGGCATTTATGCCCTGCACCCTGGGGATGCCATCACCTGCTGGCTGTCCTGAAAGAAGCTGCAGGGGCAGCTGTCAGAGGCCAGGCCAGCCGAGGGGCACAGGATCCTTCAGAGGGATAAGGAGATCCAGGGGGACATGGCCAAGGAGCCACCATGCTCGACTGGAGAACCACTCCTCTGCTGCATCACAGCCACCCCCAGAACTACATCCCGAGGGGCGGGGCAAGTTCAGCATCTCTGGTCCACCTTTCCAGGAGCTTGCTCCGGTCACAGTCGGACTGAAGCATGGAGACCTGGTGTCCTCAGCCCAGATTTTGTTATTTTAATAGTGAAACCAAAAGACAAAAAAAAGTGCATCCAGCATCAGCCAGGAACTAAATGTTCTAGATGATATAAACTTACTTTAAAGCCAAAATTGCATTTAAACATATGCATGAAAATCTTTCTAAAATATGTAATTCTGTTTCCTGCCTTCTTAACTGAGTTCTCTGAGTACAATCAGTGTTTTCCTAACATGCCGGGCATCGGGTATTATTCAGGAGGGTCACATTGCACGTACAATTGGCACGAGGGACACCGCATCTTGGGCTCAGAGGTCCTTTAGGGTCCTGGGGGCAGCTTCCGGATTTTCTGTCCTCTACACATTCTGTGCTCTTTCAGTGCCCCCTTTGCCTGCAGCTTCTGGTGTGGGCTCTAAGATAAGGAATAAATGGGCCCCTTAGCGCCGTCTCTGAACCAGAAGTGACCCTGCCCTGAGTTAGGGCCTGAGGAACATTTCTGAGCTTTAAGTACAATGGCATCAGTCATGAGATCCAGGTTACTTCTTACCTCTGCCCAGACCCTCGATGTCCTTGTTCTGGCCACTGCTTCACATTTTGAGTGCTAGGTTGCTCAGTCTCGTCCAACTCTTTGAGACCCCATGGACTGTAGCCCTTCAGGATCCTCTGTCCAAGGAATTCTGCAGGCAAGAATCCTGGAGTGGGTTGCTGTTGCCTTCTCAGAGGATCTTCCCGACCCAGGGATCGAACCTGGGTCTCCTGCATTGCAGGCGGATTCTTTACCGTATGAGCCACCAAGGAAGCCCTTCAGTCACTCCTGGACTGGGCTGACTACGGAGTTTCTTCTCTGAGGGGCTTTCCTGCCTCTAACTTTGCAGATTTCTTTAAGCGTGCATTTTCCCCTGATTTCATATTTATCCTATCAGGTTCCTCCCTCATATTGGCATTAAATTAGGCCCATAGGGTCTTTAAATTTAAAAAAAATTTTTCATTGGCGTATAATTGCTTGGCAATGTTGTGTTAGCTTCTGCTGTACAAGGAAGTGAATCAGCTGTATGTATACATACATCCCTTCTGTCTTGGACCTTCCTCCACCATCCCCCATTGCACCCATCTAGTTCGTCACAGAGCACCGAGTTAATCCTTCTGAATCAGTGGTTCTCAAGCTCATCAGACCTGTGCACCCCTTTAATGTGAATACAACACAGTGCCCATATCTCTATCCTGAAATGAAATCAATAGATGATATATCTACCCATATGTATAATCTTTCAAAAGCTATGCCCTTAACGATAATACAAAGACAAATAACAGTTGTCTGTACTTCAAACCAGAACTGTTTGGGCCTAAGGAATCAGTTTCTCGCACCCATGTGCAGCGTTACCCATGGACACATAGAAAAAGGCAAAAGCTGAGTGTTTATTCACAAAGCAAATATAAGCAGGTTTCTCACTGGTGCCATAGTTTTCCAAGCTGGTGACCAGCTTCTGAAAAAGTTTCAAAACACAGTGTCACCTCACCTCAAGTTACCTGGTTTTCCAATTCCTGCTTTAGTATTTGTTAAAACTGGGCAAGAATTAGCTTGTGTTTCCACATGAAGTATGGTACAGCTTTAGCCTATGGGTGATTGGAAGGCTTCTCAGGGCTTTGGGTCTCAGGCAAGAGAGTGGATATCTGGATGGATGTGAACAACCCTTCTGTGGAGACGTCAGCATAAGTGGGCTCCCCGAAACTTCCTGTGCCCCCTGAGTCTCCCTCTTCCCTGGCAGGTACGCTGTGGGCATGTGACTGCTTCCGGCCCCGGGACTGGAGGCAGAAGTGATCTGTGGGCATGTGTCCTGGGCATGCGATCCAGAGGGACCTGGGAGCCAGGATGGAGGAGCCCCCAGACTCTCATGGGACACCCAAAAGCAGGAAATAACTGTGTGTTGGCTGAGGCCCCTGAATATTCATATTCAGAATTACGGGTTTTCTGATGTGACAGCTGGTATTTGTTATTCTGCTGAATGCACACCTGTCCTGTGCATCACAAGGCATTCAGTGTCACTGAGCTGCACCCGCTGAACAGTAACAGGGCTCCAGAAATCCTAGAGAATCGGAGATGGCCTCGTGCACTCTCAGAGTGCCCGAAAGAACCACATCCTTAGATTCATGATGAACTAAACATTTCAGACCACAGAGAGTGACCACAGGGATGGCTTTCCTGATGTTTTTCTTGTTAAGTTCCCCATGCCCTGGTTCTCTGCCTTGAGTCAAGCTTGTTATCCAAACACGTGTGAAATGCCGCCTCCCCTTGCCGGCTCTTAGCCTCAGGTTTCCGCGCACCTGGCTGGATGTCATAGGAGCACTCCCATCACAGCCTGCCCTGCCCTGCTATGCCTGGTGGGATGGATATTGTATGATTGTCTTCACCTGGTGAGTCAGGCTTTTTCTTTGAAGCCCCAAGAGTGCAAGGCTGGCCAGCCTTGCTGTCAGACTCAGATCTACACCTGGGCCCCCCACCTTCTCCTGAACAATGGACTCATGATCCCTGAAAGATCCCCAACAGTTCAACTTTTCCTCCTGGTCGAACCTGACTTTTTCTCAGGCAAAGGTGAAGAGCGGGTATATACACAACAAATTAAAAATTTTAAAAGATCTTGCCTGATTCTAAATAATTCAGCAAAACAGACTTTGTCTACAGTAAGATTGGACAGACTCTTACAAAAGCCCAAATCTAATCCCTCAGGAGCTGGTGGGGTTCTTTGCAGCCAGAGGATGAAAGTGGAAGTGTTCAGAAAGCCCATCTGGCTCCCCTGGTTCATGCAGATGCTGTGTGAGCCCTGGATCGGGACGGGTCCGAGTTCCCTTTTCAGGTGTCTCCTGGCGGCCTGGTACGAGACAGCTGTCACAGACCGAGTCCATGAACTTCATCCTGCCCCCAGGAGGTGGACGCCCTTCCTGGGCTCTGAGGCTCTCCTCGGTCACATCTCAGGGGTCAGATGTGTTTCCTGCCTCTAAAGCACATGCCCGCCCCCGTCTGTGCCTACTTCAAGCATCTGAATGGGGTGCTCCCAATGTCTTCCGGGGGCCTCGGTGTCCTCAGCCTGGAGGGCATAGACGTGGTGCCAGAGATTGACCTCAGGGACTCAGACGTTTTCACAATAGAGAACATGAACTGGAAGAAGAGTTTCCCTTGATAAGCCATTTGGGCCATTCAGCCTCACGGTGACTCATGGGAAAGATGAGAACATGGAACACGGGGCAGCCTGTGGGGATTCTGGTCACTTCTAGTCAATATCCGTAGAGCTTTTTACACACACTCTTCAAAACAGGGGACAACCCTGCTATCACCAGACCCAGAATCACTTCTAAATAAAAATAAAGACAGTTTGACCCTTATATTTCTCCCTTCTTCTCCCTTTCTCTCACACACAAACCCTTTGGATAAATTACTGTAGAAAAACCTAAATGAAGGATACAATTCAAAGGATGCATTTCATATATTCCAGCTAGATTACACCTGCAGATTCCAATAATGCCCACCCCAAAAGTGAATTACAGTTCAGGGGGTCAGCAGTCTGTCACAGGCCTCCCTGGGCTGCATGGATGTGCTGGAAGGGCTGGGTCCCTCCATAGGCTCCACGGGCGAACCTGGTCCTTGCGTTTTCCAGCTTCCAGAGGTGTCCACATTCCCTAGCTCTTCATCACAAGACCCCAACCTCTGATTATATCATATCAGCCTCTCTGCCTCCGACCCTCCTGCCTGCCTCCTATGAGGAGTTTATGTTGATGTCAGGCCACCTGCCTAAGTCCAGGGTCATCTCCCATGTCAAGACTTAACCATACCTGCTAGGTTCCCCCTGTCCTGGAAGGTGAAATTCACGGATGCAGGATTAGGACACGGGCATCTGTGGAGACATTCTTCTGTGTTTTGCAATCTTTTTCCTTTTTTGGCTGCCTTAGGCGGCATGTAGGGATCTTAGTTCCCCGACCAGGGCTGGAACACATGCCCCTTGCAGTGCAAGTGTGGTGTTTTAACCACTGAACCACCAGGGAAGTCCTGGGAGACATTATTCTTCCCCTAGCACTCATCGCTAACTCCCCTCCTCCATCGTGGAAGGCTACGGTCGGGAAGAAACTAACCTACTCCTCGGGACACCCGCTCCTCAGCCTCGGCTGAGAGGATCCAAAGTGGGTGTGTCTCCGGCTCATCCCGGTGAGCCTCCCCCTGAGGTGTGAGAAGGGACAGAGTTGCTATTATTTGTGCAGCCCTGAGCTGAACACTTGCTTGACTCAGGCTGTGGACGCTGGGGTCACAGGAAAGCACCAGTCAGCATGTGGCAGTGGCAGTCTGCAGAGAAAGGTAAAGCAGGTGTGTTGAGACAGGAGGGCATGGCCAAGGATGCCAGGCAGAGGGGATGGGAAACCTCCTGTTGCTCCCAACCCAGTTAACTTCTCACCCACCGTGTCTCAGGTCAATAGAACCAATCCTGTTAATTTTCAGATCCTTGGGACTTCCCTGGCAGTCCAATAGATAGGACTTCACCTTCCAGTAAATAAAGGGGATGCAAGTTTGATCCCTGGTCAGGGGGCTAAGATCCCACATGCATCATCCCTTAAAAAAAGAACAAAAAACAGAGCACAAAGCATAAAACAGAAGCAATATTATAACAAATACAATAAAGTCTTTAAAAATGGTGCACACCCCAATTTTTGTAAGGTGTAGATTCTTCATTGGGTTTCTGTTATGCATCCCAAGAGTTACACAGCTGTGGCAATGTTGCCAAGAACAAGTCTGTGTGATTAAACCAGAGCCCTTGTCTTGTCTCTTGATTCTATATGGTGTTTGCTGCTTTTCGCATCCTTTGCAAAACCGTGTTATTTGAGACCATCGGCAAACTGTGTCTGTGGTTAGTAGAACTTCTGTGTCAGTAGAAAGAATCTGGTCTGTGGAAAAGAGGGAAAATGAAATTACATGAGATCACATCCCCTAGATTGGGGAGCAGGAAAAGCAGGGCCTTTTACTCATTCAGAAGGAAGAAAGTTCTTTGTGTTGCCACCTCTCACATTCGTGAGTATGGGGAGCCTGGACTGGTTACATAAACTGAAAAATCTCATCAAGGCACCGTCAACAACTCTGCAAAATAGTGCTCTAAACACTACAGCTTAATAACAAACAGAAGCTTTGTGTTGGAACTGAGTCAGACTCCCCATCTCCAGGGAAATTTAATGGAATTAAGTCTCCTCTGTTCCCACTTAGAAGTTCATACATAATCATAGCAGGTTATTACACAGACAGAATGCGCAGGACTGCATAGACAGAGCTGGCATATAATGTAATTTATTTCTGCCACTGATAAATCTCCCCTTCAGCTATGGGAAAACGACCTGATGACAGAGACCAGCGGAGAGTGAAGTCCCTTCTCACGACACTGTGGCAGCTGTACCCTCCCCAGAGGTTCTGAGAACTGACAGCATTGCCGGGGCCTCATTTCTCCAGGAGGGAAGATCTCCAGCCTCTGCTGATGTAAGGACCAGCTGCCTAACTGGCCCTTGGACATATGTTTCTGCAAAGTTATTAACTTTGTATCAGCCTAAGCAGGACCTTATTCTAGATTTTATTTGCAATGATCATAGATGAGAAAGAAAATTTCAGTCCAGAAAATGTCAGTTCATAAATCTGCAAGGAGATCAAGCCAGTCAATCTTAAAAGAATTGGATTCCTTTATTCCTTTTATTTATTCCTTTATAATCCTCTGAATATCCGTTGGAAGGACTGATGCTGATGCTTCAATACTCTGGCCACCTGACTCGAAGAGCTGGCTTGTTGGAAAAGACCCTAATGCTGGGAAGGATGGAAGGCAGGAGAAGGGGACGACAGAGGATGAGATGGTTGGATGGCATCACTGACTCAATGGACATGAGTTTGAGAAAACTCCAAGAGATGGTGAAGGACTGGGATGGTGGAGGACCAGGCGTTGCCAAGAGTCAGACACAACTGAGAGACTGAACAACAAAAGCTGAAAGAAGTCAGGCAAAGCTTCTGAATTCAACTAGCTCATGGTAACTTATTGGACAAGTTCTGGCTTGCAGTCAGAGTGGCCTTGCAGTCCAATTCCTGCTCTGTCACTTTGTTCTCATGTGAGCTCTCAGAGTTTGCTAAGCACATCTCTCTCCTGCTTTCATGGAAAACCTACCACATACTCAAAAGGGGTTTAGCAGAAATAGACCAAGGTGCCATATGCATCACAGCCAACTGGGCATCAGATGTCACAGGGCAGGGACCCGGGGTCCTGTCCTCTTCCTGCCCCCTCTTCTCCCTGTGTTCTGCTTTTATGGAGCTGGGTGTGCATGTGTGTGCTCAGCTGCTTCAGTTGCATCCAACTCTTGGCAACTCTATGGGCTGCAGCCCACCAGGCTCCTCTGTCTGTGGGATTCTCCAGGAAAGAATACTGGAGTGGGTTGCCATGCCCTCCTCCAGGGGACCTTCCCTACCCAGAGATTGAACCCACGTCTCTTAAGTCTCCTGCATTGGCAGGAGGGTGCTTTACCACCACCTGGGAAGCCTGAAAACTATTTTAAGATGAATGAAATAGCAGAATAGGCTGTGAGCATTTTGATGGTAACCACCAGAACGCATAACAGAAAGAGTTGGAGAGTAGGGGACAGAGTTGAGGTGCATAGGGACTATATCTCTTACTGTGTATCCATGGACCTTCCTATTTTTTTTTTTTTGCTGTGTATTACTTTGATAGCTATTAACACATTATGAAAAACATGTACCTCAAACTAAAAAATATGAAATTTAAATTATGTCTAAAAATACTTGTGTTTCTACCCTATTCTCAATTCTCAATGCCTTAGCTTGCTGATCCCACACATGACACCATCATGCTGCTGCCAGCACCAAATGGGCTCCTTGCATGGCACTAATTCCAATTTCTCTTGACCTTTAATCCCTTTCTAGCTGAAAACAAGCATGCTGACCACTCAGCTCCTGGAAAGAAGGTGAGAGCCACCACCTGTCTGAGTCCTTTTTTGAAACAATAATCTCTGCTCAGGTAATGGTTTCTAAAATTATCAGCGACAGCAAGAACGGCACTACCACTCATTTGGAGGCAAGAGCCAGCTCCACTGTTGGGTTAATAACGAGGTTATTTTGCTTTACTTTGGTGCGGATCAGAGTTCCTATGGCTGGACGATATATCTTAAGTGTCTCAGGCTCATTCAAGCCATTTACATAGACCACTCTTTCACCAACGATAATCAATTACAGCAGCATCACCAGAATTGTAGCTGGGTGTTTATCTGCCACAACTCAGCCTGAGTCAGAGCAATTTCCAAGCAGCTGTCAAGATGGTCAGAGCTCCCGTAAGCTAAGTCAAATTCAAAATCAGAACTTGCCACCTCCAATTATTTAAATAGACATGAGGGGAGACAAAACACAGTTCATTGACTGGAATTAATTTGCACCATTATAAAAGTCTGGTCCTCTGGATGAAGAGATAGGTATGAATCTAGACATGTTTGGAGGCAGCCTTATGTCCTTTATCTGAAAGTAGAAGTAATTTGAGCCAAAGAGGTCCAGCCTGGGTTTTCCTGGTGGCTCAGATGGTAAAGAATCTGCCTGTATTGCGGGAGACCCGGGTTTGATCCCTGGGTTGTGAAGATCCCCTGGAGAAGGGCATGGCAACCCACTCCAGGATACTTGCCTGGAGAATCACGTGGACAGAGGAGCCTGGCGGACTATAGTCCACGGGGTCGCAAAGAGTCGTACACGACTAAGTGACTAAGCACAACCCAACACAGCACAGGTCCAGACTGGGGTGAACATGGTAGCAGCTGGTGAGTGTGAGAGGACTGACTTGGGGGACAGTTAATTATGCTTCCCTTTGTTCACCCAAGGGCAGAACTGGACCAAAGGGAAAGCATCCTGGGAGTCAATAGGAAACTACATTTGCCAATAGAGAACTTCTTACCATCTTGGAGCTTCCCAAGCCCTGGTGGCTTTGAAGGAGAGAACTGGGGTGAAGCAGAGTCAGAGAAAGATGCTTTGGGATGCTGGACAGCTCCATCTGCTCCCCTTCTTCACTTCTTGGGAGCGAAGCAGGGCTAAGACCTGCTTGTGTTGTGGAGGAGGACCCACCTGGAGCACCAGATGTGGCAGAACTTGGAAGAACCTTGCCCTTTCCTCTCTCTTTGGCTGCTCAGGCAAAACCCTTAGCTAGTAGCTGCCTTTTTATCGAGTCCTCCTCACCCCCATCTCAGCACACTAGGCAGACATACCGAGATGCAGGGGAACTTTACAGGATTAAGCTCAAATTTCACCTTCTCAAAGAAGCCTTTCCTGAAATGCTCTTCTAGGAAAAATTGGCAACTCTCAGCAGGCTCACAGGTTTGCAGCTTGGGCTTCATTTGCTGGGCCGTGAGCCCCTTGAAGGCAGGATCTACATCTTACTTGTCTATTCGCACTGCTACATCACACCAGCCACACACATGCCCACATGCAGCGCTTTCCTTAATGAAGAAGAACGTGAGAAGTGTACAGCTGGTTCTACAAGGACGCCCACATCAAACTGTGGCTGCCCCATGCTCATCACTGGGGCTAGGGCTGGTGTGAAGGGCTGTGCTGGACCACTGTCTGTGACGGCTTCTTGGCCAGGACCGGATGCCAGCCATGCAACTTCTGTCTGAGATGAGCGTTTCCTTCCTGAGGCGTGTAAGACAGAGGAGAGGCAGTCCTGACTCGCTCCATGTCTAGCACTCACTTCCAAGCATGCAGACACAGAATCCCTTCCCCTTCCTCTCCCTCATTCACCATCCCTGGTTTCTTCCTGCCACTCAACAGAAGATACATTAATCGATAGTCCATGCGAGGAAGGTACCTAAATGTTAACCTACTTAAAAATACAGAGCTTCAGTCCCATGATGGGACATCCTCTATGTATGTGTT
The DNA here is from genome assembly GCF_910594005.1 of Cervus elaphus. Classification (NCBI taxonomy): domain Eukaryota; kingdom Metazoa; phylum Chordata; class Mammalia; order Artiodactyla; family Cervidae; genus Cervus; species Cervus elaphus. The sequence continues at coordinate 42,200,466 of NC_057837.1, read as the reverse complement.
TTAATGTATTTATTTATATAGTTGGCTGTGCTGGGTCTTAGTCGTGATGTGTGGGATCTATTTCCCTGACCAGGGATCAATCCTGGGCCCCCTGCATTGGGAGCACAGTCTTAGTCACTGGACCACCAGGGAAGTCCCCCCATCCTATGTGCTTTACTCCACAAGATTCAGGAGAATTTTGTAGAGCAGAGAGGTACCTGGGATCCTAGTCCTGGGACAGGGCTTGCCCAGGGCCATCTCTTGGTGATTATAAAATACAGTCCCATGTGATTGTTGCTCCTGCTATTGGGAAGTGGGGTCTGTGGAGCTCCTCCTTGAATGTGTCATGAACAGAACCCACAGGACACTGGAGAAAGGGACTCAGCGGGGGTGGAAGAAGGGCACGCACCTCCCACCTTCTCTCCTGGGATGTGTTCGCTGGGGAAGGAGGGCTCCAGATGCCCTGTAACATGTCCAACTGCCCCAGGGGTGCGCTGGAGAGGCCAGGAGGGCTGTCTGCTGTGAGTCTGTGGAGGACTACAGCTCCAGTTGGGAAAAGAATCACACAGCCCAGCCTTTCCTGAGCACCCACTCCCCAGGCCTGGGAGCAGCACTAGTGATGTTCTAAGCTGCTGAGTTTGGGGCTCCTCACCAGATACCTCTCAGCCCCTAGAGAGTTACCCAGAGGTATTCTCTTTTTTGGATGAGGGTGGACTCCACCCTGCAGTTCTCATATAACCCAGCTTCCTGGGGCCCCACGGTGTGGCTCATTCTGTACCCGAAAACAGTAAGATACCATCGCAAGTGTGTCGTAGCGAATGAAGCACTGCAGAGTCAAGCTGTCACTGTTACCATAATTATCGGATTTTTCAAAGAGCAAACTTAGAAAAGTATGCTTCATTTGACGTCAAAGTAGCAGTAAAGCTGGTAGAGAGAGGGGGGAAGTGCGCTCGTCATGGGCAGCATGATGAGCACAGGCTGTGTCCCTCCCCCTTCCCCCTCTCCTCCTCCCCGTCCTCCTCCTCTCCCTCCTCCCCCTCCTCCCTCTCTCCCCCTCCTCCTCCTCCTTCCTCTCCCCTCTTCCCCCTCCTCCTTCTCCTCCCTTTCCTTCTTTTCTGTCCCTGTGTCTGGAATGGTCCTCTTTTCTCTTCTCACTCAGCTCTGCTTCTCCCACAGACAACCCACCTTCACGCCCCATTTCCTCATCCCCTTTGTCTCCCCTGGGGATGAGGAAGTGAGCCTGGTGCGTGTGCTGGGACATGACCCGAGCTGAGATAGGTGAGCAGAGAGGACCGGGAGGAACCTGGCTCTCCTTCTGAGGAGGCTTCTGTTGGGGTCATTCCCTGAGTGGCCGGGGGTTGGCACTCGGTTTGCAGGCTCACTGCTTATAATTCGTGTCTCAGAGCATCAGGCATGGAGGAACAATCAGGACTTAATTGCCTCGATGAAGTCTGAAGACTAAGGAAGCAAGTGAAGGGAGAGCCAATCCCCTCATTATTTCAACCTTCCCTGCACTGCGGCCGATGACGTGGGAAGCCACCCTGGTACATGCTGCTGCTGGGACGCTCACGTGGGCCTTGGAGTCACTTAATTTCAAGCTACCTTTAAAATCAGCTCCTCTGAGAAACAGACATTTGCTCCATGCAGCTGTGATTAAAGAAGCTGGTCTCCATTTCCAAGCACTCAGGGTGTGTGCAGGTGAACAGTTTTGCAGTGTTTGGCTTGTTGTTCTAATAACCCGTGGGACAAAGCTGAACATGTATGGAAATTGGAAACCTTGCTCTTAGCTGATGTTTTTATGCAATCACCTCCTGATAGCTGAATGCCTCTCTCAAATCCTGCAAATGTTCAAATGTCTTTTGTTTGATCTGCATCTGACTGGCATTCTTATTCAGGGACCATAAAGGGAAAATGCAGTAGAAATGGTGCCCTGTGGGGCAGTCTTACGAGATGGAAACCCCATGCTCCCAGAGCACGCAGCTCTGACTGCCCTGATCCCCAGGCAGCTCTCAATGTCAGCTGCTCAGCACCCAGCAAGCATGGGAATTCCTCCGCAGCAATTCAGTCTCTCATGATTTCCAAGTGGGCCCGCTCCTCTGGAGGGTCTTCTGAAACTCACCTTGCAAGACCGTGACATCTAGTGAGGGGGCCTGAGAGCCCCGGGCCCAACTTGGCCTGGTTCCCTGTGACACCTGCTCCAGACTGATGCCCAGGGATCCATGCATCCCCAGAGAGTGACAGAGTGTCTGGGAAGACAACTCCTGCCATGGTCCTGTGACTTGTGACAGTTCTCCATCAAGTCTGCCTCTTTATCTATTTGACCAACATGTTACCAGCACCCTCCCTGCAAATAACCTCACCTTGGGTGGAAATGGAATTAGTTCATGGTAGCACAAACCACTGTGGAAAAGAACATCAAAGACGGATGCAAATCTCAGGTCCTCTCTCACCAGAAGCATGACATTACAGCCCAGGCTGACCCTTTCCCGTCAGAGGTGTGGGGTCTGCACGGCAGAGTCCTTTCTCTGCCCAACCTGTTTCTTCCCCACATTGCTTTTCACAGCCATCGCCCCCAAGAAACTGCAGGAAGTACTACTTTGCTCTCAGTGTTTGCTACCTGGGGGACCCTGATCATGTGTGGGAAACTGACAGAGAAGGTAACCATCATGGGCAGCTCACGTAAGATCCTAAAAGTCCCAGGGATAATGTGGCATGTGTCCCAGACCTGCCTGAAAGGCTGAAGGGAAGGGTTTTACTCTGCACGGGCATTCAGCATCCTGTGAAGGGTGCTCCAGGGTGTGCTCCAGGTTAGGAGGGGCTCCTGCCCATCCGGGCAGCTTGGGGAGCAAGCTCTCTGAGGAGCCACAGGTGTGCAGAGAAGGACTCGTGGGAGAGTTTGAGGACAGCAAGTGGGCATCCAGGTACGTGAGTGGGCTTTTGAGAACATCTCCTACAAAGTTCATCTTTTGGTCGCTCATGCTCTGCTCAGTGTTGGAGTGGAGAAACAAGACGGCGGTAGAGCCTAGGGTAGTGCCACTTCTGAGGGAAGAAAGGAGTTACTGCTTCATGGATTCACAGCACAGTTTGGGAAGATAAAAACATTCTTGAAATAGATATGGGTGGTTATACTACATTGTAAATGGACAATGCCTCTGTACTGTACACTTCAAAGCTGTTACAGTGATCATTGTACAATGACATTTTACTACAATAAGAAAAAAAAGGAGTCACCATCTAAATCAGGAGATGCCGTGTTAAATAAGAAGCAATGACTGCTAGTTCAGGAGTGAAGGGAGAGGACCAGCTGGGGGACGGCTTCATGTCACCCAAAATAACAGACACCAGACACCGGGAAAATGAGGTGCTTTCCTGGACTCTTGCCATGTAAATGGGCAGCTTCAGTTGCCCCACTGGGGCAGGGAATGGATTTGATTTTAGTGGTTATGCTAATTTCTGTAAAATAAATCAGACTCCTGAAATAGCAAGCTTGGCCGCCCTTTGCATGAGTTTAGAATATAAATGAAACCTATTTGTCTCCAAGATGATCTAGGTTAAAAAGCAATAACCCACAGGAAATATATGAGCCCGTCATGAAATGGCATTCTGAGATCTCATCCTCTAAAGGTATTAACAGGACAGCCGGTCTGCAATTTTTTAAAGATATTTTTGTGGTGTGTGTGTGTGGACCATTTTTTAAAAAGTCTTTATTGAATATTTAACAATATTGCTTCTGTTTTGCAGCTTGGTTTTTTGACCACAACACATGTGGGATCTTAGCTCCCTGACCAGGAATTGAACTGGCACCCCTTGCATTGGAAGGTAAAATCTTAATCCCTGGGCCACCAGGGAGGTCCCCCCGGCCTGCATTTGAGCATCGTCATGATACTCAGTAATGTGCCCAGGCAAGGCAAGTAACCATGACTGGTGGTGCCTCTGTGGGAGAAGCAGGAAGCATGATAACAGGAAGTGGGAGGATTTTGGAGCGTTTCTGATAACAGCTAAGGGGCCTTTAGTAAACAAGGGTTCTTTGGGGTCTTTCTTGTCTCACCAGCCAGCATCCTTGTATATTGAAAGGAGTTTCCAAAATGGAGCACGTAGAAAACATGAGACGATCTCTTTGTCTCGCTTGCCCTTGACCCTCGGAGTTTGCAGCCGGTTGAGAACTTAGCACATTTTTCTCTCAAGCCCACAGCAAAGCCCAAGGAGGAAGGTTCAGAGAAGAAGCCCCCGATCAAACCCGGAAAGCCTGGCTTTCCATTCCCCCAGTGAGAAGAGACTGAATTGGTTTCTCCTCTGCCCAGTGCAGTGACTGAGGAATCAACGGTGACCTTAATAAAATTCCGTTCAAGGAAATTTTGTTTGATGGGACCCAAAGGCAATGGCAATGAAGATGACACTCATTGCTAGATTTATTTTAAATTCTGTGCATGCATAGGTTTTAAGAAGATAGAGACTCTAGAACTTTTTGGCTGCAGGGGAACATGGTTTATCTACTTCAAACAGCTCACAATCTGAAAATGGATGACTTCCCCCAAACTATTTTAAACTAAAGGAAGCAATTTGGAACATCCTTTGTTGATCTTGATAAGAAGTGAGGCTCATAGCTGGGGGCGGGCTGTCAGTGTCGTGGTGAGAGGTTGCAGGTCCTGCTTCTAGCCCACACCCCGGTGCTCCCCAGCATGGCCTTTCAGCAGCCCTGGGACGGGATCTGCAGCTTGTAGTGACTCCACAGCTAGTGATCCCACCTGAGAAAGGTGCCGTTGGACCCGCTGCTGCGTCTTGGCCCTGGAGCAGCGGCTCAGACCACGGCTGAGCCTGAGGACCCCACCTCAGCCAAGAGATGTGTCGTCATGACAGATGAGGGGATGAACACTTCCTGCTTGAGTGGAGAGAACCTGGGTACTCTAGTTTCCCACCCGATTGAGGAAGCAGGGCTCCGATCACATGCCTGCTCTGCTGGTACCCTTGCCCAGGAGAACCCAGCCCTGCAGCATCCGAGCTGAGCCCCCTGCCTGCTGACCCTGCCCTATGGGCGGGGCTCCCACACAGTCCCCACACAGAGCAGGAGAGGATTTTCAGCCACCTCCACAGAGATAGTTCTAAGGCAGGTTTGCAGGTGCTCTGCAAGGTGGAAAAGCCCAGATGCTATTGGCCTGTCAGGCTGTCTATGCTCCAACACCACTTCTGGAACAGTCTTCAGCCAACTGGACTGTCCAGCGGTGCCCCGTCAATGGCTTGCGTGTCCCCGTGCTCTCCTTCCAATACGACTTGTCACCTCTCCTGCATAAGAGACCAGGGTTGTGTGAGCACCACTTCTCTGGTTCCAGTATAGATGCCGAGGGTGGGGTCTGCCAGGGTGACATCTGCTGTGTGTACCTACAGGCCACCACGTATCCGTTGTCCATTGGGCATGACTAGCAACACAAAGCTTGGTCACTTAAAAACAGGAATTTATCCAGCACATGACTCTGTAGGTCTGCAGTTTTGTCTCAACCTACCTGGGTCATTTTGTTCATCTCAGTAGGAAGATTTTGAGGTTGCTCAGTGGTCTGGAATGGCCTCCAACATGTTTGTGAGGTACCTGGCTGTGGGCTGGAGGGCTGGCTTGTGTCTTCCACTGTTCAAGATGTTGGTCTGGGCTTGGTACCCATGAACCCTGGGGGGCCAGAGCAGTGATGCCCAGGCATTTTTCAAGCCTTGGTGATCACATTTGTTAAGATCTCATTGGCCAAAGCAATTCACACAGCCAACTCAGATATCAGCTATTAGAGAGACAGACTCCATCTCTGGATGGGAGACTGTTTAACGTCACGATTCAACAGTGAGCCTACATGTAGCCATGGACTCATGGTCATTAGTTCAATCTATCCTAAGGACCTAATGAAGATTCTGGATTGTTCTAGTTCAGCAAAAAACTATTTTGATGTCATAAAAACCTCAGCACTCTTGAAATAAGAGCTGAAATTGCTTGAGTGTGGGAAGGGAGCATGTTCATTGTGGTCAGTGTTCAGTGTGGGAAGGGCGGGTGGAAGGGTGTCCCAGGAATGCCAGCTCTACCAGTCAGTGCCTTGTTGTTGTTATGCTTGGTCATTCAGTCGAGTCTGACTCCTTGTGACACCACGGACTGTAGCCCGCCAGGCTCCTCTGTCCATGGGGATTCTCCAGGCAAGAATACTGGAGTGAGTTGCCATGACCTCCTGCAGGGGATCTTCCCAACCCAGGGATTGAACCCAGGTCTCCCGCATTGCAGACAGATTCTTTACCATCTGAGCCACCTGGGAAGTCCAAGAATACTGGAGTGGGTAGCCTATCCATTCTCCAGGGGATCTTCCCAATCCAGAAATTGAACCAGAGTTTCCTGCATTGCAGGCAGATTCTCTACCAGCTGAGTTACCAGGGAAGCCCGGAGCCCCAGCATGTTGCCTGTGGGGAACTGACCAGTGGTCATCAGCCCAGAAAGACCCACACAGAGAGGACTCCTCCACGTGCATGAAAGACACCAGCTCCTCAGCCACCAACTGTGGGCTAGCAGAGTGCTTTTAAACATCTACTCTACTTTTTAAAATTTTATCAACTACTGCTAGTTTACAATGTGTTAATTTCTGTTGTATAGCAAAGTGATTCAGTCATGCATATGTATATTCTTTTTCATATTCTTTTCCATTGTGGTTTATCCCAGGATATTGAATATGGATCCCTGTGTAATACAGTAGGACCTTGTTGTTTTGGTTTGGTTTCTTTGCTGTTGTTGTTGTTTTGCTTTTAAATTTATTATAAATATTTTTAGATTAGGGTATAATTGCTTTATAATGCTGTGTTGGTTTCTCTGCACAACAAGCTGATCACAACTACATATCTACCACATATATACATATCCCCCCGCCCTCTTGTGCCTCCCTGTCCCCTAATCCACCCCTCTAAGTCATCACAGAGCACCAAGCTAAACTCACAGTCCGTCGTACAGAGTGAAGTAAGTTGGAAACGGAACAAATAGTGTATACTAAAGCATATATGAGGACTTGCCTATCCATCCTACATATTATATATATTAGTTTGCTAATCCCAAGCTCCCGCTCCATCCTTCCCCTCCCCCTCCCCCTTGGCAACCACAGGTTTGTTTTCTGGGTCTGGAGTCTGTTTCTGTTTTGTAGACATTCTCATGGCTTACTCTGAATCTTTCAGTATTACTTTCCTTACACCCATTGCTTTTGGTTGGTTGGTTGTTAGTTTGTTGCAGACTATCACTCATATATTGGGTATCCGGAATCTGGCCTCCAGGCCTTTTCTCTTTTCCCCTGAGGCTTCCGTACCTCTGACTGTGTGTGTGTGTGTTCCCTGTACTACAGACTGTCTCCTCTGCTTGTTCTCCAGCTCTGTAATTCAATTGTCAGCTGTAATCGTCTCCCTCTCTCTCTCACTTCATCTGTTACACGTTTTAATTGAAAACTCAATTGTTTCGCCTACTTTTAGTTCCTGAAAGTAATTTGGTACCCTGACTACATCTCCTAAAGCTTCTCATTACTGTTTCCTATTAAATTTTCTTGTCATTCTTCCTCTAGTTCAACAGCAGCCGAGCGTTTGTTTGGGCCTCCTCTCTCACAGCCTTGAACGTCCTGAGTGAGTTGAAATATTTTTTCCACTCATTCTAGAGTGCCTCCTCATCACCCAGACCCACCAGGCTTTTGCAGCCTCTGGAGCAGGGAGGAGCCCCACCACAAGGGAAGGCACACCACTCTGTCCTCCGGGATGTGCGAGAAGCAAGCTGCAGATGGCTCTCCCTCTGGGATAACCTTGGTCATCCTTGGTCAGAAGGCCCCCAGGGTACACCTGTGGCTCTTTCCTGGAGAGAGTGACAAGAGTTCCGCTGGCTACCCTCCGTTGGGAAATAAGGAGAGACCTCCCATCCCCCGGAAGGGCCACAGTTGTAGACTGGATGAGTGTCTCCCACAGAACTATGCCCTGAGGCACACACCCTCACGTGTGGATATGTGCTGGCCCTGTGAAGCCTTATAAGCAATAAAATCAGAGGCAGTGATGTGGTACCAGTTCTAGGCTTAAGCTTCCAGAAGATGGCCTGTGCTTTGGGGAGCCCTGAGCTATCACATAAGACGCTTGGGTACCTGACTGGAGAGACCACATGGACATGACCTTGACAATAGCAGAAAAAGACAGAGGTCATCCCAGCATCTCAGCATCCCAGTATCTCCCCAGCAAGTCTGTCGGCTTGACCAGTGGCAGGATCAGGAGAGCTGGCCAGCTGGCCCAGATTTATTTACGATTCTGTTTCCTGCAGAATTGTAAACAAATCTCCAATGCCAAGACAAAGGGGCTTTCCTCTGATTCTTGCTCAGGAAGCAGATGGTTACTACTCTCATGGATAACAGCAATATTCCTGATCTTTCCAGACCCAGGAGGTCAGTGATGATTCCACTGATTCTCATCTCTTCAAAAAGACTTTTTTTTCTTGACCACATTTATCAGCTATAAATGGGCTCTAGGACTCAATAATACTAACTCACGTCATGAAACAGAATTCTTCTATTTTGCTTTATATGGTTTGTTGCTGGAGAGACAAAGATGCCGCCCTGCCTGGAATGGCTTCCTCTTTGGTAAAGGAGGGTTCGCTTTGTTACAAGCCAAATAAAGATGTATGCTCTGAAAGACAAGCCACATGCTCTGGAATTTCCCAACAGAACCTCTCTGTGCATTTCTGCCTGTATATAAGTCTGCTGTGCCTCTTAACATCTCCTTAAATGATTCTCACAAGCCAGTTCTGATACATTTTTATGTATGCCCAAGTGAGATCTTTCTATATACAAAATCCAATTTTGAACTTGGGAAGGAAAAATTGAAACACCTTAATTACAGAGATTTATTATTTTTTTTAACCTGAGAAAGATTAACTTTTTCTATCATTTATAATTTCACTCCCTAGCAACCTCATTTACAAGCTGGATCCATGTTCCTTTATGAAACCTTGCTCAATTTTACAACAGCATGAAAAATCATCTGGGCAGAGAGTATTAGCTTGGATAAAAATGTATCTTCCATGCAGGGGTTCAGACTCAATCCTGTGATGAAGACATTACCTTTGCTCATTAATTCTTATAAGTAGAAATGAGTTGACTGTTGAGGCAGGAGAGAGTCTCATTTAATCCCAGGGATGGCAGCAACCACAAAGAATTATAGCCCCTGCTATAGATACACAAAAGTCAATCTGGGTAAGTATTCTAAAGAAGAAGGGCTGCAAAGGAGAGGCAGAAACTGGGAATACCAATGCTCTAACATGGCCACCAAGGGGCGGGATTGCTCATGTTAATAATTCAGGAGGGAAATTTGAGAACAATGTGCAGTGATTACTTTTTAATTACATTAATTTTCCCTTTAATATTACAAACAGGGAATGAAGTTCATTTTTCAATGCTCATGCCAGCTGAAAGTTTCAATTAAAATTAAAAGGGGAAATTGATTTTGCTTTGGGTTCAATTAGATATTTCCTTTGGTTAGTCAGAGCCAAGGGCAGAAAACTGGGCTCCTATAGAATACTGTTGACCAAGGGAGGGTTGGAACTGGCTTCCAGCTATTCCTGGGTTCTGGGTCTTGATCTCTGGCTACACTGTGATTCTAGAAATGTTTCTCACGTCAGGAAGAGTCCAGCTTCAACCTGACAAATAACACCAGACACAGTTTCTCAGCTAAGGTTTTTGTCATTTTATCTGGTCTATTTTCTGAAAAATATGATAGTGAAAAGGAATTAATAAAACATCTCAAAAGAGACAGTTTGTACAGTAGAACAATGTGCGAAGATCAGACAGTAAATGTCTGTGCTGGGCTTCCTGGCTTGCAGTGTAGGCCCCTGCCCCCAAGGACCCCTAGTTCTGCTCCCTCCACCTGCTGCCCCAACCACTCGCTGCCCCTGTCAAGCAGCTCCTGTTTTGGAAAAGTAGTCTCATCATACCCTTCCCCTACTTAGAATTGTTCTCACCTCCCATTTGCCTTCAAGACAGTTGAGAAATTGGAATGGACACATACACAATAGATAACTAATAAGGCCCTACTGTATAGCACAGGGAACTCTACTCAATACTCTGCCATGACCTACATGGGAAAATAAGAAAAAAAAAGTCAGTTCAGTGGCTCAGTCATGTCCGACTTTTTGCAACGCCATGGACTGCAACACGCCAGGCTTCCCTGTCCATCACCAACTCCCAGAGCTTGCTCAAACTCATGTCCATCCAGTTGGTGAAGCCATCCAACCACCTCATCCTCTGTCGTCCTCTTCTCCTCCCGCCTTCAATCTTTCCCAGGATCAGGGTCTTTTTCAATGAGTCAGTCCTTCACATCAGGTGGCCAAAGTATTCAAGCTTCAGCTTCAGCATCAGTCCTTCCAATGATTTCCTTTAGGATTGACTGGTTTGATCTCCTTGCTGTCCAAGGGACTCTCAAGAGTCTTCTCCAACACCACAGTCCAAAAGCACCAATTCTTCGGTGCTCAGCTTTCTTTATGGTCCAATTCTCACATCCATACATGACTACTGGCAAAATCATAGCTTTGACTAGATGGACCTTTGTCGGCAAAATAGTCTTTGCTTTTTATTGTGCTATCTAGGTTTGTCATGACTTCCCTGGTGGCTCAGATGGTAAGGAGTCTGCCTGCAATGTGGGAGATCTGGGTTCGATCCCTGGGTTGGGAAGAACCACTGGAGAAGGAAATGGCAACCCATTCCAGTATTCTTGCCTGGAAAATCCCATGGACAGAGGAGTGTGGCAGGCTATAGTCCATGGTGTTGCAGAGTCAGACACAACTGAGAGACTTCACTTTCTTTTATGTTTGTCATAGCTTTTATTCCAAGGAGCAAGTGTCTTTTAATTTCATGGCTGCAGTCACCATCTGCAATGATTTTGGAGCCCAAGAAAATAAAGCCTGTCACTGTTACCATTGTTTCCCCATCTATTTGCCAGGAAGTGATGGGACCGGATGCCATGATCTTCAATTTTTGAATGCTGAGTTTTAAGCCAGCTTTTTCACTCTCCTCTTTCACTTTCATTAAAAGGGTCTTTAGTTCCTCCTCACTTTCTGCCATAAGTGTGGTGTCATCTGCATATCTGAGGTTATTGATATTTTTCCTTAGAATTCTAAGAGAGAAAAAAAGAGTGAATATATGTATATGTATAACTGATTGACTTTGCTGTGCTGAAATTAACACAGCATTTTAAACCAACTATACTCCACTGAAAATTAAAAAAAACAAAGACAGTTGAGAATCTTGGCCCTCAGGGGCCTTACCTCTCCATCTCAGCTCCCCAAGGCCCCCGCGTGTGGACATATGCTTTGGGCACACTGCTTCCCATACCCTCTCAGCCTCTTCTTGTCTGACTAGCTGCTCATCTGTCACTCAGGCAGGAGTCTCAGCCTTGGCGCTACGGACAAGTGAGGCCAGATCATTCTTTGTCACGGGCTGTCATGCGCATTGTAGGATAAGGCTACCACACTAGCTAATCACACCTCTTGACTCATGATAGACAATATGCCTCCAGGTATCGCCAGATGTCCTAGGGGGCAGATCACCTGAGCTAGGTGTAGGTGATAACTGGCTTGAAAAGCTTTCTCTTTGCTCCCCACCTGTGTGCCCTCTACCTGCAGTGCTGTATTGTGCTGTATCCCTACTCATCCACACCCAGAGGAGCAGCCCAGCAGAGCTCACGGCTGCAGCAGATACACAACTATGGTCATGGGATGGATGGATGGATAGATCGATGGATGGATGGATCAATGACTGGGTGAATAAATGAGCTCAGTTCTAGACAAATGATCTAAATTGCTACACTTCTATCAGGACCATCTTGTCTTAATTCTGTAGATTTATAGTAAGTTTCAAAACGGGGAAGTGTTAGTCCTCCAATTTTCCCCATCTTTTTCAAAGATTGTTTTGGATATTCTAGTTCTAGTAAGGTTTTTTATAGGCTCAGACAAGTTTATTTTAAAATCTGTATGCAACAGTCCCTGAGAATAACTAAGACAATTTTGAAAAAAGTATTAAAGTGAGCAAAGTCACTCTAACCAGTATGAAGGTCTACTTTATATCTAAGGTATTAAAGGCAGGTATTAGCTGATCGACTGACTTGGACTGGAAGATGGTAAAGAACCCAGAAAGAAACCCACCCCATACATCTAACTGATTTCTGACAAAGGTGCAAAAGTGACTCATTGGAGGAAAGAGATTTTCAAGAGAGGATATATAGGTGGCAAAAGAGCTCATGAAAAAAATGTCAGCATTATTAACCATAGGAAAATGCCAGTTAAAACCACAATGAGATATTATAACACACCTATCAGAACAATTAAAATAAAAGATAATGACAGTATCAAGTGCTGACAAGGATGCATAAAAACTGGGTCCCTTGGGCATTGCTCTTGGAAATGTTTGATAATTCAGCCACTCCAGCAAGCAGTTTGGCATGTCTTGTAAGACCAAACATACAACTTACACGGGATCCAACAATTGCACTCTTGGGCTTTTATCCCAGAAAGATGAAAATTTATGTTCACAGAAAAATCTGTGCAGGAATATTGATAGCAGCCTTCCTTCATTCACAGTCCTCCCAACTAGAAACAACCAGCTGTGAGTCATTCAACTTCTGAATGTTTACACAGAGTGTGGAGCCTCCACTCTGCTGCTACCTGTTCAGTAATGAAAAGGAGCAGCCATTGATACAGTTTGGATGAATTCTCAGGGGAATTAGACAGCACAAAAATATCTAATCCCAGAAGATTACACACTACATGTAGTGTCATGATTCCATTGCTGTCACATTCTTGAAATGATAAAATTATAGAAACAGAGGAGAGTTTCACATTTATCAGGGATTCAAGAGGAGGTCAGGGGCTTCCCAGATGGTGCTAGTGGTAAAGAACCCACCTGCCAGTGTAGGATAGATAAGAGACAGGGCTTAGATCCTGAGGTTGGGAAGATACCTTGGAGGAGGGCATGGCAACCCACTCCAGTATTCTTGCCTGGAGAATCCCCATGGACAGAGGAGCCTGGTGGGCTACAGTCCATATGGGTCACAGAGAGTCGGACACGACTGAGCAGCTGAGCTGCAGCAGCAGCAAGGAGGAGGTGGGGGCCGGAGGGAAATTAGTGCTATTGTAAAAAGTCTGCAAGAGGGATCTGTGTGGTGGTGCAAATGTCCTGCATCCTGGCAGTACCAGGGTCAGCATCCGAGGTGGGTCCATGTGCTGTAAGTTTGGTGAGGTCATGAGATACAAATGGGCTGCTTTGATGGGAGTTACGCATCAGTGCTGTCCTTGAGGTCACGTGCTGGCTTAAACTTCTGTGGGAAGGATTGCCTTCCTGTTACTTTTCTGTTGTCGACACAGGCTTGGGGACGCGGTGTCTCCCTTCCCGAGTTGGCCTTGGTGGCAGGCCCAGCACACACAGCAGGGCCCTCCCTTCACCAGTCAAGTCCTTACTCTGTCCCTTGCTGGCATGGTTCCTCGGTTCCCATTCTTTCTCCCTGCCTTGAAGTTCTTCCCTTGTGAGCCAGTTTGCTGGGCTCCAAAGTGAGGAGAGTGACTTTGGGATGCTGTCAGGAGGGCGCATGTTTAGTGCTGAGAACGGGCCCAGAGGAGGCACCCCGGGAAGCCAGCCATGCCATCACTGTTGTCCGGCTGTCACTGGACAATGTCACAACCTGCCTCTGCTCCCAGTCTGCTCTGTCCATCCATGCTCCATGCCTAGAACATCCTCAAAACTCACTGAGGACGGAGCTGATGTCTTTCCTGCAGAGGCTGCTCACCTGCAAGGGGGCCAGCACGTAATTTTTGATGCAATTTTGTTTTAATTCCCACAGTTCCCAAAAAGCTTCCATTTCACTGAGGCTGTAGTTTTTGACTCCATGTTTCCTGGCCCGTGTATAATTGATTGGATGGAGAAATGTTCTATTTTTCTGAGTAAACACCATGCTACTGTCTGCTCTATGCAAATAGGTATTTTAAGTTGTTCAAGTGGAAAATGAACTACATGAAAGCCTGGTGCGGAACTTGACATATTACAGGCACACAGTAAATATGAGTTGATTTGGGGAAAAAAGAGAAATATCCTATTAAAAAGAACATAGTAAACCCTGCTGGTGGCCTTCTACAGTGAAGCAGACAGGCATCTGTGATGTAGGGCCTCCACCACTGAGAGAGGGACGTCCGTTTAAGGACTCTTTGCAACCCCATGGACTGCAGCACGCCAGGCCTCCCTGTCCCTCACCACCTCAGAGTGTTTGCCCAAGTTCATGTTCATTGCAGCACTGATGTTTATGTTAGGTGTATTAAATGCATATACAACTGTTAATATTTTCAACTTAAGATGGGTTTATGGGGATGTATCTTCCTTGTGGGGCTTCCCAGGTGGCTCAGTGGTAAAGCATTTGCCTCCCAATGCAGGAGACATAGATTTGGTCCCTGGGTCAGGAAGATTCCTTGGAGAAGGAAATGGCAACCCACTCCAGTATTCTTGCCTGGAAAATGTCATAGACAGAGGAGCCTGGCTGGATACAGTCCATGGGATCCCAAGAACCAGACACATGACTTGGCGACTAAACCACCACCACCACCACCACCGCTGGCTGGAAATTGAAAACTCAAACAGCTGAATCTGAATCTAAGCCTGGACAGTCCAGGGAAATATCTTTATGAAAAATACCATATTGGTATTACCAATACCAAGCTAAGCACAAAAGCTGTTTTATTTAGAAAGAGAAAATATATCAGAACTTACTACAAATTCTAAAATGCTGATAAATATCCAGACATTACAAAATCCAGAAAAATAACATATGTCATGGTGCAGTCAGTGCTCCAAAAACAAATCTGGAGTCATCAGTCACCATTACTTGCTCCCTGCAGCCAGGGAGACGGGCAAGTCACTAAATGGAGGAAGAGGGTTATGACAGGCTTTGGGGAAGGGGTTTGCAAACCATATTTAAATAGACTCAGAGTGAAGTGGGGCCATGGGCCCAGGAGTCACTCAAAGTGAACCCGGTCCCTATGCTTAGAAACCATGACATGCAGCCAGATGGGGGCGGGGGTGTCCTGTCCAGAACCCCTTCTCCAAAGTCTTCTCTGCACCTCTGAGTGCAGTGTTTTTCTGGGTCGAAGTGACCTTGGTCCTTGGGGCAGTGGAATATTTCTTCTCTTGATGAGCGAAGTCTCTGACAGCCCTTAAATCTAGACAACAAAGTCTCTCATTGAGTGAGAAAGCCAAGGTTTGTCAAAGAAGATGGGTTTTGACCTTTCAAAGATGAAGATGAGAGAATCTCTGTTTCCTGGTTATGTTGCCACAGGCTCTGTCATCATCTCCCCTTCCTTCCTGTGGATGGAACAGATGGTCGGTTTTTTTCTTCCATGATCCATGTTATTTTTACTTTCTCACATACTATTTTTACTAATGAACTTTTATTGACATGAAGTTCTTTATCACGACTTTGTCATGATATCTGCTTGTATTTTCATCCTCAGCTAATGAATGATGATTGCCTTGCCTCATTTTAGGATATTGATTTTGTAACACCATTTTCTATAAAGGAAAGATAAACCAGTCTTTCTACTAACAGTGCTGATCACTTTTAAGTTGATGGCATATAACATTTTCTTTCTGCTTCAAAACTCAGAGTTGGTAATAGCATGTAAATTTTTCAAATTATTATCAACTTTGGGCAAGTTTTGTCAGTTTTCTTTCAAAGATGAGCTCTAAGATTTTAGCAATTCCTAAGTTTCCTTGATCTGACATTGGTAAATCTGAAAGACTCTGTATTGACAATGCTCACCCACCACAGCATTTTTAAATTGTCACTACGTTGTCTTGAGCTTCAAAATTGTGTTGTCTTACAATTGCAAGCTACATTGATTAGTGTGGTGAATTTGCATATGAATTTCTTACTGAAACAATAATTTCCTCATGACATCTTATTGCCCAGGTCACAATTTTACTTCTAGCTTGTTCGGAACTGCTGGACTTCACCTGGACCCCACACACTGGAAAAGCCATCAAGGTGAATGACCCAATTAACCTACTTTTTGAAAGTATTCAAATGTATGAGAGCACCAAAGAATTGATGCTTTCAAAGTGTGGTGCTGGAGAAGACTCTTGAGAGTCCCTTAGACAGCAAGGAGATCAAACCAGCCAATCCTTAAGGAAATCAACCCTGAATATTCATTGGAAGGGCTGAAGCTGAAGCTCCAATACTTTGGTCATATGATGAGAAGAGCCGCCTCATTGGAAAAGACCCTGATGCTGGGAAAGATTGAGGGTAAAAGAAGAAGGGGACGACAGAGGATGAGATAGTTGGATGGTATCATCAACTTAATGGACATGAATTTGAGCAAGCTCCGGGAGACAGTGAAGGACACAGCGTGCTGCAGTTCATGGGGTCACAAAGAGTCAAACATGACTTAGTGACTGAACACTGACATATAAAAAAATAAAAAAGGATGGAAATTCTGATACAGGCTACAACATGGATGATCCTTGAATACATTGTGCTAACTGGAAATAAGTCAGGCACAAAAGCAGAAATACTGCACGGTTCCACTTACATGAGGTTACTGGAGGAGTAATGTTCAATGATATGGAAAATCGAAGAGTGGGGCTGGTTAGGGTTTAATGGGTGTAGAGTTTCAGTTTGGGGAGATGAAAATATCTGGAAATGGATGATGGTGATTGTTGTACAACAATATGAATGTACTTAATACCATTAAACTGTACACTTAAAATGGCAAATTTTATGTCATGTATATTTTATAATAATACAAAAATTTTTTAAGGAAACAAGTTCTTTATGAAGAATAAAAGGAATTTATTATATTCCTTATGAAGAATAAGAAAAGAAACAAAATTACCTGTCTATCTGGAGCTTTATTATTTTCTGTATGAGAGAATAAATACAATAAAGACATTCAGTTCAGTTAAGTCACTCAGTCATATCTGACTTTTTGCGACCCCATGGACTGCAGTATGCCAGGCCTTCCTGTCCATCACCAACTCCTGGAGTTTACTCAAATTCATGTCCATTGAGTCAGTGATGCCATCCAACCATCTCATCCTCTGTCACCCCCTTCTCCTCCTGCCTTCAATCTTTCCCAGCATCAGAGTCTTTTCAAATGAGTCAGTTCTTCACATCAGGTGGCCAAAGTATTGGAGTTTCAGCTTCAACATCAGTCCTGCCAATGAATATTCAGGACTGATTTCCTTTAGGATGGACTGGTTGAATCTCCTTGCAGTCCAAGGGACTCTCAAGAGTCTTCTCCAACTCCACAGTTCAAAAGCATTAATTCTTCAGGGCTCAGCTTTCTTTATAGTCCAACTCTCACATTCATACATGACTACTGGAAGAACCATAGCCTTTACTAGAAGGACCTTTGTTGGCAAAGTAATGTCTCTGCTTTTTAATATGTTGTCTAGGTCGGTCATAGCTTTTCTTCCAAGGAATAAGTATCTTTTAATTTCATGACTGCAGTCACCATCTGCAGTAATTTTGGAGCCCCCAGAAATAAAGTCTGCCACTGTTTCCACTGTTTCTCCATCTATTTGCCACAGAGTGATGGGACCAGATGCCATGATCTTAGTTTTCTGAATGTTGAGCTTTAAGCCAATTTTTTCACTCTCCTCTTTCACTTTCATCAAGAGGCTCTTTAATTCTTCTTTGCTTTCTGCTATGAGGGTGGTGTCATCTGCATATCTGAGGTTATTGATCTTCCTCCTGGCAATCTTGATTCCAGCTTGTGCTTCATCCAGCCCAGCATTTCTCATGATGTACTCTGCATATAAGTTAAATAAGCAGGGTGACAATATACAGCCTTGACGTACTCCTTTCCCGATTTGGAAGCAGTCTGTTTTTCCATGTCCAGTTCTAACTGTTGCTTCCTGCCTGCATACAGATTTCTCAAGAGGCAGGTCAGGTGGTCTGGTATTCCCATCTCTTTTAAGAATTTTCCACAGTTTGTGGTGATCCACAAGTCAAAGACTTTGGCATAGTGAATAAAGCAGAAGTAGATATTTTTCTGGAACTCTGTTACTTTTTCGATGATCCAACAGATGTTGGCAATTTGATCTCTGGTTCCTCTGCCTTTTCTAAAACCAGCTTGAACACCTGTAAGTTCATGGTTCACGTATTGTTGAAGCCTGGTTTGGAGAATTTTGAGCATTACTTTACTAGTGTGCAAGATGGGTGCAGTTGTGGGATAGTTTGAGCATTCTTTGGCATTGCATTTCTTTGGGATTGGAAAGAAAACTGACCTTTTCCAGCCCTGTGGCCATTGCTGCATTTTCCAAATTTGTTGGCATATTGAGTGTAACACTTTCACAACATCATCCTTTGGGATTTGAAATAGCTCAACTGGAATTCCATCACCTCCACTAGCTTAGTTTGTAGTGATGCTTCCTAAAGTCCACTTGATTTTACATTCCAGAATGTCTGGCTCTAGGTGAGTGATCACACCATTGTGATTATCTGGGTCATTAAGATCTTTTTTGTACAGTTCTGTGTATTCTTGCCACCTCTTCTTAATATCTTCTGCTTCTGTTAGATCCACACCATTTCTGTCCTTTATTGAGCCCATTTTTGCATGAAATGGTCCCTTGGTATCTCCAATTTTCTTGAAGAGATCTCTAGTCATTCCCATTCTATTGTTTTCCTCTGTTTCTTTGCATTGATCGCTGAGGAAGGTTTTCTTATCTCTCCTTGCTATTCTTTGGAACTCTGCATTCAAATGGGTATATCTTTCCTTTTCTCCTTTGCTTTTCACTTCCCTTCTTTTCACAGCTATTTGTAAGTCCTCCTCAGACAGCCATTTTGCTTTTTTGCATTTCTTTTTCTTGGGGATGGCCTTGATCCCTGTCTCCTGTACAAAATCACGAACCTCTGTCCACAGATCATCAGACACTCTGTCTATCAGATCTATTCCCTTAAATCTATTTCTCACTTCCACTGTATAATCATAAGGGATTTTATTTAGGTCACACCTGAATGATCTAGTGGTTTTCCCTACTTTCTTCAATTTAATTCAGACTTCAATTTAAGTCTGAATTTGGCAATAAGGAGTTTATGATCTGAGCCACAGTCAGCTCCCAGTCTTGTTTTTGCTGACTATATAGAGCTTCTCCATCTTTGGCTGCAAAGAATATAATCAATCTGATTTTAGTGTTGACCATCTGGTGATGTCCATGTGTAGAGTCTTTTCTTATGTTATTGGAAGAGGGTGTTTGCTATGACTAGTGCATTCTCTTGGCAAAACTCTATTAGCCTTTGCCCTGCTTCATTCTGTACACCAAGGCCAAATTTGCCTGTTACTCCAGGTGTTTCTTGACTTCCTACTGTTGCCTTCCCGTCCCCTATAATGAAAAGGACATCTTTTTTGAGTGTTAGTTCTAGAAGGTCTTGTAGGTCTTCATAGAACCATTCAACTTCAGCTTCTTCAGCATTACTGGCCAGAGTATAGACTTGGATTACTGTGATATTGAATGGTTTACCTTAGAAATGAACAGAGATAATTCTGTTGTTTTTGAGATTGTATTCAAGTACTGCATTTTGGACTCTTTTGTCGATTATAATGGCTACTCCATTTCTTCTAAGGGATTCTTGACCACGTAGTAGATATAATTGTCATCTGAGTTAAATTCACCCATTCCAGTCTATTTTGGTTCACTGATTCCTAAAATGTCGATGTTCACTCTTGCCATCTCCTGTTTGACCACTTCCAATTTGCCTTGATTCGTGGACCTAACATTCCAGGTTCCTACGCAATATTGCTCTTTACAGGATTTGACCTTGCTTCTATCACCAGTTACATTCGCAGCTGGGTGTTGTTTTTGCATTGACTCTGTCTCTTCATTCTCCCTGGAGTTATTTCTCCACTGATCTCCAATAGCATATTGGGAACCTACCAACCTGGGGAGTTCATCTTTCAGTGTCCTCTCTTTTTGCCTTTTCATACTGTTCATGGGGTTCTCAAGGCAAGAATACTGAAGTGGGTTGCCATTCCCTTCTCCAGTGGACCATGTTTTGTCAGAACTCTCCACCATGACCTGCCTGTCCTGGGTGGCCCTACACAGCATGGCTCATAGTTTCATTGAGTTAGACAAGGCTGTGGTCCATGTGATTAGACTGGTTAGTTTTCTGTGACTGTGATTTTCAGTCTGCCTGCCCTCTGATGGAGAAGGATAAGAGGCTTATGGAAGCTTCCTGATGGAAGAGACTGACTGAGGGGGAAACGGTCTTGTTCTGATGGGAGGGGCCATGCCCAGTAAATCTTTAATCCAATTTTCTGTTGATGGGTGGAGCTGTGTTCCCTCCCTGCTATTTACCTGGGGCCAAACTATGGTGAAGGTAATGAAGGTAATGGTGACATCCCTCAAAAGGTCCCATGCATGTACTGCACACTCAGAGCCCCCGACCCTGCAGCAGGCCACCACTGACCCATGCCTCCTCTGGAGACTCCTGGACACTCACAGGCAAGTCTGGGTCAGTCTCTTGCAGGGTCACTGCTCCTTTCTCCTGGGTCCTGGTGCACACAAGGTTCTGTTTGTGCCCTCCAAGAGTCTGTTTCCCAGTCCTGTGTAAGGTCTGGCAGCTCTATGGTGGGGTTAATGGCGACCTCCTCCAAGAGGGTTTATGCCATACCCAAGTCTGCTGCACCCAGAGCCTCTGCCCCTGTGGCAGTCTACTGCTGACCCAAACCTCCACAGAAGATGCTCAAACAGTTCTGTCTCAGTCTCCGTGGGTTCCCTGGGTCCTGGTGCACACAAGATTTGTTTGAGCCCTCTGAGCATCTCTGGCGGGAATGGGGTTTGAGTCTAAAATGCAAATTTGCCCCTCCTACCAATTTGTTTCAAATTAATCTATAGACTTGGATTCTATTCAATGAAATGTATTTTTCAGTCATTTTTAAGCTGCTAAGAGTCGTTTGAGAGAATAAACAGAAATGCCTAAGAATATGTAGTACTCGCCTGTTATGCATTATATTAAAGTATACCACAGGATTAACGGAATGTAGTAATGATACAAAATAAACACTGAACACAAGCCTGGTTTTGTCCAGGGTTTTGGTGGACAGTTCATACCCTGTTCGGAGAAATCCAGCCTGCAGTGTTCCAGGCTTGGCTCTGGGGAGGCTGAAGACACAGGAACCGTCACAAGGCCCTGCAGTGCCGAGGGCGTAGGGATACCACGTAGGTCCCCTGGGGGGACCACCTACCTGCACGTGATTCTACCTGTGCTGCAATGACAGGCCAGGGGAGGTGATGGGGAAGGGGAGCAGGACCAGAAAGAAGGCAGGGAGAACTGCATCTTGGAACCTTCCTTTGGGGGGAAGGCGTGGGCTGGAGGTGGGCAGGGCGTGGTGATAGGGGGCCCAAGAGCCACATGAGTGAGGTCATAGGCGGTGGCGGTCCACAAAGTTTAAGCAGAGAAGCAAACAGTTTAAAGATGAGTTGAGAGCGGTGAGCAAGAGGAGGGGCAGTGACGGATGATCAGACTCAAAGACCTTCCTTCCTGCTCAGCGCCACCAGCCACTTCCCCCAAGTGTCGTAACCATGGGAACATCAAAATTCATCAAAATTTCTTGCTGTAACAGAAGGGGGTGGGGTTCGTCCTCAGAAGAGCATCGGCCCCCTGGGAACCCATGAAACCATGTGAGTGTAGCCAGGCTTCTGGGGCCAGTATGTGGGGCCAAAGTCCCCTCTCCTTGCAGGAGACTCCGCCTGTGAAACATACTGCTGGGGTTTGCAGAGATGTCATCACCGGGGTTTGTGTGCAACAAACCCTTAGAGCTGAAGCAGATATCTCTTCCTGGCAGTCCTGATGATGAGTGGGCAGAGTTGGGGTGGTCCTCCGTAAGACCCTCTATCCTCACTATGGACTCCCTTTCCCGACTCACCATCACGGGGCAGACACAGTTCTTCCACATGGCATGGAACCTCTCTAAACCAGACGCACATGGCCATTGCAACCATTACAGGCAGATGGTTGACATTTTAGGGTACTATAAGAAATTTTTATTTCCTTTGTAGCCTAAAGGATCCTTTAGAAAGGGACGCCTGCAGGTTTTCACTGGCCATGTCATCCAAATACAACAAAACAGGCAAGCTCTTGAAATGCTTTTCACTCTACAGCTGAATTCACCTGGCACTTTACCTCATCCTGTAACTTACCATGATCAGTCCTTTCCTAATGAGAGGGAGAGCCCCTTCCTTTCCTTATAACGGACAAAACGGGAGGACATTTCAGGGAAGGGGTTGCAAGGATCCCACGCCTCTCTGTTTCTTCTTCTTTGCTTTCTTCTTCTTCCTCCCCTTGCCTCGGTTAATGCAATTTTCAAAACACAGTGAACAGCTCCTGGGGCCCGTGTGCAACTCCCACAGTGCCAGTCAGGAGTTTCTTGCTCCCGTGAGTGCTGCAGTGGTCAGGATAGTCTGCAGTCTGCTGCTGCTGCTGCAAAAAAAAATGAACCTCATCTACAAGACACAGCTATGTGTCCTGCTTGTTCCAAGAGGCACCGAGAGCCCGAGGAGGGCTCTGCCCCGCGCTGTGCTCACCCCGGGTCCCAGACAGAGAGGCCTCAGGCACCACCCCCTGAAGTGTCGACAGGAGACACACAGTCCCATGACTATGCCTGGTGCACAAGAAGGGGCAGCATGATGCCCTCTGGTTCTCGTGGGAAGACGCAGGAGCATTCAGAGGGCAGCCCTAATGGCTAGTAGGATGCCCACCTAAATGTCCCTGGTGGTATCCGCAGCCTCGCAGGCAGCACAAGGCAGGGCAGGGCCTCAAAGCCACTTTGCCCTGATCATCGATCCCCCATCCCCAGTCAACATTGACATCAAAACCTCATGCTTGGGGTCTGATGCTATTCAGGATTCTAAAAATTCCTTAAAGTAGAAAGAAAAGCATGCTACCCCATCTGTGTGATGATCAAGAACAACGTGGACAGAGCACCCAGATGACCACTCACACTTTCCCTCCAACTCAGCCAAGCTCACTGGGAGGACCACAAGGCCACCTGTCCAAGTACCACCTGGCAATGAGCTGGGGGGCCAGTCTTTTGCTGCATTGCAGCTCTGGCCTGAATCCTTGTTTATCCAGAAAGAGAACAAGTGTCCCACCACCTGTGATTCATTTTCATTTTTTACCTTATTTTCCTTCTGGGCCTTCAGTGTGCTCATTACCTTTTCTTTCGCCTCCACTTCCCTGTTATGCATTTTAATTTTTCTGGATGATTTTCTAAATTGCACAAAGCAATTTTGCTTTTTGTTCCTGCAGCTTCTATAAAGCATTTCTCTCTTTTAATTATTCAAGCACATTCCTCCATAAATTCCAGTTTCTGAGTTTCTAGATGTTTCAGGCCTGTCATAACAGGTCTGCACTAGATACATGATTGGGTGGTGGAGATATTAATCAAGGAGAAGAGCCTTCAGCCCTCAGCGAGCCTTTGGCCTTGATGGAAGGTGGGTGCTGGGTAAGCAAATGGAAATCAGAGATAAGATGAGCGCTGGCGAGCAGACGGGGGACACAACCCACGCAGAAGGTGGGGGAAGGACGGGTGCCATGCAGCGGTGGCGGACGCTGCCCACTCGCCCTTGGTCTTCCTGCCTCAGTGCCTCCCGCACGCCTCCCAGCTGCCAGCCTCTTCTACGCTTTGCCTCTGCTGGTGTCCAGGAGATTACCAGGAGACTAACACCCCAGAGGGACCCCTCAGCACCATCTCCCAGAAATTCCTGACAGTCCACACTCTCTTCTCTTCCCTGACGCCTCCCCCGCCACCAAAATGTTTTCTGGGATTGTTCAGTTGCTAAGTCGTGTCTGACTCTCCATGACCCCATGGACTGCAGCATACCAGGTCCCGCTGTCCTTCACTGGCTTCTGGGGTTTACTCAAACTCATGTTCACTGAGTCTGTGATGCCATCCAACCATCTCATCCTGTCACCCGCTTCTCCTCCTGACCTCAATCTTTCCTGAGGTTGACCCCCACCCCTAGAAACCACCTCCAGTTACTCATCTGTTTCTTGGCAGCCCAACCTGAATGGTTGCCTTCATGGAGAAAGGAAAACTGCTGAATCACCGAAGGTGGGGAGACATCAGTGAGGCAGCTTAAGGGGAAGGGAGTTCCCAGCAGAAGGAGGGTCTGGGCCCAGACACATTCACAGGAGGGTCTATCACCCTGGAGTTGCAAAGGCAACCACCCACTGAGCTGCAGCCCAAAAGCAGCTTAGCTACGGCCCATGTGTGCGTGTGTGCTCAGTCGCTTCAGTCCTGTCTGGCTCTTTGCGACCCTATGAACTGTAGCCTACCAAGCTCCTCTGTCCATGGGCTTCTCCCATGGACATACAAGAATACTAGAGCAATACAAGCTCTACAAGCAATACAAGCAAGAATACTAGAGTGTGTTGCCATGCCCTCCTCCGGGGGATCTTCCCGACCTAAGGATTGAACCCGTGTCTCTTATGTCTTCTGCAGTGGCAATAGGGTTCTTTACCACTAGTGCCCTGTGGGAAGCCCAGAATCTCTCAAACACCCAAAGGAGTTGGAGACTGCAGACAGCTCCCTTCAGAGCACGAGCATGGGCTTGGATTCAGAAAAGTGAAATTTACCCAGTCGTGTCTGACTCTTTGCGACCTCATGGACTATATAGTCCATGGACTTCTCCAGGCCAGAATACTGGAGTGCGTAGCCTTTCCCTTCTCCAGCGCATCTTCCCAACCCAGGGATCGAACCCAGGTCTCCCACATTGCAGGCGGATTCTTTACCAACTGAGCCACAAGGGAAGCCCCTTGGATCCAGAACCCGTGGGCTAAAAATACCGGTTCTGCCATTCACAAGCTCTGTGACCCTGAGATATTCTTCTAACCTCTCTGTGCCTCGGTTTCCTCATCCGTAAGGTGGGAAGAGAGTCCCACTACCTACTGAAAGGCTATTGTGAGGCTAAAGGGAATTGCTGGGCATCGTGATCACCATTGGCGGGTGGTGGTGGTAAGAGTAGCAGCTATTTTCTGTTTGTGATTATTTCAGTGGCCTCTGAGATTCAAACTGCATAGGGAAGGAGACTCAGTGCCTGCTCTCCAGGAGCTCATGGCCAGATGAGGCAGAAATACATGTGTAAGTAGAAATGGCCCACGAGGAGGATGGGGAACGCCCTAGTGACTCCGAAGGGCTGGAGGGCTAGAGAGAGGATGCACATCTTTGGCTGGTGGACCATGTGGACCCAAACTTGAAGGACAACTTACTCACCATGGCCTGCTCCCATGAGGTCCCTGGACCCCTGGTCAGTCCCGGGTGGTTGCCCTGCAGTGGTTGCCCTGGGGATGTCCGCGTGGGCCACAAAGCAGGACGATGGGGGCCTGCTGCCCCCTACTGGTATTTGCTCTGTTCAGTACCATCCACCCACCTTTCCAGATCCTGGTGGCTCAGTGAGCACGGAACCCAGGAAGTGGGTCTCCAGAAGCCAAGGCAGCAATCTTGGGAGGTCGGCACGGCCGAGGGGGTTGTGGGTAATCAGCTTGCAAAGCTCTCCCCCAGGTTGGACCCTCAGTCACCCCAGAGACACCCTTAGAGTGTTCCGCATGTGGTGAGGCTGGAATAAGAAGCTGGAGGGTAAGGACAAATCATAGGCGGGTGAAGGCCCCCCTCTAGCGGTCACTGTGGTCCAGTGGCGGATGCGATCTGAACCTCAGACTGTCAGCTCACGGGTCGGTGGGACTCAAAGGGAAGGTGGGCAAGAAGCTGAGCCTGCCCTGAGGTGCTGCCCCAGAGGGAGGGTCCTCTTTCTGGCATCTCAGCAGATCATCCTCGTCACTGTGGGTGGGGTCGCCTCAACCCTCCCGCGTACCCCCCAGAGACCCTCCCTCTCTCTGAGCCCTGAAGGGCCACCCTCCCTGATCGCCCTCCATGAAGCCCTGAGTGCCCCCCAGACTCCCTCCACACCGTGGTTCCTGTAACCAATGCCTTGGTAAATACACAACTCCTAAACCACTCCCTGAAGAAGGTTGAAACCAGCTAAGGATGAGGGATAAGTCCCACCAGCTTCCAAACCCATGATGGTCTCCTTGGAGTGGGTGGTGGAGCTGGAGGGGGGCGAGGCTGTGACAGTAGAGAAGGTTCAGGGCAGGGGGCTGAGAAGGGGAGGGTCCCCGGCTTCTGCCTCACCCCATCCTGCACCTCCCTCTTCCAGTGGATGGGGATGGACTTGCTGTTTCCCATCTCTGTTCTTCTGTGTCCTGGGTTTTTGCCACAAGACTCACATTCACACTCCCCCGGGATGTGGCTGCTTTCGAGAGCACAGGGTTCATGGCCCAGGGTCAGTTGGGAGCAGAGCAGGAAGCCAGGTGAAGAACTTGGTAATTAATGAATCACAAAATTGAGGGTTGCAGGGACTTTCCTAGACCATGCCCTTTAATCTCTCCATTTTCAAGAGAAGGAAGCTGGGGCCCTGGGAAGAGAAGTTGCCACCTCAGAGGGGCCCATTTAGGAGCTGTGACTTCCCATACTTGCTGGGGTCAGGCAGAGAGGAGGGTGGGGAGGAAAACAACCTGCTAATATTAATAGATGTTCAGCCTCTGTGAGGTCATAGTTTCATGCAATGACACAACCATTCTAGGGAAAGGCATTTCTCCAGGATGCAGTGGGAGTGATAGGATTAATGCACAGTTGCCTCCCTGGCTGAAATACACATCCATGCCCTCTGCGCAGAGTGAGTCCCTCCCTTTAGAAAATGCAGACATAAGCCCCACGCCATTGCCTTTGGGCCAACTGGATGTGAGCGGCTGAGACAGGTGCATGTGTGATGTGACTGGTCCTCCTGCTTGACTCAAAGCCCCAATGAGAAGAGGCTGAACCCAACAGCTCCTGCCTGCTGCGCTCGGCCACGCCATGAAGACACGAGTCCCGCAGGCAGCAAACGCGAGAGCCTATGAGGAAGCATGTGGCTGTAAACCCCTGAGCTGTGAGGTTGTGTACGTGCTAAGTCACTTCAGTCCTGTCTGGTTTTTTGTGACCCCATGAACTGTAGCCCACCAGGCTCCTCTGTCCATAGGATTCTCCAGGCAAGAATACCGGAGTGGGTTGTCGTGCCCTCCTCCAGGGGATCTTCCCAACCCAGGGGTCGAACCGATGTCTCCTGCATTGTAGGCGGATTCTTTACCACTGAGCCATGGGAGAAGCCCTAAGATGTGAGGCTTTTGCTGTGCAAAACACGAATACATGATTCAGCCCACATTCTACACTGCGTCATCTATGGGCTTCTCTTTCCCTGGCCCCCATAACAACTCACACTCCACAATAAGTAATCAGGATGGTTACATCAAAGCCTGGAAACAGAGCTTTAAATGCTTCCTGACTGCCCTTATCTTCTTGGATCCTGGATAAAGTGATCCTAACGGTGTGCGCAAAGCGCAGCAGGTGAGTCCTGACTGCCAGGGACTACTCCTTCCAAAACAGGGCAAGCCCCAGCATTGCTTTGTGACAGCACATTGGCCAGGTAAGGAGGGGGACCCCAGCTCTCACGCTGAAACCCTGCCTTAAACCTAAAACTAAATACCGAGAAATAAAGGCCAAGGGCAGGCAGTCACTGAGTGTTTTTTTTTCAATATTTAATTTATTTGGCTGCGCTGAGTCTTAGTTGCAGGATGTGGGCTCTTTAGTCGTGGCATGCGTGATCTAGTCCCCTGACCAGAGATCGAACCTGGGCCCCCTGCATTGGGAGGGCAGAGTCTTAGGCACTGGACCACCAGGGAAGTCCAAATGATTATTTTTTTAGGTAAGAAAACACAGAAGACTTGAAGAAGATAGAATCCGTTTTCAGGTGTGTAGCCTGGTGCAGGGGAGACACAGGGCTGGTGAGGTTCCCAGCTGGCTCACCCCAACTCTGCTTGTCTGTCTCCTTTCCTATCCACTGGGGCTGGAGCGGTTTGACCAGATCGCGTGATGAGCGAGGGTGGACACAGGCTGCACTTAGGCCCCCTGACTCCTGGCTTCCACTTCTTTCCTCTGCACCCTGACTCTGTGCTCAAGGACACCATACCCATCAGGGGAATCTTAATTTCACCCAAATAACAGTGTTTAAAGCAGCAACCGGAGGCTCGGGGTTCAGGACTCTGGATTCCAGAGTCACCTGCCACCTGAATGGTCCCCAAGGCATCAGGCCTGGGCATGCCCACACCCTTGGAGCCCTGCCCACGCTGACCCTGGGCTGGACCACGTGACCTGCTTCAGCCATTGAGACATCACGGAACATGTGCTCCTGGGGCTGGAGCCAGGCCTGCCCACTGGAGCTTGTGCTCTGAGGATGCTTCTTGATGTGGAGACTAACGGTCCGTCCTCCTTGAGGATGAGAGAATTCATGGAAAGACAGGCCCAGCTGTCGCTGCCAGGCCCACCCTCCACTCTACCCTCCAACTCAGCGGTCACACCAGTGGACCCAGGGGGGTCAGCAGAGGGACTGCGCCACAGCTGCAGATGCAGGAGAAATGCCTTGTGTTGTTTTAGGCCACTAAGCTGTGGGGTGGCTCCATATATGGCAACAGGGAACTGGCTGGACACTCAGGCTGTCCTGAACATCTCCCGGAGCAAAGACCGCCCCCCCCAACCCACACTAGATCCAAAAATGATGAGCCCTCTCAGCCCACAGGCTGTGAGCTTCCTTCTGGTGCCTGTGATGGTCACGCTGCACCTGGCCCAGTTCTTTCCTTCTGAGTCCAGTCTCTGCCATGACCCATCAGTTTCCTTCCTCTAGCTTCCAATCCCTTTCCAAAGCATTACTGTATTCAGAACCTATCAAGTGAAACCACAGGAAGTCTGCCTCCCAAAGGACTGAAAAGAGACTCAGGAAACAGGTACACGCAGAATGGCAATGCTACTCCAGGTGGAGTGCAGCCCAGACTCTCTCTCCAGAGGCCAGGCCAGAGACCACGGCCTTCGGGGAGCATCAGGGGAAAGGCCACAGAGTTAAGTGTCATGTCATCTACTAACTGGAGGGCAGTTAGGGGCCAGCAAGAGCTCTAAGCGGAGAATCACCATCTGCTTTGCTGCAGTGGGTTGGAGGGAAAAGGACGGGAAGTGTGGAGTCCGGTCAGAGCAGAACAGTAATTCAAAGGAAATTCAGGCATGAGAAACCCAGAGGTTTCCTTATAGCTATGGCAGTGGAGGTGAGGGAGACGCATTAAAGATATTTAAGAGAATTTTGCAGGTCTTCCTTTCTTTTTTTTTTTTTTTAACTGGTTGTA
Source organism: Cervus elaphus (assembly GCF_910594005.1). NCBI lineage: Eukaryota > Metazoa > Chordata > Mammalia > Artiodactyla > Cervidae > Cervus > Cervus elaphus. The sequence goes on along the minus strand of NC_057837.1, from coordinate 42,171,225 downwards.
GATGGATGAAGAAAAAAATGGAAATATTAGAGATGGCTAGATAGATAGGCAATAGGAAGCAGGAGGGGAGAAACAGAAAGTAGGAAGGAAAGAAGAAAGAAAGAGAGGAGAGAGAGTAAAAGAGAAAGGCCAGGTACAGGTCTAAGCACTTTACAAATCCTGTCCCATCTAATGCTGCCAACACGCCAAGAGGGAGGAAGCAACACTACTGTGACGATTGGATGATTGTTCAAAAGTATTCAGCACCACAACCACCCCACTCCCCACCCCCGGCCAGGGCATGGCCTGTCACCCTCCAGCACTTCACTGTGGGCCGGGCCCCGCCACTTGCTTCACATGATGTAATGTCGGCAGGTGTGCTACTAACGGCTAAACAAGAATGCGTGGATTTAGCACAGTTTCCTCTTTCCCAATGTAAGTAGAGTTCCAACACATACTTTCTTCATTTATTCTTGGTGTTTGACAAACAGCAGCTGGGACACAGCTCTTAGCCCCAGGTGCTCTTGGTAAACCTGGTGATTCTGGCATCTGGCTGCACCCCGTCTTCACCGAGGCCTGCGCCATCTGTCCTCCTAGGGAGGAATCGCGGGGTGGCCACCTGTCCTCCTAGGGAGGAATTGCGGGGTGCTGTGCCCTCCCTTGCCTGGTTTATAATGGTCCTGAATCTGCGTCTCTAGAGCTGGAACTGAGATGGGATCCCAGGACGCTGGTTTCCTGAAAGAGGATTCCCGGGGGAAACTTACAGAGCCTGGAGGGCAGAGAAAGCCATGAACAGAGGTGGGTTTCAGGTGAGCTCCAGCCTCGCAGGGACCCCAGGGTCCCTGGAGCTTAAGTGGCACCACAGCATTGTCCCTCTAGAGACATGGCATCCAGGATCCAGATGGTCACTGACCAAGGGCAGGGGGCGAGTTGCCCAGGCCCTCAGCCAAGGACACCTGTCTGGAGAATAATTTGTAGGGGATAGGGATGAATCAGCCTGGTGGGGTGCTGGGGGGCTGCCCTGCCACAGAGGGTGTCCTGGGCTCCACTCAGAAATGTCACATGTGGGGCTGGGGTCCCAGTATCCTGAGCATTGATACAAGGTCCCAGGTGAGGCCTGGGGAGGGAGTGTGGCTACAAGGCGGGACAGCATTCCAAAGGCAAGGAGAATAGCCTCCTGGACTGGCGTTGACATCACAGGTCCCCTGTCCCCTTAACCTGCAGCTGCGTCACTGACCACGTGGGCAGGGGCTTCAAAAACCCTGACAGCTTCCCCCGCCTGTGACCGTCTCCTTGAATTCAGAGACTCAGCCCGCAGTACCTTATTTCCTAAGCATCTCACAGCTTGCTCATTCCAGGAGAGGAAGCCGTTTCCACTCTTCTCCCAGGACTGAGCCGAGTTCCCACTCTTCTGGTCCTCGTCGTCTGTGTGACCCCCAGCTTTGCTGCCCTGCCCCCCAAAATGGCCCTGTTATCTCTCCTCCTTGGATGAACGAGCATCCAGGAAAGAGAAGTAAAAGGGAAGCAAGGTGAGTTCAGAGAAATGAAACCCAGAACATAAGGTTACTTTTGCCCCGAGACCAAAGAGCGAGATGACCGCAGGGCTGTGACGAGTGTAAAGTCACCATTTCAAACCTCATGGCATCCAGGATCCAGATGGTCACTGACCAAGGGCAGGGGGCCAGGTCCCAGGTCACAAGCTTCACCTGCACTCCTTCCTCTAGACCCCCATTGCCATGGTTTCTGAAGTGGTCCCCCTGATAACAGCAGCTTGCTGGGATGAAGAAAGAGGCAGGTGGGCCAGGAGTCTGACTGATGGGTTTACCTTCTCATGGGATCAATATCTGACACACTCCCATGTCCCGGCGAATCTGAAGGCCTGAGTTTTTGACCTTCTGTCTCTGCTTCTACCCCAGGAGCTGTTTTCCTCACTCACCTGAGTTAGGAGGGGCTGAGCCACCGCTGGGGTCCAACTAGGCAGCAGGTAAGCATCAAGTTCAAGGTCTGGGTTAGAAATTAGAGGAAGCCGGCTATAGCAAGCCCTGAAGTACAGACACTGTGTGAAACCCAGCTTTTGTCAGGGACAAATCTCAAGGCTTCTGTAATTTTTCTAAGCCCCTATCTTGCCGGATTTCTGCTTGAGCTAACAGAAGGTGCCAGGATTGCCCAAGCCTCAAATTCATCATGTAGCCAGATGGGAAGGTGGCTACCAGGTGGGAAGCCAGATGCCAGGGAAGTAAAGTGGACAGGCCACATGGAAAAGGCCATGTAAAGTGGCACACCTCCTGGATGGGGGCTCACCCTCTGCCGAGAAGTCCCAGCTTGCCATCTGTGTGTGTGGCGGGGGCGGGGGGGGGTGGGTGTGAGAGTGTGTGTGTTCACGTAACTTTTACTTGGTGCCTAACTTGCACTTGCTTCAGTACCCTCATCCAGGAATGGAGGAATTCAGTGATGGATTCTGGCTTTCAACACGTTAGCCTCTTAATCTTTATTTTCACTCAAGTAAGTCCCATTCGTGGAGGTTAGCTGTTCACCTTCATGCTTGGAGGAATAACATGACATTTGTGATTCAACAGTTCCGATTCAAGGTGGTTTGTCTTGGATTGCATGCCTGAAAGCTGAAGAGAACAGGTTACACTTCCCCTTGTCCTCAGAGGCACCAGAGAGAGCAAGGAGAAGGTGGGCCTTCCCCCTGACCTTGGCGTTGCAGCCAGGCTGCTTATACTGTTACTTCCTCCCTTGTACCAAGGTGAGTGTCTGGAAATAGAAGATACACGATGATTTCCTACACCCCCTTTCATTTGTTAGCACTGATATCCCTGGACATTTTCATGGCAGTTCTTTGAGAATGTCACTGCTAATTGAGTTTCACTGGAGGGTGAAACTCTGATCACACCTCAGAGAATATCGTAGTGGTCTGAAGTCACGTGCTCACCACTGTTGACCAGTGGAATTCTGAACACCCAGTGGCTAGCCTGGGGAGCTTTATCTTCTCTTAGTCGGCATTGGAAAGCAGCCCAAGGACTGAAAGGACACTGGGACCACACCTCAAGGACATTGGGGCTGGTCCCTCGATGTCACCGTCTTAGACTCAGTGCATCTGGATCTCAGTCAGACGGAGCAATGCCTCCGCACACTGCCAGCACATCAACACTTAGTAGTTGGAGGAGATACTTAATTTTTAAAAGATTGTTTTGATGTGGACTGTTTATAAAGTCTTTATTGAATTTGTTACAAGCGAAGTGTTAGCCGCTCAGTCGTGTCCTACTCTCTGCAACTCCATGGACTGTAGCCCATCATGCTCCTCTGTCCATAGGATTCTCCAGGCAAGAGTACTGGAGTGCGTTGCCATTTCTTTCTCCAGGGGATCTTCCTGACCCAGAAATTGAACCCAGATCTCCTGCCTTGTGGGCAGATTCTTTACCATCTGAGCCACCAGGGAAGACCTGTATTGCTTTTGTTTTACAGGTTTTTTTTTTTTTTTTTTTTTTTTGGCCTCCAACCAGGGATTGAACCCACACCTCCTACATTGAAAGATGAAGTCTTAACCACTGGACCTCCTGGGCCGTTCCAGAGGAGATACTTATTAAATTACTTAACATGCTTACAAATAGTTCTCTGGAAACCACAACCAATGACACATAGCTGTGTTCTAATTTAGCTTAAAATGGCTACACTGCCTTTTAACTGAAAAGTATGGGAAATCCCAGAAGATCCAGAATCAGCAGCGAGTGGTGGAAAAAGTGAGGAAATTAGTGAATATCATCTTTTATACCAACACCGGGATTCTCTGAAGAAAAGGAGCACAGTGCAGTGCAAGGAACCGAAACCAAGCCTAAGGACTTCAGAGAGAAAGGCTCATTTGAGAGGAAATAAGATGGTTCACAAAGGAAGGGTTGGGGCGTGGCTGGAGAGCCTGGCTCAGAGACCAGCACAGACTGAGGGGTGTTGGATGGCCTGGTCACCGTCATGGTCACACTGGTCACGGCTGCAGCTCCCGCCCTCGCTCAGCAATGGATGCGGCCATCAGCATCGTGGGCTGATGGGCAGCGTGCAGCCCACCAGCACTGCCACAGGGGACACGTCACTTCCTCATCAAAGGTTCCTGTCTCTCTGTACGTGTGGGTGCTGAGTCGTTCAGTTGTGTCCCATTCTGTGTGACCCCTATGGACTGTAGCCCGCCAGGCTCCTCTGTCCATGGGATTCTCCAGCCGAGAATACTGGAGTGAGTTGCCATTTCCTCCTCCAGTTCCCTCTACATAGGAATTGAACCTGTGTCTCCTGCATTGGATTCTTCACCACTGAGCTGCCTGTCCCCATTCTCAAATTAAAATCCAGAATGGCAGCATCTAATGGGCCCTGCGTTCCCCGGCCCAGGGTGTGGGAGGAGGGTCATGTATTGAGGTTGGAACTCTGACATCCCCTAGGAGCCACACAAGTGGGCGCCCCAGAGACAAAGCCAGTTCAGACACTCAGCAGCCCCCCCAAATAAAACGTTAAAGCTGCAAACGTCCAGCACAGAAACCTAAAATCTTAGATTTGACTAGGCAGCTAAATCATTAAGATGGCTTCAGCAGCATCCGTCAGCCCGAGTTTCACAGGCTGCTCTGCGAGGGTTTTATCCTGACAGCGCTTCTGAGAGAGAACCAGGGTAACTGGAACTAGAGTGACGGGAGCCTTCAGAGTCATAAGTAATTAAAGTCACGGCTTTTACAGTGTGATACGAAACATATGTTCATGTGCTTCAGGCTGGGTGACTGCTCGTGAGGACACGGGCTTAACTAAGCTGGACATGTGTGTTGACCTGCAGCCACGTGGTCCTGCTTACCTCTACCCCCAGCGGGAGGTTATCCAAACAAACCAGCCAGCGAATCATCTGACAGGAAGCAAGGATGGAGGGCAAGAGCTGACCGGACACCCCCTGGACCATGCTTGCAGCTCAGCCCCGGGTCTGCACCTCCTGCTCTGAGGTTCCCCGTGTCACCCAGGAGCAGGACAGAAACGCAGGGTCTCAGGTCCATCCCAGAACAGATGAGTCAGAACTGGTGTTTCAAGTGCACATTCAAGTGCAGACAGGGATGGTCTGCCTGGCCTCTGGACCACCTGTTCTGCCCAGCTTGTTTCCAGAATTACTGTCCTGTCATCAGCAGGCGGACCCAGTCCAGGAATGCTTTCCCACTGGGCTCCCCGTCTCAGGCCCATGCCCTGCATGACAGATAGCCTCTGACCTAGGACATCTGGTTGTCTATCACCTTTCGACATTCAAGCCTGTGTCCACCGGGGAGATGGTGAGTATTAGGGACTCACACCATCCCTCCTCTTCTGTCCCCAGAGGTGCAGGGGAGAACAGCCATGAGGTCAGAGCAGCTCCTGCACCTTGTGGGAGGTCTTTCTGGTGAGTTGCAGACCCCAGGCAGCTGCCCACCCCCTCCACCTACCCACTTGGTAAACAACAACAGGAGGAGGGTAGCGGGGTGGGGTGGGGCCTCAGGTCAGTCCTTTGCAGGGAGCTCAGCTCAGCAGGAAGTGAAAGCGGGATGGAGAAGGACAGAGTTCCTTCTATGCTGGGGAGAGATTCCACTCTTTATTCCAGACCTTTGGGGAGGAAGTGAAAGAGGAAGTGGGAAGCAGGTCGCTGTGCGTGGCCCGAAGTGAGGGAGCTAAGGAAACCCCCTCTTCAGTGGGAGCCCCTGCCTCACTCCTCTGGATCACCCGCAGAGAGAGGGCAGAGCCAGCAGGCAAACAAGTGCACTCTGTCAACTACAAATTTGCCCTTGCCATTGCCATCCACCTCTACAAGGATTAAACCATGTGTTGCTGTAGCTGCTGAATTTCAACAACAGCCTGAAAGGAGATTGGTGTCCCAGGTGGTACTAGTGGTAAAGAATCTGCCAATTCAGAAGACTTGAGAGACCTGGGTTCGATCTCTGGTTTGGGAAGATCCCCTGGAGGAGGGCATGGCAACCCACTCCAGCATTCTTGCCTGGAGAATTCCATGGACAGAGGAAGCTGACAGGCTACAGTCCACGGGGTCGCAAAGAGTCAGACATGACTGAAGTGACTTAACACACATTACTGCAAGGAAATCAGGGTGGAGAGCAGAAATGAGGCACTCTATGCTCTGGGGGGAAAAGTGGCATAACAGGTCTCCAAATAGATACATTCAGGGGCTGATTTTATGAGCTCAATTCTTGTATCTCCTCATTAAAATCCTGCAAGCTGACGACTGCTCCTCATGACTACAGAAACATTTTGCAAAAAAATATGTGCTTGATTGCAAGTTCTCCCCCTTCACCAAAATCACATATATACTGACCCCTGCCTCTTTGGAGCAGTTTCTCGGAGCTGAGTTGCTGTCTCCTGGGCTGTATTCCTCATTTTGCCTCAAATAAAACCCAATCACGGCTCTCACATTGTGCATTTGTTGAAAGCTGACAACACAGGGAGTCTACTCAAAGCAGCAGAGATACAACGGCCCATGTCCTGACACGGCTGTGCCAGAGGCTGTGGGTTTAGCCGGGTCCCAGGCTCCCCAACACAGGAAGGCTCTTTCCCACACGGTCCAGACGCTGCTCCCACCCCATCCAGGCGAGTCCAGCCAGCCTGAGACGGTGGCCTCTCAGTCTGAGCGCAGAGTGTTGGCTGACAGTACTCCTTTATTCTATCCACTCTATTCTCACAAGGGGAAATTCAAATTCCGGAAAGGACAAAGCTCGCATTTATCCAGACCAGCTAATGAGGGAATGCCAGACCAAATGCTGAGAATTCACACTGCTTAGGAAGTCAGCCTTGAACCCAAAGGATCCACGATTGAGACCGGAAAGAGCCTTTTTTTCCCATCAATCACTTCTTGATTGTTACAAACCCCTTCAGCTATGCATGCCGACCAGTGATTTTACCCTTAACAGACATATTCTTGGCACTCACTTCTCCCTTCTTAAACCATCACCACCAAGACCCCCTGTGTGTGGCTGGTGGTGTATTTAGGTCTGCGGATCTTTGGGGCTTGACTGAATCTGACTAAGAAGCAAGGGTAAAGCCTTGGTAACATAAGCACCAGGAGACCCTTTGGGTGCCAACCAATAGCACAACCCCACGGTGTTCAGGGAATCTGCACCCAGGTTGGCAGAGCAACCTGCCTCACTCTCCCAGCTCCAGCTCTGGGGCTACGCCTGTGGGGCGCCAGCGTCACCCCCTCACTCCCTTCTGGCCCCTGCCTGGCCGATCCATCACTTTCCACGCCCTGCTGTCGCACACCAGCCTGCTTCCACGTCCATCGGGAAGAAGCACACTTGGTTCCTGTCCCCTTTCTGACTGTGTAAGTGTGAGGATGTGCTAAGCATCAATTCTTTGTGGATTTCAATATCTACAAATCACGGGAAGGGCCTCTCGGATTGGTGGAAAGTGAGGAAGCGTCAGGCGAGTGTATTCTCCTTGGGTCTGTCTCCTCACAACAAAGATTTGAAGTGACGGACGTTAAAGCCCTCGGCGCGTCGCAGCTCTCAGGTCTCGAACAGACCGTGTTATAGCTGTTAGACAAATCAGTGTTACAGCTCCGTGTTACAGCTTTATTTTATTTAGAAAATAGCAGGAGAATCCATCCTTCAGGCGTGAGGGCATGCCGACCCAAAGACACAAACCAGCGTGCAGGAGGGAGGGGGAGAGAGAGAGTCCTTTGGTGCCTCTTTTTATATGTTTTTCCTCCCCCTGGGCCCGCCCTATGTAAATTGGGCTAGCCAGGTGTGCTGTTTGTTCTACCTGAGGTCCTCACTCAGGTCCTGGGACCTTCTTTTGACCTTCCTTTGTTCTATTTTCGAAGGCTTTTCCCTTCCTTGTCTTTTACCCACCATCATTTTGGACTCCTGTTTCCTATTCTAATTACCTAACAGGAAGCACATAGAAAAGGACCTGGTAGCTCCTTCATTTTCCTGCCTTCACCCTGTTACTGCCGCTGCCCCCTTTCCCATGCTTGCCCCCTCCAGGTCGTCCCCATTTCCCATCACCATCCTGACAGCCTCGGGGTGAGAGGGAGTGACATTTCCTAAGAACTGTGGTGGGGATTTGAGGAAGAAACCCACACATGCGTAGGATGGCCCTTTCTGCCACGGCTTCTCAGCCTAGCATCACCATACACCTCCTGGACCCCTACCCAGCCAAGGGGATTGGGGTCAGCATGCCCAAGGACCAGAATAGGACTCCAACTAGTAACATACCAAGTCCAGACTCTACTGCTTACCGTACAACAGAATGATCAGTTGAGATCCGAGTGGTTGGGGATGGAATAGTGAACCAAAAGGAATAGGAAAGCCAGCAGACTGAGACGAGGGTGGATGAATGTTCCAAAGAACTACTTTGGGTCTGGATGCTGGTTTCTTCTATAGAACAAAGAAAGGGGCAGGTGAGGAGGTAAATAAAAAAGACCATGTGTGTGCGCGTGCTCAGTTCCTACGGACTGTAGCCTGCCAGGCTCCTCTGTCCATCGGAATCTCCAGGCAAGAACACTGGAGTGGGTTGCCATTTCCTCCTCCAGGGGAATCTTCCCCACCCAGGGATCAAATCTGCATCCCCTGCAGCTCCTGAGATGCAGGCAGATTCTTTTACCACTGAGTCACCGGGGAAGACCATAAAAAAGGCCATATGTATTTGTTGCTCAGTCGTGTTCGACTCTTTGTGACCCCATAGACTGTAGTCTGCCAGGTTCCCCTGTCCATGGGATTTCCCAAGCAAGAATACTGGAGTGGGTTGCCATTTCCTTCTCTGAAAAAAGACCATAAGTTGTTGCAAATGTTTCCTGGTCCAGTTGTGGATCTGGTCAGGAGGTTTCCTGGGAGCTAAAAAAAAAAAATGGGTGTTTTAGCTTAATGTTCAGGCCTGGGATGCAGGGTTCCAGGAGATGGACTGTTGGGTATACTTCAAGCTATAGGCAACATCCCTTTAGTGATTAATTTGTAGTGACCTATATGGGAAAAGAATCTAAAAAAGAGTAGATATATGTGTATGCATAACTGATTCACTTTGCTGAAAGTAACACAGCATTGTAAACCAATTATACTCCACAAAAAATTTTAAAAACTAATAATATTAATAGGCCTACACAGAGCCATTCTACCCTACTCTTGCATTCTTAGGGGTCAGGTTTGCTGGAGCAGTACTTTCTGGATAAAGTATTGTAATTTTAAAATGATTTAGTAGTGATTAGAAAATTAAGTATTTCAAAACATTTCTTAGAAAATTTCAGAATTTTTTTTAATCAATTCAATTTTGGTAGTTTTATGCAATTCCATTTTTACAGTCTATTTGAGGGAAACTTACAGTGATTCTTTGCCCAAAGAACAGAAGACTTGAAAACCTTACACCTGCTTTTCCACATGTTAACTTGCTTAGACAATCATATTGGATTTTAGTTTCTAAGTGTGCAGTTCAACCAAGTCTAGGAAGGTCAGAGAAGGACTCCGTTTCCAGGAAGAAGGCAGGACGGGGGTGGGACCAACCTCCCACTAGAAACAACAAAAACTACTGACTCAAAATCTTAATTTCTTAAAGCATCAAAGATTTGGCAAGATAACAAGAAACAAAAGCCCAAAATTGAAGAGGAGATGAGCTCTCTGAAAGTTAAGTGGTGCCCTTAGAGGTGTTTTGGGACTAAGGGCATTTGCCAACTTGGACAAACTTGAACTTTTAATTTCACAGGTGTGTGTTTATGTGTGCATATAAATCAGGCAAAAGCTCACAAGTGATACAGGTGTATGCATTGGCAGGGCCCAGGTGGAGAAGCAGATCCAGAAGGAGATGGCCACAAGTTTGGGGTGAGACTCTGGCGGCTACAAGACCAGGGGAGAAAGGCCTATTGGGATGGCTGGGCTGGAGCTGTGGCCCAGAACCCCCCACCCACCCCCAGGCAGTTCCTTCCTACTCAAGGAAGCTCAGTTCTGCTCTCATGTCTTTGGACCTGTTGCAGGAAGCTCACCTAGGTCACCCGGAATACTTGCCCCCTCCTTCAAGCAAACCTACTGGGACTGTTATCACACCCTAAAGAACCTTCACAACAACTTCAAATTAGGACTTGATTAACTGGGGATGCACAGAAGGTCACAGAGAAGACCCACCATCTATCTTTACAAACTTTCCCCTAATTCTGAAATCTTTCTAAATAAAAAGTCTCACATGCTGAGCTTTGAATTCCTCACCCAGACCGGAGGGTCCAAGCACCCAGACTGCTGGCCTGGCTGCACAATTCCATTCCCGAGTGCTCCTGAGTCCCTCGTGGCCCCTGGAGGACCCGACCTGCTGACCCCTGAGCAAATCTGCATGCACGGTCTCTCTGATGGGGCGCCAGGCCTCAGCCACGGAGCTTTTCACAACTGAAAAATGATTCACTCTTTCTTTGGGGAGAAGGAAAACAGTGCAGGCAGAAGCTCAGGTCCACATAAAAAGAAGGGAAGTGAAGGAGTCACCAAGGGAAAAATAAAACTTTTTTCCCATTTTTCTTTTTATTTTATTTCTCTCTCATCTTCCACACACTAACCTGAACCAGAGGAGCACACTGGACAAACAAATTATGATACAGTCTCCTCCCAAAGTAAAACTCTGTGCTTCACTTTTAGACTGCTGTTTTGTCGTGTTTGGGGCCCGTATCCCGAACTTCCCAAATAGCCCTGTTTTCTCTGTATTTCTTCTGCATCTTGCAAGCTGACCTGAGTCTTTCACACACAGGCATAAGACCACAGTGGCCATTGTTCTGGTCTTTGTGGTCATGGTGAATGAGCTGGTGCCCCCACTGTACTGGCCCAGGGAGCTTGGAACACCCGCCTCCCTGCCTCCACCCCGTGACTCTCACAGTCAAGCAGAGTCTCATATGGCAGGTGGCTGGCTAACACTTGTCCGTCTTTGCAAAAACTCCCTCTTCTTGGACAAGTTGGACGTGCTCCATCAGCGCCCCTGGCCTTGGAAGCCGTGTGGGGAGGAGGGAGGGCACCCCCTGGTCCCTCTTCATGTCACTGTCTCTGTCAGTTTCTACCCACCAGGAGCCTCCCTCTTGCACTGACCAAGACCAGCTCAGGGAGAAGCAGCTTTATTCTGTGAAGGCCCTTGGGTGCAGAAAGCGTGCTTCTGGAGGGCCAATAAGAAGCAGAGGGGGATGGGATTATGCTTTAACCATCAGCTGTTTTCAGATGAGTGTGTCTAGACCTGAACTCCTCGGCAGCCTTCCTTGTGCCTCAACCACAGAATCTGACCTCGCTGTAGGCTTCATTTCCCCAAATTCCTGAGACATGAAAAACAAGTGATACCAGGGACTGTTTTCAGTTTTACTTCTCTTTTTTCCAAGTCCCTGAAGGTTTTTCCTTTCACTGTCTCATTGAAAAGAATTAACTTCAGTTCTATAAGACTTAAGCTATAGGGACTCCCCTGGTGATCCAGTGATTAAGACTCCATGCTGATGGAGTCTTAATGCAGGGGGCCTGGGTTCAACCCCTGGTCAGGGAACTAGATCCCACATGCCACAACTAAGAGCTGGCATGCTGAAACAAAGACTGAAGATCCCAAATGGCACAACTAAGGCCAGGCACAGCCAAATAAATAAATAGAAATAAACATTGGAAAAAAAGACAAGCTATAGTGGGAGGAAACGGTGACATCATTTTCACAAAAACAAATCAGTTTTTTTTTAAGACAACTAATGCAGTTCATTCATTATTTTAGGTAGCACTCCTATTATTATGGTAATGGGCCAGGCAAGGGGAAAGGCACTGAACAAAACAGGAAAACCAAGCTTGCATTCCTATGAGTAGAGACAGAAAAGAAGGAAACTATATACCCACACATTCAGAAGGTACAATCAGAAAAATAAAGTAGGGAAGGAAGCTAGGAGGGTGAAGAAGTGGGAGGGGGTCACAATTTTAAACTGTGTGGTCGGGGAAGGTGTCCCCGAGGAGCTGATCCTGAAGTCACAGCCCCGACCACAGTGGGGAACTCTGTGAGGGCAGGAAAGAGAGGGGCAAAGCTCCTCGCAGTTTGGGGATGGGCAGTGTTGAGGGGTCTAGGGTCACCAAGTGGAAAGGCAATCGGATGGATTTGGAGGTAGGCTTCTGGTACCAGTGACTGATGCTGGTCACCAGCTCAGAGGTGTGAGCTTTGCCCACAGTTATCAGTGTTCTGACACCAGCTGCGTGTCCTTTAATTCAACTCAATCCTGACACTGTCTACGTGAAGTGTAAACTCCTACCAACTGACTCCCCCCACCCACTTCAGAAGCCAGTCCCAAGATTGATTCGGCCTCCAGTCCCTCTTCCTGCCCACCCCCAGGGTCGAGGGTGAGGGGTGAATCTGAAAGTTCCCACCCTCTAACCAGATGGTTGGATTCCCTGGAAAACAGCACCCAGCCTTGGGTGGGGGTCCAAACGTCCCCTCAGTTGCATAACGAAAGACACCTTTATGTTTCTTTCCTTAGGAAACTGCAAGAGTTTTAGAAGCTCTGTGCCAGGAACAGGATGGAGATCAAATATATGTTTTTATTAGAAGTTCCCTCCAATATCCGAAAGGAGAGCATCCTAGGAAAACTTTCATGGAAGAAATGGCCTAGGGTGAAGAAGTAGCTACCTTGAGACACATCTTGCTGACAGATGCACAAGACACATGGAGATCAGGCCCAGATGCTCACAGACATGGCTCACAGCTCTGATGACTGAAGCTGAGACAGTGATCGTAGTTCCAGGAAAGGAGCTGGTGGGGCCATTCCCTCTCCTGGGCTGCGCTGACCCTGTAAAGGCTCGGGGAGGGGAACAGAGGCTGAATGCAATTTTCACTTCTTGCCCCTTTATTTTGTAAAAATGAAAATCCTCTGTAGATTCCCTTCCGTTAGTGAAAACAGGTCTTTCCTAAAAGCGAGGTGGCGTTAAGGAAACTTTGGAAGGTGGGTATCACCATGCAAATCACACCATTGTAGGGTAAGGGAGTTAGAGAAGGTGAGGGTCAGAAAAAGAATGAGACCTGCACTTTACAGGAACAGATCACTTTTAGTGAGGCGAGAAGGGGCAGCAGTCAGATTAGTGAGTTGACTAAAGAAAAGAGTAAGTATATATAGGCATATATATGGAAAGCTACTGTCTTAAGGGGGCCTGTCCTTCTCCAAGGTTGTTTGGAGTAATCTCTTAAATGGCTGGGGCAAGGAATTTTGGAGATGGGCCAGAGGCTGGACTGGCTGGGAGCTGAGCGTAATCAATCTTAATGTCCTTTTTTTTTTCTTGGGGGGGGGGGGGGGCGGGTCAGTGAGAGAGTTCTTTGTTTTCCATAGAATCGTGGGAAGGACCTGGAGGGGAGTTTTAACTCCAGGCAATTTTGAGCCATGTAACTTTCCTTCAACCATCAGGGGTTGAGATGGCGGATCTGTGTAGGAGACATGGCGTGAGAGTCTTGGGCGTGGAGGATATTACAGCCAAGAACAACGGGGGCCTCGAGGGAAGGTGCACTCAGTGGGGCTGGAGGCATAGGGCCCTGACTGAGGCTGGCGGAAAGGCTGGACCAGGGAATTCTCCAGACTTAGACCAGGAAAAACAGGGCACCCTCCAGCTTTCTTGGGGTTCACAAGCGAATCAAGACCACACTGCTCCTTCTGCAGCCGTGGCCACGTGCCTGGTGAGAGGCCCAGGCAGAACCCAGAGCACCGGCCTCTGGGCCTTCCCGAAACCGTGATGGTTTGCATCACTCGGTGTTGAAATTCCTGTTTACAAGCTTTTCTCCTCAGGCCAGGACATCTGGAGGGCAGGAGCCGAGCTTTTCCATCTTTAAGTCAGTCTCTGACATCTTGTGTTCTACCAATGTTCTCTAAGTCGAAGAGTGAATAAACAGCATAGATATGGGACTGGTCATATTTTTCTTGGAAGATAACTAAATCCAAGACCGGACCACCACAATGCGATCCAGGTAGAAAGGCTGTAGTCTGGGGACAGAATTGCCGGAAAGGTGGTACCACCGAGGGTCTCAGCCCAGCAAAGTGGCATCGAGGCCACCTGGGCTTGTAAATAGTCCCAAACCAAGTAAAACACAGAACGCTGCTTCTGATCTGACTTGACCACTGACTTTCTCTTTGTTACTTTGACCTAACTGAGTCAGGCACAGCTTTCCGGAGAACTCCTTGGCAATCTGTAGCCAAAAAAAATCTTTGTAGCTTTTGACCCAATAATTCCAATTCCAGGAAGAAAACAATCCACACCAAGGGACTTCCCTGGCAGTCCAGTGGCTAAGACTTCGCCTTCCAATGCATCAGATGCAGGTTCAATCCCTGGTTAGGGAGCTAAGATTCCACATGTTTCATGGCCCCAAAAGAAAAACATGAAACAGAAGCAGTATTGTAAGAAATTCAATAAAGACTTTAAACAAACAAGCAAAAAAACAAAATACACACTAAGACTTTTTCCTATCACAATCTGTATCACAGTATTATTCATGACAGAAAAAAAAAAGGTGGGAACAACTTAAACATCTCGAATTAGAGAAAAAAATTAAACTATGGAAAGGCAAGTTGAATAGGGAGCATAACAGAGCTTTTGAAGATGAGTAACTTCATGAAAAAGAATCATGACATAATGACAGGCAGAAACGTGGCAGGAATAAGTCACTGCATGACCTTAGTGAGGTAAAGAACCACCATCTGTATGCATGTCCACACAGGTACAACCATGGGTACCTTTTCCCATTCTTTTCCCTCTACACTTTTCTTTGTTTTTATAAAAAACATATTTTACTAATTTGATTTTTTAAAAAAGAACAAGAAATTTTATTTTCAGATACAGGGAAGCATTGGGAACATCTACTCTTGGTCTTTTAAAATCAGGTTTTCCTTTAGTGGTGGTGGCATCTTTTTTTTTTTTTCAAAAATTAAAATCAGTTTTGGGGCTAGGGCAAGAAAGGGAAGCGGGGAGCAGGAAGGGAGGAAAGGGGAAGGAAGTTGTCTCAGGTTGCAAAGAGAAGCTGCAGCAAACATTCTGGGTAACCAAAAGCTGATGTCCTGGTCACTGTAGCTGTGCCTGCAATCAGGGGCCCGAGATGCTCCTGAGACTCTTCTGGAGGGTTCTGGTGGCAGTCAAGTGGTGACTTATAAATATACAACTTAAACAGCAAGGGATGATCTCAGAAACTGAGTGGAAAAAAGCCACATCGATAAGTTCACATATTGTAGAAGTCCAGTCAATGAATTGCCAGAATAGATAAAATTAACCTACAGTTAAGTGTTAGTTGCTCAGTCATGTCTGACTCTTTGCAATGCTATGGACTGTAGCCCACCAGGCTTCTCTGTCCATGGGATTCTCCAGGCAAGAATACTGGAGTGGGTAGCCATTCACTTCTCCAGGGGATCTTCCGATCCAGGGATCTAACCTGGGCCTCTTGCATTGCAGGCGGATTCTTTACCATCTGAGTCACCAGGGAAGCCCTTAATTTTTATATACTTAGTTTCTACATAAAATTAATCTATATACCTTAAAAAAAATCAGTGAAGCGTTGTCTCTGGGGGTGGGGGCCCAAAGTGACTGGGAAGCGGGGTGAGATGACTTTCTGGGGTAATGGTCATTTTTCTTAGCTGCTAGGGGTGAGCGTTACAGGCACCTTTCAAAATCAAGTGAATGTTCACTTCGGATTTGTACATTTCACAATCGGTAAATTTTACAACAAATGAAGAAGTTATAAGCAAACATCAAGGTCTAGTTAATGCTCTGCATGTGTAAGTATTTGGCTGTGAAATGCACGGATGTCGACAACTCCTTTTGAAATGCATTTAAAAAGATGGGTTGATGGCTGAAGAGAAAGAGGGACAGGTAGACAGACACGTGATAAAATAACTAAAGTACAGTATGAGTGGCAGAATCTAGGTGGTGAGTGTATAGGTGTTTTGATAAGATCCTTCTAACTTGGTTGCCTGTTTGAAAATTTCCACAATGAAATGTCAGGGGAAATGCATCCCCCTCCTCCTTCCTGCACCCACCCTTCTTCTCTGCTTCTCTCTTTCTTCATCTCCCTTTTCTGGTTCTCCCTCATCTCACAAGCCCCAACTTGGCAAGAGTATTTTCACCATGTTCCAGGCAAGACCTGGGGTTGGACAGAGCAGCAGCCTGTCTGGTTTCTAGTGTGAAAGAAATTATTCTAACACTTGTCCTCTGGGGCAGGGAGTGCCAGGCCCAGCATTCAGGGAGCCAGCTTTAACAGGGCCACCCCACTGCAGATGGCTGAAGGAATGAGATTTCAAGGCTGCACAAACACCCAGAGGAAGTCGAGCAGTGATCACATTGTGGATCTGGAAAGGAAATGCTTACCACTCGGAGGTGCTAAGGGGATTGCTCAATCAGGCTCGGAGCCATGCTGTTTTCCTCATGGTTGGACTGAGGCCCAGAGAGATGGAGGAGAAGCGGGGAGGGGGGCAGATGATGCACAAGCTGCCCCTCCCCCACCCCGGACATCCTCTCCCTGCCCCTAACACCCTGGCTGTGCTGCTTCACACACACACACACACACACACACACACACACACACACACACACACACACGCTCAGGAGCAGCCCTGGTAAATGTGCAGCTTGAAAGGATAAATGGTAACTGACAACACAAGGCGAGGAGGGCCATTTATATGTGGACCTGAGCACAAGTTTTGAGAGGACTCTCTTCTCCCACATTAAGGACAGGTCAGCCTCAGGCTGCTGGGCTTGCTCTGGCCTCTTCTATGGGGGCTGTTGGCAGCCGTCATCCTGAGCATCCTGGTGACCTGTTGCTGTGGCATCAACCCCTAGCAGAGTCCTAAATACTTTGCCCACATTGGCACATGTCTAGAAGCATCCCTGAGTCTCCCGGAGTGTTAGGGTGGGAAGGGGGCACTGTGGGGAGGTGTGTGTAAGGGACGCCAGAGCTCCACCCCAGAGAACCCTGTGCCTCCCATAAGAGAGGTTCCCAATCTTTCCATGATAAGATGCCACAAAACCCAGGGCTTGCTCAGTCCAAGCTACCTCTGTGGTGGTGGTGGTTTTAGCCGCTAAGTCGTGTCTGACTTTTTTTGACCCCATGAACTGTAGCCCGCCAGCCTTCTCTGTCCATGGAGTTTTTCAGGCAAGAATACTGGAGTGGGTTGTCATTTCCTCCTCCAGGGGATCTAACCAACCCAGGAGTCCAACCCGGGTTTCCTATTTGGCAGGCAGATTCTTTACCACCTGGCAAGCCCACTCTTTGGACACCAAGTTTTAATTATTCAAAGCCCCAGTGCTGAGAATTTCAACTCTTAGCTACTTGATGTGGCCACTTACACTTTGGGGAAATGTTTTATGCACTTGGTCATTTATTTGTTAAAGTATTACTTCGTATCCACTTATGATTGCTTACTAATTTCAGAGAACTTCTGTCACTCTCTCGCCTTAATTCCTCGCTGCTAACTCAGATCATGAGATCAGCAGTCACACACACAGCTTTGTGGAAACACGATTGGTTTGTTCTTCACCCAACAGAAGGACACACACTCATCTCCTGTGCAGACATGCGTCCCTCCACGCTGCACTTTCTGGTTGGGTGCCAGAACTCCCTACCTCAACTTCAGTTCACTCTTTCTCTCTGGGTTCCTGCTTTATCCCAGGAGCCACAGGTCACAGAACCCAAGCCATGGACTGCTCATTTTTTAAAAAAATTTTTGGAGGATTATTGCTTTACAATGTTGTATAAGTTTCTGCTGTACAACAAATTGAACCTTCTATATGCATACATATGTCCCCTCTCTCTTGGACTTCCCTCCACTCCTCCTGTCCCACTCCTCTCGGTCATCCAGAGCACTGAGCTGACCTCCCTGTGCTATATAGCAGCTTCCCACTAGCTATCTAATTTACACTTGGTAGTGTATATATCTCAATGCTACTCTCAACTCATCCCACCCTCCCCTTTGGCCTCTGTGTCCACAAGTCCATTTTCTACATCTGGGTCTCTATTCTTGCCCTGGAACTAGGTTCATCTGTACCATTTTTCTAGATTCCATAAGTATGTTGGTTGCTCAGTCGTGTCTGACTCTTTGTAATACCATGGACTGCCAGGCTCTTCTGTCCATGGGATTCTCCAGGCAAGAATATTGGAGTGGGTAACCAGTCCCTTCTCCAGAGGATCTTCCTGACCCAGGGATCAAGCCCAGGTCTCCTGCATTGCAGGCAGATTCTTTACATCAGCGCCACCAGGGAAGACCTAGATTCTATATGCATGAGTTAGTATATTTGCTTTTCTCTTTCTGACTTACTTCACTCTGTGTGACAGACCCTAGGTCCATCTATGACTCTACAAATGACCCAATTTCTTTCCTTTTTATGACTGAGTAGTATTCCATTGAATATATGTACCACATCTTCTTTATCCACTCATCTGTTGGATGCTTAGTTTATTTCCATGTCCCAGCTATTGTAAATAGCGCTGCAAGGAACATTGGGATTGGGATCCACCTGTCCTTTTAATTATAGTTTTCTCAGGATATATGCCCAGTAGTGGGATTGTTGGGTCATACTGCAGTTCTAATTTTAGTTTTTTAAGGAACCTTCATACTGTTCTTCACATTGGTCATTTCAATTTACATTCCCACTGACAGTGTAAGAGCGATGGGTGCTCTGTCATCTTTACTCATGCTTATACATCCCACCAAAGCCTGCCTATGTCTGTGTTCCTGACCCCCAGTCCCTATGGTTAACAAAGTGGCCGGCCTCGCCAGACTTCTGACATTTTCCAAGGTCACCCTTACAGCTAGAGGAGAAGCCCAGTCTTCCCTGCCTCATCAGACTGTCCTGAAGGCCACTCTGGCAGTTCTGTGGGCACCCCTTCCTGGGATAAGAGATGTCTCTGTATCAAAATGCCTATCACCAATGTAACTGACCTCCAGCCACACAGGTCAGCATTCAGGCTGCCCCAACACATTCACACCCACCATCGTGCTCCCCTATTCTCTACTGCCCCACACCTCCTCCCTGACGACACAGATGGAGGACCCTGCCCGTCTCTACCCAGCACACCTCCTGAGGCTGCAGGCCCAGCTGCCTGCAAGGTGGGAAACCCTGGTGAGGACCAGTTCCTGCCCTTCAAAGACAGTCACCCTGCTTAGAAGCGTGGGCCATGGCGGCCCACTCTCCGCTTGGTGGAGCTCCCCTATCATCTAGTTCACTGAGAAAGCACCTCCTCTCTCTTACTGCACTGCAAAGGCAACCCTTCTTCACTTAGTGGGCGCCATAACTTTTCCAGAGGCTCCTGGGCTTCCCAGGTGGTGCAGGGATAAAGAATCTGCCTGCAGTGCGGGAGATCTGGGTTCGATCCTGGGTCGGGAAGATCCCCTGGAGAAGGGAACTGCAACTGGCTCTGGTATTCTTGCCTGGAAAATTCCATGGACAGAGGAGCCTGGCGGACTATAGTCCATGGAGTTGCAAAGAGTCAGACACAACTGAGCATACATACACATACACCTGAGTCAGAGCACAGAGCGATGGGGAGGGGGCAGAAGACACCACCCCTAAACGTGCCGCCATGACAGGTGGAGTATTTTGAACTGAAGGAATCAAGATCCAGCAGCCTCAGGAAAAGCTGTTACCTCCTCTGAATTGCCAAAAGGAATTTAGATACCAGAGAGACACTACCAGAGAGACATATTTATTTGAAAGAGCAATCTGTGCCGTAGGGCTGACATCTGATCCCCAAGCACCTGCTCATCTCATCTTTCCATGAGTCACCCCTGCTCTGCTTGAAGTCCCAGCCCCCCATTCCTTTCCTTAGGTCAGGGTGGCTTATAAGCTTCAACTGCCTGACTGCCTTTGTGTCTTTCCTTTATGGGGTTTCTAAATGTATACAGTTAAATGTATTTTTCTCTTGTTAATCTGTCTTATGGCAATTTAATTATTAGACCAGCCAAAGAACCTAGAAAGGTATAAGGAAAAATTTCCCGCTGCCTACAGTTATAACTGGGCCTCAAGGCAACAGGGTCTCAGAAATACTGAACACAAATATTCACTGTTGACATCGCTCTGGATTTCATGCCAGATTCCTGCTGGTCCAGCCCTAAGGCCACAGTGGCTGTGGGCTGATACTCACTGACCATTGCCTTGACCACTCCTGGGAGAGTCCTCCTCTGGATGTGTGCCAGGGGCCCAGAGGCCACCTAGTATTTCTGCCACTATCTCTTTAGGTCATTGGTCACTGGGTCAGCTTCAGACACACAGGGTACAGGTAAGAGAACAGCCTTCCCCTCCACTCCCAGGGCCATTCTCCAGCCTGGATCTGCACGGTCCTGGACAAAAGGATCTGGCAGCCCAGTCAATACCCAACTGACCACATCCTCTCAGTCTGGGGAGAAACAGAACCAACCATTAGGTTAACACAGTAGAGGAGGCTCAAAAATTGCTTGTATATGTTGAGATAATTTGGATATATTGGGTTAAATTTAAAGTATTGTTTTTATAAGTCTGTATACTCAAAACCCAGAGGAACACACTGTATGAGGTCATTTGTGAAAAGTTCAAGAACAGGCAAGGCCTCAGTCCACAGAGACAGGGGTGTACATCATCCAAGCCCAGGGGTGAGCAAGAGATTGACCACAGAGAGGCAGGAGGAAACATTCAGGCTAATGGGAGTGTTCTAGAGCTTGGAGGGGCGGTAATATCAATGTATGCATTTGCTAAAGTTCCTGTCTGGACACATAATATAAGGCATTTATTGTGCGTGCGTCATACCTCATTCAAGTTGATTTTTAAGAATCAAGCAAGTTTTCCAAGCAGTGGACAGAGGACCAGAGCCACAGATGTGCCTCTCTGCGGAGAGATGTGAGAGCAGCCCCCAGGCTTTTATCCATTCCCTCAGGGGCTGTTCTTCCCACACCCACGAGGTAGGGGTCCCCCCACCCATGGTTTAGGGTGCACCCAGTTGTCAGGGTGAGATTCTGAGTCACATCCCTTCCTTGCTTAAACACCAGCAGTCTCTTGTCTCTAGAGCAGGATGGCCCAGTCTCACCCCAGGGCCTTTGCACTGGCTCTTCCTCTGCCTGAAGTGCTCTTCCTCTGTGTCAGCAAGACTTCTTGCCCTTTAGGTAGGTTTCAGCCCAAATGTCTGTCCTCTCAGAGGCCTCCCTGACCAGTGTCCAGAGGTACCCATGTCTATTTCACCCTTCACTTCCAACACACCCCCCCATCACCCCTTGATCTTAATCACTGATCACTGACCCCACCCCACCCCTCCAAAGCTGGGCCAGGCAAGACCACAGTTCCTCTGGGAGACAGGGCCTACTGGCCTTGACACCTGCTCCAAGGGTAAAATGTACACACACAGAAGAGTGTAAAAGTTGTCATTCACAACTGCTTGTATATGTTGAAATAACATTTTGGATATACTGAGTTAAATCAAAAGCGTTGTTATTATACATTTTTTCTTTTTACATTTAAAAAATTTGTTCATTTATTTTAATTGGAGGCTAATTACTTTACAATATTGTGGTGGTTTTTGCCATACACTGACACGAATCAGCCATGGGTGTACATGTGTCCCCCAGCCTGAACACCCCTTCCACCTCCCTCCCCATCCCATCTCTTAGGGTTGTCCCAGTGCACCGGCTTTGAGTGCCCTGTTTCATGCATCAGACTTGGACTGGCGATCTATTTCACATATGGTAATGTACATGTTTCAGTGCTATTCTCTCAAATCATCCCACCATCTCCTTCTCCTCCTACGAGTCCAAAAGTCTGTGTTTTATATCTGTGTCTCTTTTGCTGTCTCGCATATAGGGTCGTCATTACCATCTTACACTTTTTAATGTGTCTCCTAGAAAATGTAGTTATGCACAGGTTCTCATTACCTCTCGGTCAAGCAGGGGCTCTCTACAGGCCCCAGACACCCTGGCCAGGGAGAAGCCCCAGCAAGGCGTGCGACTGAATAAGTAAACGAGTTGTGAGAAAGAGAACCCGATGAGCTTCTGTGGCGAAGAACTTCCCCGGGACAGGGCGCATCCGAGGTTTTCCTCCCTCTGCCTCGGAAACCTCAGCAGTGCTCTCAGTGGACTCCTAGAGGCGGAGCAGGCGCCCGGACGGCCAGGAGGCCGAGACGCCTTCTCAGACCAGGAGACAGAGCTCGGCGCACAGGTTTCGCTGGCCCGGAGCGGGGACACCCTCTGAAAGACCGCGGTGAGCCGGCTCGAGGAGCGCCGGGGCACAAGATCTGGACCGGGACAGGCTGGGGGCGGATGGGGACCACGGGAGGAGGACTGGGCTGGGCCGGAGCGCTGGGCTGGGAAAGAGCTCTGGGCTAGCAAGGAGCGGGCAGGGTAGCGCAGATGGAGAGTCCCGGAGCGCTGGGGCTAGGGCGGAGGACGTGGGCGGGGCAACTGGGCGGAAGAGGCGGGGCCAAGTGGGAGGGGCGGGCGCGGTCCACCACGGCCCGGCCATAAAGGCGGCGCGGGCCGCGATGCGGTGCTTGGACCCGCGGATCGCCACTCGGCTGCAGTCTGTTTGCATCCAAGAGACCATGGTGGGCTCCCCGCGCTCCCCGCTGCTCCTGCTGGCCGCCCTGATCGTCGCCCTGGCCCTGGCCGTGAGCCCCGCGGCCGCGCAGGGCCCTAGAAAGGGTCGCCTGCTGGGCGGCCTGATGGAGGCGGACGTCAACGAGGAGGGCGTGCAGGAGGCACTGTCCTTTGCGGTCAGCGAGTTCAACAAGCGGAGCAACGACGCTTACCAGAGCCGCGCGATGCGCGTGGTGCGCGCCCGCAAGCAGGTGCGTCCGGCGGGGCAGGGTGCGGAGACCAGGGGCCCCAAGTCAGGCCGCAGGGTAGGGGCGCGGGGACTCTGCCGCCCAGCAACACCAGAGCCCGGCCCCCGGGAGGGCGAGGCCTGCGCACAGTCCCCAGCCCTGCCCGGGGGCCCCCGAGCTCGCGCGGGAGGGCAGCCCCCAGTCCCCAGAGGCCCCGGGAATCGCCAAGGATGCAGTTGCGCTTCTCACCCGGGCGCGGCCCGGGACTTTCCCGGCGCCTGCAGCCCTTCGCGGGACTGGCCAGCTTGTTAGGTAGGCGCAGGGGTCACTGGGTCCCGAGGCTCATCGTGAGCTGTCAACTAAATGACCACAGAGGAAGGAAAACTCACACCTGATTGCCCTCCTGCTGCCCAGTGAGTGATTCTTTAAGCACCTTTTCCTTTTAGCTTTTTATTTTGACACAATTTCAGACTTACAGAGCAGTTTCAGAAACAGTACCTAGCATAGAATCACTGTAGATTCTTCGCCCAGATGCCTTAAGTGTTGAAAAGTTGCGGTATTTGCTTGATCCACTTCTTCCCCACGTACCTGTGTGTAGGGATGTACATATATGCATTTGTTTTCTGAAATTTTTGAAGGTGAACACTTATGTGTATATTTCGTAAAAACAGGCATTTTCTTTCCATAACCACAATTTTGAAAATCAGGTATCAACCCTGATGCTTTGATACACAGGTCTTATTCAGATGTCACTTCCAGTCCCACTGTGTCCATTACAGCCAAGAATATTCCCGGGCCCCCCACCTCAGCCACTGGTCTCCTTTACTCTGGGGCAGCCACCTGTCTGTCTCATGACCTTGGCATTGGTTCTGAAGTGTCTGGCCAGCCATGGCTGAAACAGTCACCAGGTCTAGGTTTGGCCTGATGTTTCCTCGAACTGAGCCTTGAGTCACACAGAAGAGGCGAGTTCCTCTGAGCTTCCTCTCCGCAGGTGCCACTGAACACACCTGGCCTCCCTGTGGTGCTCTCATCATTGCTCAGTAACCTGGCGGTCAGACACGCCAAACACCCTCCTTGCAGGGGGCATGGCTGCTTTCCAGAGAAGCCGGAGATTATCAGCAAACAGATGAGTTCATGAGTGGGCCCTGTGGTCTCAGGTGTGTCCCACGGCAGGGGGCCTGGCCTAAGAAAACAAGCTCGTGGACTGTGGCTCATCCACACATCATATCCATAGGATCAGCCTCTGGGCTGTGACGTCACACCCCCACCCTGAGATGGGCACACCGTTGCTGACAGCCTGACCTCTACCTGGGGTTCTGGCCAGAGAGGAGCCTATTGTCAGAGTTGGGAAGAGGGCACAAGGGAGAATTAGGAAGGGCTACAGGGCTTTGCACTGGTCCTTGAAAGAAGGCTAGAGGTGAGACCTTCTGGCCTACGTCCCCTTGGAGAGCGGGATGCAGTCACACAAGCAGCGGAAGTGTGGTCCTGCCTGCCAGCCTCAGGGCTTCCTGCTACCTTCTCCTGAAACCACAGGAGATGGGTCAGGGCCACAGCCATCTCTTCTCCCATGGCAGTGGGCTGGTGCCGTTCCCTTTGAATGGGGCTGCTCTCCCCACTTGTCGGGTCCCCTCCAGCCTGCTCCTCTCCAGGGTGATACTAGCTCCTTGGCCATATGGGAAAGTGACAGCAGAAAGGGATCATGGTTCCACCAGGTGGGATTGAAGCTGGGTCCCTGCCAGCTTGCTTCTGCAAGTTCTAATCAGGCATGTCTCGAGTGCCCATGTGAGGTTGGAGTTCACATCTCTCCTGTAACCTCAAGTGTAAAAGATGCAGAGGACGTGACATGCTGTCAGAAGTCACACTTGAGAGGAAGGCATGCCAGGCAGTCTGAACATCCGTGAATGTGAAGCTCTTGGTTCTCCCTCTTTGAGGGGGAGTGAATAAACCTGGACTACATACAAGGAATGGGATGCCATGGGCTCCACACTGGGGACTGAAGTTCCACTAAAGTGGCATCACCAGGCAGCAGCCTTCCTGTGGGTGCGGTGTGGGCTATGGCCGCACCTTGTGCTCAGTCCCCGCCCTGGCCCGGGGCGCTGGCTGGTTGCTTGTCGGCACCCTGGCTAGCTCCTCAAAGCTGTGCCTTTTGTTCCTGGACCTGGTTAGCATGTTGGCCTGTGGATTCCCCTTTCTGGGTCCCTGTGGGAGACGCCTGGTTGGAGCAGCTGGTAAAGAAGTTCCAGGGAGGGCCTGGGATACAGGGGCTGTCGGGAGGCCACTGTGCTTCCAGGGCGTGGCCCTGGCAACTTGTGACCATGGACTTGGGGTGTGGTGGGAGGAAGGTAACCACGTGTGTGTGTGTGTGTGTGTGCATGTGCATGTTTGCGGTCACAGGGTGTGCTAAGTGTGTCTGCTCTCCCCATGTCCAGGTCGTGTCGGGAATGAACTACTTCTTGGACGTGGAACTTGGCCGGACTACATGTACCAAGTCCCAGGCCAACTTAGACAACTGTCCCTTCCATGACCAGCCGCACCTGAAGAGGGTATGTGCCTGCTGGGGGCAGGGATGGGGGTGCCCTTGGGGATATGTCACAGCTGCGGCTGGGGGTGTGATGGGGAAGGATGCATGTATGCACATGACGGCTGTGTGTCTATAGGGGGTTTCCACTGGGGAATTGGGGCACCATGTGCTTTGGGGGTTGTTGCCTGCTGGATGGAGGACACAGCTGCGGGTGTTTGCTAGGGAGCAAGAAGGAGCCCTTTAATCCCATCCATGTCCCCCACCACTACCCCAGACAGATTAGAAGGCTTTAGAGGCTTGTAAGGGTCTCCCAGGTGGCACCAGTGGAAAAGAACCCACCTGCCAATGCAGGAGACATAAGAGACGGGGGTTTGGTCCATGGGTCAGAAGATGCCCTCGAGAAGAACATGGCAGCCCACTCCAGTATTCTTGCCCGGAGAATCCCAGGACAGGAGAGCCTGGCGGGCTACAATCCATAGGGTCGCAACGAGTTGGACACAACTGAAGTGACTTAACACGTACTTACGCAGAGACCTGAACCATGCTGAAACCTGAGATGCTACCCACTCACCAAAGCCCAGGCGCTACCGGGGGCTTGGCTGGTTCTCGGGGGTCTTGGCCTCAAGGAGAGCTGCACTCTTTGGTTACCCTTCCTAGCCCCCACCTCTGCGGGGGTTTCCTGGACCTGTATCCCAGCCCCTGGGTCCTCCCTCTGGACCTGTCTCAGTGCCAGTGCTCTGGGGGAGAGGGGTTGGGGGGTGCACCTCAGTCTTTAACTGTAACCCTGACCCACTGTTCCCCTCTTTTCTTTCACAGGAAAAGCTGTGCTCCTTCCAGGTTTATGTCGTCCCATGGATGAACACCATCAACCTGGTGAAGTTTAGCTGCCAGGATTAATAGGGGATTGGGTGTCAGGCAGGCCACTGACCGCCTCTCACTCACGCCCCTGCAGAGTGCCCACACCTGCGGTGGGTGACTGCCTACTGAAACCGTGCCCGCCCCATACTGCCCCCGCAGACACAGGCTCCTTGGGCATTGTCTGATCTGCCGGGGGCTCTAATTCATGTCTTTCTCCTAATTGCTTTCCAAATGCACGGTGCTCTGCTATTTTACTCAATAAAAAAGTAACAGCAGCTACTCATTGAGTTGCTTACTGTCTCAGAAGGTTGAGAAGCAAGGGTTGATGCTATTACTTTCCCCCTCTCACTGGCTTTGAGGGCAGGCAGGGGACGGGGAGTGGGCATGGCTGGGAGCTGGACCTTCAGCTTTGGTGACTCCTGATGGTCAGACAGGGGAGAGCAGGGGACCTGAGCTGCTGACCCCAGAGACTTGGCTGCTTTGTTTGTAAAATGTCGGACCATGCGCTGGGGCTGGACAGGAGGGCCGGGGAGTGTGATGGAGCCCGAGGCGTGGGCCACCCTCTGAGGAGCTGCGTGTGTGCTGAGCTGATCAGATGGCTGGGATGACTCACTGGTCATGTTCCCTGGAAGCAAAATAAGAAATGGCTTATGTCATCCTCTTTCCACAAACAACTCTGGGCACCTACCAAAAGACAAAGACTAAAAATATGTGTAACTGATGGAAATGGGGCGGGGGGAGTACCCATCAGAATCAAGGTCAGTCAAGGTCAGAATTGGGAGTGAACTAGGAGAGGTTCCTGGGTACGTTTCAGGAGCTGTGGAATCTATAGGGATTTTACTCATTCACACCCCTCCCGCCCTTCTCTGGGCTCCCAGGTGAAACGAGTCTTAGCACAGCTTGCCACGGAAGGCATGTAGAACTTAAGACACACAGTGGACTTTCTTCTTTTCCTAAGGAATGTTTAATCGATAGGAGATGTCATCTGTCAGTGTCACCATCACTGGGTGGCAGAGTGGATATTTAGTGCCCCCAGCTGGGAATGGTCCAGTCCTGCTCCCCGCCCTTATGTTGACCGTTCACCCCAAGGGTGATGCTTCTTCACAAGCTGCCCTTGCAGAGGCTGTTCCCAGATGCCCGCCACACTCAGGGCAGCCCTCCTGTTGTGCCATGCTATCCCCAGAAGGCAAAGTGACAAACAGGACTCACACAGATGGCTCTAAGGCCAGCACCCTAGGTGCCATGGTGCACCTACTGAACTAGAACTGGGATGTCAGGAAGAGGGTGGGGACTGTTCCCTCCCACCTGCCGCTTCCTGACTCACAGGGCCCCGAGGGCCTCCCCTGTCTCTATCTTCATGTAGTGCATAGCAGAGCTTTCTCACCCCAGATGGGACCTAACAAAAGGGCTTTGGAATTCGAGGAGTGAAAGGTTGCCCACAGGCCTTGCACTGGCCAGATCTGGACTTGGGGCTGGCCCCTACAGGGAGTCAAGGGACTTGTGGACATGGAAGGGAAGGCTGGGGCAGTCTCCCTGCAGAGGCTCTCCTGGGCGGAAAATCTTGACTTTCCACAAGTCAGCCAGCATCCAGGCTGACTTCCCATAAAGTCATCCCTTTGTGATGCTTCCAATGCCCTGTTCCTGTGGAAGTCAGGGCGGTTGGGTCGGGGTGTGCTTCGCTTGGCTCACCTGTCTTCACCCAGTCCCCTGTTGTGCAACCCACACCTCAGGGTTCAGGTTAGCACCACTCCAAGTCCCCAGGGAGCAGGCGGGACTGTCGGTGGGGTGACCGAGAAGGCTTGCTGATCAGGAGGCCACCCAGACCACTGTGTCTGGCGAGGAAATGCAGCTCCTGCAACATTCATCTGCATGGTTGTACTTTTAGGCTTATTTATTTTAAACATAATTAAAAGTGTGGTTAAAAAGCAGGATTCAACTGAGTGAATTTGAAGGTCTTGATTTCACCCAAGGGCTCATGAATGTGGTAGCATCTCATGGAGAGACCTAAGGGCATGCAGAGGAGTCCTAGAACACAGAAGCTTCTATAGAGAGGAGAATGGGCAAGGAACTCAGCAAAAAATAGTGTGTGTGGGGGGGGGGGGCAGTATTTTGGGCCCAGATGCCAGGAAAGGGAGCAGGGAGGACATAGGTTTTACCGTGTGGGTTGCCTCTTCTTCCTCTGGACCTCCCACGCAACAGGTGACCTCATGGTGCTGAGCAGAAAATCCCATGTTGTTGATTAAAGTGACATTTCTGAGGAAGGTGAGACTACAATTACGTGAGATGTTAAATCTAAATTTTGTATCCTGGGGTTTAGCACACGTGACGCCATTTGGGGACTGTGGGTTTTCTCTTTGTGTGTAATTTAAGTGAAAGTCTTCATATAAATAGATTTAGCCCAGTGCCTGGCTCTGGACGAACGCTCATTGATTTGTCTATATTTTGCAGTCTTTTGACATGCTGATACTCTTTGCGTTGAGAAGTGGGATCTGGAATCCATCTCTTGACTCTGGATGGGCTTGTTATTCCTTCCACCAAAAACTGCAGAGGAAGTGGCCCTATGACCTCTGGGCTGCAGAGAAACTTTCTTCCCTGAGTTCCCTTAGACACTTGCCCTGGGGAGAGCCATGAGAAGATTCTCAGAGGGGCTTGCAGCCAAAGCTGACATCACCTGCTGCCAGGTACCTGGGTCACCATGGATGTCCAGCCCGTCTGGACTCACCAGGGACTGCAGCTCTGACTGTCACCTGACTGCAGTCCCACAAGAGCCCCAAGCAAGAGAAAATGGCTGGACTGCACCTCCCAGTGTTTGAGCGATTTGTCACATGCAGTGGGTCTGGGGCTGGTGCCTGTGGGCACTGGCACAGAAGGGGTGATGCCCAGGGAAGCTGGGTGAATGTTCCACTGGCCATGTGACCTCCCAGCTCCCTGCTGTGCTGAGCTGAAGGTGTTCGGGGTGGTGGGGAGGGACCAGGTGTCAGGGAATGTTTGACGGGAGGATTCCTACGTGCTGTCTCTCATGAGTCCTTTATCCCTCTTCAAGCGGAACAGCATGCTGCTCCCAGGGACTGAGGTCATTGTGTGAGGCAGGCTTGGGTCTCCTTTAGTAAACATTCTCTTTAGGACAAAACTGCTTAGTCTCGTTCCCCTTTCTTGAGATATGGATTGTCTCCTGACCTGTGACTAACATTACCCCTTGTTCCCGTGGTAACGGTTGCTGTACGTTTGGTTTTCTGATCTCTATCATTCCCGAAAGAAGTTTCTTGTACCACAGCCTATATATACTCATAGAAAAATCATTAAAGCACCTTTGCTCCATCAGAGCTTAGGTCCCTGGGTCTTTTTTGTCTCTCTCTCCCTTTCTCTCTTTTACTTTCTTATCGTCGACTCTGTACCACCAGGTTCCGGTCCATTAAAGGACCCCAACAACCAGGGAATCCTGGTTGGGGTCCCGGGAATCCTGTGTGTTCATGTCTGTAAACACTTAGAACAGCACACAACACATGAAGCCACTGAAGTTTGTCACATAAGCATCTCACGTCTCCAGTTAGAATGTCAACAGGTTTTAGTTTTAGATGGTGTCTTCAAAGAGTCTAACGTAATTTTTTCAAATGAGGTGATTAGGTTTTTTTGTGTGTTTTTCCTGTGGATCTTCCAAGAACTGCTTCAAAAGACAAAGCTTATCGTTCCCACAGCATCAGGGGTTGCTTTCTGCATGTCAGTGATGAATCTAGGTGGGTTCATTTTTCTGTGCCAGCTACTCCATTTGAAATATAATGTTTTCATATCTGTTAGGTAAGAGCCATCCTCTCTATTCTTTCCTAAATTTTATTTTTAAATATGTTATATTTATTCTTCTGGATGAAATTCCTTTTCATGTCCAATCAGATATTCTGATCCTGTCTTGAGGCTCCAGGCAGCAGCTGACACTCCCTATTAGCACTCAACACAAGGGTGAACACTGACAGACTCCAACTGTTCTGGACCCACACAACCACTCCGTTTCACTTTCAGTACAGTATTCAATAAATTACATGAGAAAGTCAACACTTTATTATAAAACAGGCCCTTTGCGTTAGATGGTTTTGCCCAACTGCAGGATAATGTAAGTGTTCTGAACACACTTGAGGTGGTTTCCCTGGTGGCTCAGATGGTAAAGAATCTGCCTGCAGTGCGGGAGACCCAGGTTTGATCCCTGGGTGGAGAAGATCCCCTGGAGCAGGGAATGGTAATCTGCTCCAATATTCTTGCTTGGAGAATTCCATGGACAGAGTAGCCTGGTGGGCTGTAGTCCACGGACTCGCAAAGAGGTGGACACGACTGAGCAAATCATTTTCACTTTCTTTTCAGGCTGAGTTTCAATGTTTGGTGGGTTAGGTGTATTAGATGCATGTTTGACTTGTGATATTTTCAGCTTATAATGGGTTTACCAGGCTGTAAGTACATTGTAAGTTGAGAAGATCAGTATTTCCTTCTTGTGGATCATTTCTTGATTTATTTGACTTTAGCTGGTTCATGGGGACCCCCACTCAGGAGCATTCAAGCCATGGACATTGTCTTCTTGTTAAAAATTGTTGTCTTCATAATACATGCATTCTCTCAAAAGCTTTAAATGCCTGTGGGCAGCCATTGACTAGGCAATGGTTGGTCTCTTATGGCCTAGGATGATGAAAGAGACCAGAGGACATAGCCAGCTCCTAGAATTTGAACTTGATGTTTTCTCCTGTGAACACCACACTGGGATCCAAAGATGCAATGATAACTGACTCAGGCTAAGGCCAATGGTTTTCATCAAACCACTAGAGTGGCCAAGAGGATGACCAAAAGGGTGGACTGTGGAAATAAATGTCTAGGCCCAAGATGGGACTGCTCTGTTGAAGGTGCTGCAAACTGATCTTTCACATTCTCATAAATACTTCCTTGGACCAGGAATGCAATATCCAGTCAGCCCAACCCTAAGCACTAAACCACCTCTGGCTCCATGCTTATTTCCTTGTTCCTTGATCTTCCTAAATAAAGTTAGATATGCAAGCCCAATCAGTTTTGCCCTGTCTCTACACTGCTGCTTCTAATGCTCCAGAAACTCGCTCTTGACCAAAATCCCTTGAGAGGCTGTACCACTGTAATCCCCAACCCAAGGATAGCTTCCCTTTGAATAAAGGGTATAAACTTGCTCTTAAATTGTTTTGATTTTGTCATTTGACAATCCTGTCAAGGAAGAGGGAAAAAAACCCACAGAATGGAAGAAAACATCAGGAAATCATATATCTGATGTGGAACATGTAGCCAGAATTTATAAAGAATTCTTACAACCAGTAAGAAGACAACTAATCCATTTAAATAAATAAATAAGCTCCAATTTAAAAAATTTAAAAATAACCCAATTAAATTTTTAAATAGAAAAATAACTCAATTTAAAGATACCAAAGAATATGAACAGACATGTTTCCAAAAATGACATGCAAATGACCAATAGGCACATGAAGAGTGCTCATCATTAGCCACTAGGGAAACGCAAATCAAAATCAAACTGAGGTACCACTTCACACCCACTACATGATTATAATAAGAAAGACAGACAATAAATTAGAATCCTCTTATATTGCTTGTGGGGATATAAAAAGGTACAGCTGCAAAAGGTTAAAGATAGAGATACCACATTATCCAGCAAATCTACTCCTATGTAAATGGTGATATAAATGAAAATGTGACCATAAAAAAAACATGAATTCTTATAGCAATATTATTCATAGTATCAAAAAATAGGGGAAAAAACTCCAAATGTCTGTCAATTGATGAACAAGTAAACAAAATGTAGTATGTCTACACAATGACATATAATCAGACAATAAAAAGAATGACATATTGATCCATGCTACCATGTGGGTGAACCCTGAAAAGATTATGCTTTGAAAAAAGTCAACAACAAAACCACCACAATATTGTATAATTCTGTTTATGTTAAATGGCCAAAAGAGGCAAACTTACGGAGACAGAATGGAAACTAGTGGTTGCCCAGGGCTGGGGGTGGCAGAGAGGCAGGAAGTGACTGTAATGGGTAGGGGGTTGTCTTGGAGGATAATGAAAATGTTCTAAAATTAGATAGTGGGGATAGTTTGACAATTTTATGACTATACTAAGAACCACTGAATTGTACACATGAAATGGTTGAATTGTGCTGTTTGTGAATTATATCTGAATAAAGTGGCTTTTTAAAAAATTCACCCTGAAGTTACAATTTACCCAAACCAAATGTTTACTGTGTGTTCTCTTTCTCATCCCAAATAACTTCCCGCCACATTTCCAAGCCTCAACAAAATTAAACAAGTACAGTCAAACAATTGTACTCTAATGACAAGTCAACCTAGAAATTTCCACCCTAACTGGACCCCTATTATCTCATTTCCAGGAAAAAATCAAATTTAAGATTTCAAGGTTAACTCCTCTTGCGAAATGAAGTCCTAAGAAATTGAAGTCCAAAGGAATTAAACCCCAAATACAGTGCTCTTGTTCTCCTGTGAGTTAAAAATCCAAAGTCTTAAAGTTCACAATCCTCCCTAAATTCTTATTCAGCTCAGGCTCAGCCAAAATCTCAGCACTGGAGGCCTGAGGCTGAGTGCTGCCTGGGTGAAGTCCAATCTCCTGTAGCAGCTCGAGGCTGTTTCCCACTGTGATTGGACGAAGGGGTTTTATTTCCCACTGTGATTGGATGAAGGGGTTTTATTTCCCACTGTGATTGGACGAAGGGGTTTTAAAGCAGCAATTCCCAAAATGTGGTCTTTGGACCAGCAGCAGCAACGCATGGCAGGAATTATTTAGGAGTGAACATTCTCTGGCTCCGGCCCTTGCCTGCTGAATGATAAAGTCTGGGTGGAGCTCCATAATCCATTCTAATTAACTGGCAGGTCTCCCTGACCTCCATCTCCTGAGATTCTTTGCCTTTATGTAATGCCTTTCCCCTGAGTATGGGCTGGACTTGGTGACTAATTTTTGTTTTTCCGGTTTAAAAGATAATTTATTTCATCAAGTTAGTTTTAAAAAGACATAAAATCACCACATTACACAGGATAATGCATTCAGTGGAACCAGAACCAACCTTTATAAACAAATGGAGAAATAGACAAAGACGGTCTAAGCTTCAGAAAACAGGAAGAGCAGTCTGCAAAGTTAGGACAAATCACTGATTTCCATCAGAATATTTACAACAATGTACCTCGGTGGCTCAGTGGTAAAGAATCTGCCTGCCAGTGCAGGAGACTCAGGTTCTATCCCTGGGTAGGGAAGATCTGCTGGAGGAGGAAATGGCAACCCACTGAAGTATCCTGGCCTGGGAGAGTTCATGGACAGAGGAGCCTGGAGGACTGCAGTCCATGGAGTCGCAAAAGAGTCAGGCACAACTTAGTGACTAATCAACAATAACAACAATTTACAGGACGGCAGTATCAAATTTTAGAGAAAACAGATCATCACTACAACTGCATCTGATTTCTTGGAGAATAAAGGTGTCTTTTTTAAATGCCATTTAGTTTTTAGAACAGAAAGTATTTTTCTCTTATGTTTAGGTTGTCTGGTACTCCAGTGAAAACACCCCACATAACAACCTTTTGAATTTTAAAACTTAAATCTTGGTCCCAATATTCCTGACCTGTCTCTTGTTATTGTGTGAAAGAAATATTTTTTTCATAAGTTTCAATTCAGAATTTTTACAGTTGGTGACTAGTTTTAAATGAAAGGACCACAGCAGAAGTGATGACCATCACTGCCCAATTCACCCAAAATGTTTGTGGACTGCGGCTTCCGCCTCAGACACTGGCTGGCTCAGTGTGACCACAAGGACGCTTAGGTAGCCCCTGGAGAGATGCACAGATGAGGAACCAAGGCATGCCAGTAGCCACAGGGAAGCCACTTGGAAGCAGTCCCCCACCAGTCAGCGCCATCAAGCCTTCATCTGAGACCCATCTCTGCTGAGAGCATGACTGTAACCTCAAGAGGCATTGAGTTGGAGGCACTCAGTTTGGCTGTACCTGAATTCCTGGGGCACAGAAACTGTGAGATAATCAGTGCTCACTGTTTGAAGTTGTTAGTTTATTTCACGTGCCTGCAAGCTCACACAGGTCCAACTCTTTGCAACCCTTTGGACTGCAGCCCATCAGGCTCCTCTGTCCATGGGATTCTCCAGGCAAGAATACTGGAGTGGGTTGCCATGCCCTCCTCCAGGGGATCTTCCCAACCCAGGGATAGAACTCGTGTCTCCTGCATTGCAGGTGGATTCTTTACCACTGAGCCTCCTGGGAAGCCTAATTTGTTTCACAGCAATGGGTAACTGGGCTTCCCCGGTGACTCAGCAGTAGAGAATCTGCCTGCAATACAGCAGATGAGGGTTCGATCCCTAGGCCGGGAAGGTACTCTGGAGTAGGAAATGGCAACCCACTCCAGAGGAGCCTGGCGGACTACAGTCCATGGAGTGGCAAAAGAGTCAGATATGACTGAGTGACTAAGTCCCACACAGTGGAAAAGGAATTCCCCGCTCCTTAGGGGATTGTGATGCAGGCTAATGTTGAGAACCGTGGCTTCACTGCTGAAACGGTCAGTCTCCAACTGAATCAGGTTTCTCACTCCTCCCATTGCCCTTCAGCAGGATCAGGTAAGGTTTTGCTGGTCTCCTGCCCTTTCATTAAGGAGTCCTTTGATTGCTTCTGGTTTTTTGTTTGGTTGGTTGGGTTTGCTAGTGCCAGAATAAGTCAACATTGCTGTGAATTCAGTTTTTTTCTGAAGCAAACCTAGAGACCCAGGGAGGTGGGGACCCTGAGGGCAGAGTAGCCCTCTTAAGATTTGGGCTCTGGGGCAGGCGGTAGCGAGTGGAGCCCTGCCCCCTTGGGTATCTTAAACTTTTATATAGAAAGCCTATAGAATAAGCACCACAAACCACTCCTCGAGTGAGCCCTGGCTATCACCAGCACCATCCTTTCTTCCTGTCCCGCTTCTCACCTGGACACCCTGTGAAGGACACCCCCAAAGAAGAAGGCCTCCCCCATCCAGTCCTCCTACTCGTGCCCGCCCCCCCCCCACGTCACTCTGAGGGGGCTCACAGCTTCTCTTTGCATTTACAGGGATGCAAAAAGCTGGGAACCATTATCTCCTTTGTTCTCAAATTCAAATCAACACATGACAAAAGTACAGATGAGCAGCCCCTTTGTGGCTCCAAGCTGCAGACCAGGCCCCGGGAGCAAGTCGCTACGTCCCAGTTCCCCCAGGGCCTCCCTGTGGCTGGTCTGGTTGCAGACTTTTGCTGCAGCCCTGAACTGGCAGGTATCAGACTACCTGTGTGATCTCTGATATGGAAGCGGTGGTGGACCCACACAGGATGGCCCCTCCTTCAGTGTCTAGTGCTCACGTATCGGTACTGCTAAGGGTCACCTTTGACTGGAGCCTCTGTGTGTGGGCACTGTGGAGGTCGATCAAGTCTCACTCTTTAGCCTGAGTTCATGTGGGTGGTGGCAGGCTTCAGAAAGGTTTGCTTGGTGGAGAACAGCTGAGGTGCCTGAAAAAGTAAAGAAGGTAGAACATGGATGGATCAGTCTTTGGAGCCCCGAAAGGGAGAGTCATCTCCACACCACGTTTGATGTGTGATGTTCCTAAAATAAGCACCACCATAGGGCCTGATTCCCAGACAATGTGAATTGAAGAAGTGGAAATTTGGCCGAATTGATGGAGACTGTGGCAGGAGACCCCAAACCAACTCTGAATGAAGTCGTTTCAAGGGAAAGCAGCCAGCATCCGCGTAGGAGTAGCCGTGACGGCGACAGGGACAAGCTTGTCAGATTGGCAGGATCTAAAGAACCGTTTTGAAAAGAGCATTGGTAAACGCTGCCCAGAGTTGTCAGAATGAAACGTCTGGAGGGCTCCACATGGCGTGAGAAAGTGGCTCTGCCAGGACAGCCCCAAAGGCACCTCGGGAGGAGCTCCAGCCAGGAGGGGTGGAGGGAGGCACTTGACTGGAGGGAGGTCGTGCGATCCCTTGCCTGATTTCATCCCAGGAGAGAACAAGAGTCCTACACGGCTGACTTGGGGGTGGTGTTGCAGTGAAAAGGAGAAAAAAGAGGAATGAGTTTTTCTTTTTGCCTTTCCTGAGAATAAAGACGATAAAAAGAATAGTGAGCAGGCCTGAACATTCCTAGTTTTTTTTACTTTAACTCTGCATGTCTGTAACTAGGCTTGGTTTTCTGCCCCTGAACTCTGCAGGAGCTATAGTTCACATTTTCCCCTTTCATTCTATGCTAAATACATCCCCTATCTGCCGTTCACCCTTACAACACCCTTCCCCTTGTAGTTACATATCAGAAAGCAGGCCGCAGAGCCACCCAGCTGCCAGACTCAATTACTGATTACTGACACAAGTCCATGACTGTCCTCAAAACAGTGCAAGAGGGAGAAATCAAGATCCTATCACCTCTGTTCCCCATCACCGATGACTGCGAGCCCCTCGTCTTATATAAGCCCCCAGAATCCTCAAGGAGGGGGTCACAGTTCTTGAGGTTTGAGCCTACTCTGTCCCCCTCTCAGCCACCATTCTAGTTCCTCAAAACTCTGTCTCTGAAAATTCAAACTCTGAAAATTCGGCTTCAGTGGGCAGAGAAGGCCAAGATTTTGGCCAGCAGCAGTGGGGGCGGGGACGGCAGGGTTCAGCCAGGCTGAGAGATCCCAGCCTAGCTGCCCACGCCCTTTGTGAACTTTGTCATGGCAATCCGAGCTCAGGTTGGAAAAGAATTTACAGATGGAGCATTTCAGAAGGGTGTGAGTTTATTAAAAGCAAAGAGTAGAGATAATAAAGGCGCTGCAAATGCAACGGGCCAACCTCCTGACAGGCCAGGGAGAGCCGGCGATTTTCTGGCCAATTTTTACTATCTCAAGACAAAGAAACTCAGTTGGTAAAGAATCTGTCTGTAATGCAGGAGACCCCAGTTTGATTCCTGGGTTGGGAAGATCCCCTGGAGAAAGGACGGGCTCCCCCCTCCAGTTTTCTTGGGGTTCCCTGGTGGCTCAGCTGGTAAAGAATCGGCCTGCCATGCAGGAGACCTGGGTTCGATCCCTGGGTTAGGAAGATCCCCTGGAGAAGGGAAAGGCTACCCACTTCAGTATTCTGGCCTGGAGA
Organism: Cervus elaphus; assembly: GCF_910594005.1. Lineage (NCBI taxonomy): Eukaryota > Metazoa > Chordata > Mammalia > Artiodactyla > Cervidae > Cervus > Cervus elaphus. Next base: position 42,133,999 of record NC_057837.1, on the reverse strand, counting down.
ATTCCATGGACTGTATAGTTCATGGGATCACAAAGAGTTGGACACGACTGAGCAACTTGCACTTGCACTTTCAACACAAAGAAAATTCCTGCTGGCAGCCTGGCATTAGGTGACTGGGTAGGGCGCTATAGCGTGAGCAGAGGGTGAGCATTTTTGCCTCATTTGGGGTCAGGCTGATGATGATGGGGGAGGGGCGAGACTTTTGGCAGTGGTCACCAAGGGTCTCAGTTCCCGACACGACCTTGTTTCTGGACTCCATGTCTGTGCCCTGGTGCAAGGCCTTGTACCTGTGGCCCTGGGGTAGGGCTCCACAAACTGGACCCCAGGCCACGTCCAGGAAGAGGGAAGAGGCTGGGAAGGCTGAGTACCTGCTGGGGTCACAGCTGCTGTGGGGTCAGAACACAGGGACTGAACCCCGGGCTCCCCAGCACGTGGAATTGGAAGCTGGGCAGGCGAGTTTGGCTGTCAGAGCCTTTCACCCCACTTGATTCTCCAGGAAGAGCTTTCTGGAGCTCTGGTCCTGGCATGAATCAGACCAAGGCCAGGTAGCAAGGCCCACTGTGTGCCTGCATCTGCCCTGACCTCTGGGGCCTGCCAGGCAGTGACGGAGCCCACGAGGCCCTCCTTTGCTGTTCCCACTCTCTGTGCTGCAGCTCAGAACCTCAGTCTCACCACTGGTGACCAGGGTGTCCGGACCAGGCCTTGCTCCTCAGGGACTCTGCCCCGTGACAAGGGAGAGGCATGGACAGCAGAGAACGGCTTGTCAGCGCCCAGCTGGGCCGAGGTCTCCGCGATGCCACCCACACACTGCCTCGTTCATCTTATCACCACCCTCCAGGCAGATACCTGTGATTCTCACCCTATGGCTGTGGAGACAGAAGCTGACCGGAAGTAGAAATGTGTCCCTGGGGCTGCAAGTAAGAAGAACTGGAAACCAGACCCCAGCTCAGAGGTGTCCACTCTGAGGGCCTCCCCGGTGGTCCTGGGCATGGCCCATCAGTGGACCCGTGGAGGGCGAGAAGGTGCACCTGTGTCTTTAGATGGATTGAGGCCTCACCTATTTGGTGGTAACATTTGTATTTTTGTCAGTTGCAGATTCTGTTGTAGGGCTTCTTTTTCAGTTTAAATTTGCTGGAAATCTAAAGGGGATTCCTGAAGTAAGCAAAACTCAAAGTCACTGAAGACAGAAATGAGGGGGCCTCCGGGTAGGAGGAGGGCCGGGATGGGATGCGGTGGGGGGTTGCAGGGACGCAGACCCAGCTCTGGCCCAGCTGATTCCCCTGACCAACAATGGTCACACAGGTCCATCCTAAGGCACTCTCTGCCTGTTCCTTTTCTGCCACTGGGGACTCCAAGCACATCCTTGTTTCCCAGCTCCTGGGAAGTCTGGGGGATCTCAGGCTATTTGGATGGGGTCCCCAGGGGAGTGTCAAGCAGGAGGTGTTCTGGAAGCCCAGTGTGCGGCCCCAGCAAGGAGACTCGAGATGGGGGAGGGAGCGGCCAGTCAGGCTAGGCCGTGAGGACAGGGCACCAGGCCTTCCTGGAAGGAAGGCGTGGAGTTGTGAGGTGGGTGGCAGGGGATGGGGTGGGGGTGGGGGGGTAGTGCTGGGGAGGAATGTCCTCTGTCCTGTGTAGAGATGACTGACTGCTCACCCAGCTCTCCAGAGAAGGGCTAGGGGTTGGTCCTGGCCTCTGCTCTCACTCTCTGACCCTTAAAATCAATGCCTCTGAGATAGGAGGGTAGGCTTCATGGGTTCAGTCTCACTGCAGGGAGCACTTCCAGGGGGTTCCCTGTGAGACCCCTGGGGGAGCTGGGTGCCAGCAGCATGAACATGGGCACGACAGAAGCCCTGTGTCTCCCGGGAAACGGGGCCACCTGGTGCCCACGATCCCACCCGGGGAGACAGAGTTCTTCCACAGGGCATCAGGGCAGCTTTGTGGAAGAGGGGACATCCTGTCTGGACAAGAAGGATGCGTAGGTGTCTTGAGAGAAAAGGCAGTCAGTCCAGTCCAGGTGCAGGCGGGGCTGGGCGCAGAGCTGTGAATGAAGACCTAGGGGCCCCGCCAGGATGGCACACCTTCTGGGTTTCTGAGGCCCCGGCCCTGTCTGCGCCTACGTCTCAGGTCCTCTCAGTCTAAGGTCCACATTCACCCTCTTTTTCTGGGTTCTGGTCTTGATGGTACCTGTAGCTCTCAGGCTATGGAGGGGGCCTCCCCCAGACCACTATGGATCCAGGGGCTCTGCACCACTTGTCAGGTCCAGTCGGGTCCACATGCCGTGATCTGGGCCAGCTGTGGCCCACCCAACCCGTTCTCCCCTGGACTGCATCGTGAGGACGCACACTGGGCATGGGGATCCAAGCCGTGTGAGGGTGAGAGTGTCTGTGGATACCCGCTCTGAATGTGCACGGCTGCTTGCCTTCAGGACGTGACAAGACAGGCCCGGGTTTTTCAGGCTTCTCCGATGACAAACTCTGAGTGGCCGCTCTGGGCATTCCTGGACTCTACCTGTCCAGGTGTTTTAGGACTCTATTCATACATGTCTCCACAGGCTCTTCCCCCTCAAATCCACTGAGATGTTGCTAAAATTGCTGCCAAATCCATCCTAATTCCATTCCTGAACACTCATTCTTTGGCGAAAAAGCCTCACTGTTAACGCTGACGTTCCCTTCGCGGTTTCAGTGAACTTACAGCAATCTGAGAAAAGGGAGGGCCTGTTGTGGAGTTTCTGATTTCACGACTTTGTGAAAGTATGATTGAGAGACAGAAGCCACACACATCCAATGTCTACACTTAAGAGTTTGGAGTTTGGGATCCGCGTGAGAAAGCTCGCACATTCCAGGCCATAAACAGATGACTGGCTCCCAAAGCGTCCTCCTGTACCTTCATTTTTTAAATGTTGTTCGTTTCTGGTATGGAAAGCACTCTACCTCTACCCTTTCAGCCCAGATACATGTCCATGGCAGCGCCTCCAGGCCCTAAGTCGAATAGCACATGTCCAGAAATTATCCTTCTTCTAACTAAAACGTGTGTCCTCTGACAGCCTCCTCCACTCCCCTCCTTCCAGCCCTGGGAACCCCCGCTCCACTTCCCACCTCTGTGAGTCTGACTACTTTGGCTTCCTCACGAAAGTAGAAGCATGCCTCGTGTTGTCCTCTGTCTACCTTCTGTCACCATAATTTCCTCTTGGTCCATCCGTCTTTGTGCAACTTCCCTCTGTTTTGAGGTTGAATGATGGTCCAGTGACATGACCTCTTTGGAGTTTTCCCTGCACATCTGGTTGCTTTTCATACTTGATCACATGGCCCTACTTCACTGTTGCAAATACTAAATGGCAAAAGGACATCTCTATAGGAGACCAGGGAGCAGTGACCATGGAATCTGCTTGAAAAGCAAAATCGCAGGGAATTTCCTGCTGGTCCACTGGTTAGGACTCTGCTTTCATTGCCAAGGGCTCAGATTCTATCATTGGTCCACGAACTGAGATCCTGAAAGCCATGCAGCCAGCAAAAGGTAAACAGAATAATCACAAGGACTCTCTTTCTCTGAAGAGGCTGGGGTGCTCACCTGCACAGAATCAAGGCAACAACATCTCAGGGTCGGGGGGCTGAGCTGTGAGCAGTCTTGTGAATGTGGACACCCTGAGGAGAGAGAGGCCTTGAGTGGGGTTCAGGGCTCCCACCCCCTGCAAAGACCCCAACTCTTCCTCTCTCCACTCAGGCACCATCTGCTCATGGAGGCAGGGCTTCTGGAAACCCACTTTTTTCTCTGTCCCCAGGCATGGTACTCTGACTCTTTCCTGATCAGTGTGGCCCTCAGAAACCAGTCTCAAGCCCGCAGCTCCAGCCCACACAAGTGCCTGACTGCTCAATGTGACTCTGCCCCGTCTACTCCCAGCGGACTCTGAAGTGGGCCACCCAGAGTGCGGTCCAGAGGCAGAGTCGGCACAGTCCCCTCAGAACCGGCTAAGGTGCACCTTCTCCGGGCCTGCCCAGACCTGCAGGGTCAGGATCCCAGGGATGGGCAAGGCTGAGGGTCCAGGGTGTCCACAGGCCTCCATGGGTGCTGGGCCCCTCTGAAGTTCTCAAGTAACTGTGGACAGAACCTAAATGTCCTCTGTGGGAGCACAGGGCCGAAGTCTTGTCCGGAAAGAGTGCACCGTGTCGTGGTCCCAGGGCTGCTTTGTGTCCCAGCTGGAAGCAGTGAGGGTCTCTTCTGTGAAACGGCCCCTCCCCGCTCACACGGAGTTGTGTGCCACTGAGCTGAGGTCTGGCTTCCCTGGTGTCTCAGCTGGTAAAGAATCCACCTGCAGAGATTCAAGGGATTAGATCTGACAGCGTGCCTGAAGAACTATGGACAGAGGTTCGTAGCATTGTACAGGAGGCAGTGATCAAAGCTATCCCCAAGAAGAAGAAATGCAAAAAGCAAAATGGTTGTCTGAGAAGGCCTTACAAATAGCTGAGAAAAGAAGAGAACTAAAAGGCAAAGGAGAAAAGGAAAGATATGCTCATCTGAATGCAGAGCTCCAAAGAATAGCAAGGAGAGATAAGAAAGCCTTCTAAGAGATCAGTGCAAAGAAACAGAAGAAAACATTAGAATGGGAAAGACTAGAGATCTCTTTAAGAAAATTAGAGACACCAAAGGAAAATTTCACCCAAAATGGGCACAATAAAGGACAGAGATGGTATGGACCTAACAGGAGCAGAAGATATTAAGAAGAGGTGGCAACAATACACAGAACTATACAAAAAAGATCTTTATGACCCAGAAAACCACGATGGTGTGATCACTCACCTAAAGCCAGACATCCTGGAATGCAAAGTCAAGTGGGCTTTAGGAAGCACCACTACGAACAAAGCTAGTGGAGATGATGAAATTCCAGTTGAGCTATTTCAAATCCTAAAAGATGATGCTGTGAAAGTGCTGCATTCAACATGCTAGCAAATTCAACAGCGGCCACAGGACTGGAAAAGGTCAGTTTTTATTCTAATCCCAAAGAAATGCAATTCCAAAGAATGCTCAAACTACCACACAATTGCACTCATCTCACATGCTAGCAAAGTAATGCTCAAAATTTTGCAAGCTAGGCTTCAACAGTACATGAACTGAGAACTTCTAGATGTTCAAGCTGGTTTTAGAAAAGGCACAGGAACCAGAGATCAAATTGCCAACATCCATTGGATCATAGAAAAAGCAAGAAATTTCCAGAAAAACATCTACTTCTGCTTTGTCAACTACACTAAAGCCTTGGACTGTGTGGGTCACAACAAACTGTGGAAAATTCTTCAAGAGATGGGAATACCAGACCACCTTACCTGTCTCCTGAGAAATCTATATGCAGGTCAAGAAACAACAGTTAGACTGGACATAGAAAGATGGACTGGTTCCAAACTGGGAAAGAAGTATGTCAAGGCTGTATATTGTCACCCTGTTATTTAATTTATATGCAGAGTACATCATGAGAAACGCTGGGCTGGACGAAGCACAAACTGGAATCAAGACTGCCAGGAGAAATATCATTAACCTCAGATATGCAGATGACACCACCCTTATGGCACAAAGTGAAGAACTACAGAGCCTCTTGATGAAAGTGAAAGAGGAGAGTGAAAAAGATGGCTTAAAAGTCAACATTCAAAAAATGAAGATCACGGCATCTGGTCCCATCATTCCATGGCAAATAGGTGGGGAAACAATGGAAACAGTGACAGACTTTATTTTGGGGGGCTTCAAAATCACTGCAGATGGTGACTGCAGCCATGAAATTAAAAGATGCTTGCTCCTTGGAAGAAAAGCTATGACCAACTTAGACAGCATATTAAAAAGCAGAGACATTACTTTGGCAACAAAGGTTCATCTAGTCAAAACTATCGTTTTTCTAGTAGTCATGTATGGATGTGAGAGTTGGACTAAAAAGAAAGCTGAGCACTGAAGAATTGATGCTTTTGAACTGTGGTGTTGGAGAAGACTCTTGAGAATCCCTTGGACTGCAAGGAGATCCAACCAGTCCATCCTAAAGGAAATCAGTCCTGAATATTCGTCAGAAGGACTGATGCTGAAGCTGAAACTCCAATACTTTGGCCACCTGACGTGAAGAACTACCTCACTGGAAAAAAATCCTGATGCTGGGAAAGAGTGAAGGCAGGAGGAGAAGGGGAAGACAGAGGATGAGATGGTTGGATGGCATCACTGACTCGATGGACATGAGTTTGAGTAAGCTCCTGGAGTTGGTGATGGACAGGGAAGCCTGGCGTGTCCTGGAAGTCCATGGGGTCACAGAGTCAGTCAATAGGAGTGAACTGAACTAAATTGAGCTCTGACCACCTCGAGGCCCCCAGAGGGCGCCAGCGTCCCCCAGGACACAGCTCAGCTCCTGAGCACATGGGCTTCCCTGCTCTCTGCTTCCTCTTCACCCCTTCCCCTCCTCTGGTGACAGCTCCCCGGACAAAGGGGACAGTGACAAAGGGGACAGCGAGGGCCCGCTGAGTGTCATGGCCACCCCGCCTGGGACACCTCTGAGGGGGGCGTATACAGTAGCCGGCCAGGCCCCAGGCTGAGAACCCAGGAGCTGAGGGGTCCTGCCAAGGGAGACTCAGGGATTCTGCGGGAAGTTCCTGGGCCCACGACCTGCAAACCCTGCCCCCACCCCACCCCAGCACCCACCCAGGGGCCTGGGAGCCCATGTTCCAAAACTGAAGGGCGCTGGAGGCCACAGGGATGGGGGCACATCTGCACCTGAAAGACCTCAGCTCGGGGCTGCTTTCTTGGGGGGAAGACACTTCACCTCTGGGCAGGCCGCCTTCTCTCACCCACAGAGCTGACTCCGGGCCACTCATCCTCTTTGGTCCTGTCCCTCCTTGTCTCTCTGACCCTCACCAACTGCTGCGTCCCGGGACCTCCTTCCACTCACACTCCTTGCAACTGTGCCCTTGATTCATCATCCAAGTCTGGGGCACTCCATAAGTCTCTGATCCCCCTGAGATGCTGAGGGGTGCGTGTGGCTGGGCTTCCTCCACGGTTGCTCCTTCCCAACCCACCCTGCCTGGGTCTTGCTCTCTCTCCCGGACAGGAGGCAATATTATCAGCTCGGGATGGAGGAGGCAGTGTCACGAGAGGGAAGGGACAGGCTGTCACACCAGAGGGGTGGACCAGGGGAGGAGTATGTCCTGGAGCAGATAGACTGGTCCCATGCCCAGGGAGGCCGGGTGGGAGCCGGAGACGGGAAGGGTGAAGCCTGGGTGCCTGGGGGCAGCAGCCACGATGGACCAGCAGTGAGATGCAGGTGGGCTCAGCCCTGGGCCCTGCTCCTGCTTCTGCCCTGAGAGACGGGCCTGCTCAGTCCTGTTCTGGGAGACCCTCCCAGGGTCTCCACAGCATCAGCAGCCATTCTCAGTTCTGAGTGTCCCAGGGGCCCTGTGTGTAGAGGAAACGCAGCCTGCCGCTCCAAAGGTCCAGAGACGCTGGGCAGCTGCAGGTTTCTAAGAGGTTCCAGGAGACACTGCAGCTTGTGGTGGGTGGGCCCATCTGAGTGGAGGCTGGAGCCCCTCCTATATTCCCCCCTCCCGTAGCTTCCCAGATCAGTGGATGTGTGTGAGCAAGCCACTGGGCATATGCTGAGGGGCCCAAGTGCAGGGTCCACCCTGCACTGAGCGTTGCCTGTCCAGCCATGCCAATGTCCCTCTAAGGATCATGCTCATCCCGTGAGACCTAGGCACAGCTCAGAGGCACCTGCGCTCCTAGGTTGTGCCGCCGGCAGCTGGCTCATGTGTCTGAAGGGAAGACGTGCAGCCCCCGGGCCCAGCCGGCTGCCCTGCTGGGAGGACGGCCCCAGCTGCCCAGCCCCCACCCTCTGGAACCAGGCTGCACAAGGCTGCTTGCAATGCTGACGTTTAATGACCAATTCTACGGGGTGACATGGACAGGGAGGCGTGTTCGCATGGCCTGTGAGTGACCCCGAGACAGCTGCTCATCCAGAGAACAGAGCCAGAGCCGCTCGGACACTGAAGGCACACGACAGGGTGGCGGGGTGCCCCCAGGCTGGGGTGTGGCCTCACTCAGCAGAGCCCCCCAAGCAGGTGTCGTTCAGGAGTTGGAACCTGGTCACCCAGGGTTCAGAGTCGACCGTGAAGAAGCAGGTGACGGTCTGTGGGAACAAGCGCAGTGACAGACTAGGCGGAAGGGACTTGTGAAGCTGGGGTCTCCAGCTCTAAAGCTGGCATCCAGCACACCCGACCTTCTTGGCTGGGCAGGTCACCCTGCCCTGCCAGGCCTGTGATCTCCAGAGACTCCTCCCCCTGACATCAGGATGTCCCATATGACCCATGCCCCCAGTGTCCCAGCAGGGCCTCTGACCTGTCCCAGTCTTATCCGGGGGTGGGGCTCACCCCCTTTTCACCTGGATCAGGAGCAACAGGGTAGGGCCTGGGAGGGAGGGCAGGGGGGCTCAGCTTCCATCCGTCCAGCTCTGGGCAGGGGCAGGAGGACCACTCGGCCACGGAGATGCTGCCCCTCCCCCCCACACTCCTTCTCCAGAAGGCGGGGCGGGGCGGTGGGTGACGACCAGGGAGGGGACATCTCGCCTTCCACCCAGGGGCCTGGACCACGTGGTCAGGAACAGTCTAACCCTACAGGGACCTGGGAAGCAGCAGCCGAAATGGGATCAGTGAGCAGACAGAACAGGGGTGAACAAGTGACCAGTGACCCCTGGGCTGGCCTGCCTGGCTGGCCTCCGTCCTGCAGACGACCCCTTGGTGTCCTTTGGAATGGCGTCGTCATCACTCTCCATACCGCCCGCCCTGATGCAGTGTCCATGGCCCTGTAACCTGAGGGTGGCTGGTGTGTGTCTTACATTGTTCACGTCTGGAGTTGCTTGAAAAGGACAGTTGTCGATGTCTTCGTCAAATTTCCCGCACCTGGTTCGGGCGAACTGCAGCTCCATGGAGAACACCAGGCCTATTTCTCTCTGTTCAGACAGTAAAGTGGATACTTTCTCCTCCCATACACACATGTCCACACACACATCCATACTCACACATCCACACACAGACACATACATACCCACACACACAGACACACACATATCCACAAACATCCACACATACATACACACACACACACAGTCACACACACAGACACACACTCACACACACACACACATGCACATATCAACACACACAGACACGAGGACGCAGCCACACAGCACATTCACAGGACTGGGACAATGACTACAAGAGCCACCCTCCCTCTCACGAAGTGCACTGTCTTCTTCTCCACTGCCTGGACTTCAGGCCTCGCAGGGTCCCCCCATTCTAGCCCAGCCTTTATTCCCAACACCCAGAGTCAGTCTTGCACTCCAGGCTGGAGACTGCAGGCAGAGGCCCAGCTGGGGGCAGCCGGGGAGCAGGGCCAGGCGGGACCCACTCCTGTCCCTGGATGGAAGCTGGAGTCGTGTGGAGAGCCCTCTGCCTTCCTTCTGTCACTCGATCCAGAGGTGCAGGGGGCTGTTGCCCCAGCGTGTCCCCCCACCTCCAGGCACTCACACAAAGCACAGGTACACATCCACATAAGGCCACACACAGGACCGGAAGTGCTCCTTCTGCAGAATGCTCTCAGCATTTCTGTCTGCAGTGCATGTGAAAATTGCACCCCTGGTCGTGTTCTGCAGATTTCATTGCCATGAGAACATTTTAGGTTTCAGAACGTGGTCTGGGAAGAGTGTAAATCATGCTCGATCCATGGAGGAGAAGGAGCCCGGAGCACATGGGGTCAGAGCAGAGGCCCTGAACGCCCAGAGGCTCCTCAGGATGAAGGGCCTCCAGCTGCTTTCCCTTTTCCCTCTCTCTCTGGTTTTCCTAAATGAGCCTCGTTTAATGTTATTTCCATGAAATCGATTCTAAGTCTCTAATCCGGGGTTTTCTGTCTGGCTCTTTTTTGTTTTTAAATAAATAGTTTCATCCCCTCATAGTTCATATTTTGCTTATTCTTCATAAAACAAGGTGAAAAATGACAAAACTGAAAAAACACCTCCCAGAGTTTAAAAAATTCCCTTTTTTTTCCCCAATAAAAACTGAAACTAACCCAATAGGCTGTATTTCCCTCTATTTTATGGTTGTCAAATGATGATCGAGATCCCTTGATGACACACCCTCCCAACCCTAGTAACAGCCTGTGAAGCCTGCAGTGGGGAAAATATGGTACTTACCAATTCCTGCCACGACCTCAGTACACGCACCACTTTGTAAGCATTCCTGTCCAGGCTCCTCAGGTTGTACATGTGTAAGACATACTCCACAACGGAAGGAAAGTAAAGCTCCAAGGTATTTCTGTTTTCACTATTCTCACCCACTTGGGGACGCCAGCCATAAGTCACCAGGAGCTGTGGACCTAAGAGAAGCAAGAGCAGGGCCCAGGGCTGAGCCCACCTGCACCTCCGCTGCCGGCCCTTCATGGCTGCTGCCCCCAGGCACCCAGGCTTCATCCTTCCAGTCTCCGGCTCCCACCCGGCCTCCCTGGGCATGGGTCCAGTCTATCTGCTCCAGGACATACTCCTCCCCTGGTCCACCCCTCTGGTGTGACAGCCTGTCCCTTCCCTCTCATGACCCTGCCTCCTCCATCCCTAGCTGATAATATTGCCTCCTGTCTAGGAGAGAGAGCGAGACCCAGGCAGGGTGGGTTGGGAAGGAGCAACCGTGGAGGAAGCCCAGCCACACGCACCCCTCAGCATCTCAGGGGGATCAGAGACTTATGGAGTGCCCCAGACTTGGATGATGAATCAAGGGCACAGTTGCAAGGAGTGTGAGTGGAAGGAGGTCCCGGGACGCAGCAGTTGGTGAGGGTCAGAGAGACAAGGAGGGACAGGACCAAAGAGGATGAGTGGCCCGAAGTCAGCTCTGTGGGTGAGAGAAGGCGGCCTGCCCAGAGGTGAAGTGTCTTCCCCCCAAGAAAGCAGCCCCGAGCTGAGGTCTTTCAGGTGCAGATGTGCCCCCATCCCTGTGGCCTCCAGCGCCCTTCAGTTTTGGAACATGGGCTCCCAGGCCCCTGGGTGGGTGCTGGGGTGGGGTGGGGGCAGGGTTTGCAGGTCGTGGGCCCAGGAACTTCCCGCAGAATCCCTGAGTCTCCCTTGGCAGGACCCCTCAGCTCCTGGATTCTCAGCCTGGGGCCTGGCCGGCTAATAGATACGCCCCCTCTGAGGTGTCCTAGGCAGGCTGGCCACGACACTCAGTGGGCCCTCGCTGTCCTCTTTGTCACTGTTCCTTTGTCGGGGATGCCGTCACCAGAGGAGGGGGAGGGGTGAAGGGGAAGCAGAGAGCAGGGAAGCCCATGTGCTCAGGAGCTGAGCTGTGTCCTGGGGGATGCTGGCGCCCTCTGGGGGCCTCGTGGCCACAGCTCAGGGACACACAATTCCCTGTGAGCAGGGAGGGCCCGTTTCACAGAAGAGACCCTCACTGCCTCCAGCTGGGGCACAAAGGAGCCCTGGGACCACGACACAGCGCACTCTTTCCAGACAAGACTTCGGCCCTGTGCCTCTGCAACATTTAGGCTCCGTCCATAGCCACTTGGGAACTTCAGAGGGGTCCAGCACCCATGGAGGTCTGTGGACGCCCGGGACCCTGGGCCTTGTCCGTCCCCGGGATCCTGACCCTGCAGGTCTGGGCAGGCCTGGAGAAGGTGCATCTTAGCCAGCTCCCAGGGGACGGTGCTGACCTGACTGGGTAGCCCAGTTCAGAGTGCCCTGGGAGTGGTTGGGGCAGAGTCACATTGAACTGTCAGGCACTTGTGTGGGCTAGGGGCTGCAGGCTTGAGACTGGTTTCTGGGGGCCGCACTGATCAGGGAGGGGTCAAACTACCATTCCTGGGGACAGAGAAAAAAGTGGGTTTCCAGAAGCCCGGCCTCCATGAGTAGGTGGTGCCTGGGTGGGGAGAAGAGGGGCTTTGATCCTGCCAGCCTGTCCCCTTCTTGCTCCTGGCACAGACAGTCTCAGGGCTGGTGTCTTCCTAATACTCAAAACTCCTTTTCATATTTAGTTAATGCCTAAGAATTGAAATTTTTCTAATTACAGCTATTACAAGGAATTTTAGGGTGAAAAGCCCTACCCTCTTACCCCAACCCCTGCCCAACACCTCCTGGGCCAGCACTTTGGACAGCACTCACTCTGCGGGTCCAGAGCCAGCACTGGGCTCTGTGGGCCCTTCCCCATCCAAGGGCTTAGCTCTCAGCCTGGGCCTATCCAAGAGCCCCAGCTAAGCCCTAGGGTTGATTGGGAATCCAGATCTCTGCTGAGACCCTCTCCTATCAAACTCAAAGCCTGGAACATCCATCTGGTCCTGGTCATTCCACTTCTGCACTCACTGTTGAGCACCCAGGGCATTTAAAATAAAAATTGTTGTTGTTCAAAAAAAAAAAAATGAATTATAGTTGATTTAATATTAGTGGTGGGACAGGACTGAGCAACTAACACACACACACAGAGGTGTATATACATTGTTGCTATTGTTGTTCATTCACTAAGTCATGTCCAACTCTGCAACCCCATGGAGTTCAGCCAGCCAGGCTTACCTGTTCTTCACATTTGTTCAAACTCATGTCCAGTGAGTCGGAGATGCCATTCAATCATTTTATCCTCTGTCACCCCCTTCTCATCCTGCCCTCAATCTTCCCCAGCATCAGGGTCTTTTCCAATGAGTCGGATCTTTGTATCAGGTGGCCAAAGTATTGGAGCTTCAGCTTCAGCATCAGTCCTTCCAATGAATATTCAGGGTTGATTTCCTTTAGGATTGGCTGGTTTGATCTCCTTACTGTCCAAGGGACTCTCAAGATTCTTCTCCAGCACCACAGTTTGAAAGCATCAATTCTTTGGTGCTCAGCCTTCTTTATGATCCAACTCTCACATCCGCACATGACTACTGAAAAAACCATAGCTTTGTCAATATGGAACATTTGCATCAGCAAAGCGATGTCTCTGCTTCTTAGTATGCTGTCTGGATTTGTCAAAGCTCTCCTTCCAAGAAGCAAGCATCTTTTAATTTCATGGTTGCAGTCATTGTCTGCAGTGATTTTGGAGCCCATGGAAATAAAATCTGACACTGTTTCCACTTTTTACCCATCTATTTGCCAGAAAGTAATGGCACCAGATGCCATGATCTTAGTTTTTTGAATGTTGGATTTTAAGCCAGCTTTTCCATTCCATTCTTTCACCCTCATCAAGAGTACTCCACTCAAAGTTATTACAAGAAAATGAATTTATCTCCCTGTGTTATACAATAAATCTTTGTTGCTTATCTATTGTATACTGTGTACTTCATCTGTCTTAATCCCTTACCTCTAATTTGCCCCTCCTCCTTCTCTGTACTAGTTTCTTCTTGTATCAGTGAATCTGTTTCTGTTTTTCATACAGATTTGTTTGAATTAATATTGGGGTTTCCACATGTAGGTTGACACAGAGCATGTTTCTTTCCCTCTGACTTATGTCTCTCAGCATAATATTCTCTATGTCCATCGACATTGCTGCATTAGAAGAATTGGGTCCTTTTTTAAGGCTGAGTACTGTTCCATGTGTATTCATACTGCATTACCTTTTTCCTTTGAAGCGTTAGAGCTCGTGATGGGTGAGGTCTCTTTTGCCCATCCCAAGGCTCAGTTGCTATGGCAGCCACAGCACTCCATCCTGTCATGAGCTGGACCAGTGCTGTGGACTTTCTTCAAGGTGCCGTTTGACTAGTGATGGAAGTGGGGAAACTGATCCACAGGAAGAGGTTTCTATGGATTTCTACACTTAGTGGGGACAAGTCTGCCTGCTGTGTCCTAACGTAGCAGGAACCTGGCTTGGCTACCCCCATGGTTCTGAGGTCCAGAAGGGACGATGGCAGCAGCTCCAGCATGGGGGGAGTCCACTCCGTGTAGGGCAGGGGGGGTCCGTCTTGTACCCAGGGAGTGAGGGGAGGGCATTGGGGTGACCCAGGTGGACAGGCTGGGGGAGGAGGAATCTGTCCTTCACTTTCATCTGTGGCTCCCGGCAACCCCCTGCCTGAGTCCTGTGCCCCACCCTCTCTTGCTGGCCTTCTCCCCGGCCGATACTCAGGGATCCTTGATAACTATGGGGCTGAAATCACTCCTGGGGTCTGCACGTGGCTGTCCTGATGAGCCCATGGGTGTGTCAAGGACCTGGACGTGGCAGCTTCACACCCCTCCTTACCCCTTTGTCGGAGCTCCGTCACTGGTAGCACTCGTACCTGGCTGTGTTCATGATAAAATGACCAGGCACTGATGATGTGGTGTCTTTTGGATCCCCTAGCTCCCTCCTCTGTCACTGACTCCCCTGGCATTCGATTTCCAGTCCAATGCCCAGTTTTGCCAACCCCCCCCACCTCCCCTTCAAGGCTGCTACCATGGGTGCCCTTCCCTGGCCCGTGGCCAACCGCCGCCGTCATCACCTCCTTCCTTCCTCGTGTCTCTGTCACGAGGCCAGTCTGGCAGCAGGGGAGGAGCACCAAGGAAGTGGAAGCCCAAGGAAGCCTGTTCCCTACAGAGCCAAAGCCCTCACATTCCAGGCCAGTGATTCTCAGGCAGGCCTTTTAGAATCCTTCCCAGCTATTGCAGACCACCTTCTGTCACCCACAGAGCTGACTCCAGGCCACTCATCCTCTTTGGCTCTGTCTGTCCTGGTCTCTCCAACCCTCACCTGCTGCTGTGTCCCAGGACTGCCTTCCACTCACACCCCTTGCAATTGTGCCCTTGATTCAACATCCAAGTCTAGGGTACCCCATAAGCCTCTGACCCCCCTGAGATGCTAAGGTGGGCATGTGACTGGAGTTCAGCAGCAGCGGACCGTCCTCGATGGTTGGTCCTTCCCAACCCACCCTGCCTGGGTCTCGCTCTCTCTCCTGGACGGGAGGCAATGTTATCAGCTTGGGATGGAGGAGGCAGGGTCACGAGAGGGAAGGGACAGGCTGTCAGACCGGAGGGGCAGACCAGGGGAGGAGTATGTCCTGGAGCAGATAGACTGGACCCATGCCCAGGGAGGCCGGGTGGGAGCCGGAGACGGGAAGGGTGAAGCCTGGGTGCCTGGGGGCAGCAGCCATGACGGACTGGCAGCGGAGGTGCAGGTGGGCTCAGCCCTGGACCCTGCTCTTGCTTCTCTTAGGTCCCCGGCTCCTGGTGAGTCACAGCTGGGGTCCCGAAGAGAAAGAGGGAGATGATGACCAGAGATTCTTGAAGAACTACCCCCCTGCCACCGTGGAGTATGCCTTGCACATGTACAACCGGACGAGCCAGGGCAGGAGTGCCTACGAAGAGGTGCGTGTACTGCGGTCGTGGAAGGATCCTGTAGGTACCCTCCCCTGCTGGTGCACACCTGCTGTTAATGAGGGTCTGGCAGGGGTAGGAGGTGCTTAACAAGGGGTCTCGATCATCATTCAAAGCCCGTAAAATAGAGGGAAATACAACCTGTTGGGTTAGTTTCAGTTTTTAGAAAAGAAATAACTTGCGAATGTTTTAAATCTCCATTAGTCTACCCACATGTAAAATGTATTTTCAGTTTTCATTATATTTGAGGTTGTTTAAGGAAGAATGACCAAAATATAGACTGTAAGGGGATAAAGCTACTTACCTTTTTGGTTTTTTTTTTTTAAAGAGGCAGACAGAAAATATTGGACTAAAGAGATTCAGAAAAGATTTCAAGGAAATAACATTAAAAGAGGTTAATTTACAAAATAGAGAGAGAGAGAGACACAGAGACGTACAAATAGCAGGAGGGGGAAAGCGCCTGGAGGGTCAGGAGCCACAGCCCCCTGGTTCTGAGGGGCCTCGAGGAGCTCACGGCCTCTCCTTGGAGTCCACGTGCTGTGGGCTCCTGGGCCTCCATCTACATGGATCCAGTATGATTTTTTTTAATTAATATATTTATTTTAATTGGAGGATAGTTGCTTTATAATATTGTGATGGTCTTTATCATATATCCACATGAATTGGCCACAGGTATACATGTATTCCCCTCATTTTGAACCCCACTCCCACCTCCCTCCCCATCCTTCTCTCTGGGTGGTCCCAGAGCCCCAGCTTTGGGTGCCCTGCTGCACGCAGCGAACATGCCCTGGTCATCTAATTTACATAAGGTGAGTGTGTTTCAGTGATCCAGTGTGATTTATACTCATCCCAGATGGTATTCTTCATCCTAAAACGTTGTCCTAGCAATGGAATCTGTACAGAATGTAACCAGGGGTGTGTGATTTTCACATGGGCTGCAGACAGAAATGCCGAGAACATTCTGCAGAAGGAGCACTCCCGGTCCTGTGTGTGCCTGAATGTGCATGTGTGTGTGAGAACGTACAGCAGCTCCATGCGGCTCCTTCCTTGCTGTAGGACGGGTGAAAGTAGTGACAACAGGGTGCAAAAGGGAATATCCATTTCTCAGCCCAGATTTATCCAGAAAATCGGCAGTCAAGCCCCTCCTGCCAAGACCCCTGTCCTGCCCACACAGCTTGGATCTACCTGTCAGGTACATAAGGAAGGGGAGGAGGGCTATGTCCACTTCAGTGTCTGTCCAAACCCAGGTGGACATCGGCCTGGTGTTCTCCATGGAGCTGCAGTTCGCCCGAACCAGGTGCGGGAAATTTGACATCGACAACTGTCCTTTTCAAGCAACTCCAGACGTGAACAATGTAAGATACACACCAGCCACCCTCGGGTTACAGGGCAATGGACACTACATCAGGGCGGGCAGTGTGGGGAGTGATGACGACGCCATTCCAAAGGACACCGAGGGGTCATCTGCAGGATGGAGGCCAGCCAGGCAGGCCAGCCCAGGGGTCACTGGTCACTCGTTCGCCCCTGGCCTGTCTGCTCACTGATCCCATTTCAGCTGCTGCATCCCAGGTCCCCCTAGGGTTAGATTGTTCCTGACCACGTGGTCCAGGCCCCTGGGTGGAAGGCGAGATGTCCCCTCCCTGGTCATCACCCACCACCCTGCCCTGCCTTCCAGAGGAGTAGGGGGGGGGAGGGGCAGCATCTCTGTGGCCGAGTGGTCCTCCTGCCCCTGCCCAGAGCTGGACGGATGGAAGTTGAGCCCCCCTGCCCTGCTGCTACTGCTTCAGGTGACAAGGCAGGGTGAGCTTCGTCCCCTGGACAAGCCCGGGTCAGGTCAGAGGACCCAGTGGGACACTGGGGGCATGGATCATGTGGGACATCCTGGTGTCAGGGGGAGGAGTCCCTGGAGATCACAGGCCTGGCAGGGCAGAGTGACCCGGTGCCTCTGGGGTCAGCAGAGGGTCCCAGGTCAGGAACATCTAGGATGAGCTTGGGGCTGCTCCTGGGGGCCACTCCGGGTAGGTAGGTAGGGTGGGTGTGGCTTTAGAGCTGGAGACACCAGCTTCCTGAGGCCGCCCCTGGACACTCTGTCCCTCTGCTATTCCCACAGACTGACGCCTGCTACTTTACGATTGCCACTGACCCATGGAGAACAAAGTTTAAACTCCTGAACGACACCTGCTTGGATGGCTCCGCCGAGTGAGGCCACACCCCAGCCTGGGGGCACCCCGCCACCCTGTCGTGTCCCTTCAGTGTCCGAGCGGCTCTGGTTCTGTTCTCTGGATGAGCACCTGTCTGTCGCACCCAGGCCATGAGGACACGCCTCCCTGTCCATGTCACCCTGTAGAACTGGTCATTAAACGTCAGCATTGCAAGCAGCCTTGTGCAGCCTGGTTCCAGTGGGTGGGGGCTGGGCAGCTGGGGCTGTCCTCCCAGCAGGGTAGCCGGCTGGGCCCGGGGGGTGGGTCTCTCCCCTTCACACACCTGAGCCGCCACAGGTGGAACAACCCACACAGGTGCATCTGGGCTGTGTCTCTGGCTTCAGCATCCCTGCCCCAGGGCAGCCCTTCAGAGGCAGGTCTGCTGGAGAAGCCCATGATTGCCTTGGGACTCTAGGTAGCAGTCGTATGGTCCTTCTCCCTCCTTCCCCTCCTCCCTGTGTGGCCTGAGCGAGCGTGCATGCTCAGTCACTTCAGTTGTGTCTAACTCTTTGTGACCCCATGGACTGTAGCCCACCAGGCTCCTCGGTCCTTGGGATTCTCCAGGTAAGAATCCTGGAGTGGGTTGCCATGCCCTCCTTCGGGGATCTTCCTGACCCAGGGATCGAACCCGTGTCACCCATGGCTCCTGGCATGGCAGATGGATTCTTTCCCGCTGAGCCCCAGGGGAAGCCCGGTGTTGCCTGCAATCACCTCTCAGATCAGTACCTGCTCCCGTGTGTGCGGCAGGCTTTCCTGGGGGAGGGGGCCAGTCTTGTGGTGTGAGGACTCTTCAGCATGTGAGTGTCCTCCACCCAGGGCTGGCTGGCTTCCCAGGCCCGGGACTCGGGCAGGGCCGAGGGGAGCCCAGCCGCAGGCGTCCTCACTGTTGGCAGGCACCGTTCAGTGTGGGCACAGCTGTGTGCCTGTCCCCCTGCCACCTGGTCACAGACCCTGCTGGTTCTTTTCCATGACCCTCCCCAACCCCTCCTTCTGCTCCCTCCAAGGCCTTTCCTGACTCCTGGCTCTTCCATCAAAGGAAGCTTTCAAGGTCCTTTAGGCACTGTGATCCCCATCATGTTTCCAAGGAATCGACCCCACTGTTCCCCTCAAGCAGCTCCTGGGAAGGGTCTCCCTGGGGTCGCCCCAAAGTGGGGAAGCCGCTGGCCCTTCATGAGCTCACCCCTTTCCTGGGGCAGTGGCAGGGCTACCAAGAGGCGTACTTGCCTAAAGCTCCAGGAGCGAGCAACGAGAATGAAAACAGAACACGAAATCTGGTGCAATATCAGGGGACCTGCTGCCTCTATTGGACTGAGGTGCAGAGTCCACTCAGAGTCCAGCTTTTATTCCTGATTGCAGACTTTCTTTGATCTATCTTTCCTAAGACACGGCACTGACATAGTCCAGAGCTTCTTGTTTTTACCCCAGGCTGTTCCCTTCTGGGAAATTCTTGGGAGCAATTAGCAAGTGCGTAGGCAGTGTTCATGCCGGACGCTGACCCAGTGTTCCAAGGTCCATGCTTTCATGATCCCAGTCATACTCCCTTCTGGGTCTGGCCTTGGGGTCTGTAACAAGGCTATTATTCTAAGAAAAACATGAAAAATCATCAACACAGTTTCTTGATATATGCTGTTTTTCCAGGTGCTATTTCTGTGAAATTTCTCAACCCTGTGAAAGTACATTATTAGAAATTCCTATTAGAAGCCCTATAGGTACTGAGGGCCTCGGTGTTTCTGCCTGGATGCTGCTGCTGCGGTCAGCCCACAGGAGTGGAGCTGTGTCAGTGGTCCTGCCTCTGCAGGGGGCTACAGGGCCTGGCTTTGTCTTGCTCCACTGGCCCCGCTTGTCCAGAAGGGAGGACCCCTGGGGGTGCTTGGCTTCGTGAGCCCAGGTGTGGATGGAGGGACCCGTCGTGGAGGGAGGAGCTCCCGCCCTGGCCCTGTGCACCTCACCTGGGATGGCACACCCTGGCCCCTTCCTCCTTCCAGAATCTGTGTGCTGAGGAATCATGGGATTGGGTTTCTGGCCCAGCTGTCCCTCCCTGGGCAACAACCCCCATACCCCCAGTTGAGGTGAGGTGGCTAGGCCCCAAGCCTCATTCACAGCTCAGGCAGGCGCACCCTCTCCTGAAACAAGACAATAGAGTGGTCTCTGCCTTCCCAGATGCTAACCTGCTGGGCCCAGGCACCATCACCAAGGCTTACGGCTGGGCCCTGAGTGGGCCATGAAAGAAAATACAGCATCAATGGCAAATGCGCTACCTCTAGATCCTGTGCTTTGCTCTGTGGCCACTTTCTCAATTGCCAGGAAACATTTTGACACTTTCCTCAGCTTTCCCAGGGGTCAGGGTCCAGGCAGAGACCTTGCTGTTGTTCAGTCGCTCAGTGTCATGTCTGAATCTTTGTGACCCCATGGACTGCAGCACGCCACGCTTCCTTGGCCTGCCTCCTGGAGTTTGCTCAAACTCATGTGCACTGAGTCGGTGATGCCATCCAACCATCTCATCCTCTATTGCCCACTTCTCTTCCTGCCCTCAATCTTTCCCAGTATCAGGGTCTTTTCCAATGAGTCAGCTCTCAGCATCAGGTGGCCAAAATATTGGCGTGTCAGCCTCAGCACCAGTCCTTCCAATGAATATTCAGGGTTGAATAAATAAGGATTGAACAAAAAGGAACAAGTGGAGACCTTATCTCTGCAGATTCCCTGGACCTCACCATAGAAACAGAGGTGGGGGCAGGGCTGTCAAATGATGGAGGGACCAGCTGTGGGGTCTTCTTGGCCTCAGTCTGCTCCCCAGGCTATACCTCCCCTCCTGGTCCCCAGACCCCCAGGGGCCTAGAGTCACCCTGGGATTTGGACTCTGGGTTCCTCTTGCTGTAGTCAGCCCTGGGAAGCAACATGTTCTGCTGGGAAATGCATTTATGAGTCTTTCTTTTTTTCCCCCCAAATCCTTGATGACATATGCTGACAAGCAGTGAAATGGGTATGAGAGATGAAGAGGGATAAACTAGGTATGAATGAGTCACGAAGCTGAACCGTCCAGCATGGAAACACAGTCAATAATGTTGTCAATACCTTTGGAGGATAACAGATGGTAACTAGAGTTATGGTGGGCATCACTTTGTAACGTAGAGAAATATTGCATCACTGTAAGTTCTACACTTGGAACTAACAGTGTTGTACGTCAGTTATACTATAATTTACTAAAAGAAAGAACTGAGGTGTTTCTCTCCCAAGTCCTGCAATGGCTGCAGGCTCCTCTCAGGAGGTTCAGATCCCCCGCCGGCCAGTCTGCCCCACACAGGTGCCCACTGCAGGTTCTGCAGGAGGAGAAGTCTCAGGAGATTCACCCGGCAGTCAGGTAGGTACCCACCTGCTCCTGTGTGCTTGCTCACACTTACCTGGCTGGTCCTGACCTGCCCTCCAGGGCTGCTGCCATGTTCACCACTATGTTCTGGAAAGTGCTTCTTTTTCATTTGTTAATTCACTTCACCATCTCAGCCCAGCCCTATGCACAGATACACAGACAGACACACACACACACACACACACACACACACACACACAGACACACACGGCGGGAGCCTCCCCTGATTGGCGTCTCCGGGTCTCCACACCTCGCAGCCCTCTCTCCCACACTGAACTGAAGTTAATCAACAACCCAGAGAGGTGATGGTGCATTACCTTTGACGCTGGACCACCGAGAGCACCATGGCTTCCAACCCGGACTTTCGGACACTCTGTCTGGGGGAAGCCATCCGCCTCACCCAGTACACAGCGGCTGTGCAGACAGACCCTCACAGAGGACAGCAGAGACCACCTGCTCACAGCTAACACCAGCCAGTAGCCACAAGGGCAAGCCGCCTGAGGAGTGGGCTTCCCGGAGCCAGGCTCACCTTCAGACCAGGACAGTGCCGTGAGAGCCTGGGAGTGACCTCAGGAGAGGTGACACCAGCCAGACCACCCCAGACCCCTGACATGCAGACACCATAGAGAAATAGATAAATTACTTGAAGCACCAAGGGTAGGGTGATCAGTCACAAAGCATTAGATCATACCTCCACTCTGTTCGAGCGCACACACAAGTACACACACACATGCACATGCCCAAATGCAGCTTTCTCTTCCCGCACCATCACTCTCACATTTTCCTGCCTCAATTCAAAACCGAAAGTAAAACACAAGTCTCCCAATCACCCAATGACCTCCCAGGTTGGATTGGGAGGGGTTAAAACTGTGTCTGAAGCCATGATGCTGTGCCTTCTGGAGCCCTGGGAGGGAGCTTTCCATGGAAATCCATGGACACATTCTCAGTGCATCCTCAGGGCCTTGTAGAAACTCCCCACCTGAAGCAGTGGAGGAATGGGGCTTCCTGTTAGTTCCACACAAAGAGCTGTCAGTGGAAAGTAATTTGTGCAGAGCTTGGTGAAATATGGTAACAGGTTCACATTCTCTTCCATTCATTGGGAGCAGACTGTCCCCGCTGGTAAATGCACTGACCAAGAAGAAGATGCTACCTACCAGCACCGCATCCATAGCTTTCGCGCCTGGAGAATGCACAAAAAGCAAGCGGGCTACAAAAGGGAAGTTGAGAGGTCAGATGTGCTATTTAAGTGTTTTACAAGTATCTTCACTTCTTGAAATGCACATGAGAGTTGCAGAGTGGCTAGCTGACCATTAGATAGGACTGCATTCTTTCTTCAGCATCTTGAGTTCAAATTTCCAGGGTTTGGATGCCACAATAAAGGTACAATAAAACATCTGAAGAGATAAAAAGAATAATAACTCATAAGCAAGAAATTCCAAAAAAAAGAAAACCAGAAGCTCCTATTTCCAGGTGTCTAGATTTGGCTTAAGGAGGGGCCAGTCAAGCTCCTGCAGGCCCCCGAACAGTTGACCTGATGGCTGAGGAGACAGCTTCACAACTGAGTGCCACTTCGATTCATGTCCCTGTGATATGAGGTCATCACAGTCAAGGCTCCATTTGCTCCAGGAGAGCAAGCATTGGAGCCTAGGATGAATTAGTCTTGAGAAAGTCTCCTGTCCAACTCTGGACTTCCCCCGCCACTGCCCCACGCAGACTTCCTGCAGCCCCTGGAGACCCCATGCTGCATGGAGGGCCCAGTGGGTCCTTCCCAGGGGAGGCAGAACCACAAGAATAGTCAGGGTCCTACAGGCTTTAGAAAGGGGAACAGAATCTGGCCAGGTCCCACCAGGAAAAGCTTGCAGCTGGGGAGCTGGAAGGAGACACAGGGCCTGCAGAAGGAGCAGTGCTCCCAGCTTCTGACCTGGGTGAGATCACCCTGTCCCTCTTCTGGCCTAAAATATTTATTCAATCAGAATAAAAATATAAAGTGAGAAAACCTCCATTATATCAATGTGGCACTCAGTACAACTGAAGTTGTGTAAGATACAAAGACTAAGGGGTCAGGTTGAGGGGGACAAAGGACCAAGCAACCAGGAACCCAAACTGGCCATGGAGGAACTGAGTCCAGACTGGTGGGGCATCCGGGTTGCAGGGGATCAGGATGAGTTGAGCTGGTTCCTGGCAGTGTTGGGGAACATATTAGTTGTTCTAGTTGTTCAGTCTCTAATTTGTGCCCGACTCTTTGTGACCCCATGGACTGCAGCATCCCAGGCTTCCCTGTCCTTCACTATCTCCCAGAGCTTGCTCGGACTCATGTCCATTGAGTCGGTGATGCCATCCAACCATCTCATCCTCTGTCGTCCCCTTCTCTTCCTGCCTTCAATCTTTCCCAGTGTAAAGGTCTTTTCCAATAAATCGGCTCTTCACTTTAGGCAGTCAAAGTATTGGAGCTTCAGCTTCAGCATCAGTCCTTCCAATGAATAGTCAGAATTGATTTCCTTTAAGATGGACTGGTTGGATTTCCTTGTAGTCCAAGGGACTCTCAAGAGTCTTCTCCAGCACCACAGTTTGAAAGCATCAGTTTTTTCGGACTTCTTTATGATCCAACTCTCAAATCTGTACATGACTACTGGAAAAACCATAGCTTTGACTTTATGGACTTTTGTCAGCAGAGAGATGTCTCTGCTTTTTAATACACTAAGTTTGTCATCGCTTTTCTCCCAAGAAGAAAGCATCTTTTAATTTCATGGCTGCAGTCTCTGTCTGCAGTGATACTGCCCTCTAATAACAGTACAGTTTCAGAAATTCTTAGATTTTATTATTAACTAAAAATCTAAATGATGGAACAGTGTACAGTGCAATTCCCTACTACACAAAAACACAAATATAAAATAGAGGAAAAACTAGGATATATAACAATAAGTTGACAGCAGTAAACTTTCCATAAGGGTAGTTATAGCTGATTTTGTGTTTTTCTTCTGTAGTTGATTTTCAGCTATTTAGTACTTTGGAAAATTTTCATATTTCCTACCTTCTGTGAACCAGGCCTATAACTATTTAAAATAATACCAGGTTTTAAAACTTTTCCCCAAGGAGATCAGATAGTTAGCCTTTCTTCCTTTCTAAGACTCAATAAAGAAAACAATAAGCTCAAAACCTATAGGAGATCTGAAATGGGGAATCTATAAGAGTTGCATAAGCCTTGTAAGGACAGAGATGGGAAAGACTACCTGGAGGCTAATGAGTGATTTCAAGCAAGATAATTCAAGGTTGCTGAAGGCTGTCTCAGCACCTACCTTCTGCATTTGGGGATCCTCTTGTATTAAACAGTTATCAGTTATCCCTGAAATTTTCTTGCACATTGTCCGCTCAATTTTGACTTCAAGAAGGTAATCCAAACTATCCGTGACCTGTCCGTGAATCATTTAAAGTTAGAGATCATCAAAGAATATGTGGTATCAGTTGTCATTTCTGACAAACAAACATGTCATTGACTGCTTAGGGCAAAGGATGTCTCCCCGCCTCCCTCCCTCCTAGAGTTTGTTCTGACAGAGTTTTGGGGCAACGCAGAAGTGGTCCTTACCTTGTTCTCTCTGTCTCTCTGTTTCTCGATCTTTTTCATTATGATATTTAATTTTAAAGCAATGACAGCTCTCACCGAGATAAATCAAGAAAGCTATTTCCTAAAGGCCATTTTCCTGGGAAAACTACTGGTTTGTTCACTGGAGCTTGGAAAAGAATCAGCATTTTCAGTGAAATCCACTTAGAATATATTGCTTCCCTTTGGCAGTTTTAGTTATCTACACCTTATTTCATGTCACACACCCTCCCAAATCCCTGACTTTCCAGGCATCTCCCCTCACCCCTCCCCACCCTGCCCAGAGCCCACCACAGCCCTGTACTCACGCAGGCCTCATGAAGAAACCCACATGAGCAATGGTAAATGTCCACTCTCATGATTGCAGAATGAAAAGATTCTCGACCTTACTATGCATTAGAGAAATGCAAATCAAAACTACAATGAAGTGTCACCTCACACAGGTCAAGACAGCCGTCATCAAAAAATCTACAAACAATAGATGCTAGAAAGGGTGTGGCGAAAAAGGAACCCCTCTACACTATTGGTGAGAATGTAAGTTGGTACAACCACTATGGAGTAGTATGGAGATTCCTTTAAAACACTAAGCATAGAGTTCCCATATGATCCAGCAATGCTACTCCTGGGCATATACCCTGAGAAAACCATCATTCAAAAAGACACATGTACCCCAATGTTCCACTGCAGCATTATTAACAATAGCCAGGACATAGAAACAACCTGAACAGGAAAACAAAGTTTATAAGACGTTAGGGAGAGAATATTTAAAGAGAATGACCAGGTTAGTTAGATTCTGTACCTGAGCGTAGAAAAAGAGATAATTCAGAAAATAGAATAAACATTTTGGAAGTTCTTGAAAAGTCGCCTGGGCACTGAACAAAATGGCTGTAAGCAGAAATCTAAGTATGGTTTCATGAGTATAAAACATACTTTAAAATTTTCAGCTATGCACTAAGTGTCTGAAAGGACACTTGCAGGGGTGCCCACCAGGATTGATGTCTGTGGGGGATGTAAAGAAATCAGTGGTCACTTTCATTTTTTTTACCTCATCTACTTCCAAATGTACCCCAAGCACATTTTTCAGGACTGGATATCAAGTTTTCCAGTGCTGTTGGCATTTGGGGCTGTTGGCATTTGAATTTCTTGGCTGTGGGGGCCGTGCTATGCCTGAGGCGTGATGACCCACATTCCTGGACTCTATTCCTCAAATCTCAGTAGCAGCCCTTTCAGTTGTGATGACCAGAAACATCTCAGGCCATGACCAAAAATGCCCTGAAGAGCAAAATCTATGCCCAGTTGAGAATGAGTGCTTTGTATTTAGTAAATTTCCAAGTGAAATTTGCCAAAAAAACAGACTGCCCTAAATCATCCTCAACAACCACTGACCGACCCCCGGCCCCACCTTCGCCCCTGATTGCCCAGGAAAGGGAGGCAGATGGGGGTCCAGCTGTGGATTCAGCCCCTCACTCCTGCCATGGCCAGGCCTCTCTGATTCCGCTGGCCTCCTGTGACACCGTGCCCTCCTGGCTGGCTGCACCATTGTATCTTTGGCCCAGCTGGCATCATTCAGAAGCAGTAGCATCGGTGGATTAAGAATAGAGAGCCTGGGTTTAAATCTTGGCTCTTCTCTTAGTAGCTGTGTGACCCTGGGCAGGTTTCTAAACTTCTCTGTGCCTGTTTCCTCCTCTGTGAACTGGAGCTGGTAACTACATGCTTTTTCTTTAAGGGCCAGAGAGGAGATATTCCAGGCTTTGCAGCACAGACACAGCCCAGACGGCATTCAAAAAGTGTGCCTGGCAGTGTCCTAATAAAATTGTATTTATGGACATAAGTTTCAGTGTAATATAATTTTCATATATCACAAAATAGTCTCCTTTGGTTTCTTATATTCATTCATATCTCATGTGATGTACTAAGAAGGGCCATGGGCCAGATTAGGCTGCAGGCTGTGAGTGACAACTGCTGATAAATATCTTTGTAGTTTTAACTTAAGTCATTCAGTAGAATAGAGCAGTTTTCCATCTTTAGGGCCTGTGGGTATTTTATTAAGTTTTATCTGAATTGTCACCCAGTATTTTTCTGTTCGCTTTTGTTTGGGGATGGTGTATTCTTCCTTACCCCTTTCTTCAATATATTTTCAAGCGAATTTAAAACACCTCTCTCCTAGCCTCTCTTTTAACCTGTTTCCACTCTTTCTTTTGTATCCTTACCTGAATTCTAGAGCTGACAGTGAACTAAGAAATGAAATGGACACTCATGAAAAGAACCAGCGAACAATATGAAATGATATGTAAGTCTTGAGATATGTGGGTCTTTAGTTTATTTTATTATTAAATGGTGGTTTAGTCACTAAGTTGTGTCTGACTCTTTGCCACCCTATGGACTGTAGTCCACCAGGCTCTTCTGTCCATGGGGATTCTCCAGACAAGAATAATGGAGTGGGTTGCCATGCCCTCCTCCAGGCGATCTTCCCGACCTAGGGATCCAACCCTGGCCTCTTGCATTGCAGGTGGATTCTTTACTGACTGAACTACCAGAGAAGCCCAAGAGATTAAATATCAGCCTATAAAGCAGAGCCATCTATTTCTGTTTATATAAATAGAGAGCACAGGTTACAAAAAATGGACTAGTCCCAGGAAAGTCAGGAACCTCATTAAGAACAGCTATTAAATCTGAGCCCCCAGGGATGTGGGGTTGTAATTCAGCCACCCATTTGGGAATGGACATCCTGGCCCCGGTGATGCTTCCTAAAAACACAGAGCACACAACTGGGGCCACAGAGAGAACCAGAGGGAGCCCAGGGCCCACAGCCTGTGCAGACGGGCAAGGTGCCAGGTGTCCCACCTCTTAGGGGTCAGGACACTGAGTGAAACTTCTGCCTGCATAAGGAAACAGGAAAGGGAGGCAGGTTGGCGGTGGCTTGAGGTGGGCAGTACAGTTTGGGGGAAGGTGGGGTGAGTGGAGGAGAGGTGTGGGTCAGGCCAGCATCGTCCACAACACATCACCTTCTGCCCCCGCCACAACTGCTTCCTGCACCCCAACAACCCCACCTTGGGCTCCTGCATAGACAGCAGGACAATACTCTTTCTCAGGAAACGCAGTGCTGGTTCCTCTAAGACGCAGTCCATATTCCAATTCCTCCAGCTGCCTTAAGAGCATCCTTTATGGCATTATTTTATTGTTTGTTTATTTAGCTGCACCAGGTCTTGGTTGTGGCATGTGAAATCTAGTACCCTGACCAGGATATGAACCCAGGTTCCCTGCAGTGGGAGTATGGAGTCTTAGCCACTGGACCATCAGGGAAATCCTTGGTATTATTTTAAATCCAACAGACAACACAGAAACACATCTTGCCTTTATCATCATGCTTCCTAAGTTTCCTTTCAAGAGAACCATTTCCTGCTTTACCCCATCTTTCACAGCACTGATATTTAAATTTTTATCAATTTTTTAATTGGAGTATAATTGCTTTGCAATGTTGTGTTAGGTTCTGCTGCACACCAACATGCACAACAGCATGAACTGGCTATATGTATACATGTATCCCCTCCCTCTAGGACCTCCCTCTGACGCCCCCACCCCACCCCTCTAGGTCATCACAGAGCACCCAGCTGAGCTGCCTGTGCTACACACACCTTCCCGCTAGCCATCTATGTTACACATGGCAGTGCGTATATATCAGTGCTACTCTCCCAATTTGTCCCACCCTCTCCTTCCCTCTCTCTCTCCACAAGTACATTCTCGACATCTGTGTCTCTATTCCTGCCCTGCAAATAGGTTCATCGGTATTATTTTCCTTGAAATCTACAGCACTGATATTTTGAAGTGGTCTTAGAGTATGCCCCGTAATATGCTTGTGTGTGTGCTCAGCCAGTTCAGTTGTGTCCAACTCTTTGCGACCCCGTGGACTGTAGCCCGCCAGGCTCCTCTGTCCATGGGATTCTCCAGGCAAGAATACTGGAGTGGATTGGCATCTTCCCAACCCAGGGATTAAACCCACATCTCTTATGTCTCCTGCATCAGCAGAGGGGTTCTTTACCATGAACACCACCTGGGAAGCAGCGCCCCATAACATGGACTTGTCTAATTGTCCCTCACGATCACCCTCACACATTTGGGGCAGGAACACGGTATATGAGTGATGCCATGTCCTTGTAGTGATGTAACATCAGAGGCACATAGTGTCAGTTTGTCCAGCATGTTCTGGTTGTGATTAATTAACAAGCAATCCCTGTAGCTATGGCCCCTTCCCCTTACTTCTCTCCGTCTTGGGTGGCAGATTCATTGCTGATCTTTGCCTGAGTTTGTTATTACCTTGGTGGTTGCAAAAGGTGATTTTCTAGTTTCATATTCTTTCACATTTCTAAGTAAGCATTTTTCTGTAAAGAGGAATCTTCCCTTCTGCCCTGATTCCTATTTACAATGAAGCTGAGTGTGGAGTTTGTTTACTTGTTCACTGTGTTATAACGCACCCTTGTCAACATTCAGGTGGATGATATCTGCTCACACCATCCCAAATGTGGCCCCTTTAAGAGCCCCTTTGTACTCTTACCTGTGTTTTCTGATGTGACGATAATTTGAATGGATATATTATATTTTACCCCAGAATTATAAAAGAGAAAACTTACTTAACTTTCTTCCCCAAACCCCTAGATTAAAGTTTATAAATTTTGGCTCCAGGTATCTCTCAGCTGCTCTCAGCTGACAACAGCCCTCCCACAAAGGTGGGCGTGGGGACAAAGGATGAGAAGCAAGAGCAACCAACCTGCTCCTGGGACCTCAGAATGTTCGTCACCTTGTAGACATACGTGTCCCTGCTGGCCTCGTTGTACTCCTTCATGGCGAACCACAGTGCCTGCTGCACATACACATAGGATGCTGGGATGTCTTGGAATTCCCTCATCACCTTCGAACCCCAGGCTTGGACACCTCTGGAGGCGAGGGCCGCCATGGTCATCCAGAGCAGCAGGCCAGGGCAGATCCTGGCCATGACTCCTCAACCGGGGGTTCAGGCCGAGTCCCTCCTGTTCTGCCGAGGTTTAGCGGGCCCAGCTGCCTCCACAATGGCCCCTCCCAGCACTGCTGCAGGTGGAACGTGAACAACGGTTAACATCATCTGCCCAAAAATAAGCCGCCTGCGAGACTGTGTAATTCAGTTCATTTGCCCACCTCGGATCCTTCCTTTTTGGAAGGACACACACCTCCATGTACACACACACACACACACACACACACACACACACACACACCTGATCTTCCTGATGGCTGCCTAGGACCTGTTTGTGCTGGGACCTGTCAGCTGAGTGGGGGTGAGTCTCGCCAGCCAGTGGAAGGCCCCGCACATGCTGTGTCCCCATCTTTCCGAGCCCCGTGGAGATGCCCTTTACACTCAGGAGGCAAAAGTCCCAGGACTGAGCATCTGCTTTAGCCCAGGGCTGTCCGGCTCAGTCTCACCCACATGTACGAGGGATGGCCCGCCACTTGTGAAGAGCCTTTGTTTTAGAGGAAGCCCCCCAGCCGACGAGGACCCCCAGGATGTAGCTCTCGAGGCTGAGGCAGTGGTTCGGGTGTTGGGGGCTGACCAGGAGCTAGCTGCCTGAGCCAAAGCAGGATCCATGGGGTACGTTTGCCCAGAGAAGTAAGGACAGAGTGTCCGGGCTGAACAGAGGATGTGGTGTCTAAACCAAGAGACTCCTGGGGCCTAGATATAGACACCCAGCACCAAACACTCCCAGGGTCTTAATTCAGCTGCCCATCTGGGGTCGCCACGTGCCCTCTGCCAGGAATCACCAACCAAACCTGTGCCTCCCAGAGACTGACCTGTGGGGAGGCTGACGTACATGGACCCTGGATTCTCTGGCCCACCCTCCCGGCCGGTGGTAACCTATCCTTTCCCGCCCTGCCTCTGCTCCACGGCAGCTTCAATGTGACACACGAAGGGCAGGAGTGGCTCTCTCCTGCTCCATGTGCCTGGGCACATGGGGCGGCTGCCCAGGGCTGTCTCCTGCCCACCAGGGCTACACCCAGACCCACCTGAGCACCAAGGCCCTTTCCACAATGCGGTGGCCGAGCCCTGAGTTGGCTGCCGGCCGCAGGCAGCCTCTCCCCCTCCCCAGGACCTGGCTCCCGCCTGTGGCCGTCTCGTTTCCAGCACTCTTAGTTCACAGCCATGTGCCTGCTCGGGGTGTCTGTTGGGACCAAGGTCGGGTGCTTCTGCCCCCAGCTGCCCTCCCTGCCAGTGGTCACCTCTGTGGCCCCTTTGTGACCTAAGCCCTGCCCCACTGATGCAGCCCAAGGGACCAACCCCTCTGATGGGGGACCCTCTGCCTTCAAGCCCATAGACTCACTGGGGATCCCACAGTGTCTGCCACCAGCACTGAGTCCCCATCCTGTCCCACGCCTCTGGACTTCCTAAATCTCTGCGCTTTGGATGGGCAGCTGGAAGTGAAGCCACCTCCAGGGAGTCTCTCTCAGGGTCCCATTGTGGGACCTCCTTGCTCTTAGAGGCAGAAGGAGGCGCCAAACAGCCAGGCTCGGGGGACCTTGGCCTTCTCGCTCAGGAGGGGAGCCCAGGGCTGGTGCCGAGGACACAAAGCCGAAGGCTGGCGATGGCCACAGGTGTATGACCCTCCGTGGGATGGGCAGATGGCAGCCCTCTCTCCACATCTCCGGGCTTGTCCCGGAAATGGCTCCCTTGGTCCAGTTTCCTCACCTGTGTGTGCTTCTCGTCCCAAGTCGGGCTCCCCTGACGGTCACGACTCCGTCTCGCTCTACACGGGCGCCTGGTTCAGCCATGGTGAGGGACTTCCACGAACTCACACATTGGGCACCACTGTTTCTCTTTCCAGGATAACATACAGCCCAGGAGGATCTTACCTGAGGCCTGTAAGATGAGATCCAGACAGGGCATGTGAGACCTGAAAGTTACCGGCTAAAGGGTCAGATGCCTGAGACGGAATCCTGGGCTGGAACTCAGGAGCCCTCTCATCTCACATGCTAGCAAAGTAATGCTCAAAATTCTCCAAGCCAGGCTTCAACAGTAAGTGAACAGTGCACTTCTGGATGTTCAAGCTGGATTTAGAAAAGGCAGAGGAACCAGAGATCAAATTGCCAACATTTGTTGGATCATCGAAAAAGCAAGAGAGTTCCAGAAAAACACCTATTTCTGCTTTATTGATTACACCAAAGCCTTTGACTGTGTGGATCACAACAAACTGTAGAAAATTCTAAAAGAGATGGGAATACCAGACCACCTGACCTGCCTCCTGAGAAATCTGTATGCAGGTCAAGAAGCAAAAGTTAGAACTGGACGTGGAACAACAGACTAGTTCCAAATCGGGAAAGGAGTACATCAAGGCTGTATATTGTCACCTTGCTTATTTAACTTACATGCAGAGTACATATAACTTATATGCAGAAACAGTGACAAACTTAATTCTGGTAGCTCCAAAATCACTGCAGATAGTGACTGCAGCCATGAAATTAAGACACTTGCTCCTTGGAAGAAAAGCTATAACCAACCTAGACAGCATATTGAAAAGCAGAGATATTACTTTGCCAACAAAGGTCCATCTAGTCAAAGCTATGGTTTTTTCCAGTAGTCATGCATAGATGTGAGAGTTGAACTAAAAAGAAAGCTGAGCACCGAAGAACTGACACTTTTGAACTGTGGAGTTGGAGAAGATTCTTGAGAGTCCCTTGGAATGCAAAGAGATCCAACCAGTCCATCCTAAAGGAAATCAATGCTGAATATTCATTGGAAGGACTGATGCTGAAGCTGAAACTCCAATACTTTGGTCACCTAATGCAGATAACTGACTCACTTGAAAAGTCCTTCATGCTGGGAAAGATTGAAAGTGGGAAGAGAAGGGGACGACAGAGGATAAGATGGTTGGATGGCATCACCGACTCAATGGACATGGGTTTGGGTGGACCCCAGGAGTTGGTGATGGACAGGGAGGCCTGGCGTGCTGTGGTTCATGGGGTCACAAAGTCAGCCACGACTGAGCAACTGAGCTGAACTGAACTGAACACGGTCAGATGCTTTGGCATAGTCAATAAAGCAGAAATAGATGTTTTTCTGGAACTCTTTTGCTTTTTCAACGATCCAGCAGATGTTGGCAATTTGATCTCTGGTTCTTCCGCCTTTTCTAAAACCAGCTTGAACATCTAGAAGTTCATAGTTCATGTATTGCTGAAGCCTGGCTTGGAGAATTTTAAGCATAGGGCCAGAGAGCGTTACTGAAAAAAGTTGTTTGGTTATTTAGTCTTCCTTTCTCTAGGCCTCTGTCCTTCCACTCTGAACCACTCCTCCCAAAGTTCTCCGCCATCCACCCAAAGCCATTGGCCACCTGCAGGACTGAGGATCTGCTCAGAGGCAGAGAGGGTGAGCTCTCAGCCAGACAGACGCCACCAGGAAAGGCTGTGCTGCTGAGGCCCAAACTCCAAACTCAGCCTCAAAAGCAAAGAGCCTAGAAGGAAATAGCCAAATCACCTTCCTCCCTAGTCACATTTGCTGGCCGCTTGCCAAGGCAGAGGTGGAGCGAGACACACAGGAGATACCGCCCAGGGCGGGACAATTCAGTTCAGTTCAGTTCAGTTGCTCAGTCGTGTCCAACTCTTTGCGACCCCTTAAACCACAGCACGCCAGGGCTCCCTGTCCATCACCAACTCCCAGAGTCCCAAACTCATGTCCATTGAGTCAGTGATGCCATCCAACCATCTCATTCTCTGTCGTCCCCTTCTCCTCCTGCCCTCAATCTTTCCCAGCATCAGGGTCTTTTCCAATGAGTCAGTTCTTCGCATCAGGTGGCCAAAGTATTGGAGTTTCAGCTTCAACATCAGTCCTTCCAATGAATACCCAGGACTTATCTCCTTTAGGATGGACTGGTTGGATCTCCTTGCATTCCAAGGGACTCTCAAGAGTCTTCTCCAACATCACAGTTCAAAAGCACCAATTCTTCGGTGCTCGGCTTTCTTTATAGTCCAACTCTCACATCTGTACATGACCACTGGGAAAACCATAGACTTGACGAGCTGGACCTCTGTTGCCAAAGTAATGTCTTTGCTTTTTAATATGCTGTCTAGGTTGGTCATAACTTTTCTTCCAAGGAGTAAGCATCTTTTAATTTAATGGCTGCAATCACCACCTGCAATGATTTTGGAGCCCAGAAAAATAAAGTCAGCCACTGTTTCCCCATGTATTTGCCATGAAGTGATGGGACCGGATGCCATAATCTTAGTTTTCTGAATGTTGAGCTTTAAGCCAACTTTTTCACTCTCCTCTTTCACTTTCATCAAGAGGCTTTTTAGTTCTTCACTTTCTGCCATAAGTGTAGTGCCATCTGCATATCTGAGGTTATGGATATTTCTCCCAGCAATCTTGATTCCAGTTTGTGCTTCATCCAGCCCAGCATTTCTCATGATGTATTCTGCATATAAGTTAAATAAGCAGGGTGACAATACACAACCTTGATGGACTCCTTTTCCTATTTGGAACCAGTCTGTTGTTCCATGTCCAGTTTTAACTGTTGTTTCCTGACCTGCATACAGGTTTCTCAAGAGGCAGGTCAGGTGGTCTGGTATTCCCATCTCTTTTAGAATTTTCCACAGTTTATTGTGATCCACACAGTCAAAGGCTTTGGTATAGTCAATAAAGCAGAAATAGATGTTTTTTTGGAACGCTCTTAGTTTTTCAATGATCCAGCGGATGTTGGCAATTTGATCTCTGGTTCCTCTGCCTTTTCTAAACCCAGCTTGAACATCTGGAAGTTCACGGTTCATGTATTGCTGAAGCCTGGCTTGGAGAATTTTGAGTATTACTTTACTAGCATGTGAGATGAGTGCAATTGTGCAGTAGTTTGAGCATTCTTTGCCATTGCCTTTCTTAGGGATTGGAATGAAAATTGACTTTTTCCAGTCCTGTGGCCACTGCTGAGTTTTCCAAATTTGCTGACATATTGACTGCAGCACTCTCACAGCATTATCTTTTAGGATTTGAAATAGTTCAACTGGCCTCCCATCACCTCCACTAGCTTTGTTCATAGTGATGCTTCCTAAGGCCCACTTGACTTTGCATTCCAGGATGTCTGACTCTAGGTGAGTGATCACACCATCGTGATTATCTGGGTCATGAAGATCTTTTTTGTACAGTTCTGTGTATTCTTGCCCCCTCTTCTTAATATCTTCTGCTTCTGTTAGGTCAGACACCTGGCTCCAGTCCTAGTTTGGGAAGGTTGCCCATTGTCCTTGACTGGGCTGTCATACATAATTCCGGCTTGGTTCGTCTCATTCGGTGGCTCTTCTTTTCAGCAATGCCTTTTGTTTAGTCCTGCTCCAAGCGTGGCCTGATTGGGTGAGATCCTACAGAAATCACCCTCATTTTATCACAGATCTCCTTTTGTCTGAAGGGAAGATGGGGTCCAGCCCCCGGCACTTTGGAGCAATGCTCTGCTCTGTAGCCTTGCCCTGGCCCTAGGCCTCTCTCATGGGTGAAGTTTGCTGTGACACTGAGAGGGTGAGGCTAAGTCTTTCACACAGCAAGTTCTCCATCTTGGCAATGGGCACAGTCCCACCTTCTTGTTTTTTGCACAGACAAGCTGAGGGGGAGACAGTGATTGCAGAAGGGCTTTCTCTGCATTTCTCTGTGGGGGACTGGGTGTGGTTCTGAGACAGGGTTCTGGAAGCAGGGCCCTGGGCATGTGCACACCTTGGGCTGAGCCCACCAAGTCAGACAGCTCAGGGGCCCATCCCTGTAGTGTCCATGGTGGGGCACCACGTGGGGCAAGAAACCAGGTCATTGCCACTGACAATTCTTTTCCTAAGATCAGTCCTCAGAGTCACATTCCTGTTTGTGGGGGTGCCTGGTGTCCAGATAAGAGCAGGGAGCTCCTCGACCCAAGCCCTCCCATCCTCTATTCCCAGGACTCTCTGTTCTTTGGGGACGCACCTTGCTGTCTGTTTTGTCCCTGGCCTACTTGGAAGTGGAAACAGTCAACCTCTGTGTCAGCTCAAGAACAAAGGCGACCTTAGAAATAATGCTTTTCAACTGTGGATGGGATGCGGTTGACAGTAAGAAGTGGGAGGGACCCGCAGAGATAGGGCTCAGGCCTCTGCTGCCCACTGTCCCCAAGGCCACCATCCAGCCCAGCCTCAGCAGAGACCCACAGATCCAAGTGTCCCAGCCCTGAGCCAGAATGGTCAGGCTCCCTGGCCAGGATGTGCAGAGCAGCTGACCCAGCACATCCCTTGTTTCCATGGACCCACTCACAGGTGGGTGTGCGGTCCCCCAAGGTGAAGGCAAGCAGCCCCAGGACCCAGCTATACAGGAAGGACTGAACTAAATGGCAACAGTTGTTGGGATAAGAACTTGATCTTCCGAGCTGGCCTGTGGCTATACCCCGGCCCCCACAGGGCCAGCAGCCCCCTAGCTCAGGGGTGCTGGTGTCTGGGAGGTGATCACACATCCGACCCTGCTCCTGGCTTCACTCCCCTGGCTGGGGGGTTCTGTGGACCAGCCAGGACTCGGGACTTGTTTACTTGTGCTCAGAAACATTTATGTCCGAGAATGGAGACCATTAGCTGGGACTGGTCCCCTGGTAGCCAGGCTCTGCTCATAGGGTCCGTAAAACACTGTGGGGAGAGGGCCTCCCCTGGCCAAGCCTGACCGCAAGCTCCAGGTGCCCCCTTGCCCTGGCCCCCCCACCTCTGTTTGCCGTGGCTTCCTGAGCTTCCATCCTTTTCCGTCCAAGGCTGGACCCATGTGCAGCAAGGAGTGGGGAGGCTGCCCATCATGGGGGTCGGTCCCACTGAGGGTGGGGACATGGTGTGTGAGTGCTGAAAGCTGGCGGGGGGGGAGCAGCCCAGAGTGGGTGTGCCGCCTGTGTGGCCAGGCCATGGATGGGGCATAGCAGGAGGGAAGTTTTTAAAATGCCCTGGGCACTGTAGACAAAGTGGGCTCACAAGGGCACGTCCAGTCCCCACTGGCATCATCACTGGGCTGTGGAGGGGGTCATCCAGGCCCTTCAAGTCATCTCTCTTTCTACTCTGGTCAGTCCACAGGAGAATACGGCTCCTCGGGGAGGAGTTGAAGAGCCTCTGGCTGGCCCTGGGTGATGTCAAAGGCTGCGTTAACCTGGCCCCGCATGTCCAGGAGAAGCCTGGTGATGGGGACAGAGACTGCGGGAGGAGGTGAGTGTCCCGCCTAGTCTATTTCGTGTTGACTCTCGTGGGGTGGCCCTGGCTGAGACCGCGGATGCCAGAATGTAGACGGTGCAGTGGCCTGCTTCTGTCCAGGGTCACCAGGGAATCTGGGCACCCCCATGGTGGACCTGAGGGGAGTGGGCTTCACCAAGGAAAGCAGCCAGGTGGGCCAGGGACCCTCGGCCACAGAAGGGCCATCTCACCCTCTGGGCCTCCCCTCTGGTTGCAGCACCCTCCTCCTGCTTGCCCCTCCTCTGCCCTGGCCGTGTCCATCCATCTCTAGAGAGGACCCAAATCTTTATCCCATAAAACGAAATGGCCTTGTATTTCGCTCCCGGGGTTGGAGTGAAACCCCCTTGTATTTGCCAGCCCAGGTCCATCCCAGAGCTTGCACATGGCCATCCCACCCAGTCCCTTGCACAGAGTGGACGGTGGTGGCCACTCCACACGCTTCTGGTGCCTGGGTCTTGACCTTTTGTCTCTGACTCCTTTGGAGACTCTAGAAATGCACCCACTGAGTCTACACGTACCAACCATGTAAAAAGGGGGACTCTCCCAAGACACATATGGAAGCTGAGTCTGTGTGCCCACATGGCTTCCCAGTCCAGCAGGACCCAGGAGTTAGGCAGTCCCCAAGCCGGCCCAGCTCAAGGCAAGCAGACCTGCAGTGTGTTGGGGTGAAGGTGCCATGGGGGACACGGTAGAGCTGGTGCAGCGCTCGTGTCTCTGAGACCCCCACAGGGCCGCATTCTCCCCATAGCCCCCCTGGCCCTTTCCCAGGTTGGAGGCCCGGCACCCCCTGCCACTATAGCCCAAGTGGTCCCTGGGGTGCCTGCAGGTCCTGGGAGCTCTGCCTCCTTTTCCCCGGCCCCACCCAGGACTGGGCTGAATGGATTCCTTGTTTGCGCTTAGAATGGCCATGACTGGTCACTGGGTGGAAAGACCTCAACCCCCGCTGAGCCCTGGACCGGTCTCCGAGTCCTCCGGGGCTGCCTGGTTGGGCCCTGTTTCCCTTGTCTCCATGACTTCCTGGGACCCCATGCTCTGGGGTCTCAGAACAAAGTCCAGGACGCAGGGGGGCTTCAGCAGGATGAAGTGGAGGCTGCAGTTCAGATCTTGGGGGCTCTTTCCTTCCCCTCCCCGTCAGGGGAAGTAACTGTGTGTGTGTGTGTGAGAGAGAGAGAGAGAGAAACTCCAGTAACATCTTAGCAGAAATGACATGAAACCCAGCAAGGAAAAGCGAGGCCTGCTTGGCATCATTTTTCATATGAAGAGAGAGAAAACGAAGCACCTTGGAGAGGCAGGTTGGAAAGAGGTGAGGTTAGATTAAATTTTCTTGTTAGTTAACACACACTTAGAAATAGGCCTGTATGGGGCATCTCTCAGCAAGGCACACCTGTAGCACCCCCGTGGTGGTCGCCCTGCCCTGGAACATCTGGCTGGCCCCACACTGTCCCCAGGCCTGCAGTGAACACCAGATTCCCGTGGTTCCCACCCAACAAGCCTGAAGGAAGGACCATCCCAAGGGGCTGATCCCAAAAGGTCCTTCCTAGGCACCCACATGTGCCTCTGGAGCTGGGGGGACAGGCAGGTGGCTGTGGGCTGACCTGGGCACCAGGGCTGGGTGGGGAGTCTGCTGTTCCTCTGGGGGGCGTCCCACTGGGGTGTCAGGGGGCACTTTTAGATGGAGTCCCCTGGCTGGCTGGGAAAGAGTAGTTTTCAATCAGAGTATGAGTATTAGGTTGACGTAGAGCCTGTTTCAGATCTAAAGCCTGGGCCCTTAGTTGGGAGAGGCTCCTGGTGGGGAGGGGGGCAGAGCAGGGGCTATGTTGGAGGAGAGTGGGGGGCGCAGGGCTGGGCCTGGAAGAGAGACCATGGGGACTGATGGGGGTGGGGGGAGGGACAGTGGAAGGAGAGGCAAGGGCTGTGCCTCGTGAGTGCCCGGTGTCGCCCCGGGAAGCGTGACAGTCCCAACCGAGACCTCCATGTTCCCGCTTGAGACCTCAGTTCAGAGGAGCCAGAGACGAAAGCAATGCCCTTGGGGTCTCATGACCTCCTTCTATTGGGGCAGCAACACTGCTTCCCCATCACCCACCAGGCCCTGAGGAGAAACCCTGACCTTGGGGAACACAGTTGTCATCCCAAATTGTACCCAATGCCACATTTAAAACAGGCTACTTAAAAACATTTTAATTATGGTAAATATATATATGTATATAACCTCCTGTCTTAACCATTTTCAAATGGACATTCGGTAGCACTGAGTATATTCACGTTGTTGTGCCCCTGATCTCCACAAGGTTTTCATCCTGCGAAACTAAAAACTGTATCCATCAGAGAATCCTCCCTCAGACACACCTAGTTATTTATCACTCTGCTGGGTCTTCATTGCTATGCAGGCTTTTCTCTAGCTGAGGCAAGCCAGGGCTACTTTCTAGCTGCTGTGCACGGCCTTCGCATGGCAGTGACCTCTTATGGCGGAGCATGGGTGCCGGGGCGTACAGGCCTCAGTAATTGCATCACATGGACTCGGTAGTCGTAGCTCCCGGGCTCAGGAGCACAGGCTCAATAGCTGTGGTGCACAAGCTTAGTTGCCCCATGGCAGGTGGGATCTTCCCAGCTCACGGATTAAACCTGTGTCTCCTGCGTTGGCAGGTGGACTCTGTATCACTGAGCCACCAGCAAAGCCCAGACACACGTATTTTTAATGACTGCTTTCTTTGAAGTTTTATCTCCTACTATCATCCCTGTACTTCTTTCACAGACCCCCAAGTCCTCTCTGTCTCTTTGCACATACACAACTGCATACCCACACCAATACATACCTGCATACATGTGCACACTTGTGCACACCTGTGCACACACGTGCACCCCAGACACATGTGTACTTCAGCTTCCCCTGAAGCTTTATTGCCCTCACCTCTCTTGATCTGTGACCGCTGTTGACACATAAAAAGTAAAACAAATTCTCCCAATTCTGAGAGACCCCACAGGGGAGGACTGATGCTTCTGCCAGGGCGTCTCCCAGCCCCCTGGTGACCCATCCACTCAGAACCCAGGGAGGGAGGAGTCTGAAGCCAGATGAGGCTCCCAGAAGGAACTTGTGAGTTAGCACCCACTGTATTCAGCCCTCTGTGTGTGTATGTCTGCATGTGTGTGTGTGAGGGGTGTTATCCAATCAAAAAGCGATTC
Organism: Cervus elaphus; assembly: GCF_910594005.1. Classification (NCBI taxonomy): domain Eukaryota; kingdom Metazoa; phylum Chordata; class Mammalia; order Artiodactyla; family Cervidae; genus Cervus; species Cervus elaphus. The sequence goes on along the minus strand of NC_057837.1, from coordinate 42,094,145 downwards.
CTTCCCAAGTGTGCGGTGGAAAATGGAATCAGCCCTCACCCCACCCTTTGTGCCCAGGGACAAACGTTCCTTATTCCTAGTGGCATGCCATCACGTCAGCCAAAGGCAAGTGGCCTCCTGTGAGGCCAGGAAGGAGGCATGGGTCTTGCCCACCTTCCGTTACCACATAGCAAGAAACTAGAAAGTAGAACAGCAAGCAGGGACACCTGTGTGAGGAAAGGGTGTTGGTAACGGCCCACAGGCCATCACTTCTTCACAAAGGGAGGGATGTTGGCGGGGCTCCAGAGCCTCTAGGCGTCCACACACTGCTTCTTCATCACAGTGAAATAGCCGTGCCATGGGACTGCGCCCACCCAGAAGGTGCACATTTGTCTCTGAAAAACACCACCACCACAGCAAAAGTCAGCAGTGTGCCAAGTGCGAGAGAAAAAGTGGTTCTGTTACCGGGTGCCAGCGTAGGAGCTAGGTGCCAGCGTTGGAGCTGGCTGCCAGCATAGGAACAGACCAGAAGACGGGTTGTCACCCGTCAAGGAACACCCCATAGAACTTGCTGGCTGGAGGCTGCAGACCCTTGTAGCCACCAGAAGTTACGTGGAGGAATGTTTGTCCCCATCCCATCCATGGATAGACAGCAAATACTAATCATCATATTTTTGGTGGGAGATCAGATGTAAATTTGATTTTATTTTTAATCCTCCTTAATATTGTCTATAATGTAAATACCACAGTTCTGTGCCAGGTATAAACTAATACATGTCATCTTAATAATCAAATAATGCCTTTTGCTCTGATGACAAATACATCAGATAAGAGCAACGTAGAGGATTCTAGGACCTAACATAAATTTTATTCCAAAGCTCCTTCTTCTCCCTTTCAAAATGTCATTGAAATGACAGATGAAAACTTCTGTGTGGGTAATAGATGGACAAACAGGTGGAAAGAGGCTTAGGCAGATGGACAGGCAGGTAGACATTCTAGAAAAACAGCAGTGGCCATCTTCAGTAACTGACTGGAAACACAGGGGCATTTCAGAAGTGAGGGGCAAACAGTGTCAGAGAGAAGAGCGTTAGGTCTTGGCTGAATTCTGACACACACAAAGGAGGATTGTGGGGTCCCCACAAACCCACAAGATACCAAGTCAAGATGATTTTATGTGCAGATTACATCAAACCTTGGGAATCCAAAGCTCTTTTGGTCTTTAAACTGATCCGATTGCAGAAAAAAGTTGAAAAGCCCCTGTTCTCATTACACCAGACCAGAGAAACCCTGAAGCCAAAATACAACCAAGAAATAAACTGTAACCCAGACTTACCTAGTAAAATAGAATACAATATCCTTTAAAAAGTCAGCAAATTAAAGGCAGCATATTGAACAACTGCTGACCCTTGTGCAGTGCTTTGCAGAGTTCCCTTGACATGAAGTATGTACAGTGTCTGTACCTGGACCTTCTGATTCAGTAGGTTTGGGATGAGGCCATGGAATCTGTGTGTGTGTGTGTGTGTGTGTGTGTGTGTACCCCACACTCCAAGTCATTCTCTGGGGAGTTTGAGTGTAATTAATATTGATATATAGAAAAGCAAAATTCATAAACAAAAAGTGGCACCCTAAGCCACCAGGCTTCCCTGGTGGTTCAGACGGTAAAGTGTCTGCCTGCAATGCGAGAGACCCGGGTTCAATCCCTGGGTCGGGAAGATCCCCTGGCAAAAGAAATGGCAACCCACCTCAGTACTCTTGCCTGGAAAATCCCATGGACAGAGGAGCCATGGTAAACTACAGTCTATGGAGTCACAAAGAATTGGACACAACTGAGTGACTTCACTTCACTAAGCCCTCTATATTCTAAGAGACGAGGGCAGACCCCACCCATGCCACTGCTCCCTTCCAGCTTGGACCCCACAGGATGGCTCCCACAAAGGGAGGTGACAAGAAAAAGAGGCTGTCCTGTCCACAACAAAGCAGTGACCTGAGATTAGCCACCCACATGCACAAGCACATCCACGGAGTGACCTTCGGGAATTGCACCCTTGCAATCAAACAGAACTAGAAATTTGTCATAAAGGAGAGGAGGATGCCAGATGTGTGTGTCCATAACAAGCTCCACAAAGCTGATCGGGTCAGAGGAACAAGGACGGTCCCCTGCCATGTCCAGGTCCAGTTGTCCAGAAACCCTGCCAAAGATGCAGCTTCACCCGGAAAGCCTGCACACCTTGATCTGTGCATCTGCCACCACTCTCAATGCAGATGAGAACTAACCACGACACTCAGTTACAGAACAACCGAAAAAAGACACGTACTTCCTATGCCAGACACATAAGGATGACTCAATATTAGGGGATCTGTTATTTGAATTTATTTTAGTAATGGGTCAAAGAAGAAAAATTATTCAATATACTTGGTAGATATTGAAAGGAAAATTAATAGAAGAAAACATCCTTAATTAAAAAAAATAACTCTTGATAAAGAGGGAGTTGGAAGAACTTTGGAAATCAACACCTGATATAGTATTTACTAATAAGGTATAAATACTGAAAAGAATCCCATTAAATCCTCCAGGAATGAGACACCACCCAGCATGACTCCTCTTCAGCATATTATTCCAAACACTTGGAAAGAAAGGAATAAAGTTTTGTTTATCGATAAATGTGTACTTAAAAATGTGTGCTCTAAAACCGAGATGGGCCATGGAAACTTTACAAAGAATAAAAGAGCTTCCTGGAGACAAGTTTCCTAATTAATGTTAGTGTTAATTCTTTAATATTTTCTACAAACAGGTAAAAAGTAACAACTCTCCTTTATCCTCAATGCGCCCAGTAGAAAATATAAACTTCAGCCCACAATATTTCTACTACCATGAAAAGATAAACAAAACTAAAATAAAAGGTCAGATGGTATCCCACGTGCTCCCTGCTTGAATGTTTGTCCTGAGGAGCCTCTGCTCTGCTGGAAGTGATGGATTTGTTCACAGTAAGCCCACAGCGGAAGTTTTAGGTTCCCGTCAACAGACCTTTGTGTTCCCCCCTGTGACTGCACGCCACAGCAGTTCTGAGCACGGTCCCAAGGAACCCCACTGCAGAAGCTCATTAGCAACACCAGTTCTTAGATTCCTCTCCAGACTACTGAGTCTGATTCTGCAGGGGGAACCCTGCCATCCAGGTGTGTCAAGGCCGCCAAATGATTCTGACCTGTCTCATGTGAAGGACCATGAGTGTGAAGGAAGGGGCCCACCTCCACCTGCAGAGAGCCCGGGGGGCTTCACCAACATCAGAGGAAGCCCTCAGGTCAACCCCGGATACTCCCACCCCAAGTCAGAGATACAGGCTTGAGGCCAAAAGCCCCCGGGCCACATCAACCCTCTGCTTCGAGCCTGGGGCTCTTCCCAAGGCTGAGCCTGGGAGGTTGGGGACATACCTGACCTGATCATTGCTTAATCTCCAGCACCCAGCATAACACCTGGTGCCAGGTAAGCTTTGATTAGCAGTTGAGTGAATGAATGGACTTCCCTTTGTACTTTCACAAGAATGGGCAACCTCGGGTCGGGCCACAGTAGGGTGGTACCTCCAGGTCCAAGAGGGTGGATTCCCAGTGAATGTGTGTGAGCAAGTTTCCCTGTGCCAGGAACCCAGAGGGATGGAGGCCTTGCACTGAGAGTGATCTTGACAGCACCCTGTCCCTAGGACAAGGCTTCCTTCACAGTCTGCTGCCCTGCACTGTCTGCTACAAGGGCCGCAGGACTGACCACTCTGGGGCTCTGCTCTGGGAGATGTGCCGACCACTCAAAGACAAGATCTGGGTGCCACAAGTTCTGCCTGGGGCTCAGAGCAGCCAAGACCACCACAGACAGTTGGTGTGTCCCCTACCTTTTCTGGTTTGGAGGTGTTCTTAACCACGCAATTCTCGTTACCGTTTGGAAGCTTTCTGCAGTTGGTGCGGGCGATTTCAGCGTCAATAAAGTATTCCAGGCAATCCGTGACCTGTTGATTAGCAGTCATGCAATTTTGTTCAAAAAGCCTTCTTCTACTTGTTAATGTTTTTAACAAACCCTGAAAAAACTGCTCTTCCTTTCATTCCCTCTCCTTATCTCCTCCTCCTCCCCCTTCCAAACATATCTTTACGAGATGGCCTGTGGAGCCACCACACAAAGATACCCCTACCTGGAGCCGGATTCCCCGGGGCAGAGGCTCCATCCAGTGTGGGGCCTTCCTGAAGGCAAGACCTTCTACTTCAGAACAACTGGCTCCTGCGCCCGGGGTGTTACCAGTTCACTTGGGCCCTGTGGGAACAGGACCCTCGGCCACATGGGCTCTCCTCCTTGAGCCCCTTCCCATACACACACACACACACACACACACACCCTTCAGATTTTGTCACCTGAGGTCCCCTGCCCATTGAGGCTCCCCCACCCAAGACCCCTAACCCCACCCCAGGGTCCTGTGTAGCCAGGCTTGCTGTCTTCCTGTTCTCTGAGTGTTTAGGAAGCAGAACAGGAGCAGTTGACAGAATTCATGAATGATTGAGTGAGGTGAAGGCTGCTGTATGTCCATTTATTAATAAATCTGCCTCCATCTGGTTTTAAAAGATTACAGTAGGATTTAGAGACGGCCAAGCCTGCCATGCAGAAAATACTTCTCCCATCAGCTCTTAGAGTCAGAGCAGGAATAGATAAGGGCTGTCCTTCCACAGTGCTGTCCCAGACCTTCGTAGGTGGGGTCCCCGGATCAACAGCATTAGCATCACTAGGGAAGTGGATGGAAATGCAGGTTCTGAACCACTGAGTCAGAAACTGCTGGGGGTAGGGGTGGGGTATGCACAGTCAGTGTCTGAACAAGCCTCCAGGTGATTCTGATGACCAGGGGAAGTAAAATAAAGCAAAGAGGAAGAAGACAGCAAGAGATAGGAGTGTGTCTGCAGCTTGGGTCCAAGTTCCCCTGGAGTCAACCTTTGCTACCAGGCCTTCCCACACTGCCTCTCCAGCCTTAAGCAAGAAGATCCTGCCAGTCCATCCTAAAGGAAATTAACCCTGAATATTCATTGGAAGGACTGATGCTGAAGCTGGAACTCCAATACTTTGGCCACCTGATGCAAACAGCAGACTCATTGGAAAAGACCCTGATGCTGGGAAAGATTGAAGGCGGGAGGAGAAGGGGACAGAGGATTAGATGGTTGGATGGCCTCACCAACTCAATGGACATGCATTTGAGCAGGCTCTGGGAGATAGTGACGGACAGGGAAGCCTGGCATGCTTCAGTCCATGGGTTCGCAAAGAATCAGACGTGACTTAGTGACTGAACAACAACAAATGACATCTTAGTTTTGTTCCAGAGAACTAACAGGGAGACTGGGCTGTTGTGGGAGAAGCCGGTTGGCCAGCTGGTGGCCAACCCAGGACTGAGACAGAGGCATTGGACATGGAACACACTCTCCCCCTGCAGTCCTGGCCTTGGCTCCTCCAGCCACAGGAAGGCAGAGGATGACTTGATTCCAGGGAATAGGGGACCTGAATGCACACGCCCCTTTCCGGAGGTGAGGAAACCAGAATGGCAGATTGAAAGACCACATCTGGTCACAGGGATCCCAAGAACTCCCTGACCTGATGCCCCTCTGGCTTTTAGTATTCCTAAGACAGCCTGAACATCTCGCCCACAGTCTAGGAGGCCCGGCCTGGCCTGGTCACAGCCCACCTGTCTGGCCGCTCACACTGGCTCCTTAGGGCTAGGAGTCACACTCCTTCTTCCCCGCCTTGCACCCCTAAACTCTCCCTGCTCACCTCCTGTAGTGGAGACTGTTGGCAGGGGCCCAGGCACCCACCTACTCTGCTGCTTCCTGGGGCTCCCTGCTGCCAGATGGAGCATCTCCCAGCCAGTGACAGGTGAGAGCTGGTGGGAGAGGAACCCAGCTCCCCTCCTGCAGGTGGTCCAACCCTGCACAGGTGTTGCACCATCTCCTCGAGGCCCAAGGGACACGGGGTCCAGGTGCCCTCAACAGTCAACGTGCTCTGCGACTCCCCTGCACTGGCCACTTCCCTGCCCCCTCTCAATCCCCTCTGACTGCCAGGTGCTTCCTGGATGGCCTCTCAAATAAACCACTTCACCGAAACACTAGTGCTAGAGGCTGCTTCTGGGCAACCCCCCAAAAAACACCTCCCACCAACCTCCTTTCCCTGTAGCCCGTCTGCCCTTGGGTGTCACCTTCAGCTTAACTTGGGGAGGCAGGGCTCAGTCATGACCATGCAGGGGACCCAGGTCCCACCCAGAGATCCTCACTTAATTGGTGAGGGTGTGGCTGGTGCAGGAAGGGGACTCACCAACTCTCTAAGGAAGCCCCACAAGCAACATGCCATAGGCGGCATCCCAGCTCTTGAGTTTGGCTTGGGGTTTTGTCTTCTTTTTAATTTTTTTTCATCGTCTTTGGCTTCCCTGGTGGCTCAGATAGTAAAGAGTCTGCCTGTAATGCAGGAAACCTGGGTTTGATCCCTGGGTCGGGAAGATCCCCTCGAGGAGGAAATGGCAACCCACTCCTATTCTTGCCTGGAGAATCCCATGGTCAGAGGAGCCTGGAGGGCTAGAGTCCGCGGGGTCACAGAGAGTCAGAAATGAATGGGCCACCAACTCTCTCTTTGATCAACATGTCTTGGCTTCTCAGCTTGATTTCCAGTGAAAGACAGTTCTTTACTTAATTAATTAATTTATTTTTGTTCACTCTGTGCAGCATGTTGGGTCCTAGTTCCCCAACCAGAGATCAAACCTATGCCCCCCCAAAGCAGGGGAACTCAGTCTTAACCACTGGACACACAGGGAAGTCTCGCATTTTGTCTTCTAATTGGTCCCCTGGCTTCCTAAAGGCTGTGATCATTTGTTTCCATCTCAGCCTCATCTACAGCGTCTGGTACTGCTTGTGGGTCCCAAAGGAGAAAACCGTGATGGGCTTTTCTTCCTGTGCAGAAGTCACAGGACCCAGGAGCCTTTACTTTGAAGGGTGACGGCGGTGCACCTGATGGAGCATGCAGTTGTCAGCATTGTGTGTTGGGGACACCGGGCTGATGGCGCACACGTTCCTGGAGACAGGGTCACATGTAGACTGGCCCCGCTCCTGCCACCAGAGAGCCTGAAGTCCAACACCTGGGTAAGTCTGTCACAATGGCCTGTCTGCTGAATGTCTTTGCAATACATCCTTGCAAATTTCCTGTGTACTTACACCCCAACTACACCCCAAACACCTGACTGAGGCTAGAAGTCAGCAGAATTCCAACACCAGGGACCCCTTCGTGGACTTGGCAGGTGGGGGTGGAGTGTCCCCCATATGGATATCAGGTGATGGATGACTCTCAGCACTGGGTCACCTGAGGCCCTGTAGGGAGGGATTCCATGGACAGAACCGCTGCCGCTAAAAAGATGTAGGACTGAGAGAATGAAGGGATCTGGGAGGAGGCACTTTATGAGCCTACCTATTCCATGTCAACCCACATCCCATGGGATATGGGGAGACTGAATGTCACAGGGTAGCATTATTGTAAAAATATTCACGGTGCTCAGTTGTCTCACAACCTTAGCAAACATGGATCACAAATGGGTGATTTGCCATTTGGGGTTTAACTGAGTTCATAGGTTGGGGCCCCTAGGACAGCCGTCAGGGCACCTAAGAAAGGGAGCTGGCCGTGGGGCTCAGCGCCACTGTGTCCAGGACTACTGGGTCCCAGTGCAGCTCACGTGTCCTCTCTCTCATCCTGGCTTTGGTCTGTGCTGCCAGGGGCAAGCAGGAGCGAGTATGTGACCTGAGAGGAAGCGCCCTTACCTGCATCTGCACCCGCCACACATTGACCACCTGGAAGAGGAATTTGTCCTTGCTATCTTTGTTGTACTCCTGCATGGCGAACCACAGACACTGCTTCACGTTGCTGCTTGAGCTGCTGACGTTCCTTAATTCCCTCAAGACCTTGTTCGTGTCCTTGTATACAAGCGTGCTGCCCCCCAGGGCCACCAGGGCCACCAGGAGGGCAAGCAGGAGCTGGCAGGTCCTCCAGAGTCTGGTCATGGTCCCTTCTTCCGAGGACACAGGTGAACGTCTCTGTCCTCCCAGGGATGGAGCTGCGAGTGGTGTGGGGTGGCCGCTGCTGGCACGACAGCCTCCAGAGATCTTACCTGGAGAGAATCAGCTTGGATCAAGACAGAAGCATCAGGGTCAGCTGGTGGGACTAGCCCTGTCCTCCAAGAAGTCCCAACCATGAGAAGCCAGATCAGAGTTCCCACCTGCCTGCTGCCCTGCTCCTCTTGGGTGGCTTCTCCAGGGAGCTCACTTAGAGCCCCGGGTTCACACCTACGCTGTGAGCCTCATAGCCCACTCCTGTTTCTGCGTCTCTGACTTGTAAGAAGTGGCTGTAAAGGGTGTGGCGGCCCCGAGGTTTCCTACTTTGGCTCCCTTTCCAGCCCGCTCCCCGTCCTGGGAACCCAGCGCTCTCAGCTGCATCAACGCCCTAGTCTGGGGACTCTTTGTTCCTGCTCCCTGGTCCGTGGAGCAGGACCATGCCCCCCAGGGCAGTCCCACTTTGTGATGTAATCCCACACCTGTGACCCTGTCTCAGAGGGCGCCTCGCCCCGGATGGCGCCTGGTCCTTGTCCCGGCGGCCCACATGGCATGCCCCTCCTGCTTCTGCCCTTGGAGTGGAAGGCTGAGCATGCTATGACCTCGGCTTCCTAAGAGCCTGGCCTCTGACCCCCTCTGCTGGGCACCTTTCCAACATCTTTGCGAAATAATGCAAGTATTTCTGCATAATAAAAGACCAGAGAAAGAATCAATGCAAAGCATTACATGAATTTAAATTTAGTGAAAGAAAGTGAAAGGTACTCAGTCATGTCCGACTCTTTGCAAACCCATGGACTATACAGGTCCATGGAATTCTCCAGGCCAGAATACTGGGGTGGGTAGTCATTCTCTTCTCCACAGGGTCTTCCCAACCCAGGGATTGAACCCAGGTCTCCCGCATTGCAGTCTGATTCTTTACCAGCTGAGTCACCAGGGAATGGCCTATTGCTGGTCACTTATTGGTACAGTTGACTCTTGAGCAACGAAGGGGTGAGGGGCATCTACCCGCAGTACAGTCAAAAATCCACATAGAACATCTGATTCCCCCAAAACTTAACTACTGATAGCTTATGGTTGAAATTTGTTTACAGTTGACAAATGCATTTTTTAAAAAAAATATCCATTTATGAGTGTACCTACCTACTTTAAGCCAGTATTGTTCTGAGATCAACTCTAATGCATTCATGATTTTTAAATTTTGCTACATATTAAAAGTACCAGGGGTACTTTAAGAGTTTCCTGCCTTTAGTAAATATGTGTGTTAGTTGCTCCAACGTGTCCAGCTTTTTGAGCCCATGAACTGTTGTAGCCCAAGAGGCTCCTCTGTCCATGGGATTCTCCAGGCAAGAATAATGGAGTGGGTTGCCATTTCCTTCTCCAGGGGATCTTCCCAACATAGGGACTGAACCCAGGTCTCCTTCATTGCAGGCAGATTCTTTACCATCTGAGCCACCAGGGATACAAACGCATTATGATTTGAATAAAAGGAGCCTCTTCAGTTCAGTTCAGTCTCTCAGTCATGTCCAACTCTTTGCGACCCCACGGACTGCAGCACACCAGGCTTCCCTATCCATCACCACATCACCAACTCCTGGAGCTTACTCAAACTAATGTCCAATGAGTCGGTGATGCCATCCAACCATCTCATCCTCTGTCATCCCCTTTTCCTCCCACCTTCAAACTTTCCCAGCATCAGGGTCTTTTCCAATGAGTCAGTTCTTTGCATCAAGTGGCCAAAGTATTGGAGTTTCAGCTTCAACATCAGCCCTTCTAATGAATATTCAGGACTGATTCCTTTAGGATGGACTGGTTGGATCTCCTTGCAGTCCAAGGGACTCTCAAGAGTCTTCTCCAACACCACAGTTCAAAAGCATCAATTCTTCAGCACTCAGCTTTCTTTATAGTCCAACTCTCACATCCATACTGGACTACTGGAAAAACCATAGCTTTGACTAGATGGACCTTTGTTGGCAAAGTAATGTCTCTGCTTTTTAATATGCTGTCTAGGTTGGTCATAGCTTTTCTTCCAAGGAGCAAGTGTCTTTTAATTTCATGACTGCAGTCACCATCTGCAGTGATTTTGGAGCCCCCCAAAATAAACTCTGTCACTGTTTCCATTGTTTCCCCATCTATTTGCCATGAAGTGGTGAGACCAGATGCCATGATCTTAGCTTTCTGAATGCTGAGTTTTAAGCCAACTTTTTCACTCTCTGTTACGGTGACTTAAAAATTGTATTTAAAGAATTCTCAACAGTGCTGGAAAATGCTTATTGAAAAAGTTGTGCACAAGATGCAGAACACTAAATATAATTCACTTCTTCATAAATGAAAAATGTGTTGTTAGGAAAAAGCAGAGAATCTTGTTACTAACCTTGTAGGAGAGTCTTGATCACCCTTCAGTTGCGGGTACTGCCTCTTCACCCTTGGCCCTGGGAGGCCCTCCCATTGCACCGAGCCCAAGGCCAGCGCTTCACCTGCCCGCATAGGGCACAGCCTCCTCTCGGGGTCTGGGGGGTCCCTCCCTCACCTCCACTAGTCCCTCATCCTGGCTCATCCCCCTGCCAGTCTCCACACAAACTCCCCCCAAGTCTCATGTGCCCCTCCTGGCTCCTGTTTTCACCACTCTTTTTGTTCTTCCCTGTCATCCATCATAACCTACAGTTAGTTATCCATGAATATCTTGATGGCCTGTCTCTCCCCATGAGAAATAAAACGGACTTTCTAAGAGCAGGGAATCCTTCCTGCCACACAACACGTCTCCGCCAGAGCCAGGCCAGCCATGGAGAATGTGTGAATGTTTGAGGAGTCAGTGAGCAATGCTTTTGCTTTCATGGAAAAACACTCATTTCTGATTTTTCTTCATAATGTTTCAAGTGCTCTATATTGTAGATGAATTAATTACATATTATGTAATTATATATATATTATATTTATATATTATGTAATATAAATATATAATATACTATATAATAAATATAATTATACAAATAGAAATATAACTATAATAAATATAAATATAATTTATATAATATAAATATATTATATATTATATATGATTATATATTATAATTATATTGAATTATAATTCAATAATTATAATTATTGAAGAATATATTTTATATATTCTATATATTCTTCAATAACTAGGAAAAAAAAGAGAGTAGATAAGCTTAGCAGGGGTATGATGGTAAATAAATGGAAACAGGTTAGACCAGAGTGCAATTCCTATGCTCACAGCAGAAGACCAAGGAGGAGTGGGACCTGAGGGCTGACAATCTGTCACCCTGAGGGAGTCAGCCACACCTGCCCCTCCGCCCCTGGGCTCAGGAAGCCTCAGGCACCATAGCTCAAGGTCTGAACCAGGGGAGACTCCACTCTGGGGGCATAGCACCAGAGACCGCAGGGCCTCTTCCTTGGGACTCCACTTCCCTCCCTCCTGGGACACTTGGGTCCCCTCCCAATTCTGTCACGGCCAAGAGTATAAAGGAGACAGGTTTTCTCCTACGTGCGATGGTTCCCACAACGCAGGGACACGGGTGAGCAAGGGCCCTCAGGAGGGAAGCCCAAACAGGTTGGGAGGCACCCAAGGCCCCACTGAGTCCCTCAGGCCAGGGGGTCATAAAGGGCAAAACCCAAGACCCAGCCTGGCAAATGTGGAGCCCACATCAAGGGTCTTCAGTGGATGGGGGTGGAGTCCTCCCACCCCTAGGTCCTCAGAGGCTGGGCTGATGGAGTAACCCCTCAGCCCTTGTCCAATCAACTACTGAGTTCTAAACAATGCTGGACTTTTCTCTGACACCAGGGTGTATTTGAGGTTTCTCTTGGCTTGTCTTTTCTTAAGAACTCTAGTTGCCCAGAACCAGCTTCAATGTCATATGTCTTGGTTTGCGGCACTCTTGGCATTGGTACAACACGCTGGACACCCATGCATCCATCACCCAGACCAGGAGCCAGGGTGTCATAGGTCTCTCACACCTGCTCCTCAGCTGTCCTGTGACCCCACCCTGGACCCTGTGTTTCTCATCCCTGCCTTTCCTCAGCACTTAGTCACTGGTGTCTGCGCCCCTGCCGTGCCCAGTTCTGCTGGGTTTCCTACTTTGGGGAAGAACAGATGTCCATCACCACACATGCAACCCTGGGACCTGGGCTGTCCGCTCCACGTTATGGTACCAAGACTTGCACAGAGAAGCATGGCTGTGGTCCTTGTCCCTTCCCCAAGATGAAGACCAGCTCACCTGCACCCTTTGCCCTGACCACCCAGCCTCCTGCAGTAGTGGGCTGGCACGTGGCTGCTGTCCGCCTGTGCAGTGGAGGCAGGGTTGACAGCATCAGGATAAGATGTGAAGATTCCTTGTGCTCTCCAGTGGTCTCCCAAGGTGAGGGGGCCCTGGGAGACCCTCGTCTGAGAACATGTGATATGGGAGCTTCTAGGGTCAGGCACCTGGTCTGGACCCCAGAATATGTAAACCCCACCCCAGGGTGAGCCCAGCTGTGCTGACCTAAAGGAAAGCCACACAGCCACGACTCTGGGCCAGTCTCAGACCCTGACCTGATTATGGACTCCTGCTATAACTCACTGCTGAGATCAAGGTGAGGTCAAGGTGAGGGGGAGGGGCAGGTTGTCAGGCAGTATTCCTGTGCCAAGAGCTGAATAGCATACTAAAATTCACCCAACTGAAGCAATGTTTCCGGGGTTTGGATATTTTGTAGAAGGAAGTGGTTACTGTTGTTGACTTTGTAAAAGAACCAAATCCTATGTCCCCTAACACTCTCATAATCCTTTGAATTTCACAAGCACTTGCATACACACACACACGCACCATTAGCATGTTAATATTACCTAGAAGAGTTTGCTTCCCAGGTGGTTCAGTGATAAAAGAATCCACCTGCCAAGCAGGAGACATAAGTTTGATCCCTGGGTTGGGAATCCCCTGGAGAAGGAAATGGCAACCTACTTTAGTCTTCTTTTTTTTATTTTACTCCAATATTTTTACCTGGGAAATCCTACAGACAGGGGAGCCTGGTGGACTACAATTCATGGGGTTGCAAAGAACAGGACACAGGAAAGTTTAATCCTGGGTGGCTCTGATTGTAATCAGAGACAGTCCCCCTATTTGGCATACCTGTCAGGGAGGATGAATGCTTCCTACTATGTGTGATATTTTGAGGGTGCTTCTTATGCAGCTAGAGCTGATACAAGATCTTTTGATTGTGTCTTCCTTTAATTCTGGAAAATGTATCTTCATTATTTCTTATAATATTTCTATCTTTTTACTTTTCTCTTCTTCTAGGCTGTATAGGTTCGCAGTTCTACAGATCCTTGTACTTGCACTGTGTCCTTAAAGCATCCAAATTTCTCTCCTCATCCTTTCCTGCTGCCTCTGCGTACCTTCCCCTGTGATGAGATGAATTAACAAGGAGCTCAGCACATATACCCCAAAGGGCCCTGCTTCTCCAAACCAGGTAAACTGAGAAAACATTCTGGGTTTCGTGGAAATCAAGGATTTCTAAAAACAACACATCCATTTTTCTACTGTGTGCTTGTACTCTGTGTATATTTTCCCTCCCTATTGATTTCAGACTAGGCTGAATCTGGAGAGGTCCCTCCAGGACAC